>NC_080162.1:58292067-58892067 GCF_950295315.1 Erinaceus europaeus
CTGGGTCAATGAGACTATAACTTATTGGAATATTGGGGGAAAAAATAGACCAAACAAGTTCAGAGGTCCAAACAACTATAGTTCTCAGCAAATAAGCAACACCAAAGACAAGCCCCTCTGACTCCCTCGTCAGAGTGTACTATGTAGGTTTTGTTTAGAAAAAGCTTTGCTAATTAGAAAGCACAGGTAGTTTATGGAAAAGAGAAATAAAAACCTCTTAGTTCCTTTGATTTCAGAACCCCTTCAGATTACCCATGGCCCACAAAGACAGTTTCAATGAAGCACTGATGATGCCTGTTCCCTCTGATGCCATCAGCTAGACAGTTGCTTCTGTTATACTTGGCAATCCAGGTGAACAGCCTGCATTTAGCTTTCAAATCAGGGCCCCAGGTGTTGATTCAATATGGCAAACAGCTTATGTGCAATGCTCTAAAAGCCCTGTTCGGTTTCTCCTTTTCTAGTCTCTTTTCAAATCACTAATCCCCTCAAATTCAGCTGAGAAAATGTTAGGGTTTGGAAGACAAACTGACTTAAATCAGATATGGGACTGCTAAATCACAATTTTATTTTTTTTGTGTGTGTAAGGTAACTCCTGCAAGTTGAGCAGGAAATATGTCGTAAATTCTATTTTTTATTCCATTTTTTAAGAACCTTTCCAGAGGGAATTATTTCACCTTGCATCTGTTTCTCAGTGAGGGCTAAAGTATTAAAACAAGAGAGCAGTTCTTTTTTTCTTGTTTCCTTTTTTTTTTCTCAAAACCAGAAAATAAGGGCCATTCAACACTGAATGTGTTTTGTTTTTTGTTTTTTTCAAATAAAACAACTAAAATGTTGATTTAAGAGACATGGGTTATTGAAATCTACTTTTCAACAGGAAACACTGTCTTTAGCATTGCTGTACCCTCCTAATCTTGCCCCACAGGCTGTGTCCTCTTCCACTTTGCCTCAGACACTGGATATTGGCCACAACTGGAAGCATGTATGGAAAGAGAAGCTTACAGGTGGCTGGCCTCAGACAGTCTAGGGTTTAAACTGAGAAGTCGTTCCCACAGCTACCCTCAAGCCCAGTAATCTAGCTACAGGTCCTGGGACTCCAAGTTGATGTGAAAAGACCTTCTCCTTAGGGCCAGGTAGTGGCACACCTGGTTGAGCACACATGTTACAGTGCGCAAGGACCCAGGTTCAAGCCTCCAGTCTCCACCTGCAGGAGGAAAGCTTTGTGAGTGGCAAAGCAGTGCTGCAGGTATCTCTGTCTCTCAGCCTATCACCCCTTTCATCTTAATTTCTGGCTATCTTTATCTAATAAATAAATGTAATAATAATAATAATATTTTTTCAAAGACCATCTCCTTCCATGATGTCTGATGTGAGCCACGGTTGGACAATGAACAATACCTTTCCCAGTGATTTTCGAAGTGTGGTCCCTAAACAGGCAGTGTCAGCATGCGTACAGCCTCTAGTCAGTCACAGTTTCTAGGTATGGGACTCAGCAAACCATGCTTCAAGAAAGGTTCCAGATGATTTGAATCTATGTCCACAGTTAAGGATATTTTCTTCTCACTTTGGGAGTAGAGGTGCGGGGTGGAGAGCACCATGAGCCACATGTCCTCAGGCCAAACATAATCATAGAGTCCAATGTTCTGCCTGTCCTTCAGTCTATTCCACTGCTTGTAACTGAAAGTTTGCAAGATGTCACCTCATGACTGTCACAGTCCTGGATACTCTGATACACATGAAAAACATCAGCCTTTTTTTTTTTCTTTTTTCTGGTCTTCACCAAGATTTCACCACTCCAGGCTGATGTTTTCAGATAGAAAGGGAGAGGGGCTCTAGAGATTTGGGGACACCACACCACCAAAGTGGTAGAGACCAGGCTGGAATCTGGATCACACCCATGACAGTGACTATGCACGTGAGTTCTTTGGCCAGACCAATACTGCCTCTTGAACGTCAACACAGATGTACAGATAATTGCCAGAAGCACATCTGCATTTCCCCTGCATTTGTTTTGAAATGCATCTAGCAAGACATGGCATCCAAAATAAGTCATAATGTATTTGGAGAGTTGTATGCGGTAATTAAGGAGTCTAAGATAAAGCCTACTAGTGGTCATTTCTGAAAGTTCACTTAGTGTTCCTTCCCTATCTTGCTCTGAATACATGTGCAGCAATGAAGGTCAGACTGAGACCTTACACACAATTCCCCCATGAGAATATCCCAGAGAAAGGAGCCCTTAGCCCAAGCTTATCTTGCAAAGAATGTAAAAGACCAAAGGTCAGAAAATTTCTAAAATGGTTCCTCAATTTGCACTCTACTCCCCTCCCCCCAATTTCCTGACCTACCATATAGAATGTGGAGGAGCTTGTTTCCTCTTTTCTCCCACTCAAGACTTTCCAGTGGAGGTTTCATCTCAGTTTTTGGTGAGTTAAATGCTCCACTGTATGTTCTCTCACTCTAAAGCAGTACTGGTATATATAGTTAAAGATGTTCGTGGGAACACCAGTCAATGCACTACCTCTGTAGTTATGCATTGCATTGTCGTGATGCGTTTTGTATAGAAAAATCTGCAAGGAATTTTCCAATAACCCAATATATTTACATTTATTCTGACAAACAGCTGTCCCTTGATTCCTCCCTTTTAGGGGCAGGTAATAGAAGAAAGAAATTGGTGGAACTCTGTATCATGATTGTATTTAGCATTTCATTCTCAGATATATTCTTAGTAGACCATGCTCTCAACATCTAACTTTACATTAATAATCAAAGAGCTAGAGAGCATATTTCATGTTCTCAGGCCACCAAGGATCAGGCTTAGAGTGTGAAAGTGAAAGCATTGGGGGCCGGGTGGTGGCGCACCTGGTTGAGCGCATGTATTACAATGCGCAAGGACCCAGGTTCGAGCCCCCCCCCCCCGGTTCCCACCTGCAGAGGGAAAGCTTCATGAGGGGTGAAGCAGGGCTGCAGGTGTCTCTCTGTCTCTCTCCCTATCAACCCCTTTCCTCTTGATTTCTGGCTATCTCTATCCAATAAATAAAAATAATTTTAAAAAATTGAAAAAAAAAAAAGAAAGTGAAAGCATTGATGCCTTCTGGAAATACTCTTTGGAGCACAATATGCCAGATAATTTTAATCACTTGCAGACTTTATCATCTTTTCACTTTTGCAACATGTCATGGATATGTAGCTGTGTTAAAACCATTTAGCCAGAGTATATTAAATAAGAGGTATAAAGTTTTCAGTTCTGTAGTATAACTACACATTTTGAATTGAATATATGCATTCATACATACACATGAATTTTAAATTGTCATGTTTCTAAAATATTTTAATTTCACTTGTTTTATATTTATAATTTTTATTATTACTTAACATTGGTTTCCAAAATTGAAAGACTGACAAGGTATAGTTTCATACATACACACACACACACACGATCAATTTTCTCTCTCACTGTTAAGTGGAATTAAATGGGGAATAATGACACTAATGGTTTTCCCATGGATGACAACAATAAATTTTCAATTCATCCCTGATCATTCTATGCTCATTTGTTCAAATGTAAGTTATTCTAAGAAATACACATTTTACAGTAAACATTAAGTAGTTTGTTGGCTTCTGTGTTCTCTGCCTGCCTTTTATCATAGTAATCTCTGTAAATGTCAGCAACTTCAGACTATTTATTAGTAAATGCTACACACTCTAAACTGCTATGTTTTTTAAAATACTGTCCATGAGTAGATATATAGCATAATAGTTATGCAAAGAAACTCTCATGCCTGGCACTCCAAAGTCCCAGGTTCAAGACCCTGTACCACCACAAGCCAAAGCTGATCTGGTTAAAATAATAATAATAATAATAATAATAACATTTTTCATATATATAATAGTATTTAACAAAATCTGAGAACCTCGATATCATATTTATAGCTCTATGTTCTCCTTTTTAATATTTCATTTAGTGATTTATTCTGGCTACAGACAGATAAATTGAAAGGGGAGGATGATATAGAGAGGGAGAAAGACAGAGAAACACCTGTAGCACTGCTTAACCATTTATGAAGCTTCCTAGCTATAAGTGAGGACTGGGGCTTTTAACTGGGGTCTTTGTACCCTTCAGCATATGCACTCAACTTGGTGCGCTACTGCGCAGGTCCCCTCCTTTTTAATTTATTATTGATTTATTTCAGGGTTATAACTTCATCACCATATATGGTGTGTGTATATCATGATACTTTCCACCAAAGTTCTGTAACCCCAGCCTACCTAACAGTCATCAGAGAGTTCAAAAGACACTTTGATTACCATTTTTTACAAGTTAATTTGTTTAGTCATCTGTATTCTCCATATAAGCAAAACAATCTAGTAGTTGTTTTTGCCTTTTATTTCACTTAGCATAATCACCTCCAGGTCCATCCATTTTTGTCCCCAAATGATAACAATCTCATCTTATTTGGGTTACAGAGTAGAGTCCCATTGAGTGCATATCCCATAAGTTCTTATTTTAGTCATTCAAAGACATATATGTTTTATATCACTTATCATTAGGGAAATACAAACTGAGACACCATTTCACACCTGAAAAGAAATGGCTCACATCAACAAAATAAGAGGTATGTATGATGCCTAGGATATAGATAAAAGAATACTGATAAACTGTTGGTGGGGGTGTAAACTGGCACAGGCCTTAGGGAGAAGAGTTTGGAGAGTTCTTAAAGAAAAAAATGGAAGTACCTTATAATTCAGCAATACCATTCCTAGGTATATATCTAAAGGACATGAAATCACTAATTTAAAAATGATATATTCACATTATATTGATAGGTGCATTATTCAGTTTTGTTTCTAACCAATCAATAGGATATCAGTTTGATGAGATCATCATGTGTTCACCTTCATGCCCACAAAATGCTCAGTTGGGGTAACAGTATAAAAATACAAATTTGTAGCAAATTCGCCACAGGAATTAGGATATGGACAATTGACACAACACATTTCTCACTACTAAAAAGTAAACAAATGGGCCAGCAAGACAGCTCACCTGGGAAGGTATCTGCTTTGCCCTCTCTCCCTCTGTTCCTACATGAAAAAGTCAGCCCAGAATAGAGAAACCCTAGTGACATCAACAAAAAAAAAATCCTATTGGAGATGAGTCTATCTAGAATAAACTTTAAGCGACCATTGTGCAGGAAGTAGAGTTTCCATTTTAGAACCTGAGGAGCTTATAATTGGTTGTTTGTTAACAGTAGAGTGACCCTATAACATGCTTTCTCATACAGAACAACACTTTGGGAAGTAGAAAGTGAAGCAGTGCTGGGTAATTAATGGGAAGGACATTAGACATAACCTTATACTGATGTGTGAAAGTAAGATGAAAATTAAAGGTAAGTAAAGGAGTTGGATATAGAGTTGAAACTTAGGTTTTCTTTGAGATAGCCAAAACAGTCAACATTCCCTATGGTACACTAAGAGAAAAAAAAAAAAAAGTACAATTCTGAAGAAATACACTAAGAGGGAAAAAAAAGTACAATTCTAAAGAAATGCACTAAGAGAAAAAAATGTACAAGTCTAAATAAATAAACTAAAAAAAAGTGAAGAGAATTAAATTTGTTCATGTTGATGCTGTCATTCCACATTAATGGAACCTCATGCTGGCATTTTGGGTCCTGATATTTCCTTGTTGCTGTATAATAACCTATACAACAACAACCACACCCATAGAATCCCCCCACACTCCCACACAATTTATTAACTTTCCTTGTTATGAGATGGGCAGGAAGACAGATGCATGCACTGTTATAGAAAATATGCATCTCTGTTTCACTTTGGATTATATCCAGAGACACCAGGCATGGAATGTCAACCCTTCAGCTCCATTACTCTACCACAAAGTTGCAGATGCTATCATGACTCCAACCTTACTTCCCTGGGCAGATGACCTCACCAATGTATCCTGAAACCCCACCTCTCCAGGGACCCGCCCTAAAAAAGATGGAAATGGGTTGAGAGTGTGGATCGACCTGCCAACACTCACATTCAGTGGAGAATTACAGAAACCAGCCCTTCCAGCTTCTGCACCTCATAATGATCCTGGGACCTTGTTCCCAGAGGGAAAAGGGAATGGGGGGAAGGGGACTCCCAGTGGAGGGGATGGACACAGAACTCTGATGGAGGGAATTGTGTGGAATTGTACCCCTCTTATCTTGCAGTCTTATTGAGCATTATTAAATCAATAGGAAAAAGAAAATGTGCACCTCATTATGAATACAATGGGCATCCTCGAACATATATAATAGGAAAATAACAAACATAATAGCGTAATGCTTTGAATGGGAAGACAAAGGTTGAAAAACAGGTAAGAGAAACAGGTCAGGGCTAAAAGAAAAAATAAAATTAAGCTTTGAAAGAACTATCAAACACATCAGAATACCTCGGTGACATGTAATTTCAAAAGAGAACTCATTTTTAAAATGAGAGTGTTATTTAAAAAATTATAAAATAATGGTCTCTCAAAATGAATAAAAAATCAGTGCATAAACTGAAAGATGAAGTTGAACAAAGGCCATAATATGGAAAATAAAAAAGAAGAAAAGTGTAAGTCTTATTAATAAAGCAACTAAAGGGACGTTTCCAGAGCTGAAAGATGTGATTAAAAGGATCCAATGAATATAAAGCATATTTATTTATGACAAAGAATTCACACTGACAAATGTCACTATGAAATCTCACATTGGAAAACTAGAAATCATTTGATCAAACAATGAAAAGTATGTCATGCAAAAGATTCTTACCAGCAACTCCTTACTAGAAGTCAGTATATAGTCTTCAAAGTTCTCTGATGAATAAAATGATTTGGATCATGAATATTCTTCTCCAAAAAAGGTAAAATTAAAATAAATATAAAGCATATAGTATCTCACAATTTTAGTTATTTATTCATTTATTATTTTTTATTGCCTTCAGGGTTTATCACTGGGGCTCTGTGCCAGCACTCCAAATCTACCGCCTCCAGTGGCCAAGTTTTCCTTTTATCTTTGAGAGAGAATGAGGAGAGAGAGGGAGAGAAGGACACCTTCAGACCTGCTTCACCACTCATGAAACATCCCCCCTGCAGGTAGGAAGCAGGGGATAGAACCCCTGTCCTTGCAGATAGTGATATGTGCACCTAGCCAGCTGAACTACCAGCTGCCCCTCCCCTCACCCCTCATGTCTCACATTTTATCTCTGATATAATATTTCTTAAGAAATAACTGAGAAAGAAAACTAACAAACTGAGAGGAGAAAGTGAAATAGGAAATAACTGGACATTCAGTAAATTCTTAGATACAATCCAGAAAAATAAAAGCAAAGATATTCAAGAAAAAATTTGCTCTAAATATGATGCAAAATAAAACACAGAACTATTTTAACCAATTGACTTTGATGCTATGAACAATATATAACTTTAGTGCTATAAATTGGTACCTTGGAGAAGACCCATCACAATGGTACAATTCTTTTTTTTTTTTAATATTTATTTATTCCCTTTTGTTGCCCTTGTTTTATTGTTATATTTATTATTGTTAGTTATTGATGTCGTCATCGTGGTTGGATAGGACAGAGAGAAATGGAGAGAGGAGAGGTAGACAGAGGGGGAGAGAAAGACAGACACCTGCAGACCTGCTTCACCGCCTATGAAGCGACTCCCCTGCAGGTGGGGAGCCGGGGGCTCGAACCGGGATCCTTACGCAGGTCCTGGCGATTTGCGCCACGTGCGCTTAACCCACTGAGCCACCGCCCGACTCCCAATGGTACAATTCTTGACCCATCCTCCCCCTGGAAACAGCATTCAATTTTTTTTTTTTATAAATTGGCCAGCAACTTGAACTTATAAACTCAGAAATGCAAAAGAATTGATATGATAATATATACATAGATTAGTTAATCGTGCCTGATACAATAACACTTAAGAAAATTATCCCTGAATTTAACAAAGAAACTTAAAGTTGCCCCAACAATTTAAAGTATCTTTGGAAATTTAATCTACTATATGTGTTCTCACTCCATATTGTCTCATGTTTCATAATATTCTGGCTTCCCTGGCAATGTCCCTTGTGACCTCAAGATTGAACACCCTACTGCTGTCTAACACCAAAATATGTAATATCTTATTTAGTCCAGGCTTTGTAATAACATTCTGATCATGCCTTAAGTCTAATTGATTTCTGTTTGTTTGACTTCTTTTTCCTTTTCCTACTGGTTCATTTTACACTTCTTAGATTTAAGATCAAGGCTCCCATCTCACAACACTGGAGTGCACAATTGACACCAATGACACATTCACATGTGTCACTCACTCCTAGCCTTCTCAGCTTCATACTATGGCATGCTTAAGATCACTTGCTGGATTTTATGGTGACTTCCAAGGTAAATTCAGCAGTCAGCATCACCACACCAAATATATATAACCAAAGTACATGTGGAGATTTCTGAGCAATTTGATGCATAGAATGAATCTAGAATGCTAAGCCTAATCATGTAAACATACCATCAGTTCTCAACCTTTACATAAATTATTCCAGTCTGCCAGGGGCAACTCCAACACTGCCTTGGCCCAGGATCATACCCCCCTTCTATACCCATTGCTAGTCTTGCCTTTACACTTTAAACTATATACTAGAAACCATAAAATGCAACAGAATATTTAATAATATCTGTTTTTGAAATGTCTCTGGAAACTCAAGTTCAAAAAGGGAAATAAAAGAGGTATTAAACCAATGGGAATACATTTTTAAAATCTGCACAGCAAGAGGGTTTTTTGTTTTTGTTTTAGACTTCCTTGCACTTGGGTTTGTATCAGCAAAGATGTCCTTAAGATTTAGGTGCGAAAGTGTTCCACCAATGTTTTCCTCTAAGTATTTGATAGTTTCTGGTCTAACATTCAGGTCCTTGATCCATTTGGAGGTGATTTTTGTTTCTGGTGAGATAAAGTGGTCCAATTTCATTCTTCTGCATGTTTCAACCCAGTTTTTCCAGCACCATTTATTGAAGAGAGCTTCCTTTCTCCATTTAATACTTTGAGGCCCCTTATCAAAGATTAGATGTCCATAAGTGTGAGGGTTTAGTTCTGGGCTTTCAATTCTGTTCCACTAGTCTGTGTGCCTGTTTTTATTCCAGTACCAGGCCGTTTTGATGATGTCCTTATAATATAATTTGAGATCTGGGAGTATGATGCCTCCATTTTTGTTTCTTTTCCTCAAGATTGTTTTGGTGATTCTAGGTGTTTTCTGGTTCCAGATAAATAATTGCAGTTTTTTTTTCTATTTTAAAGAAGCTTGGTGGAACTTTGATGGTATTGTGTTAAATTTGTATATGGCTTTGGGGAGAATATTCATTTTGATGATATTAATTCTTCTAATCCATAAGCATGGGATGTTTTTCCATTTCTTGGTATCAGTTTCTATTTCCTTGAGTTAGTGACACATAGTTTTCAGTACACAAGTCTTTTACTTCTTTGGTCAGGTTTATTCCTATGTACTATATTGATTTTACTACAATAGTGAATGGGAGTGACTTCTGGATATCCTCTTCTTTGGATTTAGTGATTGCATAAAGAAATGCCACTGATTTTTATACACTGATTTTGTAGTATGACAAATTGCTATATTGCCTAATAACTTCCAGTAGTTTTCTGCTGGATTCTTTAGGTGTTTATATATATATTGTCATATCATCTACAAATAGTGAGAGCTTGACTTTGCCCCTTCCAATCTGTATTCCTTTCATTTCTTTCTCTTGCCTAATTGTTATGGCAAGAACTTCCAAACTATGTTGAAGAGTAATAGTGATAATGGACATCCTTATCTAGTTCCAATCTGAGGGGGAATGCTTTCAGCTTCTGTCCATTGAGTATTATTTTGGCTATAGGTTTGCTATATATGGACTCCACTATCTTGAGGAATTTCCCATGTAGTCTCATTTTCTGTAGTGTTTTGAGCATGAATGGTTGTTGGCTTTCTCTGCATCTATTGGGATAATCACGTGGTTTTTGGCTTTGCTTTTATTGATGTGGTGAATGACATTGATTGACTTACATAGGTTGAACCAGTCTTGCATTCCTTGGATATATCCTATCTGGTCATGATAAGCAATCTTTCTGATATACTGCTGTATCCGGTAGCCTGGATCTTGTTTAATATTTTGATCTTGTTTAATATTTTGATCTTGTTTAATATTTTGGTATCTATGTTCATCAGAGATATTGATCTGTAGCTTTCCTTTTTTGTTGTGTCCCTATCTGCTTTTGGTCTAAGGGTGATGTTGGCTTCATAGACTTGGAAGGGAGTGTTCCTGTTTCTTCTATCTTGTAGAAGAGGTTTAAAACTATAGGTATTAGCTATTTCCTGAAAGTTTTGTAGAATTCATTTGTGAAGCCATCTGGTCCAGGACTTTTATTGCTGGCAAGACTCTTAATAACTGTTTCAATTTTTTGTCTGTGATTGGTGCATTTATGTTTTGTAGTTCTTCTTGGTTCAGTTTTGGAAGGGCATATCTTTCTAGGAATTCTTCCATTTTTTCTAGATTCTCTAGCTTGGTGGCATATAGTTCTTCAAGAAGTTATCCCATGATTTTCTGGATTTCTGTGGTTTCAGCTGTGATATCTCTTCTATTGTTTACAATTCTATTTATTTTAGTCTCCCTCCTTTTTTTTAGTCAGTCTAGCTAGGGGTGTGTCAATCTTGTTTAATTTTTCAAAGGACCAACATTTGGCTTCATTGATCTTTGTATGGTTCTCTTATTTTCTATGTTTTTTATATCTACTCTAATTTTAGTGATTTCCATCCTTCCAGTTGATTTAGGGTTCCTTTCTTCTTCTTACTCTAAGACCTTAAAGATTTCTTTAGGTGGACAACCTACTATGATCTAGTTAGACCCATCCAAGAATGGGTTAAGAAGAAAAGCTATTAGATTTAGCTCCAGATAAAAATGTTTATTCATACAGAAGGTCAGAGCAGGGAGATGGTCAAAACACAGAGGGAACTTTCAAGGGAAAATTTAAACTACTCCTGACCAAGGAAACGTTCAAGGGTAGATTTAGACTACCCCCAGACCCAAGAAACTTTCAAGGGGAGGTCAGGATGCCCCAGACCTAGGGAACTTTCTGAGGAAAACATACCTATAATAATAATAATGTTTGAGACTATTCCTGATGTTAATGAAAACAATTATACATGATGTCATCTGTGTCCTTGATGTTAATGAAAATAATCTTACATAATGTCAACTATATCTGGGCAAAAAGTGTTTAAATAATAAGCTTCTGCAGACAGAGGACAGAGATGCCTCTCTCCTGCACCTGAAGCAGCTGATGTGTTTCTCACTTCTTCATTCATCTCTCCAACTCCTCCTTTCCTTCATGGACTCTTGATTACTTTGCTGGGAGCCGGCTCCCGGCAGTTTTCCTCTCTCTCTCTTTCTCTTTTTTTAGGTGGCTGGAGTTTTATTTGAGTGACAAAATACCTGACTAATATTTTCCCTGTATGTGACTTTTTGTTTTTCTATTGCAGCCTTTAGGATCTTTTCTTTACTCTTACTTCTTTTCATTGTAACTATGATGTTTCTTGGAGTCTTCAGCACTGTTTCTGTCTAGGACACTCTGGGCCTCTTGAATCTTAATGTCCTTTTTGTTGTTTAGGTCTAGGAAATTTTCTTTTATTATTTTCTCTAGAATGTTTACTTCCTCTTTCTCTCCTCCTTCCTCTGGTAGGCCAATTATAGGAATGTTACTTCTTTTGAGATAATCCCATATGTCTCTGTTGTTGTTTCCAGCATCTCTCTCTTTTTGAGCTCTTTTACTTCTTTCTTTGTTTTCTGTAGCTCATGCTCTGTCTGGCTAATTCTGTTTTCTGCTTCTATTAATCAGCTTTCCGATCCCTCAGCTTCTTTCTTCAGTTCACTTATAGTATTAGCTTGTTCTGCTAATTGGCCTTTTAGCTCAACTATTTCAGCTTTCAGTTCTCTAATTACTTCAAGGTAGCTAGTGTTTACCTTGAGGGTCTCATTTGTTTCCCAAATTCTGATAGTCCTTTCCTCCACAGTTGTCTTCATCTTTGTGATTATTAGGTTTATTATTACTTGCATACTTCTCTAATCTATGGTTACTTCTGACTGATTTGGAGTTTCTTCTGGACTCCTGTCCTGATTCATTGTGGCAACAGTTTTATTTGCTCTTGATTTAACCTTTTTTTTTTTTTTTTTTTACTCATGTGGTTTTCATTTTTCTGTTCTGTCATTCTTCAGTTATTGTGTTTTGAGTACAAGCCACACTATACTAAACTCCTTTCACAAATGCAGTCACCAACCTCAGAAAGTACAACAATAGCAACAGAAGCAAGTATTGATACAGTTCAACAAATACCAGTTAGCCAAACAACACCTGCAGTCCAAGAAAAAAATAGCAACCAAAACCAAAAGAAAAAGTAAGAGAAAGGAATAAAGGAAAAGCAAGAATAGACAATTATGCAAATCTACTGTCCACTATAAATTTTAGGATAGCAAAAGGAGAAAGGGAAGTAGAAAAGAGAGAGACACACACAGAGAGAGTCCAATCTGAGTCAGACTTCTTCCCCAAAGTAATTCATAAATGAGTATTAGTGAATTCAGAAAGCAAATGAAGGAAGAAGGAAGAAAAGAAGAAGAAAAAAAGTTAAAGGAAAGTTGTGTGGGTTTTTTTTGTTTGTTTGTTTGTTTTGTTTCAATTTTTTGAATTAGCTAGGAGGAGGGGAAAAGGAAAGCAGAGGGAAGAGGGAGAAAGAAGCAAGTTCTTCTCAGAATGGATAGGACATTCAGTGACCTATCATTGGCAAAAACAACAGCAGTTAATTTTGGTCAAGTTGAAGGAGGAGGGAAAAGGGATACATGTATATAATAATAGTAATAATAATAAAACAAAATAGAGTAAAATATCCTAACAGTCAGTCTGCCTCTTAGACTGCTCTGAATTGGTGCAGGCAGCCTGAGCAAAGACAGGCAGTTGTAAGAAGTATCAAATAAATAAATAAATAAAAACCTCCAGGTAGTCTTTCCTAGGAAGGGCTGAGGCTCTGATTAGTCAGGTATTTTGTCACTCAAATACAACTCCAGCCACCTAAAAAAAGAGAGAGAGAAGGAAAACTGCCAGGAGCCAGCTCCCAGTGAAAGTAATCAAGAGTCCATGAAGGAAAGGAGTTGGCGAGATGAATGAAGAAATGAGAAACACATCAGCTGCTTCATGTGCAGTCAGAGAGGCATCTCTGTCCTCTGTCTGCAGAAGCTTATTATTTAAACACTTTTTGCCCAGATATAGTTGACATTATGTAAGATTATTTTCATTAACATCAAGGATACTTTCGGGGTGTCTCTCTCCTTCTCCGGCAGGGTGTCTTCCAGGGGAAAGGTAACAGGCTGGTTCTTTCTTGCTCACGACAGGGGTGACACGAAGTGAAAGACATCAGGGGACTCTTAGCGTGAATCTAGAATCTGAGTCCTTGAGTCCCAGAATCCTAGAGTCCGTTTATTAGCAAAGTGGACATGAGTTAAATAGAAAAGCAATGAAGTTAATTATTGTTGAAATATGACAGAAATTACAGGTTTCTTAACAGTCAGCATGCCCCTAAGGCAGGGGGCTGGTATGACAGGAATTGATGAGATACAAGACAGTTATTTTCCATAACACAAGCAACTTAATTATCCAAAGGTATTTGAGAGAAGCATAGGGGTTAAACCCATAGGGTGAGACAGAGAGAAGATGGATATCAAAAGGCCATATAGTTTGGCATTTCTCTTGTCTGGGGTCTGAGGTGTGTGATGAAGTGTGTGATAAGGTGTGTTCTTCTGTGATCAGAAGGTGACTTTGAATGAGTGAATCTGTGGCCATGTGGCCTACAGTTAATGGAGGGAAGTACTGGGGTATCTGTGGGCCTGAGAGTCAAGAAGGGAAGAACCAAGTCTGAGTTTCCCCCCTTATGCTCACCTCGGTTGAGAGAGACTTACCAAGAGGTTATCTTCTCAGACCTCCATCCAAAGATGGGGGTGGTTCTCCCTAAGCTCTATCAGGCTCACACATGTTCCCAACAGATACAGATGACATCATGTATAATTGTTTTCATTAACATCAGGAATTGTTGTTAAAATTCGGCGGCTCTTGCTGGCCGGGCTAGCTTCACGGGCGGGTAACAGAGACGCGGAGACAACGGCTGGGAAGGGCAGCTGTATTTCTTTATTCAGGAACAACGATTCATAAACTAAGACAAACTAATCAACAAACAGAACTCTGCTGTCTCTTTGCGGTGGCACAAGCACTCTCTCTAACTCTGTCCCTCTGGAACTCTGTCGGGGTTCCTAGGGGCGGGGCCAAGCGGGCCCACAAAACTTACTGGACTGATCCAATTCTCTTGGCAGGGGAGAACTAGAACAACCCAATGTAAAGCATACAACAAGGAATAATCTCAAACATTATTATTATTATAGGTATGTTTTCCTCAGAAAGTTC
Source organism: Erinaceus europaeus (assembly GCF_950295315.1). Taxonomy (NCBI): domain Eukaryota; kingdom Metazoa; phylum Chordata; class Mammalia; order Eulipotyphla; family Erinaceidae; genus Erinaceus; species Erinaceus europaeus. Next base: position 58,306,574 of record NC_080162.1, read on the forward strand.
CCTAGGTCTGGGGCATCCTGACCTCCCCTTGAAAGTTTCTTGGGTCTGGGGGTAGTCTAAATCTACCCTTGAAAGTTTCCTTGGTCAGGAGTAGTCTAAATTTTCCCTTGAAAGTTCCCTCTGTGTTTTGACCATCTCCCTGCTCTGACCTTCTGTATGAATAAACATTTTTATCTGGAGCTAAATCTAATAGCTTTTCTTCTTAACCCATTCTTGGATGGGTCTAACTAGATCATAGTAGGCTGTCCACCTAAAGAATCTTCTGCTGTAAAGTAAGCACACACCATGGGGGCTCTCTTCTGGTTAACCTTTGCATATATGAAAGTTCACTAACTTTTAGCTAATGAAAGTTTACTTACTGCTACCCATATATTCCTAACATTAGCTATTTAACTACACAACCTAATATTCATCATGGATGTCTATAAGTGGAAGTAGGATGTTTATGGGTTAGGGTAAGCAATAGAGCCTTTTATAACTAAATGAAGACCACAGTCTGTCACTCACACTATAAGCCACCCATAATTCTGGCTTTTGGTCAGAGTCCAGCTGATTGAGAAGCTGTAGCAGTGATAAGTAGTTCCTTTTCTGAAAGCCTTTAAATGGGTACAGCAGCTTCTGCTCCTAGGCCAACTTAGTCTTGTTACACTCACTGCCATTAATTGTTGTCACAATGTACTTCCACCATATATCTCCTTTTATTGTCTCCAGGCATTATTTGTACATATCCAATATAGCCAATAGGTATTTATCAATGTAAGGAAAAATGCCTTCAGTTTAGTCCAGGAACCCCCACTTTGCAGTTAGCCTTAGCCCGCTGGGCTGTACCATACAGCAGGAATGACTTGGCTTTGCCATTGTCCTCAGGTAATATTTGTGTATTTTCAATAGTCAGTAAGTCTTCAAATTATCAATGTAGGGAGAAATAGCTTCAGTTTAGTCCAGAACTCCCTGCTTTGCAGTTAGCCCTAGCCTGTTGGGGCTGTGCCATATAGCAGGCTTGACTTTGTTCCCACCATAAACAAAAAGAAAAAGACTTGAATGACACCCCTGGTGAGCCAGGAATCTTGATAAACAAAATAGCTCAGTGGGAAGCCTCCTAGGAGTGGCTTTCCAGCCCCTGGAGCCTACCTAGTTCAGGGGTTGGGGGGTGGGTGAGTTCAGAAATAAGCAAGCCAAAGATTTTCCTTTCTTGTCCCCTGGCCTTTGTTTGCCAGCCCAAGAGTAGGAAATAGGACTCCTCCTTGGTGTCACCCTGACCATCCATTGTTCACCTTCCCACTGATGGCCCAGTATCCCACCCTATCCAGAGAATCCCAGGTCACAAGCTGCTTCTGTTTGGAGCTCACGCCAGCTGCTGCTTCCAAGTTGCCATCTTGGCTGCGCCTCGATAAATAATAATTTTTAAAAGCCCTAGAAATTATTTTAACTTTCAAAATACTGAAAGCTAGGATAGACAGCATAAATTATATATATATTTCCATGGCCATTACAAGAATCAATAGCTACATTCTAAATAAGATAAATAATAATTCCAACTTATTTCCATCTTATTTAAAAGTGATAAAGTGACCACCCAGATAAATTAGCAGTAGACATTATAAAGGTGGTTTCCAGGAGGTGGGTCTAACAGAGAATAGTTCTGTATCTCTGGAATTCTAGCTTGCATATACATATAGCAGGAATTATAAATAAAAATAATAAAATTGTTATTGCATACTGCGACTCATATCATTGGACAGTTTGGGAGAATATTCCCATCCCAGGCATTTTGTAGCTTACCATTGGCATATACCAGAACTCTTGCTCACAGAGCTATCACATGCCTAGGTATTGGCATTCTGATTCTCCATGACCAAGCCCTTCAATTTCAGTTACTACATGGTCCAGATTTTTTGAGGCTACATTTATAGTTTTAAAAATATCTTACACTGCCAAGAGAGAACTGGAGTGTCCCCAGAACAGCAATCCAATTTACCACATTGCAACTTCTCTATAAAATCAGAACCGGAATCTCCTGTTTGGTTACTCACCTTTATCTTTGACATAATACAGTTTGTTAACTCATTATAGTTAGATGTCTTCTTAAAAATATTTTTTCTATTTATTAGTGAGAGAGAGAAGAGGAAAGAGCATTACTACGGTACAAGTACTGCCAGGGATCAAACTAGGGAGACCTCATGCATAAGATATCAGTGCTTTATCCAATGTACCACTTCCCAGACTGCAGATTGCTCCTTTAATATGATAAGAATATTATGTTTCATGTCTCAGAAATCCTAACCAGGACATCCAGTCTCTTACAGAATATAATGCCATAATCTACTTGGTGGTCCATGTGGTCTTGACCCACTGCTGCCCACCATCTCAGGCTTTTGCTTTGTTTTGTTTCTTAAAACATTATACACATACTCCCAACTCAAGTCTTTCACATTTACTGTTTCTCTATCTGAAATGCTCACTCCCCTGCCACTCAAACAGCAACACAATTGCAAGAAAGCTTTATGCTTTGTAGCTACTGAATCCTCAGCATCTGTAAGAGTATCTAACAGGGACTCGGGCTGTAGCTCAGCGGGTTAAGCACAGGTGGAGCAAAGCACAAGGTCAGCATAAGGATCCCGGTTCGAGCCCCCGGCTCCCCACCTGCAGGGGAGTCGCTTCATAGGTGGTGAAGCAGGTCTGCAGGTGTCTATCTTTCTCTGCCCCTCTCTGTCTTCCCCTCCTCTCTCCATTTCTCTCTGTCCTATCTAACAACGACAACCTCAATAACAATAATAACTACAACAACAACGAAAAACAACAAGGACAACAAAAGAGAAAATAAATTAATAAAATATTATTTAAAAAAAAGAGTATCTAACAATGGGTGCACAATGTATTATTGTTGCATAATTTAATGAATCATTTTTACTGATTTTTACTGGTATCATGAAATCTATTTTGTGATCTTCTTTGGCTTTAATAAAATTGTTTAAATATATGGAACTTGGAAAAGTTTGATCAGGTACTACATTCTTGCATTAGGTTACAGTTTAAAGTCTTTGCCCTCACCAGTCTCTCTAACAGGATTTCCTTCCTTTGCCTCACTCCCTCAGTGTTTTCCAGACACTGTGGCCCCCTTGTTCCTTGGACAGGCCACACTTATCTGACTTATGGACCATTCGGCTATATGTGTCTTCTAGGGGGAAGTGACTGATCCTGCACTTTTGTATGGGAAGTCAGTCCTCTCCAGGTTTGAAGGTCAGTCTGAAGCTCTCCTTCTGCTGAAAGTTTCTCCAATCAATCCAGCTAAACAGTAGTTTTTCCCTATATCTTTATCACACTGCACTCTTTTTCCCCCCCTCAAAACACATTTGAGAAAGCAAAGGACTTCCTCTTTAATCTCCATTGGAGGGTTACATTGCATGACACAGTGGACACTCCTAAAGTATTTAGAGGACAAATGAATGTCATTAGTCTAGCTGCTCAAGATCATCAGATGACTACCTCCAAGAATGCACAAGCCACATGGTGCTGGGATGATCTGTGTGTGAGTCTATCTCCCTCAGAGCCTGTGAGAAACTCTGGGACAGGTATGATGTTTAATTCATAGTCACTTCCCCACCAACTCCCTCAGCTCCTGGGCATGAGGGATACTCCATAGATGTTTGCCAAACTAAAACAAACCAGCAGAAAGGCCATATGGCCCCTTTAACAAGTTTACTTCACTTGATGGATAGAGACTATAAATCACAGAAGGTAAAATATTTTTAAAAATGAATATTACAAGATAATTAAAGGAGGTCATACAACAGAGAGTGCACCGAAGAGATAAGACCTGAAAAAAAAAATTGAATTAGCTCACTCAAGGAAAAGAAATAAAACAGTGAGATCATCAATTCAGGTGCCCATTTTAGAGCAGAATCAAGTTTCTGGTACTATAAATTCACAGGGTGTATTTTTTCACAGGCTTAAAAATAATGTTAATGTGCTACATTTAATGGTTCCTGTAAGTCATCACTTTGAGCACTCTCCTTATATTAGATGTTCTAAATTTGTATTTTACTTCTGATCTTCTGATCTCTAAACCCTTTCTTGAAACCTTGCAGATGGTCCTATCTGCCACTTTACTGCAAAAAAAATATGCCATTAAAGGGGAAATCCTCTAACCATCTATCTTCTCTGCCAAAAATACATTTGATTACATCCCTTTTTCTTATATTCAGTATCGTAGCTACTTTCCACCTTTCCATCGATTAATTTTCACATTGTATCTAGATGCCTTTGTTGCTTTTGTCAACATCTAATCTCCTTAATCCCAATTCCTCAGCATCATATATACATCTTTCCATTCACTCATCCTCTTTGTCCTGTGCAAGTCAGATATACCCAGGTCTTCCCTAGCTTTAAAAAGGCAATGGTTGTTATATTGCTACCCCACCCTGAGCTGCTTACTTTCCCTTAAGGTAGATAATTCATATGCATGACACCCCGAGCTGCCTACTTTCCCTTAAGGTAGACAATTCATATGCATGACATATCTATATTCTTTCACTATGCACTACTTCCATTATCACATAATTCTACTCATGTGTCCATGTGCCAGGTATAAACTCTGTTAACATTAGACTTCATATTACAAAAGTGGTTACTAAACATGTCTGTCATTCACACAGTGGCCTCCTACTAATGTTGATTCTTCCTGGTTATTATACTATGACTTGCCCTTAACTTTTAATCATACTTTTATTCTAGCTCTATCTATGAACTTTTTTTTTCTCCTAACTATAGGCCCAAGTATCTCTACTCTCGTAAAAAAAAAAAAAAAAAAAAAAAAAAAACCCTCTCTTTGGAAAATATATTTGAAAAACTTCCTTTGGACACTTTCTTTACCTTTATTATCTTTATTTATTGAATGGAGAAAGCCAGAAATTGAGAGGGTATGGGAATATAAGGAGAGAGAAGTCCATTCTCCCTCAGCAGTAAGAATAATCTTCCTACACGAGAAGTGCATTATGTTTCTCCCTGACTGAAACTTCTAGGAATCTCACAGCCTCCCAAACAACATTCCTCAGCCCTATGACGACGACTCCTAGTTGCCTCCCTCACTTTATGACTTGCCACTCATCTAGATTGAACTGCAAGCTCCAACTGTCCTGAATTGCTGCAGCAATAGGTGGTCTCCTGCATGGTGCACACTGCTCTGAGTCTTGACACCTGTTGCCTCTCCCCTGCTCCTTTCCTCCCCACCTCTCGTATTCATTCTTCAGGATGTGACTCTTTCCAGAAACACTCCCCCACCCAGAAGCCTTGAGATTTTACCCCTCCATCCCAATTCTTGATTAGATCTGCTTTAGATGCCCTCGATCACCCAGAATTATTCTTATTACCCGAGTCTTAAATACATAAGTCTATGAAGTATGGAGGCTGCATTATATATATTTTAGCTTCCCTGTAGCCCAGAAAGAACCTAACACATGGTAGATGCTCAATGAATGTACTCTAAGTAATTAGTCAAATTATTTCAAATTGGCTTAATAGACTCATATGGATGCTGATTTATGAGAATGTTGATTGTACTACATCAGACTTTGTTATTAAACCCAACATGCTATCACTCTTCTTCAATAATTAATCACTGCACCTAAAATTCAGCCAAGACCTTCACTTCTAGTTATAAGAGAACTACATACAAGTGCACAGGATGAAGCTAACATAGCCCCACCATGAAGAAAAAACAGTCAAACCACTTCTCTGCTGACAGTCCACCTTTTTTTATAGACAGAAGTCTGCATATCATCCCATTTAAATTTCCATGTGTAATTTACATAATAAATAGGAAAAGAAGGAAGCCCAGCATCTGAAGTGTAATCAAATTACATTGTTTAGAAAACAGAGAAAATAAAGCCTACTGGTGCCAGTAGGAAAACAAAGAGCTCTTAATCTTAGCTTAATCGGCTGATGAATCAGTCCCCTACTCTTGTCAATGTTGTTGCTCTGACTCATTCTAGCAGATACATTTTTTTATTGAAAATGATAAACTCAGAGGATGTTTGCTTCAAAATGCATAGCAAAAATACTTCACGTGAATATGAAAATAAGTATCATTAGCCAAACATCAAAATGGTTCCTCAGCAATATCAAAGATTCCCTTTGCCTGTGCCTTCAATTATCTCAAAATACATTTCTTTACCGGACTTACATTCCTCTGTTGTCTCCATCTGTGTGTCTACATAGCTCCATCAGCCCTTATTCAAAACTAGTGCTTATTAACACCCATAAAGCACAAACAACTGAACCACTGAACCACAGAGTTCTTCGGGAAGCAGACACCAATAGATTTAAAAGCAAGAGGTTTGTTGAGGAAAAAGTATATGAAAGTCAAAGGAAGGAAGCAGAATTGTGCAGGAAGAGATAGAGATAATGTCACCTAACATTACCTCACTTTTAAATGTCAGTGCCAAAATTGAAACCAGGCCAAATCTAGCTTCCGAATCCTGGCCTCTAACCATTGTGTAGTACTGCCTGTGTTTTGTCACTTCTGGGACAGAGTATACATTTAACAATCAAGTCATAACTTTTTGCAATATTCATAATGATCCAAACATTCCACTAAGTTCTGTATTATATATGCTATTTATGAGGTAAGCATTACTATCTCTTCTTTGGAAATTAGAAGTCCAGGCCTTAGTGAGGTTAAGTAACGTGCTCAGAATCAATCAGAAAATGGGCAGTAAAAATGAGACTTCAAAGGAATCCTCTTGGGGCCAGGTGGTGGCATACCCAGTAGAGTGCATCCATTATCACATGCAAGGAATAGGGTTCAAGGGCCCAGTCACTGCCTAAAGAAGGGGAACAGTGCTACAGATGTCACTCTGTCTTTGTACCTTACCCTCTATATAAAAAAAAGTTGTTCTTAACCCTAACTCTACTGTTGTTTAAACTGGCATTGAGTTTGATGTAAAATAGTTTCACTTGTCTTTAAAGAATATACAACCTAACGAATCAAAGGCATTGAATAAGAATTTACTAAATTTAATAAAAGAAATGCTTTGCCAAAATTTCTGCCTAAGATTAGAGAATTAAAATGAGTTTTTTAAAAAAATAATTGTATGTATTTGATAGAGACAGGGAAATTGATAGAGAAGGAAAAAATAGAGGGGGGAGGAGTACGTGCATGCGTGTGTGTGTGTGTGTGTGTTTGTGTGTGTGTGCGTATGCGGGTGTGTGTGTATGAGAGAGAGAGAGAGAGAGAGGGAGGAACTTTCAGCACTGCTTCACTGCTTGCAAGCCTTCCCACCTGCATGAGGACCTAGGGCTGGAACCCAAGCACTTACACATGGTAACATGTACATTCAACCAGGTACACTACTGTGCAGACCCATGATGATTTTTAAAAGAAGTATCTTACTGAGAAACTGTTTCAATATTTCTATTCCCTTAAAAAAAAAAAAGCTAGTTATGGCTTTTATGACATGAGTGAAGTTTCTAGTGGTCAATATATTAAGTACATATGCCAGTAAGCATCTAGTAATCTTAAAAGATGGTGTCCAACATCAGAACTTTGCCCAACAAAATTGGAAGTAAGGAGGTTGCTTATTGGTACAAACAGAAAACAGGCCATGCCCCTGTGTGGTAGTAGCCACCCCTCAAGTCCCTCAGTCCATAACCAGATGACTCTTAACAGTAGAATGCACACAGGAATCACTTGGGAAGTTTGCAGAAATGCATATCACCAGGTCCCACCAATCAACCACTTGGGAAGTTTGTAGAAATGCATATCACCAGGTCCCACCAATCAACCACTTGGGAAGTTGCAGAAATGCATATCACCAGGTGCCACCAATCAACATTCCTATTCACTAGATTTCAAAGGAGCCAAAAATCTTCATTTTTTTAATCATCTGCAAAAGTCCAGTGAAGATTATTCAGGGATCACAATTTGAAAAAAGTCCAGTGAATCTCATATGAGACACCTTAAATATATATATATATATATATTTCTGAAGTATAAAACCATGACTGGAAACTGCTAGGTTCTGCTTTCTTCCTATAATGATTTTTTAGAATTTTATGGCAAAACCTGTGACACCCCCCCCAACACACCACATATATGTATCAACTCAGCTTAATTGTTACTTCACAATTACTTAAAATTTGATATTGAATTTTGGAGGAAGAACTAATGACTCATTTTGCACAATGTTTTTATCTCATCTCAGTAGTTTTATTTTTGCATTGCTCATATGCTACTAAAATGAAGATACGTTCAGTTTTAAGAACTATTTGCTACTAAATATCACTGAGAAAGGAAAATAGCTGAAAAATGACAAATTCAATAGGAGATACCAAGAAAAAAAAAAAAACACCTTTCAAAGAGTTGAAAGTAGAAATGAGGGAAAGTGCCTTGGTCTGTGTCACTCCAAATTCAGATTCTGGGCCAGATGTTGAGTGTAGTGAGCATATTTGGGAGGTGGCCCCACCACAAGAGATGTGGATGGATGAAGCATGCATAAGTCATGGACAGATTATCACCATGAGTAACTGACAAAGTCCCACTTGAGGATCCATTGAGGAACCATGTAGAACACACTTCAGAACTGCTACATGGAGCAGTTGTTGAAAGGAGTGGGGAAGCTGGGGTCAGATTTAAGGCTCTCTTGTGTGGCCAGGTGTAGGTGTTAGATACCCAGCCCTCTTTAATAAAGAGTGGTTAATAAGCAAGTGATTCTCAGACTTGCAAGTGCACGTTCTAGGCTATTCTGTGTTGTACTGAACTGCTAGCAAAGTGCGGGTACTTAATTAGGTCTATCTGCATAAAAGAGGTGAAGTTCACTGCAGCTGCTGGGGAGTGCAGAGGTGATGCCCTATACACCAACAATAGCACTTCTAAAGAGCCAAGGGACATGGGTGTCTTAAACTGTGACACTGATAGGACAAATTTTTCCAGCTTTTAAGAATTTATAATCTACCTGGAGAACTTAAATCACAAGAGCATGTGAACCATGCAAGCCTGTGCCCTGAATTCCTATCAGTGTGGTTCATATAAACCTCAGGCAGGGAATTTAAGTGATCATATGTTGATAATGCAGTCTAGTGATTAACAAGCAAATACAAATCCTGTCTGTCTGAACACGGCTATAACCCAGGTAAATAGTGACTGTAAGACCAATGATAGCTCAATTCATCTCAACTTTCCTGATGCTTAAGTATGGGGGGAAATGTGTCCTCAATTCAATACAATAAAGCAGTAACAATTTACTCACTAAGCAGATAAAACTTCCTGCATCTATATAAAAACCTTAAGATCTTAATTACCTTTTATTATCCCCAGCAGTCATATATATATATATATATATATATATATATATATATATATATATATATATCCCTAATAGAAGTTTCTTTATAATGGAGGACACTTATTGATATGTGAGAACATGTCTTCTTTTTCCTCCAAGGTTTACAACCACACAATCAATGTCCTATTGAATCCAGCCAAACAGTAACCAGACTAAATGTAACAGAATCATAAAGTTGAAGTTTAGTGTAAATCTCATCATTTGCCAAAGGAAACCACAGGGAAGGGGAGTATTCCTTCTTCTAGCTGCATAATTTTGAGCACTCTAAAAGAATTTTTGTGTGTGTGTGTGAGCAAAAATGTCTAATTCTGGAAATTAAAAAAAATAAATAAATAAACTCTTGTATTTTCCCCAGTTAAAAAATTCAGCCTTTGGACTTTTACTTGACAATTACATAAGGACTGATATACACTTATTATTATTATTATTTTTTAAAAAAGAATTGTGTTCTAAGATCAGTAAATCAAATTGGATTGCCTTCTCTTCAAATGTGAATTGTTATCTTGCTGAAGAGGTTATGTGCTAGGACCGCTCATTTATTGAAATACATGAACAAAATATGGATTAAGATTTTTTTGCTTTGAAAGAAAATTCTGGAAGTTATTTTTTCTACTACTGGGAGAGCTTCCTGAATTTTCTCCTAGAACAAGAGATTAAATTTCAAGAGACAAAGCAGGTGGGGGGCCCATTATTTGGAGCCATCAGAGCCCAATTTTCTCATTGGAAATGCTATTTCCGCACAGAAATTGAAGTCGGTTTGACAACTACAGAAGTATCCATGACAGTCCAAGATAAGTGAGTGGACCAAGTCAGCTAAAAAGAGGGCTACAAATCATCAGGTTGTCAAAATCCTGAAGCAAGCAGGAGATTCATTACAGTGGGGAGAGACCAGGGTACCTGGAGGTATCTATTAGTGGTTAAGGCAAAAGCAAATTCCACCTTCAGGAATCAGTCAAGCTGTTGTGATATTTAGAATCCAAAAGTTTATGAAAAGCCCTGTCAACCCTGTAATGTCAGGGCAAAAAGGAGGAAGGCAAGGCAACAGGAACCCAAGGAAGACAACTGATCCCTTAGAAGTAACATTATTACAGACTCAGTTTCTGATAAGACTGCTGGTATATTTCCACCACGTCATCAACGCCAACATCACAGCACGAAAGCCTTTCTTTTGGTGTCTGTACCACACCAATGCTACTGGTAGCTACATTCTTTTGTGATAGAGGGTGAAAGACAAGGAGAAGGGGCAATACCTGTAGTGCTGTTCCATAGCTCTGTGAAGCTTTCTCCTACAGGTAGGGACAGGAAGATTGAATCCTGGTCTTTACAAATAGTAATGTGTGTTCACTACCGGGTATACCACCATTATCTACCACCACTGGGGGAGCATCAATCCTTGTGTTGCCTCATTTTTTGAATTCCTCCCCTGGAGTCCAAACTAAATCATTGTGCACATCTAACATTGGTGGTAAAAGTCCCAGAGTGAAACTACCCTGGTTTTCCAGAATTGCAGTCACAGAATGATTTCATTTGGGATAAACAGAAGCTACATTTGACCCTAATATATCCAACAAGGAATATGGTCTATAGTTAGTCTGCAGACCCTGTGGCCAGGGGGATGCTTCCTATTTTTATAGAACGTGTTGCTGATGACCAGAGGAATTTCCTCCACTGAACAGAGATATACATTCATATATATATATATATATATGAATGACAGTGGAAATAAGTTGGAAATGAATAATTAAGAATATATAGTATTAAATTATTTTTATTGAAAAATCATATATATAGTTGGACAGTATTTCAGCCCTAGAAGTAAGCAGAACTTTCTTTTAGGAGTCTTAAGTGTATAACAAAGTCTCTGAGAATCCTGCTTTGGTTATTTCCAACAGCAAGTTTCTTCTTTATGAAAGATTCCACATGAAGAACCATTGAAAAATCTAAAGCTGCCCCACTGTGCCTCCTTACATAGTTAAAACCCTATTACAGTGAAAGAATCAAGAGACTCCTCTGGAAAAAAAAATACATATCTCTGTGTTCACTAAGACCCTGCTGTGTACAGATTTATCTGGTTGCTATAGAGAAACAAAAGTCACAAAGGGTGTGTGATGGGGGGGGGGGGTAGGGGGGAGATTTGAGAGACACCCAATTTATATTGTTCCTGCTGCAAAGACCTGATCTGAGACCAGGCCTGGTAGCCCCTGACTGGGCAGGGCCTGCTTGTAGTTTTCATTCCTGCCAGGCCCTGGAGCAGGTGGGGAATGCATAATGAGGCAGAATGAGAATTAGATGCTTAATTGGGGTCTGGAAAGGGAAAGAAAGTGCCAGACGTGTAGAATGTGACTGGAATCTAGCTCATGTCTGCCAAATGTCACAACACCTGGGAAGGTCTCTTTGGTTGGTGGTGATCACATCCAGATGAGCTGGGGCTGCCTGCTTTTAGATTTTGTTTTCAGAAGGGGAGAGCATCAGGCACAAGAAAGAACTTTTCTTTTTCTTTTCTTCTTCTTCTTTTTCTTAATAAAGGTTATAGCTAGAGCTCCGTGCCTGCACAACTCTACCATTGTTCCCAGCAGCAGCCATTTTTTTCTTCTTTTGTTAGAGGGTAAGAGACATATAGTGATAGATGACAAAATAGATAGATAGATAGATAGATAGATAGATAGATAGATAGATACATCGTTTCACCACTCATGAAATTTCCTTCTCTTCAGGTAAAGACTAGGAAATTGCACCCAGGTCCTTGTACATGGTAATCTCTACTGGGTGTGCCACTGCCAGGCCCTCAGAGTGCTTACTCTTAATCGAGCTTTCTTTTTTAAAATTAATTAATTAATTTAAAATATTTATTTATTCCCTTTTGTTGCCCTTGTTGTTTTGTTGTTGTTGTCATTGTGGATAGGACAGAGAGAGATGGAGAGAGGAGGGGAAGACAGAGAGGGGGAGAAAAAGATAGACACCTGTGGACCTGCTTCGCCATTGTGAAGTGACTCCCCTGCAGGTGGGGAGCTGGGGACTTGAACTAGGATCCTTACGCTGGTCCTTGCGCTTTGCGCCAACCTGCACTTAACCTGCTGCGCTGCTGCCCAACTCCCTTAATCAACCTTTCTAATAGTGATACTTCCAAACCAATCTCAAAGTGAATTTATGGAGGCCAGTCATCTGACTAAATATAAAAGAATTTAATCCAAATCTATAATATATCAAGATCTTCTGCCACCCCCCAAACTATCACAATCTGTCATCGCCACTACCATCTCCAACTAACTAGAGTTCCTGAATATAATTAGGGCAAAATATGTAAAGTATACCCAGTTAATACATGAAGAGGTGTGTTGCCATGGAAAGAGTGTTTTGTAGAAATATACAAAATTTCTACAAGTATTATCCTGTCATCTAAGTCATTCACTGTTTGATTCCAGAATGGGACTTAAGGGTGTGTGTCTACAGGATTTGTTCAAGTTGTATATAGAGGTCTAGTAGGCAACTAGCAGCTTTAAGATTGAGTCTATTTGAAAGAAAATAAATTGGGTAAGCCACAAAATTTTTACCTTTGTACCTCTGTTTCAAAGAATCATAAACTAAATATAAATCAAGTATATTAGCCCACTCAGATTACTATAACACAATATCAAAGATTTAGTGGTTCAAACAACAAAATGTATTTTCTCATGATCCTTGATATAGCGAAGTCCAAGATCAAAATGTTGGCTGATTTGGTTTCTGCGAAGAAAGTTCTTTTTTTTTCCTGGCCTCCTTCTCACATAGAAAGGAGGGGGGGGGGTCTGTCTCTTCTTTTTGTAAAGCCAGTTTTATCAGATTAAGGCCTCACCAACCTTAATTACCCCCATAAAGTCCCTGTCTCCGTCATATTACAGGGAAGAGGGTGAGGCATTAACATGTGAATATGGGGGGGGGGGGGATGCAAGCATTCATTCTGCAAGGTCCGGTCTAATCAAAAGAACCATTTTATGAATATTCCTGAAAACAGCTACAGGCAAAGTCCAGCTGTGTGTGAAACTGGTAGGGAATTCCCAGTCATGCAAATCTAAGGGAACGGTACACTTGGCCTGGGCAGTCAAATTTCAAACTTCACATTAGTACAAATGTGCAGGATGAAGCAGGTAAGTAAAATATGCAAGTAAACATCAATAAGAACAGGACTTAGTCAAAAGAATGGACTGACAGTCAGCAAAGGGGAAGACAGTTCTAGAAATAAAGAAGGCCTGAGCCTAATATCACCCTATCACTGTAGCTCTCCAGACTCAGAAAAGTAAATAAACAAAACCATGAGTAGGTCCTTATTTGCTACCATGTATTACCCCACTGTAGGAAAGGCAGCCAGGAAAATTTATACAAAAGTATTAAGTAAGCCATCACATATTTAATTTTTTCTTTCCCCTAATAGACAAGAAAATACATTGAAATTCTTCATTTCATTTATTTCCTACTGGGAGGAAAATGGGAGAACTAAAGCAGACTAATAAGAAATGCCTAACACTAACTACCTCTAGGGAAAAAATAAAGGAAGGAAGGAAAGAAGGGAAGGGAAGGGAAGGGAAGGGAAGGGAAGGGAAGGGAAGGGAAGGGAAGGGAAGAAGGAAGGAAGGAAGGAAGGAAGGAAGGAAGGAAGGAAGGAAGGAAGGAAGGAAGGAAGGAAGGAAGGAAGGAGCAGACATTTCACTAAATAAAAGCAGAAGAGAAAATAAGATTATTGGTCTGAGCAAGAAGCTAGAGGAAACTTTCCAGAGTCCAGGTGAAGGCTCCTTGAAAGAGAACCACTTCCCTTCTAAAGGAGTCTGTGTGTCTATGGGGACACCACCCTGAATAGGCCCAATCTCATCTAAAGGAATCTGTGTAGGGTTAGCTAAGGGTTTATCACCACTGTCTACAGCACTAGCCTGAGAGAGAAAACAGCAAAAATTAATAGAGAATCTCTCTGGCTAAATCTTTCTCAGAAAATTTTTCCAACTAAACATCACCTCACTACCACCACCAAAACCACCACCACCGAACACACACACACACACACACATACACACACACAAACACACACACACACACAGTGACAAGCAATCATGTAAAGTGGGGAAAGCTGGGTTTGCTAAGAAATCCAGAGAAGGAATGTGGTAGTCTCTGGTCTGGCTTCTTCAACTCTACCAAAGAAAATCACACAAAGAGAACATTTATTTGAGACCAGGTGGTGCTGTACTTGGTTGAGCACATGTTACAATGTACAAGAACCTGGGTTCAAGCCCTCAGTCCCCACCTGCAGAGGGAAAGCTTCACAAGAGAGGTGAAGCAGTGATTCAGGTCCCTCTCTCTCTCTCTCTCTCTCTCTCTCTCTCTCTGTCATCTATCTATCTATCTCCTCTTTCCTCTCGATTGGTACCTGTCTCTATCAAATAAATAAAAATAATTTAAAAAATAGGTCATTTCTTCCAGGTAGCTTTTGGAGAACTTGCATGTCACAAACACTGTGAAAACTGAATGTATGTTCATAAATGCCCTGTAAGCTCAGAGAAGACATAAGAGAGAGAGAGAGAGAGAGAGAGAGAGAAGCAAGAAGACATACAGGCCTACAAAACAGAGATGAATCTGTTATGGAATAAGAAACAACCCAAGGAAAAAAATTAAAATGTTCTACAACTACTACAAAAGAACTTTGGAAGAACATTAAATAGCTTGAAGAAAAGGTGATAAAATGTCATAATCTGTAATTTACAAAAATGATACAGAAGCTGTAAGACAGCTTACTCAAGCAGGGCTCAAAACTTGTGTATAGCCCAAGTTTAAACCATGGCACCAAATAGGAATGCCACAACACTGGGGTAATCTCCAGTTCCATTCTCTTCCTCCTCCTCCCCCTCCCAGTCCCCCTCTCTCCCCTCTCCCTCCCGCTCTCCCTCCCCCCTCTCTCCCTTCCCCTCCCTGCCCTACCCCCTTTCCTTCCCTTCCCCCTCCCTATCCTACCCCCTCTCCTTCCCCCTCTCCCTCTCTCCCTCCCCCTCCCCCTCCCTGCCCTACCCCCTCTCCTTCCCCCTCTCCCTCTCTCTCTCTCCCTTCCCCTGTCTTTCTCTCTCCTTCCCTCCCTCCCTTCCTTCCTTTCTCCCTCCCACAAATATATGTAAATATACCTGAAATAGAATGAAAAAGTTTGACTCTGATGCAGTGAAATCATGTCTGTGCAAGACATGGCAAAGAAAGCAAAGTGATCTAAAGGTATAAATTTTCAACCATTAGTAAAATTAAGAACAGCTAAAATCAAACTATTGACAAAGGAAAATATGTTTGAGATTGTCACAGTGCAAAGGAACAAAAAATAATAATAATAATTAGCGAAAAATAATATATTGGGGAGAGAGCTAAAAAAAAGTTGTTCTAATTGTCTTTGTATGTAGTGATCCTGAAATATAGAAGTCAACAGTAAAAGAGTAAATTTCCTAAAACCATGTTCCAGAAAATCAATACAGAGAAGCCAGGGAGTGACACACCCATCAGAGCAGTCTTATAATGCACAAAAGCACAGGTTCAAGACCCCAGTCCTCATCCATAAGGGAAAAAGATTCACAAATGATGAATGAAGTGCTATGGGTGCTTCTCTTTTTCTCTCCGTCTCTTCCTCTCCTTTCAATTTCTGTCTCTACCCAGTACATAAATAACTTATTTAAAAAATTCTTAGGCAGGAGAGATAGCATTATGGTGGCATAAATCAACTCATACCTGAGGCTCCAAGGTCCCAGATCCAATCCCCTGTACCCATACCACCATAAGTCAGAGATGAGTCATGCTCCAATAAAAAGAAGGTGGACAGGGAGGAGGAGGATGACAACAAAAAGAAGTAGAAGTAGAAGAATGGAGAAGAGAGGAGGTAGAAGAGAGGGAGAGGGAAAAGGAGAAACAAACAAAAAAGTTTTTTGTGTTTTTTTTCCAAAAGTACTATGTAGCTCTGGCTTATGGTGGTGAGGGGGGCGTAAAACTTTAAGGCCTTGGGTATGAAAATCCTTTGCATAGTGGAGGTACATACCATAATGGTTATGCAAAGAGACTTTCATTCCAGAGGCTTCCAAAGTCCCAGGTTCAAGCCTCCACACCACTATTAGTCAGAGCTGATCAGTGCTCTGGTGAAAAAAAAAAAAAGAAGAAAGAAAGAAACCTTTGAATGATCACTATGCTATCTCCCCCAGCCCCCCCCCAATTTTTTTAAATCACTATAGAAATCTCAAACCAAAAGCATATTTTTAACAATATAATACAGTTGAATGAAGAATTTTACAGCTATCCTGACATATATATCACTGAAAAAAAAAACTAAAACATTTATAAGAAAGCATAATTGAATTTAACAAAAATTAATGGTAAATGACAGTCTGGAAGAAAATATTTTCAATATTTTACATAAAGAGTATTTTTTAAAAAAATATTTATTCTAATGAGAGAGAGGGAGAGAGAGAAAGAGATAAAAAAAAAAAAAAAGATGGGGGATGGGGATGGGAGGTGGGGGGAAGGGGGGCATGAGACCAGAACACTATTCAGCTCTGCTTTATGGTGGTGCTGGAGACTAAACTTGGGGTTTCAGAGCCTCAGACATGAAAGTCTTTTGTATAATCATTATATTATAGCAACCAAATAGGAAAATTAGTAAAATACAGAAACACATGATTTGAGAATAGAAGAAAAAAAGGGAGGGAAGGACAGAGAGGGACAAATGAAGGAAAGAAAGGAGGAGTAAAATGCTAAAAGGAAGAACAAGAAAAAAAAAAGAAACCAGGCATCTTATATATGACTAGGTAAAAATGAAAATGTATTTGAAATGCAGAGCAATGTATTAAAATTATCTGACTTCTGTGGCTGCAGTTAAAGAATTCAGAGAGTTTTTTTAAAAAAGCAATTAATTGCTGCTACTTATAATTAAACTAGACCATTACCAGGCAAAAATTTAAAAACTGAAAGGAAAGTAAACACAATAAAATTTATATATAACATTTCATTTTTTTATGGAGAACCCTGGACCAGTTTGCCTTTAATAAATTGAAAATAATGAACTTTACTCCAAAGATAAAAATAAAGAAGTGTAATGTTTTATTTTTTTGATATTTAATTGCTCTTCATCTAGAATGAAAAAAAAGACACTTATGAACAAAAACAAAGTAATAAAAGTTAAACAAAGTACTAAATAGCAATAGTCCATTATACCCTGTGACTCAGTCTTGCTAAGTTTGACCTCCTCTCTGTTCATTTATTTTCATTATCCCTTATACATAGCAGGGACTCAATATATGTGTTCACTGGGTAGGTGAATGAATAAGTGAGATGACTGGGTTTTTTTTTTTTTTTTTTTTTTTTTGACACTAGGATTATCACTGGGGCTCTTAGTGGGCTCTTTTTCCTCCTCCTCCTTTTTTTGTTTTCTTTTTTGGGGTGAGGGGCACAGAAAGAGAGAGATAGGGAGGGAGAGAGACAGAAAGAAGATACACCATAGCACTGTTCCACCAATCATGAAGTTTCTCCATGCAAATGTTCCCATATAGTGGCCAGCATCTTATACCAGGGTCTTTATGTTTGGTGTGAGTCATGTACTCTACCAGGAGATCCATTACCTATCCCCCTAGATAAGTTCTTAATGTTGCAAAAATATTATTCAAATGAATTTATATGCTGAAACATCACTGATTAACAGATAAGTAGAAATATCTGGATTTGCCATGTACTTGACTCAGGTTTGAACTCTATGAGAGTCCTAAATTATTAAAGGAAGTCTTGGGGGCTGCATTGTCTCTCCCTATCCCTTTGTCTCTTCTCTTTTTAAAATATATATATACAGAAGTATATATAAACCTATTTCTCTCAGCCAGTGAACATTAATTGCTCATTTTCCATAGTGACTATTTCTTTTGGTCCACAGATATTATGAGGATGATACCATTAGCTTCTACCTGTTAGTCACAAAACTGAGACTTTGGCTGTGAACAGGACTTTTCAAGGTCACTCAAACAGAAATGTCAGTACTTGGAACTGGAGCTAACTCTACAGACTACACCTCATCTCCTTTCACTAATGATAACAACAAAAAAAAAATGGCCAGAAACTATAGTCCTGAGGTCCACAATCTATCACAGACAATAGGAAAGGTAGTTATAATTTTTTAAAGCATATTCAACAGACAGAAGGAATTTCTCAAGACTGGTCATGCTTACTCTATAGCATTTGTTGTAGGGAGGGAAAGTAACCAATCTGGGTTCAATCTTTCCTTACCTATGTGATCTCTTTACTTTGGATGGATTTTCCTAGAAGTGAGTGCTTAACTATTCCTGTCTTCTTATCTGTCATCATACCTGTAATGAAACCCACATGCTATGTGACTATGTAGATTTTTGAGGCCATTACCAAAGTTTTTTTTTTTTTTGAGATTAAATATTTTTTGCTGATAGCTGTTGGAACCACAGCATTGAGAAAAATGACTTCAAGGTAATTTTAAATTACACTGTTGATTTAAATATAAAGAGCAGTTTGTGAGAAAGTATCATTTGCAATTCAGTGTACCACAAAAATTCCACTTCTCTTCAAGTCCTATATTTACACTGACAATCTGTTTTTCAATAAATTGGTCTTTTATTTCCTTTAACTCAGTTGCACTTGGACCTGCACTGATAAAGGATTTGCCAGTCTTAGGTTAAAGTAATATCTAATTGAACTCATCTTCCCTAGCAATCAGTAGTTTTAAGAAGAACATAAATCGATATCTGTGCATGTGTAGTAGTACCCTCCTTTTATTAAAGCTTAGAAGTTAGATATATGTGACAAATGCTCTGAACTATAAGACCAGTTTTCTTCCATTTTTGCCCCATTATGAAGTCAGCAGAGTTTAGCCTCTTCAGGAACATTTCATCAATCAGTCTATCAGTCTTTTTTTTTTCAAACAGAGGAAGAGAAAGAGCGAGAGAGAGAGAGCGAGAGCGAGAGCGAGAGAGAGAGAGAGAGGAGAATAGTGAAAGAGATCACAGCACTAAAGCTTCCTTCAGTGTGGTAGAGTCCAAGCTTGAGCCTAGCTAGGTCTCATGCAATAGCAGCCACTATCCGAATGAGCTATTCCACCAAACCTATATCTATAATTTTAAGAACATTTCTTTTCAAAATAAAAAAAAAACTTTTCTTTTCTTTTTACATGAGCCCTTCTCAGCTCTGGCATATATTGGTGCCAAGGATTGAACATGGGACTTCTAGGGTCTCAGGCATGCAGATCTGGTTCATTACTGCTGCATTTTCTCTCCAATTTTCACCTCTATTATAAACTTGGTGTTTCTCAAAGATTCCTAGAGTATCATTTACCGAGTGTACCTCATGTAATATGATATTTGCAGTATCATAGATGATTTAAATGATGAAGAAATTAACATTTATTTCAATGTATTAAAAATTAGATACAAATCAAGCTCATGATTTTATACTTATAATAGCTATGGGATAAAATTCAGAAGTCATGCTAATAGCATTTAAATGAAAATATCTTACTAAATGTGTTAGCACCACAGTAATGCTGCACAACAAACCATCTTCAGTTTCACTTACTTAAAAACCATGTATTCTTTTGTCCATAGATAAGATGGCAGGCTGCTTTTGGCTTATCTTGCTTAATATACGGGGGCAAGGAGGGTGCACCGTACAAAGTGAACTGTGGACTGGAAAAGGTGTATTGCATCAAAGAAAATGACTTTGGGGAAGGTGAGGGAGAGAGGAGTAGAAAAGAACTTAGGGGTCCTGGTGTATAATGAAACTGCACCCATGATTCAATGGATGCACTGTAAACCATTAACCCCCTGAATAAAGATAAAAAAATTAATGACGTCAGGCTGCAAGTTTAATCTGTGCTATATACTCTTTGGATCAGTCCGTAAAATATGTTCCTTAGGGTAAAGAACAGGAATAACCGTTAAAATGCATTTCAAGTCTCTAATCGACTGGCTTCTACTAATATTACTCTAGCTAAAGGAAATTCCATGGCAAAGCTCAACGTCAAGGAACAATGAAGTAAAATGCCATATGCCAAGAGACAAGGAGGGAACATTTCTAAACAATTAGCTAATCTATTACATTAATAGTGACGTTGAAATATAAATATGGTCGAAGATGTTAAGTTCATTCAGAAAAATTTGCTTGGGGGTTGGACGGTGGGGCACCTGGTTGAGTGCACACATTATAGTGCACAAGGAACAGGGTACAAGTCCCCAGTCCCCACTTACAGGGCAGGAAGTTTCATGAGTGGTCAACAGTAATTCACACATATTTCTCTCTCTCTCTCTCTCTCTTTCTCTCTACCCCCTAAATTTCTCTATCCGAAATAAATCAATTTAAAAAGTAAAAAATATTTTTTTCTTTGTGTCAGAACTACTTTAACTGAATCCACAAATGTCCTACTTCCTATAGTTGTCATGACACATATGTAACTACATACTTTCAGAAGCAATTGTAATTCTACTTGGTGCATGGCATTATTATCACAATTTTTAAAAGAAAAACTTAGAGCATCCTCTAACATTTTTCTATATGTATTTAAAAATCTAGTTAACTACATTCTATATGCGTCTCACTATCTTTTCTTTGTGATGAGACCTCTTTCATTTATTAAATTTTATATAATGCAACTGACCTACCAAAAGGTTACTATAATCAAGGCTTTGATTTTAGGAGGACAGTTGCAGTTGGTAATTGAAAATGAAAATGGTACTGAATGTCCTAGATTTTTTTTTCTATTTCAACATCTTTTATCTCCAGTTAGAAGCACTGAAATGTACCTTTTGTTTGTGTTCCAAATAGCAGCAATCAAAACTGGGGGAGGGACAAGCAAACTGGAATAAATAGGCTATAGAGGCAATTTTTATTTTGATCAGACTTTGTTGTCTATATAAAATGGACTCATTTCTCTGAGACACTCAGTTGCATTGGCCATCAGGGAAGAATTCATTGAATAATACCAGTCCTGTATGCATGTCACAGTAACAAATGTCTAATTTTTCTTCCTCTTTCAAATATCATACACACACACAGGCATATAACATCTCATATTTTTCTTAAAGGGCATGGAAACCCATTATTTGTTTCTTGTTGTGTTATCCTTTTCTTGACGTCTCTCATCTATTCTCATATTATCTGTGTAACTTGCATATTGGCATCTCCCAAATTGGCCCATGACTAATTCACAACACTCCTCGATACTAGATATAAAAGCTTATTTTCCATTTCCATTTAAATGACCCCTTACTTCAGACTTTAACACTAAATGGCTTCCCATACCTTCTCATACTCTACCTTTTAATATGCTACCAACTACCTTCTACCATTCACTTACTCAGGTTCAAAGACTTGTCAACATTGAATGATATGTTTTTCTTTCAAGAAAGGGCTATAGTGATTCATTGAGCCCAATAATTTACAGTTTTCTATTATTATTCTATTTCTTCATGAGCAAATTTGACTATTGTCTCTTCTTTCTTATGACACCCTTGAATAAATGTATTCCTTTATAAGTACTCTTGAAGGGACCAGAAAGTAGCACACCTGGTTTAGTGCAAATGTTATCATGTACAAAGATCCAAGTTCAATCCCCTGGTTACACTGGCAGAGGGGAAACTTCATAAACAGTAAAGCAGTGCCGCAGGTGTATTTCTGTCTCTGTCTCCCCTTTCCTCTCAGTTTCTGTCTGTCACATCAAAATTAAAAGATAATAAATAAATATTGAAAAATTCTAACTTCCTGCATACAGGTGCTTTAAAAATATTATAGAGGTTAGTGCAGCAGGTTAAGCGCACATGGCGCGAAGCACTAGTACCGATGTAAGGATCCCGGTTCGAGTCCCCACCTCCCTACCTACAGGGGAGTCACTTCACAGGTGGTGAAGCAGGTCTGCAGGTGTCTATCTTTCTCTCCCCCTCTCTGTCTTCTCCTCCTCTCTCCATTTCTCTCTGTCCTATTAACGACCACGTCAGCAATAACAACAATAACCACAACAACAGTAAAAAACAAGATCAACAAAAGAGAAAATAAATAAATATTAAAAAAATATAGAGGTATAATTGACATGTAGTGTGGTATTAGTTTTTGGTGTACAATATAATAATTCAACATTTGTATGTATTGGGAAAAGAATAAGAATAAATAAATATATATATATGACAGTTAAAATACATCTTCACATATAATTAAACTCTTTTAAGAATGCTCTGAAAAAATTCAAATATATAATACAGTAACATTAATTATATTTACCATGTTTCTGTAGTTATACTTCTTTAATTTTAATTTTTATTATCTTTATTTATTTATTGGATAGAGACAGACAGCAATTGAGAGGGGAAGGGATGATAGAAAGAAAGAGTGACACCTGCAGCCCTGCTCCACCGTTTGTGAAGCTTCCCCCGTGTAGGTGGGGATCAGGGCCTTAAACCTTGGTCCTTGACACTGTAGTGTGTGCACCACCAACCAGCCCCTGTTGCTATACTTATTGATTTTCAGTTAAAGTATCTTAACGACCAGAAATGCAATTTCCATCTTTAAAGATACCTTTTTTTTTAAGAAACTAAAAACTATCTTGTCACTATATTTGCTTTATATTCACCAACAGGCATACCAAATTTAATGCATTCATATAATGAAAATCCTATTTAAATAGTTCATAGAGAATTAAAACCTTGAAATTATTATATTTTATTTACTCTGTGTTTGTATTTTCAAATGTTCTTTAAGTGGTGAAAATATAACATATTTAACTAAGAAGGAAGAAAAATTAATATCCTTTTGAATATCTGGAAAAAAAAGTTCTCACAATAAGAAAATTGATCCTCTTCCTATTGCATTTAAGCATGTTATGCAATTTCAATCACTGTGAGTGGATGCCATGATGAAATTGTGCAAATAGCAGTCACAGTGGAAATTAACCAAAGACAGAATTCACAGCAATCCAAAATGGCAGCATTTGAACAGGTCACCCAGAGAAGCAACAGAGCCATTCATTTGTATTTAAATCAAAAGTCTCTCAACTGCCAGAAGAATGAATCTCTGGCTTTCAGGCTGCCTGAGGTAAATAGGTTTTCTTTCTTTCTTTCTTTTTTCTCTGTCTTTCTTCAGAGGTTATGCTACACACATATATTTCAGTAAATCTAAATTGTATGTTGTTCTGATTAAGCCAACTTTCCCTACTTTCATGCTACCAGGTTTCTAATTTGAGAAAATGTGTTTGTATATGTGTATGTGATTATCTCACAAATTTCAGAGAATTTAGACTATGGCAGTGCTAAAGTATTCAAGCAATTCAACCTGTCATATCCTCCTTTAACCTTCTCTGCAAAAGAAGCTGAATCCCCAGAGTACTTTTAAATTTAAGAGGGCAATGGAGGGTGACAGGACAATTGGCAGTTAGGCTGTTATAATTCTCTATTAATCAAGAACTGTCTTCTTTTACTCTTTCAGCTCAGGGAGAGGACATAACTAGAATTCCTGTGAAAAGTGGAGGCTCTGGCGACACAGAAAATTCTACAAGTCCTGACAGTAAGTTTCTTAGTTATTTGAGCTCATGCAAAGTACAAATATTAAATGTTTTTTAGTGTAATCTAGGATTAAAGCAGATATCTAGTCTGTGAGTCCATATATTCAGTTAGAACAAAGTACAATTCAAAAACCATTTTCTATAAGGAACTAATAAAACTGGCAGTCTTAAAAAATACTAACCATTCTATAACAGCATGTGCTTTGATTTAATTAGGCATCACAATTACTAGGCCATAGAAAATAATTAACTCCCAACACTAAAGTGGACTGAGGTCTAGGTGGTGAACTTCCAGAAATATTATTTACTTCTACCAAAAGTATTTGCCCAACATTGTCCCTACTCACTCAGTTTCCAGGGAGGTTCTGGCTTGAGTTTGGACTGAATATGTCATTATCCCTTCATTACTTAACCTTGCTATATCACATAAATGGCTTGGTCAAAAGCAGATTTCATCTTTAAAAGCACCCTAGATATAAATTAATTTATAAAAGAAAGGAAGAGAGAAAGAAAGAAAGAAAGAAAGAAAGAAAGAAAGAAAGAAAAAAAGAAAGGAGAAAAGGAAAGGATGTGAGAGGAGAAAAGAGGAGAGAGGAGAGAGGAGAGGAGAGGAGAGGAGAGGAGAGGAGAGGAGAGGAGAGGAGAGGAGAGGAGAGGAGAGGAGAGGAGAGAGTTCTTTATTTATATCTCATTTAGAGGTTATTCTCAGAGCCAGGTTTTTAGGTTCACTTGTATTAGACACTGGCAAAAGACTAAAAAATATTCCCAAACATGGCTTGCCTAAGGCTTATGTATGGACAAAAGGGAGGCAACTCAGGCATTGAGAGAGAGATAAATCAAGTCAAACTTTTGAGTCAGCAGAAGGCAGTGCATGCATGGACAGGATAGTCAGATATCTAAGCAGGGGAATTTGACCTACAATGGTCAGACTAGGGCCACTAAGGAGGAAAAGTTGGCAGCAGTGGGACAGCTGGGTCCACACCAGTTAGAGATGGTCTGTTGTATAAGGTCTAGTTGAGTGGGCAGTTGCCAACCCTTGCAGATGCTCTGGGTTCTTTTTTATATAGCTCATTTATGGTAGTGGGGTTTCATCACTACTTCTTATGAGAGTCACATAAGGAGCACTTATGGTGTCTACAAGAATAAACTCTTATTCTGTCCAAAGGTATTTTAAGATTCTGCACCCCAGGTAAATTAGTATACCCTTGCTGATAACCCTTTAAATTATTGTTATTTGCATTACAAAAACAAATCTCGAGCACAAAGATTCAAGAAATATTCGATTCCATTGGACCACAGAGTTTAGAACTAGAAATTGTTAGTGTTTTACATAGAGAAACTGAAATCATATATCTCTAGTAGAACCTATACTTTTCCTACCATCAAACAAGTGATAATATGAGGAGAATTACAAGTCACCTTCATGTCCATTCAATGAAGATAGCATTTGAAGTGGGTATGAGCACTGATTTTGGGCTGGATAACTTAGATTTGAATCTTGGATTATCCTCTTGGTACCTTGATTTCCTCACTGGGAAGTGGGCTAAATGGGTGCACTTTGCTCAGTTGCAGTGAGGCTTAGATAATGTGATATTTATTAGATAAATGCCTGACTAATAACTATTTCTGTCACCTCCTATGGCTAGTGCATTTTAGTATTATGATTATTTGCTTTAAATATTTTTAAATAAATAATACTGTGCAGTTGAAGACTCCTTTGTTTCCTCTGCTCAAACTCATTTTCCTTCCTCCCCTCAAAAGAGAAAGAAAAAGAAATCATATATCTCACTCTTTAGATTATTTTTGCCCCCCAAATTTTTTTAAATTACTTTGAGTTGGTAATAACCTTGGGAAAAATTCAGTCACTGGTAGGAGTTACATGATGGTGGCTTTAAATAGAGTTTTCTATACTAGCTATTCTGCCCATCTTTATCTAGGTCATCACCTGAATTGCTTCCCATAATGACAAGTCCTTAGGCACAAACTGATCTTTGTATTCATTGACATGCATTATCTAAGAGAATTGTATTTCTAAACCCTAGTTCCATCCATTAAAAGCTACCACATGCTATTCAGGCCAATTTAATCAAACCTGCCCCCAGTTGGTAGTACAATAGACTGTATTCTTTTTTTTTTTAAATTTTTATTTAAGAAAGGATTAATGAACAAAACCATAAGGTAGGAGGGGTACAACTCCACACAATTCCCACCACCCAATCTCCATAACCCACCCCCTCCCATGGTAGCTTTCCCATTCTCTATCCCTCTGGGAGCATGGACCCAGGGTCATTGAGGGTTGCAGAAGGTAGAAGGTCTGGCTTCTGTAATTGCTTCCCCGCTGAACATGGGCGTTGACTGGTCGGTCCATACTCCCAGTCTGCCTCTCTCTTTCCCTAGTAAGGTGTGTCTCTGGGGAAGCTGAGCTCCAGGACATATTGGTGGGGTCTTCAATCCAGGGAAGCCTGGCCAGCATTCTGGTGGCATCTGGAACCTGGCGATTGAAAAGAGAGTTAACATACAAAGCCAAACAAATTGTTGAGCAATCATGGATCCAAAGCTTGGAATAGTGGAGAGGAAGTGTTAGGGAGGTACTCACTGCAAACTCTAGTGTACTTCTGCTCTCAGGTATATATTTTGCAGTAGTTTATGAATACATGTGAAAATAAGCTCTCTCTCACAGAAACTGGTGTATATCTAGGTTATGGGACTTTGTTAGAAAGTGAACCACCTGAGATGAAATTAAGAGTGTACTATAAAAGGAAAGGTCTCACC
This sequence comes from Erinaceus europaeus, assembly GCF_950295315.1. Taxonomy (NCBI): domain Eukaryota; kingdom Metazoa; phylum Chordata; class Mammalia; order Eulipotyphla; family Erinaceidae; genus Erinaceus; species Erinaceus europaeus. The sequence goes on from NC_080162.1 coordinate 58,333,226, forward strand.
CGAGTAATGAAGCTGAAGGGTTGTCATTCCACACGTGAAGTCTCTGGACACAGTCTGAGGTGAAGCATGTTGAGGTGGCAATCGTTGCGTTGGTTAGGTTGTGATCAGCGGGTGCAATATTATTTGGTATGGATTGGGAGACACATACGGGAAAGTGGGCCCTATCCAAGGGTTCCAGGACTGGGGGAAGTAGGGGCTCTATAGTGGAGATGTGAGGTTCCTGCTGTCTTAGGGTTCAAAAAGACAATCGATAGTTAATGTTATCATCACATTATTTGGTAATTGGGTTAACTTTGAAAAGTCCTTTTGTTAGGGTTTGCTGTACAGTATCTAGTATCTTGTATATAGCTGTGCTATTGGATGCTTCTAATTTACTTAGTCTAGGCTTTTGAGAGAGTACGCATATCAAATACACAGCCTATATATTAAAAAGATTCAGTTTGTCTTTTGAGAAACTTTGAGACATACAACTGATTTTCCCCCTCTCATATTAATTAACTACTGATTTATATGTCTACATTTTGCTAGGAGTGTACATAAACACCATTCCCACCACCAAAAGACTGTGACCTATCCCTCCCACCCACTCCCACCCCCCACTGGCCCAGGAAGCTGCATGTCTACCCCTCACCACAGGGTTTTTACTTTGGTGCCCTACTTACAATTTGATCAGGTCCTGCTTTTAGTTTCCCTTTCAGATCTTATTAGTCAACTTCTGTTGATGAGTGGGATCATCCCATACTCATCTTTATCTTTCTGACTTATTTGGGGAGATTCTTAATAACGGTTTCAATTTCTTTGTCTGTGATTGGTGCATTTAGTAGACTGTATTCTTAACTAGCTCTTCAGCACATTCTGAGGAATGCTAAGCCCATATACCCATGAAAATAAATGTAGGAAATAAGAAGTTTTATCCCTCACTTGGAGATCCACCATGCACATCAGAGACATTCAGAAGTTTCAGTAGTAATGAATTGAATTACTATGTTCTAGTGTTGATTTTCCTTAATATACTTTATTATGGAATGTTTTCCATAATAAGATTTATTAATATATTTTAGAACTAGTGATGTTACATATGGGAAAAGAAAAAGAATACTCTCCTGTATTTTATTTTGCTTGCTTCCACAATGATAAGGGAGAATTCAAAATAACTCTATAAATCAGTATGGAAATTGTGTATAATCTCATCTTTATATAGGTAGAGTTGCTGTAGTTGGCCAGAGGGCTAGAATGAGCTTGCACATCATCAGAAACCCAGGACATATTACAAGTGAGAAACAGAGACCTCATTATAAAACCTTCCTTGAGGAAAAATTGGGTGGGAAACCATACAATGTCTTTCAGTCTTCTTTGGAGCATGAAAACCAGCCTCTGCAGTGTTTTCACTTTAATTCATCCTTCATATTAAAACAAAGAGAAACAACAGCAGCGAACCCTTGAGTTCTTGATTTTTTGCAAATAAATGATGACTACCCAACTAAGAACAAGTAAAGATTTACTATTCAGAGTTTACTATAACAAGGTTTATCACCTGTGTGGCCAATTCAAAAAAAGCTGGTCAGAGAGGGCAACCTTTATATTTAGCAGAAGAGAAGACCTTAAGAGATTTCTGGGATGAAGAATCTGAACTTGCACTAACTAGTGACAGGAAACTTCTCTGGCTTTCTCTAGTTGGTTATACATGGGTAATTTTGAAAACATAGGGAAGCCAGCAGTCTCTGGCCAAGTTTTGACCATTCTGAACCAGTTGCTGTCAAGTCTATGGTTGGGTTGCCCAGACCATTTACTGCAGAAGTTCTGAGTCAGAGTTCCATTGTTATATGTGGTTTGGCTACTGTCCATTAGAATATTAACTCTCTGGGTTTATAATATGGGCCTGATGCTTTAAAAAGATCACTCTAATTAAACTTACTGAACCTTAGAAAATTTCCAAAATGACTGCTATGTTGCTATAGCCTAACTCTGGACAATGGCAGTAATTATGGACTCTATTTTAATGCAAATGCTCACAGAAAACAACATTCCCTGTAAAGTACAAGCATGTGTGTATGATCTGGTTAGGTGTTTTGTGTTTCTATTTCACGGCATCCACTGCTGCTGAACCCACTGGAAAATTTACAGGGTCTGTTTTCAATATCAAAATTGAAAACATGGCAAACCCAAGAGACTTATTTTCGGGGGATAGGGGGGTAGCTTGCTTCTCTGAATGGCAGTGACCTATTTTGCTTTCTTTTCTCTTTATTTTAGTTAGGCCTCTATTAAGACCTTTGAATTTACCTAAAGTTGGTTCTAAATACAGCCAGTTGTCAAATCCAGAATCTGGTATGGAATGACAGCACAGCTTTTATTAATTAATAGAGATGCAGTTCTGTCCTTGTTCACTTCTACTTCCCATCAGTAAAAATTTAAAAAAAAATTAACAATGATCCCCAAATCTTGAGTGAATAAAAGCAAACTGAAAAGAGGTAAAAGTGGAAATCAGAAAGTATCAATTCACAGGTAATTTTAATGTATTTAAGAGATTTGGGTTTCACAAATATTTAACCTTTTTCTGTTTCCCTTTCTTACTATAGTTGAAATGAATAGTCAAGGTGAAAGTTTAAATGACCCAACAGAGACTCAGCAAGAAGATTAACTGATAGGTAAGTGGCCCTATGGTGGGATTTTCAATTGATTAAACTGGCCATAGAGCTGTTTGTGAAATGGTGTATTGGATTTTTCTTGATTCTGCCAAATCCCACAGCTTGGCTTGAGCCAAACTTTAAAAAGTCTTTATAGCAAATAGTACAGTGAAAGAAACAAGGATTATACCTAGAGCTTGCCATCTTTAAGGGACAATGATAAGACACAACATATCCAAATCATGTAGCAACCACTCTGGTTTTTACAGCTTTGACAAGAAAAAAAAAAATCCATATATCTTATCCCCTGGCCTCCTGGAGTGATCAAATTATTTTAGCAATCCCAAACTGATTCTGAAGTATTGCTTTTTTGGAAGTTACCTGCTGAGTTGTTTAGTGTATCTGTTTTTAAGCATAACACTAAATCTTTGCCCTGGATAATGTGTAAAGGCACTTGAGTGTGTTTGGCCAGAAACAAGCCTGCCTCATGTCCTGTCATCTCAACATTGTGGAGCCCTGTGTTTATACAAAGGTTTGGAGAGTTGAGCATACACTGGGGGACAATACAGGAAAATAAGATCCTGGGCCAGATCATGTTGAGAAGCTTTCCAGACCCATATTGTAAATTTCTCAGCAGAGGCTGAAGTATATCTAGAATGACCCAGTAACTTACCACCTTCTGACAAATCTTGAGGACAGGTGAGAAGAGTTAGAGAAAAGAAGTCCATCACTGGGAATCATAGCAGAAAAGGAAAAAAGAAAAGAAAAGAAAAGAGAGAGGCAGAAGGAGAAAAGAAGAAAAGAAAAGAGAAAGAAGGAAAAAAAAAAAAAAAACAACCTGTGAATTGTGAGGAAGAGTGACACAAATAGTTAACACCATTGCCTCCCAGCACTTCTTCACACTCCAGGATAGCGGCTTCTTAATAGGTCACTTCCCTTTCCCGAAAGATCACATTGCAATAGAATCTTGAACTCCAGCATCTTGGCAGAATAAAGATGGATTTAAAAAAAAAAAACAAAAAGGGAGTTGGGCTGTAGCACATTGGGTTAAGCGCAGGTGACGCAAAGCACAAGGACCAGCATAAGGATCCTGGTTGGAACCCCGGCTCCCCACCTGCAGGGGAGTCGCTTCACAGGTGGTGAAGCAGGTCTGCAGGTGTCTATCTTTCTCTCCTCCTCTCTGTCTTCCCCTCCTCTCTCCATTTCTCTCTGTCCTATCCAACAATGACAACAACAATAATAACTACAACAATAAAACAACAAGGGCAACAAAAAGGAATAAATAAATAAAATTAATATTTTTTTAAAAAAAAGATGGATAATGAATGACAGCATGCTTCTGTCCTTACCATAATGATTATGAACATCATTTAAAATCAAACATATAATTTTTATAATTCATGTATGGCATAGGACCACCAAAATATATAAACTTACACAAATATGTTCTATAAACATTTCTTCACTTTTTGTCCTTGTTCATGTATTAAAAATTATCCTGCTAAACTCTAGAGATGATACAGTAGAGGAATTTCCATTAAAAAGTAATGAAGTGAGACTAACCCGCAACAGTTTAAATGAAAGCTCCTATGTATTGGCTTACCTTTTGCCCTTTTGTTACCAACAAATTACAGACTCCTGATCTGAATGTTCTCTTATAGACACTACTGTTTTCCTGTGCAATTAACACCCAGATACAGTACCAGGATAAATCTATTTTCCTTAGCTAATGCTAAAAGATTTCTATGCTCAGTTTAATAAATCCATTCTATTTCTCAAATAGATAATTTGTAAAAACTTAAATAAGTTTAAATGTTAAAGTAGTCTGAGGAAATTCAATTTCTGGAAGAAGTAACTTCACAGGATTATTGGACCAATGGAAACTCAAATACTCCCAGTGCAAAATTATTTGATAATACCCTAACCTCTCCATAGACAATAGTGATATTTTGAACAAAGTTGTCATAGAAAACAGTATGACCATTAGCTATTACCTAACCCCCACAGAAATATTTACATGCTTATATGTGTAGAAAATGTCTAGTAATGTAATAGGAAGGAGGAAACTTTAGTTCTTTGCATCACATATTCATAGAAATTGTATATATATTCACCTGGATTATCACCAGGGCTCAGTGCAGGCACTACAAATCCACAGCTTTAGGTGGCCAATTTCTACATTTTTTTCTTTTTTTTTATTTGACAAGACAGAGAGAAATTGAGAGGGAAGGGGAGATAGGAACAGAGAACCTGCTTCACCATTGTGAAGTGTCCTTCCTGTAGGTAATGAGCAGAAGCTTGAACCCAGTCCTCAATGCATGGTACTATGTGTGCTTAACCAAGTGTGCCACCACCTGGGCCCTCCACAGAAATATTTACATGGCTACATTTGTAGTTTAATAGGAAAGAGGAACCTTTGTTTCATTGCATCACATATTAAAGAAATACAGTGAAATGGAAATAATATCAGTGTTCAAAGACATAACAAAAATATTTGGTGTTCTGTAATTTATTGTGAAAATAGGGATGTCACTAAGTGACTGTTGGGGAAGCTTCAATAAATCAATAGTATGCTCTTGCATGTAAAATGTAAAAATAGGAGGGGGTAGATAGCATAATGGTTATGCAAAAAGACTCTCATGCCTGAGGCTCCGAAGTCCCAGGTCAATCCCCCGCACCACCGTAAGCCAGAGCTGCGCAGTGCTCTGGTGTTTCTCTCTGTGTCTTTCTTTCTCTGCATCTCTCTCAAAAATTAAAATAAATAAATAACTTTAAAAAAGCAACAATTAAAAAAATAGGGGCTAGGTGGTGGTGCACATGGTTAAGCACACCCATTACAGTGTGCAAGGACCCGGGTTCAAGCTCCTGGTCCCCACCTGCAGGAGAAAGCTTTGTGAGTGGTGAAGAAAAGCTGCAGGTGTCTCTCTGTCTCTATCCCCCCCTCAGGTTTTCTCTGTCTCTATCCAATAATAAATATATATTTAAATTAAAAAATAATTTCAATGTGTAATTGTGGGCATGTAACTATTATTATGGAATTTAATCATTTGATAATAGAGAAACATGTTTGCACTCTCAGAACACCTGTTCTTAGAATATAGCTACATGGCTAGAGGTTCAGGCTATTCTATAGGGTGGAGAGACCGTGAAAAAAGAAGAAGGTTTTGGAAACAGACTATTTTGGATTTCTGGCTCCAGTAGCTGTCATCTAGAAGAGATGAACTTTCCTCATGGACCCAGGCCAGATTATAGAATCATGATAAATAAGCATTGCTAATTTTAGCCTCTAAGCTTTGGCATAGTTTGTTGTGAAACAATAAATAGCTAACTGAAACAACAGGATAATGAAAGCCCACCCCCCCACCACCACAGCACAAATACTAATAAGATAATACTTGCAACATAAGCAATAGTGTTTTAAAATAAATAGTTCAAGTTACATGAAAACAAAGATAACAGAAGAGAAATTTGAAAGCCAAACCAATAACTGAGTCAGATGACGACACAGCATCCTTAAGGTCTATAAATTGATTTTTTTAAATTATTAATTAATTTTGCCACCAAGGTTATCATTAGGGCTCTATGCCAGTACTATGAATCTATTGCTCAAGCATTCCTGAGCACACAATACTAATGTTTAAATCTTGTTCAGCTACAAAAATGAAGCTACACTGGCAAATTTAAGATGTCCCAGAATGAGTCAATCAGGGTTTAACAAACTTTCCACCAATCTGAACTGCACTCACTGAAAATGTCATTTGCATAAATTATTCTAACCCCTAACCCTATGGCTGAAGTGTCTTTATTTCTCAAATTACAGACCTGGAACCTTAGTTAGATGTTGACTTGTAACACACAAGCTGTAAAACTGAAGCTGTGAAATTCACACTATAACACATCAGCTGTAACCTGACCAGATTTGGGTTTCTCCAACAGGTGATAGAAACTACAAGTGGGAGTCAGGCAGTAGCGCAGCAGGTTAAGCGCACGTGGTGCAAAGCACAAGGACCTGCATATGCCGGTTTGAGCCCCCAGGTCCCCACCTGCAGGGGAGTCACTGCAGGGAGGTGAAGCAGGTCTGCAGGTGTCTCTCTTTCTCTCCCCCTCTGTCTTCCCCTCCTCTCTCCATTTCTCTCTGCCCTATCCAACAACCACGACACCAATAACAACAACAATAACTACAACAATAAAACAAGGGCAACAAAAGGGAATAAATAAATAAATATTTTAAAAGTATTAAAAAAAAACTACAAGTGAGCAGTCAGTTTGACACAGGCATGTATGCTACCTAAAGCCATATTACAAAATGAGACACTGTCTATGTGATCACAGGCCTATAGTATGCTTGTGACAAGTGAAATTTTGAAAGTAGCACTTTGAATTCCTACATAAGAAAACAAAGTCTAAAGATGGGCTTATGATGCACAAGCTTACCAGGTACACAAGGAAGTGATTCATCATAAATGAGAATCAGTGGAGCACATTACAAGATGATTCATCTATGAGAGCTTGAGAGAGTAGAAAAATTGTGAAGATATTATTTTTTAAAAAGTGTTATAAGGACACTAGTCTTTTCAACATCAAAATTTTAGGTCAGAGAATGGAATAATTGTGTTTTTAAAAACTGGAAAAATAATTTTCAATATAAAATTCTATGCTGTTTTCACTATAATTTAAGAGAATGATACCTACCAGTTTTGGGTGGGGGGCTATGGAAAGTTTGTTACCTTTCTTTAGAAGTTAGTAAAGGATATATAAGAGGAAGAAGAAAACTAAACCCAGAATAAAGTATAGGTGAATAAAACAAGATCTTTCTTTTAATTTTTTCCCTTTTTTTTTAATTGGTGGTTTAATAATGATGGACAAGGGAGTCGGGCAGTAGCACAACAGATTAAACGCATGTGGCATGAAGCGCAAGGACTGGTGTAAGGATCCCAGATTCGAGCCCCCGGCTCCCCACCTGCAGGGAAGTCCCTTCACAAGCGGTGAAGCAGGTCTGCAGGTGTCTATCTTTCTCTCCCCCCTACCCCTCCTCTCTATTTCTCTCTGTCCTATAAAAAATAATGATGGACATTATGTGGGGTAAGAGGGATACAATTCCATACATTTCCCATCAACAGAGTTCCATACACCATCCCCTTCATTGGAAGTCTCCCTATTTGTTTTTTAAATATATTTATTTATTTAATATTATATAGAAAGAAATTGAGAGTGAAGGAGGAGAATAAAGGGAGAGAGACAGAGAGACACCTGCAGCCCTGATTCACCACCTGTGAAGTTTTCCCCGTGCAGTTGGGGACCACAGGCTTTAACCTGGGATCTTGTGCACTATAATGTGGGCACTTAACTAGGTGTGTCACTGCCTACCGCCCTAGTTCCCTATTCTTTATTCCTCTGGGCATATGGACCAAAGATCTTTATGGGGTACAGAAGGTGGAAGGTCTGGTTTCTGTAACTGCTTCTTCAAACTTGGTCATTGACAGGTTTATCCATACCCCCTCTGGGAAGCTGGGGTTCCAGGACACATTTGTGAGGTATAAGGTCTTAAAGCAATGGGATAGCCATCAATGACTTTTGCAAATCAGTATTACAAAAATAAAATTGTTATTATTTTTGTGTTGAGCTGTGGCAGTCAGAGAATATGAACTGACCCCCTGAAGGAGGAAACTTTCAAGGTTAGAATTTTCAAAGAATACTTTAAAGAATTCAGATAATCATCCCACTAGCTGAAGCAAATTGTCAAGGTGGCAGGTATTTTATTAGAAATAATCTATCTGCTCTTTAAAGATACCCAATACCAGCAATTACAGTTCAGATATGGAAAGCTGCCTTTGATATCCAGATAAAATGTTCCTAGGTCTGTTTAATGGGTTTGAAACATTTTAATGGTTAAAAGACATTCATTGCTAAGCCTATGATGATGCTTTATCTTTAATTTAACAAATGGATTCTCCTTGTCATTCACAGGGGCACAAGATGAAGCAAAGGGAAAAGAAATGGAAGTAAATGCCAGTCCTCAGCATGGCAGGCCTCTCCTAACAGCAGGGGAACATGGGAAGCCAGCAGCAGTGCTGTGGAGACGGGGTGGGGGTGGAGGGAAGGCAAATCCCTTGTAAGGACAGGAAACCCTTTCCTCTAATTTCTTCAACTGCATTTTTTTTTTCTGTTTACCTACAGAAAGGAAGTTTTCTTTGTTAGATGGTGAGACCCATGTTAACATGCTATTCAGACACTATTCCTGTAATTTCTGTCTTTTTTCTTAGTTTTGCCCTAGGATCAGAAGTTTACCATTCACATGAGCATCCTGGTTCCTGTCTGTACTTTCTGAGTTATTTCACAAAGTTGTACAGTGATTTCTTCAGAGAAAGAAAAGAAAGATAATTGTTTGATGAGCTGCAGACTAAATTTCAGAAATCACCAGGTCCAGTATCAGTATAATCCACAAGTAGGCAGAATAGGAAATTGGTAAAAAAATAAATCCTTAGAGATCCCTTGGAAAAGGTCAGGACAATGAATTAGAAGTATTTTATCCAGGGATTCACAAGGTTTAACTTTGTTCCACATAGTTAAAGAGGAATAGGCAAATAGTAATTAATTCAAAGAAAAATGCATAGGTCTAACAATGAAGGTAGGACCTGGAAGCCAACAGATTCTCTTGTCTCATTATCAGGTGTATCCTTCTTTGCCTTTTTCAACAGAACTTGCTTGGCATCTGAGGTCTCTACCAGGTGTACAGCACCAGTGAGAAGTGATTTTGAGACACAACTAAAAGGGCTGTCACTCTTCTAGATGTTTGAGTTAAGAGAGGTGGCAGTTACATTTAAGATTGAAACACATTTCTAGGAATGTTCAAAGTTCTTCTTGAAATCTACTCATTGATATTCTTTACAGAAAAGAACATCCTGTCTTTATCCCAGGTTTGATGGCCCTCAGAGGAGGTTAGAGACAATTAGAGGCCACGATTATAGTTCTGACCTCCCAGGTCTGCATTTAAATGGTATAGTTTGCTCATGTCAAGTCCAGACTTAATTTCATGATTTGGCTACTTGTACCAGGGAACCACTGACTCTGATCTTGAAGGGGAACAGAAGTACACAACCCAAGACACCAGTGATAAAGTAGGCATGATGGATCAGGTAACAGGAAGAATACAGACATTGTTAGCAACTTCTGTCTCAGAGCCAATGAGAACAGCCAACCATCCCCATTCAAGGTGCCTGCTTCCCACTGTTTTGCTAGGTTCTAAGAGCAGTTGCCCCCACCCCCACTATGGAGACACATATCATTGATTATTTATCTTCTTAAATCCAAATTTATTATAAAGGCTTTAAAATTGTATGTTACATATATATATATATATATATGAACAGGAAAATTAATGCATCAAATTGAATATTTCTAAATAGAAGGGCTTTCTTCTTTCTAAATCATCTGTGAAATGCATCAGTTTTGCCCTTTCTTCTATGTAAAATGCATCTTCTTATCTTCCAATGAATTTGTCTTGGTTTTCTGAATTGGTTGCTCCCTGAATGGCATATTTGATATACTGGACTATTAAGCAAACTAAACCTCTGCTTACGTGTCTTAACATCCCAAACAATTGTTAAGTTGGTTATCATCCTAGAGCAAAATTACTGGCCTTACAATTTTGTAACATGATCATTTATTTTTCTATTATTCTGTGGTTTACTAACTACCCCTACTGTCAGTAGACATTGTTTCTTAGAAAAACAAGGAAAAGACTCATTTTAAATAGCCTAAGAAATGATGCCATATGGATGATGGTAGACCCTATATTTCATGTCATCTTTATAACTTAATTGAATGTCACCATCATTCTTGTGAAATACTTGACAAGTGCAATCTGCTAGGAGCATGTACTCTGGTGACTTCCAAATGTTAGTGCTACTCATGCTCAGTAATGAGCTACAGTAGCAAACAACATGAGGGGAACAAGAAGCATGGAAATTTTTAAATGGAAAATGATATTGACATAAGAGATCTAACATCCCTGCAAGGATACCAAATTTGAGATCTTTTCAGCCCTTGTATTCTCTCTGTCATTGTTGACAGACATTTCATTCATTCATTTTCAATGTGGGTATTGTAGACATGGAAAGAGAGTGTTCTCTTCCTGAAAAAAATATAGAAAAAGGAGAGCAAGTCTTGTATTCAGGAAAGTAAGAGCATGAGGAATAAATAGCACCCCCCCCAAATTTATTTAATTTTGATTTTATGATGAGACTTTTTTAAAATTTATTTTAGCCTCAGCATTCTGGCTGCTATTTGGCTGTAAGATTTTATGCTTTAAAATAAATAATGAAGTTAATTTTTCATTTCAAGAGTAGAGTATTAAAAATCTGGCCAGATGGAAGTCCTCAACACAGGGGTCTTTTATTTTGTTGGCTCTGTCACTATACAGAATGCACAATGGAAAATTTGAAAGCCAACTGATTCTCCCACACATGAATTCTGGCTGTCAGTGTCTAACTGCACTTCAGCCCAGCTATGTGGCATGAGAAGTTACATGAGGGAGGGGGGAAAATGACCCTATATTAGTCATGTTTGCATATAGAGAATCAAAGTAGGCTTTCAGTTCTAATCTAAAAGGTACTCAGAGGAAAGACAAAGATGTTTTTCGTCTGTTTGGTAACTACTCAGATGACAGACAACTCTTCCTTCATAAAAGCTTACAAAGGAGGCACCGAGACACTGTCTGTGACACTGGGTCACATATTAGTCACTGCAGCTAATTGAAAATCTTTTATGAAACACTGAAAAACCTCTTTGTGAATTAATACAGTTCTGCTTGATGCACTTGATTTGAAACAACATTTCTCTGGATGTGGTGCATGTTGCTTTAAAAAATAACGAAGTTAGCAGAATATGTTCGATATATTTTCTTGGGCAGTAGGGTTTTTATCACATGATTCATTGAGGATTTGCCTTACCCTAAACTTTGTGATATAAAGGAAAATCAGGAAAAAAAAAAGTAATTTTCTCAATCAAGGTATGTTTTTACTTAATGCAAATAAACATAGTCTGTCGCTTGCAAGGAAGAAATGTCTTCTGGTATCTGGTGTAAACTGCTAAACAGAATAATATATGCCTCTCTTGTTAAACCAGCACTTAAGTACTGGACTGCTTCTAAATCTGTTTGATTCTTTTCATCTGTGCCACACACTAAGATACTTAAGACAACTGTTGCCTTCATACTATATTTGTTAGAGCAGAATACAAATAAAATTTGAGAGGATAAGGGGAAATTTTCTGTTTTGTGATTTTTTTCCTTTAGTCATGAACAGTTAATTATTCAAAATGCTCATTTAATACTATGTATTTGGTTGTAAAGCTGAACATTTAAAAACTGCTCCTGAAAGTCAAATTTGGCTCACCAGTATTCTTCCCCTACAAAGATGGATCAGAGTTTGACTGTAATTTTCAGACTTAAACTGCAGTTGATGCAAAGGCCCAGTATGTAATTTTTCACCAAATAATGATACTAGGTAGCTAGTCACCCTAATAATAGGCCCTGAGGTACAAAAACTTGGTTCCTGAAATGAAGTTTGTTTATTCTTGCCATCCCCACACATTACTACTCTAAACTGACTTTTCCAGGTAGAGACAGAAAAGGCTGCCAGAACATTCAAGCTTAAGCTTCTCCTCGTACTGTGTAGGTAAGGTGCTCAAACCTAGATCAAGAATACAGAAAAGTCTCCAGGACCATGCCCTCACTATAAAGTAACACTGGTAGGGACTGCCCCGCTTTCCAAGGGGAGGCTAGGTCATCCTACCCTGCTACTCAAGAAAGACTAGTCCAGGGGGTCGGGTGGTAGCACAGCGGGTTAAGCACAGGCGGCGCAAAGCGCAAGGACTGGCATAAGGATCCCGGTTCGAGCTCCAGGCTCCGCACCTGCAGGGGAGTCGCTTCACAGGTGGTGAAGGAGGTCTGCAGGTGTCTTTCTCTCCCCTTCCCTGTCTTCCCCTCCTCTCTCTATTTCTCTCTGTCCTATAGAACAACAACATCCATCAATAACAACAACAAACAAGGACAACCGAAAGGAATAAATAAATAGATATTAACAAGAAAGACTAGTCCTCGGATAAGTGTGGCCTAGAATGTCCCCAGCTATAACCATGAACTGAGAGCTCAGACTGACAGGGACTCAGAGGTTGCAGAGGCTCCTATGCTAAATATAAGTAAATATGGCTCCTGGGTCAGGTGAAAGGGGTAATGAGTTAATTCTGTTCATAGATTTTCTTCAACATAGGGAGCTGCTTTCTGCCCTAATTCCACTTTTCTTGCCCTTTTCTCAACACGGCTTAGCTTCTGAGATCAGGTGTGTTCAGGGTAGTATGGTCATAGACAAAAGTAACTTACAGTTTTCAAAGTATTATTATTGGATAAGACAGAGAAATTGAGAGGTGAGGGGAGGGAGAGAGGGAGAGAGAAAGAGAGACACATGAAGACCTGCTTCACAGCTTGTGAAGCTTTCTTTCTCTCTCAAGTGGGGACCAGGGGTTTGAACCCAGGTCCTTAGGCACTGTAATGTGTGCGCTTAATTAGGTGAGACACCAGCCGGCTTCTTTTTTCAACTCTGACACCATCTTCTCAAACATTATTTTTGTTCAACTCCATGTTAACTATCAAACTCCAGCAAAAACTGCAATAGTCATGGGCCCCCAGGAACATACCTAAAACAGACTTTCTAGTTTCTTTCCACCCTAAGATCCCTCCCTATTCTCATCTGCTCTCTCCCTACCTTTTGGCTCAAGTTCATTAATAATTTTGCCATACTTCATAACTTATTGCATTTTAAGCCACCAAGTTGCAGACACTATCATGATTCCATCCTGATTTTCCTGGGCAGATGTCCTTGCCAATGAGTCCCAGAATCTCACCTCTCCAGAACCCTACCTCACTAGGGAAAGATAAAAGCAGGCTAGAGGTATGGATCGATCCGCCAATGCCTATGTCCAGCAAAGAAGCAATTACAGAAGTGAGAACTCCCACCTTCTGCACCCCAAAAATAATTTTGGTCCATAGTCCCATGGGAGGGAAATAGAGGGAAAGATGATCAGAGGGCTCTGAACTCCAATTCCATCGGGACTCAACAAGAAGAACAAAAGGGAAGGGACACTTGGAAGTAGTAATAGGTGTATGTAACTAGGAAAGAAAGAGAAGATGGGACCAGAGGGGGGGAAAAAAGGGTAGGGTCTGGGAGGTGGCACACAGGGTTAAAAGCACATAGTACAAAGAACCAGCTCAAGGATTCTGGTTCAGGCCCCTAGACTCCCCACCAGTTAGGGAGAAGGATCACTCTACAAGTGGTGAAGCAGATCTCCAAGTGTCTCTCTGTCTCTCTTCCTGTCTCCCCCTCCTCTCTCAATTCTTCTCTGCCCTATCCAAAAAAGGGGTGGGGGAGAATAAATGGCTATAGTAACAGTGAATTCATAGTGCAGAAACCAAGCCCCAATAACCTGGAGGCTAAATAAATAAATAACCCTGGAGGCTAAATAAATAAATAAGAAAAAAGGGCAAAATCTCTACTAATGTAGACAGTTGTAGAAATAATAGTTAACCCACATCTGCAACCTTAAGAGAATTGCTGTAGCTTACAACAGAGGAAATGGGGATACAGAACTCTGGTGGTGGGATCAGTGCAGAGTTATACCCCGGTACTTGCGATTTTGTAAATCAATATTGAATCACTAATAAAGTGTAAAAAGAGTATGGCAAAGTGGACATCTTCACAAGTAAACATTTTCACTAACCAAAACAACTGTTTTTTAAAATATTTTCTTTTTTTATATTTATTTATTCCCTTTTGTTGCCCTTGTTGCTTTTTTTTTATTGTTGTAGTTATTAATTGTTGTCATCGTTGTTAGATAGGACAGAGAGAAATGGAGAGAGGAGGGGAAGAGATAGAGATAGACACCTGCAGACCTACTTCACCACCTGTGAAGCGACTCCCCTGTAGGTGGGGAGCCGGGGCTTGAACCGGGATCCTTATGCCAGTCTTTGCGCTTTGCGCCACATGTGCTTAACCCACTGTGCTACAGCCCGACTCCCCAAAACTCAACTGTTAAATGAACATTGGTGCATCCTTCAAAACCAACAGTTATCACTGAAATTCTTTTGAACACCTTTTATAAGCCAGCTACTATTTGGCTATGTGTCCAACGTAGCTATGATCCTCCTCAGTCTATTGTAGAAAGAGCAATGATTGAGTCACACAATTCTTAAGAGGATGGCAATGGATTAGCAAATAACTATGGAAAAAACTCAGTGAATCTGGGATAGATAGCATTATGGTTATGCAAACAGACTCCCATGCCTGAGACTCCAGAGTCCCAGGTTCAATCCCCTGCACCACCATAAACCAGAGCTGAGCAATGATCTGTTAAAAAAAAAAAAAAAAAAAGCTCAGTGTTCCCTTAGCAATAGAAATCTATGTTTTATCAAATTTAATTTCCTGTAGCTTCTACAGAAGAATTGAGATCAAGTTTATCTAAGCTCAGTCCTCTTATCAAATGAAGCTAGAAACTTAACAGTTAAATAAGAAAAAGGCTTTAATAAGTGTGTGTTAGAAGCACATTTCTCAAGTAAACAAGATTTGATGAGGGGGGGGAAATATTTAGGCAGGATATTCTGATGCTGTTATGGACAACCTCACCACAAATGCTTCAGAGTGACAGTAAAGACAATTTGACATGATTCCTATGCTGCCACATGCAGTTTTTATCTACACTGAATCGTTCGTCTCTGTCACTAGTATGTTTCTCCCTCAATACTGTGTCCCTTTGACCAAAGGTGCTGCTGAATGCTTTTCTATACTTATTGCTCTCAAGGCTTAAAGTTATAATGACCAGGGAGAACAGAAGCAACTGGTGGCGCAGCTATATACAAGATGCTGGGCATTATACAGCAAACCCTAACAAAAGGACTTTTCAAAGTTAACCCAATTACCAAATAATGTGATGATAACATTAACTATCCATTGTCTTTTTTAACCCTAAGACAGCAGGAACATCACATCTCCACTATAGAGCCTATATTTCCCCCAGTCCTGGAACCTTAGGGTGGGGCCCACTTTCCTGCATGCTTCTCTCAATTCATATCAAATAATATTGCATCCACCAATCGTAACCTAATCAATGCAAAGAGTGCCACACCAGCATGCTTCACTTCAGACTGTGTCCAGAGACTTCAGGTGTGGAATGACAACCCTTCAGCTTTATCACTCCGGTGAGACCTTTCCTCTCATAGTATTCTCTAATTCCACTCCCCAATAAATTCCCCAAATCTAGATATAGACCAGGTCCCCTGAGATAGAGCACATGTTCACATGTGCCCATAAACTAGGGAAAAATATATACCTGAAAGCAGAAGTACACAAAAGTCTGTACACTTCATCTGCACTATTCCTTTAGGTCCATGATTTTTCAACAATTTGGCTTTGTATGTTAACTCTCTTTTCAGCCACCAGGTTCTGGATGCCAACATGATGCTGACCAGACTTCCCTGGACTGATGACCTCACCAATGTGTTCTGGAGCTCCACCTCCCCAGAGCCCCATCCTACTAGGGAAAGAGCTAGGAGTATGGATCAACCAGTCAACACCCATGTTCAGTGAGGAAGCAATTACAGAAGCCAGACCTTCCACCTTCTGCAAACCACAATGACCCTGGGTCCATACTCCCAGAGGGATAGAGAATGGGAAAGCTACCAGGGGAGGGGATGGGATATGGAGACCGGGTGGTGGGAATTGTGTGGAGTTGTACCCCTCCTATCCTATGGTTTTGTTAATGTCTCCTTTCTTAAATTAAAAAAAAAAGTTATAATGAGGCCTGTTTAATTTGTTCTTGTCAGTTCTGAGACATGGAGAAATAAAAGTTACCACCATTTAGTGCTTTGGAAGATAGAAATACTAATACATTCCTGAACACCCTTACAGATTCAAACATTAATAAAGTGCCATGATATACTTGATCATTTTGGAAACGCACTTAGTAAATTACTAGCAATAGATCCAACTATTTGATAGTCAAATGTCCCTTTCTTGAGCTCAAGACTCTTTAAGAAAAAAAAAATTAATGATTTTTACAAATGAAGACTAAATATAATATTGATTCTGGGGTCAGGTGGTAGAACATTCGTTGTGTGTACATTACCATGAACAAGGACCCAGGATCAAGCCCCTATTCCCCATCTGTAGGGGTGAATAGGGGGGGAAGATACAGAAGGAGAAAGATACAACTGCAGACTTGCTTCACCACTTGCAAAGCTTTCTCCCTGCAGGTGCCTTGAAACTGGGTCTTTGCACATTGTGCATGTGCGTTCAACCAGGTGCACCACCATCTGCCCCCCTTCAAGGATATAGATTTAGAAAGATATAATTACATCAACATACAGTCCTCTTATCTAGGGGAGGAGTGTATTTCTTCATGTTACTGAAACTGAACTTGACTATGTAACTTGCTTTAATTACTAATATGCAAAACTGGCATATGTCATATCATACAAAATTTGAAGGCTCATGCTCTTTTAATTTCTCCTCCATAATTACAAGAATACTCCAGATAGACTGACTGTTCAATGTTGAACCTAGAATAAAGATGTGGAATTGAGTTTCAGGCAAGCCCCATTGGAAAATAGCCCAATTTTGAAATTCAAGTGCCAGATATTATGACCTATCCCAACATTAACAGCTAGATATGCCATCAAAAGCGAATGAAAATGAAAGGTTCAATAACTATGTGATCTATCTCTCCTTCATCTTGTATGATTCTCAAGTTGACTTATAATGCTGCCAATATATCGACTCTCTACAAAAGGTCAAGTGCTTTACAGGGTCAAAATCTTTGAATGTGAAAATTCATTCCATTATCACTTGGCTAAGATCTTGTTAACCTTGAGATCTCAGCTCAATGTCACTTCCTAGAGGAGTTCCCGAGAATTCTCATTTTAGAATAGATCCACTTGGGCCAGCAAAGTAGCTCACTTGGATTACGCACTGCTTTGTGATGTGCACAATCCAGGTTCAAGCCCAACCCTCACCACATTGAAAGAAGTTTCAGTGCTGTGCTCTCTAATTGTCTCTCTCTTCCATTCTGCCTCTCTGACTTCTGTAAAAACAAACCAAAAATTTAAAGTGGAAAATCCCTCCTCAACTTGTATTTGTCTATCTAACACTGCATTTGCTACTTTAGAACACATACCATTATTTTTCTTTATTTGTTTATTGAGCTGGGATTAAAATTAATGAGAAAAATAAAGTAGATCCCCACCTGATGTAATTGACTTCATCTTATTTTCTTTTTTTAAATTTTATCATAATTTTTTTTTACATTCTTGCTTTGATCAGTTGCTTTTTATTACAGTTGGGGCTTTTTTTTTAAATGTTTATTTATTCCCTTTGGTTCCCCTTGTTGTTTTATTATTATAGTTATTGTTGTTGTTATTGATGTAGTTGTTGTTAGGACAGAGAGAAATGGAGAGAGGAGGGGAAGACAGAGAAGGGGAGAGAAAGATAGACACCTGCAGAACTGCTTCACTGCTTATGAAGCAACTCCCCTGCAGGTGGGGAGCTGGGAGCTCGAACTGGGATCCTTCCACTGATCCTTCTGCTTTGCACCACATACACTTAACCCGCTGTGCTACCTCCTGACTCCTGGGACTTTTTTTTATTATTATTTAAGAAAGGAGACATTAACAAAACCATAGAATAAGAGGGGTACAATTCTGCACAATTCCCACCACTGGAACTCCATATCCCGTCCCCTCCCCTACCCTATTCTTTAACCTTCTGGGAGTATGGACCCAGGGTCATTATTGGGTGCAGAAGGTGGAAAGTCTGGCTTCTGTAATTGCTTCCCCACTGAACATGGGTGTTGGCAGGTAGATCCATACTCCCAGCCTGTCTCTCTCTTTCCCTAGTGGGACAGGGCTCTGGGGAAGTGGAAATTGTATGAGCCAAGCAGAGATGGAATTACATAATTACTACTCATGTTTCACTGAGTAAAACATGGTTACCGGGACCATTCTATGTTCTCAAATGGGGGCTCCATCCTATATCTAAGATGTAAGGGGGAGGCTGGGCTGTGGCACACCCAGTAGAGCACATGTTACCCTGTATGAAAATTCATGTTCACACCCCCAGTCTCCTCCTGTGGTGAGGAGCTTCAAAGCTATACAATAGTGCTGCAGGCATTTCTCTTTATCATCTCCTTTCCTCCCTCCCTCTCAATTTTTCTGTCTCTAGCAAAAAAGAACAAAGAAGGGAAAAATAAGCATGGCCACCTGGATCAGTGTAGTCATCATGTAGGCACCTAGTCCAAGCAATAACCGTAGCGACAGTAAAAATAAATAATAATAATATATGTAGGTTGGTCAGTATCCAAAAGAAAATTAATTTTGTTTGATAATTAACTAGCATTGCCCCAAACTTTGAAGCAGAGAAAGACCCTCCTTTGAGTAATAATAATAAATCCTCTATTTCTATTCCCCAAAACTGAATTGACTACGTGAAAGTAGGTTTTGCCTAAATGCCTTTAATGAGCAAAGCAATTCCATGTTGGGGAAAAAAAAAAAAAGATAACCTAAAAGCTGATTTTCAATGTCTTTGACAAAAAGCTAAAGAATGTAGAGGAATGAGTCATTGGTCTCTATCGCATGTCTTGAAAATGGTTTTATACTTGGCATTAAGGAAATCAAAAGGTGGCTTGGCTCAGAAAACCTATATACAGCTGATTGTCCCAGGTCCTAAGATGTGTAGCTTTTTATCTTCAAAAATATTTTCTTGAATAAGGAAAAGGAATTATTCCAGATGTTCACCTTGCTTTTCTTCTCTTTCCTTTGTGTATGAATCTACTTCTCTTACCATTTTAATTTGCTTTAAATTTAATTTTGATAATTGGTGGGAAGTGAATTTAAAATACTCTATTAATTATCAAAGAATATATTGGAATTCTATTGCTTTAAATATATTTCTCTCATACTTTACATTAATACAAAAATATGTATTTTCTTAGCTATACATTTTGAGTTTTTTAGTGCTGCTCCATTGCAATTATTACAGTTTCACAATATATGATGATGTCTAATCATACAAATTCAATGCTTCCTCCTT
The DNA here is from genome assembly GCF_950295315.1 of Erinaceus europaeus. Classification (NCBI taxonomy): domain Eukaryota; kingdom Metazoa; phylum Chordata; class Mammalia; order Eulipotyphla; family Erinaceidae; genus Erinaceus; species Erinaceus europaeus. The sequence goes on from NC_080162.1 coordinate 58,352,982, forward strand.
CCTTCATTTTCAAATTTTCTTGACTATTATTCACTGTCAGTGTCCCAGATAATATTAAGATAGTTTTTTTCCACATTTACTGCCTATAGATAATCCTTTCTTTCTCAGTATCCTTGGGGGTGGGGATGGAAGAACCAGTCAAGTAATTTGCCCATTGTTAGTTCAGACAGTAAGGGGAGAAAGCATTTGTTATAAATGCCACTTTCTGAAGTGTTCTAGGGAAGAGCAATCCCCGTTCATCCCCAGATCCTGACAAGTTTGAACTGTGATCTGAGTAACAATTGGTTTCTAAATATCCTGTGTTGAAACTTTCCTTGGCCTGTCTTTGCCTCCAGTTCCTTCAATCCCTTCTGAGTCATCTGTTTCTGTACAGTGAGTCAGGAGGTAAAAGCAAGGTAAATATCACCGTGTCATGAGTAATTACCATTCTCTTTGCAAACAAGTGTTGAAGGGTTGGCTCTGTGGATTCTGGGCCACAGGACTCTCTCTGCAGAGTCCAGACAAATGAACAGAATATTTGGCCAAAAGATCCCCCCCCCCCTTCTGTGGGTGTTTTCTTCCTGAAGCAAACTGAAATGCAGTCCTTGGAATTTTGGTTCTGTTTCATCTGATAGCAGGTGCTGGCATTATCTAATCCAGAAGAGACTCATTAGTCACATCATCTGGTAAGAATTTACTTCAGCAGAACTTCTGAGGCCTCTTTAAAGAGTGCAGACCAACCAGGAAAAAGAAATGTTGATTTTTGTTTATTTATTTGTCTAGGCAAACATAAAGTAATAAATATGGAAAGAACATGTAACTAGGGAGTTGGGTGGTAGCTTAGTGGGTTAAGCGCACATGGCACAAAGTGCAAGGGCCGGTGTAAGAAGAATGTGCAACTAATGTTATGTAACATTATTCAACTGGATTAGGTATGCTAACTCGTTTTAGACAACATTGGGATAAAAAGCTATCATTGTCAACAGTTTGTTTGGCTTTATATGTTAACTCCTTTTTCAGAGACCAGTTTCCAGATGCTAACATGATGCCAATTGGACTTCCCTGGGCAGACAACCCCACCAGTGTGTCCTGGAGCTCCGCTTCCCCAGATCCCTGCCCCACTAGGGAAAGAGAGAGACAGGCTGGGAGTGTGGCTCGACCTGTCAACACCCATGTTCAGCAGGGAAGCAAGTACAGAAGTCAGACCTTCCACCTTTGCACCCCATAATGACCATGGGTCCATACTCCCAGAGGGATAAAGAAGAGGAAAGCTATCAGGGGACGGGATAGGATACAGAGTTCTAGTGGTGGGAATTGTGTGAAGTTGTACCCCTATTATCCTATGGTTTTTGTCAGTGTTTCCTTTTTATAAATAAAAATAATAATAAAACAAAAGCTATCATTATCGGGGCTGGGTGGTGGTGCACCTGGTTGAGTGCACATGTTACAGTGCAAAAGGACTCAGGTTCAAGCCCCTGGTTCAAACCTGCAGGGGGAGAGCTTTGCAAGTAGTGAAGCAGTGCTGCAGTGTCTCTCTTTCCCTCTCCCTCTCTATCTTTCCCATTTCGGTTTCTGGCTGCTTCTATCTAGTAAATAAAGATAATTAAAACATAATAAAAATAGGGGGTCAGGTGGCAGTGGAGTGGGTTAACCGCACATGGTGCGAAGCTAAAGGACCAGTGTAAGGATGCAGGTTCAAGCCCCCAGCTCCCCACTTGCAGGGGGGGTTGCTTCACAGGCTGTGAAGCAGGTCTGCAGGTGTCTCTCTTTCTCTCCCCCTCTCTGTCTTCCCTTCCTCTCTCAATTTCTCTCCATCCTATCCAACAACAGCAGCAATAATAATGACAACAAGAAGAGTAACAATAAGGGCAACAAAATGGGAAAAATGGGCTCCAGGAGCAGTAGATTCATAGTGCAGGCACCAAACCACAGCAATAACCCTGGAGGCAAAATAACAATAATAATAATAGGTAGTAGTAGTAAGCATTATAAGTAAGCAAACTATGAGAGTAAACCTTTTGCACAAGACTATTCACACTTAGTAAACAGTGGGACTATGATTCTAAATGGAAAATAACCTGGAACAGAGGTTACTATCCTGAACACTGTGCTGGGGGTTGTCAAATATGAATGGGCATCAGAACTATCTGAAAGATTAATAAGCCAAATATTTCTAAGCTCTAACTTCAGAGTTTTTTTTTTTTTTCTTCTTCTTCTTTTTTACCAAGTCAGAGGTAAGAATTCAGGATTTCTTCCCTAGTCAGAAGACCTCACCAATGTATCCTGGATCTTGACCTCTCCAGAGCCCTACCCCATTAAGGAAAAATAGAAACAAGCTGGGGGTATGGATCAACTTGCCAACATCCATGTTCAACAAAGAAGCAATCATGGAAAACAGACCTAATACCTTCTGAACCCCATAAAGAGTTTTGGTCCCTACTCCTAGAGGCATAAAGAGTAGGGAATCTTCCAATGGAGGGGACAGGACATGGAACTCTGGTGGTAGGAACAGTATGGAATTGTATCCCTGTTATCTTACAATCTTGTTAAGCATTATTAAATCACTAATGAAAAAAAAAAAGGTCCAGATCTTATCAGTTCCCAGGTACAGCTGCTGCTATCCCAGGGACCACACTTTGAGAACCATACAACTGACTGACAGCAGGTGTGTCCTTGTAAAGGTGATAAAGAACAGATAGACCTGGAAGATGATTTAGTTGCAAATCTAATTCTGAGTCTCTGCAGTCAGAATGGCTGTGTTCTTCTAATCCATCGAGCAACCCCAAATAGGCATGGCTTGAAAGGAACCAGATTCTTTCTACTTATGTTTAGTTATAGGCAGTTTTCCTGTTGTTGAGGGGATTAGGAGCACTGGGTGGAAACACCTGGGTTTAAAAAGCAGTCCTGTAATTTACCAGCTCACTAAATCCTTCCAAGCTTCAGCTGTCATAAATGTAGACTAATTATGATAATCATTTATCACTCAGGACTGTTAAAGATAAAATTCACACACACAAACACACACACACACACACACAGTAATGCATATTGCTTGGCACACAGAAGTAATAATGACTATTTTATACCAAGATAGTATCTCCTTTCCTTCTTTCTTCTCAGATACCAGCAAAAAAAAATCATTTTGAGAAGGCACTGTTGTAAGATCTTTCATAATCCACTGAGAATTCAAACATAGGGTGAAGGGGGTTTGCTTTTACAGCTTATACCTGGGGCAAGGATAAAAAAGAAATAATGCTTTTTTGACAATCTGTTTGTACTATTGTTGAAAGGAGAAGTAATTCTTGGCAAACTCATCTTAGAGAAGATTATTCATTGTGCCAAAAGAATAAGTAAACTAAAAAAATGGAAAGCGCCAAGAAAGGAAAAAAGAAAGATGCACCATGGGAGTCTGGGAAACTGGTTTAAAAAGGGGGGGGGGGGACTTCCAGAAGTAGGGCTATGGAGCAGCAGCAGCTGTGTTTCTCTCCTCTCCTCTCCTGGGTCAACTAGGAATACCAAAGGAGACCACCTGGGACTGCAACAAGACAAGACTAGAACAACTTCAGGAACCCACCAAATGACCAGTGAGTGCAAGCATGTGTGGTTCATGGACAGAGAAGTGCTTAGGGAGAGATTAAGTGGCTGGTAACAGTTCAGCAGTTTACCAGTTGAGACACTACCTCCAGTCTATTTGACCAACAAAAAGACAGCTGAAGGGAGGAGAGGACTCCCCTAAGAGTCAGCTGTGATTCTCCATTGCTACTGCCCTCAGAATCTGAAGCAGCAGTGGGGAGGCCCTATGCTGACACCAGGGGACAGAGAACTGACCAGGAAACTCAGGAGAGGATCTATACCTCTGTGGCCTAGTGGTGGGGGTGTGAGAGTCTCTTTGGATTATCTCTGCCCCACCCTGCTTTATCTCTTGGCCAGGAGTCAGAGACTAAGCTAAGAAGCCTACTTATAGTTTAAAAGCCCTCAGGCTCCCATAGCCTACAGGGAAGAAAAAGAACAAAAGAGGCTTTTAAGCCATTGAGCTCCAACTCAGGGATTAAAATAATATTGAAACAACTGTCAATTTCCACAACTATAAACCCTTTAACTACCTTACTAGACACAAGTCAATACAGGCAAGAGTGATCAGTAATTTGAAATGTATTTAGAAAGGGACCTCATAAATACTAAACAGAATGGTTAATGAGTCCGGTGGTAGCACAGTGGGTAAGTGCAGGTGGCACAAAGCATAAGGACCTGAGTAAGGATCTCAGAGCCCCCGGCTCCCTAAATGCAGGGGAGTCGCTTCACAGATGGTGAAGCAGGTCTGCAAGTGTCTCTCTTTCTCTCTCCATCTTCCCCTCCTCTCTCCATTTCTCTCTGTCCTATCCAACAACAATGACAGCAATAACAACAACAATAATAACTATAACAATAAAACAACAAGGGCAACAAAAGGGAAAATAAATAATAATAAAAGATAATGGTTAAACCAACAAGAAGAAATATTGGAGAAATGAACTAGGACAAGAGTCCAGCTAAAAGCCCCACAAAGACTGAAGCACAAAATAATGAGGTCAACATCCAAACACTAGTTAAGGAAATAATCACACGAGTGAGTAAAGAGTTTGAAAGAATTGTAATCAGAAATGTAGAAACAACAAATGAGGCTCTGGAAAAAAACACGAATTATCTCAAGGTTATTAAATAGCTGAAAGCTGAGCTAAGAACACAACTAGCTGAACAAGCTAAAACAGTATCAGAATAGGATAACAAAATAGATGGGCTCCAGAAATCAGTAGAGGGGAGAGAAAATAGAATAAATGAGGCTGAAGACAGAATTAGCAAGATCGAGGATGAATTAGAGACAACTAAAAAAGAAATAAGATATCTCAAAAAGAGATTAAGAGATACTGAAAATAACAACAGAGACCTATGGGATAACTTCAAAAGAAATAATATAGGCATTATTGGCTTACCAGAGGAAGAAAGAGAGGGAGAGGAAGAAAGCATTCTTCAGGGAATAATAGCTGAAAACTTCTCTAGTCTAGACAATATCAAAGACATAAAGATTCAAGAAGCCCAGAGGGTCCCAAACAGAATTAGCCCAGACTTAAAGACACCAAGACATGTTATACTTAGAATGGAAAGTAATAAGGATAAAGAAAGGATCATGAAGGCTGCAAGAGAAAAACAAAGAGTCACCTACAGAGGAAAACCCATAAGATTAGCAGCAGACTTCTCCACACAAACACTACAGGCCAGAAGAGAATGGCAAGATATCAATTGAGTGCTCAATGAGAAAGGCTTTCAGCCAAGAATACTGTATCCTGCTAGACTGTCATTCAGACTAGATGGAGGCATCAAAACCTTCTCAGACAAGCAACAGTTGAAAGAATCAACTATCACAAAGCCTGCCCTGAAAAAAGTTCTGAAAGGTCTATAAACAGTCAGAACACCATAAATAGGCCATATATAAGAACACTCTAAAACTCTACAAGAATGGCGTTAAAATATCTTTAATCCTTGATATCAATAAATGTCAATGGCCTGAATTCACCTATTAAAAGGCACAGAATAGGAAGATGGATCAGGAAATACAACCCAACAATATGCTGTCTACAGGAGACTCACCTAACTCAACAAGACAAACAGACCCAAAATGAAAGGATGGAAAACTATCATACAAGCCAATAGTCCACAAAAAAGGGCAGGAACAGCTATTCTAATATCTGACATGATAGACTGTAAAATAAATAAAAATTTAAAAGATAGGGATGTGGACCAGTTTAAGGATCCAGGTTCAAGCCCCCGGCTCCCCACCTGCAGGAGAGTCCCTTCACAAGCGGTGAAGCAAGTCTGCAAGTGTCTACCTTTCTCTCTTCTCTGTCTTTCCCTCCTCTCTCCATTTCTGTCTGTCCTATCCAACAACGACAACAACAAGAATAACTACAACAATAAAACAACAAGGGCAACAAAAAGGAATAAATATATATTTTAAAAAAAGATAGGGATGGACACTACTTAATGTTCAGAGGATCAGTCAATCCTCTGAACTTAACAATTATTAACATCTATGCACCCAGTGACAAGCCATCTAAACTCATCAAACATCTCCTGAAAGAGCTACAACAATATATTAACAGTAACACAGCCATTGTAGGGGACTTCAACACGCCACTCTCTCAACTTGACAGATCATCCAGGCAGAAAATCAATAAAGACATGAGGGAGCTAAATGAGAAGATAGATAAACTAGAACTATTGGACATTTTCAGAGTCATTCATCTGAAGAAACTAGAATACATATTCTACTCAAATCCACATGGGATACAACATATGTTAGGCTACAAGACAACAAGCAAATTCAAGAGCATTGGAATCATCCCAAACATTTTCTCAGACCACAGTGGAATTAAACTAACACTTAACAATCAGCAAAAGATTAATAATAGTCCCAAAATGTGGAAGCTCAACAGTACACTACTTTGATCAATGAACATAAATGTTGGTTCTTCAAAAGAGTGAACCAAATCAACAAACCTTTAGCCAGACTCACAAAACAAAAAAGGAAGAAGACCCAAATAAATCAGATCATAAATGAAAGAGGAGATATCACAACAGACATTGCAGAAATTCAGTATATCATGCCAGACTTCTATGAACAATTATCTGCCACCAAGCTAGAGAACCTGGAAGAAATGGACAATTTTCTAGATACCTAAGAACTTCCAAAATTAAGTAAAGAGGAACTAGATAGCATGAACAGGCCCATCACAGCTAATGAAATTGAAACAGTTATCAAAAACCTTCCCAAAAATAAAAGTCCTGGACCAGATAGTTTTACAAATGAATTCTACAAAACCTCCAAATAAGAACTAATACCTCTACTTTTAAAAGTCTTTCATGAGACTGAAGACACTGGAAAACTCCCTTCCAGCTTCTGGAATCAACCCAGGTGTCCAGCTACAGATGAATGGCTGAGCAAGTTGTGGTATATATACACAATGGAATACTACTCAGCTATAAAAAATGGTGACTTCACTGTTTTCAGCTGATCTTGGATAAACCTTGAAAAATTCATGTTAAGTGAAATAAGTCAGAAACAGAAGGATGAATATGGGATGATCTCACTCTCAGGCAGTAGTTGAAAAACAAGACCAGAAGAGAAAGCACAAGTAAAACCTGAACTGGAATTGGCATATTGTACCAAAGTAAAATACTCTGTGGTGTGTGGGGGGAGAATACAGGTCCAAAAAAGATGACAGAGGATGAGTGGGGGTTGTATTGTTATATGGAAAAATGGGAAATATTATGCACCTACAAACTATTGTATTTACTGTCAAATGTAAAACATTAATTCCCCAATAAAGAAATTAAAAGGGGGGGGGGGAGCTGAGTGGTGGTGCAACCAGGAAAAAGAAACAGTGATTTTTAATTATTTATCTGGACAAACATAAAGTAGTAAATATGGAAAGAATGTGTAACTAATGTTATATAAAATTATTCAACTGGCTTAGGTATGCTAACTTGCTGTAGACAACATTGGGATAAAAAGCTGTCATTATCAGGGCTGGGTGGTGGCGCACCTGGTTGAGCGCATGTTACAATGCACAAGCACCCAGGTTTGAGCCCTTGGTCCCCATCTACAGAGGGAAGACTTTGTGAGTAGTGCAGTGCTGCAAGTATCTATCTTTCTTCCTCTCTATCTCCCCCTTCCTTCTTGATTTCTGACTATATCTAATAAATAAAGATATATATTTTTTTTTTACAAAATATTGCAATAACCTTACTTGGTGTTACAGGTGGGATCTCATCTCAGCCAACAATTCAGCCATCTTTCAAGTTCAGCTTGACATTTTATTTGTTTATCAACAAATGTATACATTGACCCCCTTCTATGTATCAGCCACTACTCAAAGTTCTGAAGGTATAGGGTGAGCAGTAGAGACAAAAATACACTCCACATGGAGCATGTGAAGGAAATATGAATATGGGGAAGGGCAGAGGTAAGAGAGAGTAGAGAGAGTGGGGGCTGGGAAGTGGTGCATCCAGTTAAGTGCACAAAGTACTAAGCACAAGGACCCACTCAAGGATCTGGGTTTGAGCCCCCAACTCCCCACCTGCAGTGGGGATACTTCATAAGTGGTGAAAAGTCTGCACATCTCTCTCTCCCTCTCCTCCTCCTCCTCTCTTAATTTCTCTCTGTCCTATCCAATAAAAATAGGGAAAAAATGTCCACCAAGTGGCAGTGGATTCATAGTGCTGGCACTGAGCCCCAGAGATAACACTAGAGGCAAACACAAAAACAAAAAAAGAGAGAAGAGAAAGTAAAGATCTGAAGGAAATGAGGATAAGGGATATGAGAAACAAGGTTGGAACAGAAACCAGCTTTCTCTCTAGAAGGTCTGCAGACAGATGGGTTGATAATCTCAGGCTTTTAAACAGAGAAGGGAAATGATCCGACTTTAAAAGTGACCCTTTGTCAATGCAGCATGTGGAAGTTGATTTAATACCAAATTGTGTCTCTAATTTAGAACTTGAATATAGAAGAAGTATGGGGGGAGGGGTACAGTGATGAAGAATAAAAGGCTGAGGCCCAGAAGTAAGTCTGGGTAGAAACTAAACCAAACAAACTAACCCTGCATGCTGGTTACCTGGAACCTTACTCTCTTATCTGGTCTTCACTCCAACTTTCTCATGGCTCTAAGAGGTGATGTAGTAAATACAGTAGCCTTGTGTCCCCTCAGCTTTCATCAGTATCCTCACTCTTGGATAGACACTAGAATAATATAGGGATATTTTACAACATGCCCTGGTCCACTCAGGTTCATTCAAAGACATTCTATGAATTAACTGGCCGGAACTCATCCAAGAAGTCAAGGTCAAATAAGACAAAGAAAAACAGCACAGAAGATAGTGCAGTGGCTAGAGATTTTAATTTAAAAGCATGAGGTTCACAGTTCTGTCCCTGGCACTTAGTGCCAGAGTGATTCTCTAGTACAATGGCTCTCTTCTTCTCTCTTATGCTAATAAGTTAACAAAGGTTTAATTAAAAACAAATAGGGAAACCATCACATATTAAAGGTGATAAGAAAAAATTCTTAATACAATGTGGAATCCTGGAAACGAACAGCAGTGGGCCTATCAGTAGGATATGAGTTTTTCTTTTTTTTTTTTTTTAAGATTTTATTAATGAGAAAGATAGAAGGAGAGAGAGAAAGAGCCACTCTGGTGCATGTGTTGTCGGGGATTAAACTCAGGACCTCATGCTTGAGAGTCTAGTTCCTTAGCCACTGCGCCACCTCCTAGACCACCGAATCTGAGTTTTTCTAAATCAGATCATGGTAAGGTGGCTATGGAAACTAAGAACATTTGGGTAAAGGGAACAGGGTAAACCTTTGTGTTTCTTTTGCATCTTTTTAAAAATATATTATCTCAAAAATAAATATAAGGGGGGTCGGGCGGTGGCTCAGTGGGTTAAGCGCATGTGGTGCAAAGCGTAGGGACCGGCGTAAGGATCCCGGTTCGGGCCTCCGGCTCCCCAACTGCAGGGCAGTCGCTTCACAGGCGGTGAAGCAGGTCTGCAGGTGTCTATCTTTCTCTCCCCTTCTCTGTCTTCCCCTCCTCTCTCCATTTCTCTCTGTCCTATCCAACAATGAATTGCGTCAACAAGGGCAATAATAATAACCACAACAAAGCTACAACAAGGGCAACAAAAGGGGGAAAAAATGGCCTCCAGGAGCGGTGGATTCATGGCGCAGGCACCGAGCCCAGCAATAACCCTGGAGGAGGAAAAATAAATAAATAAATAAATAAATAAATAAATAAATAAAAGAAAAAGGCAGTATTTTTCATATCCCAAACTCATGCATCAGCATCTTGGGAACAAGTGTTTGACTGTAGGCACTTTCAAAAAGCTCTCTAGATGATTTGAAAATGCAGCCAGGTTTGGGAGTCACCACTACCTTGCCTTTCAGGCTTTACCTCAAAGTTCTTTTCTGTGCAAGGAACATGAAAAAAAGCTCCTTCCATAATAACATACATCACCTGCATGTTAGATGTTAAGCTCAGACAAGAACTAGTAAGGTCATGGGCCCCTTGGAATATACCTAAAGTAGACCTACTAGCTTTTTCCAAACTGGAAAATCCAAATCTTCATCTGCAATATTCCTGTCTTTAGGGTCATGATTAGTCAATAATTTGTTCTGCCTTATACGTTAACTCTTTTTCAGCCACCAGGTTCCAGACACTATCATGATGCCAACCTAACTTCCCTGGGCAGATGACTACACCAAGTGTCCTGGAGCCCCACTTCCCCAGATCCCTACCCCACTAGGGAAAGAGAGAGACAGATGGGGACTATAGATTAACCTGTCAATGCCCATGTTCAGTGGGGAAGAAATTACAGAAGTCAGACTTCCCACTTTCTATACCCTATAATAATTCTGGGTCCATACTCCCAGAAGGACAAAGAATAGGAAAATTTTCAAGGGAGGGAATTGGATACAGAGTTCTGGTGGTGGGAATTATATAGAATTATACCCGTTATCCTCTGGTCTTGTCAATACTTCCATTTTATTAACAAATACATAAATAAATTAAAAAGCCCCTTCCTCCTGACCTTATCTTACATACCCTTAGAGTACCTGCTTACCATCTTAGAGTAAAAAGGACTCTTTTAAAAAATATTTATTTATTCCCTTTTGTTGCCCTTGTTGTTGTTATTATTGTTGTTGTTGTTGTTGATGTTGTCATTGTTGGATAGGACAGAGAGAAATGGAGAGAGGATTGAAAGACAGAGAGGGGCAGAGAAAGATAAATACCTGCAGATCTGACTCCCCTATAGGTATGGAGCCGGGGGCCTGAACTGGGATCCTTAAGCCAGTCCTTGCGCTTGGTGGCACCTGCGCTTAACCCGCTGTGCTACCTACCACCCAACTCCCAAAAGGACTCTTTTCTAAGCAGAATCAGACACAAGGCAGGAATGGGGGGCAGGGAGTTGTGAGCAGGCAGTCTCAATAGAAGCAGTATTTGACACCCTAAAGACAGTTTGTTTGTTTTTGCTTTGCCTCCAGGGTTATTGCTGGGACTCAGCACTGGCACTACAGATCCACTGTTCCTGGTGGCCATTTTTTTCTATTTTATTGGATAGGACAGAGAGAAATTGAGAGGGAAAGAGAAGGTAGAGAAGCAGAGAGAAAGATAAGTGAGCCCCCTGCAGGTGGGAAGTTGGGGGCTCAAACTGGGATCCTTGTGCTCTTAAACCAGTGTGCCACCACCCAGCCACGAAAACTGTATTTCTAGAAGAATTTGAGTCTGTTTCTGAAAATATATCAGTTTTAAGAAAGGTAATTGTGGATTTAAAAACCCACTCAGTCCCTTGGAGAAAAAAAACACAAAACTGGAAGGCATATCCTTTTTTCTACTACTGAGCTATACCAGGTAAGAAAGGACCTAGCCTGGATATGAGACTGTTTTATAGATGTCTATAACAGGGAAATGAGAAATTGCATCTATATGTCAGCAGCAGTACTGTAAACCATTAACTACCAAATAAATGATATTTTTAAAAAGAAAAAGAACAGTGGCATCACCAGCCTGGGACAACTGACTACATCAAAGACATTTATTTACTTGCTTTAATATTTTTGATTGACTGATTGATTGATAAATTCACTGGAAATAGAAATCAAGAGGGGAAGGAAAAGTGGAGAGAGAGAGAGAGAGAGAGAGAGAGAGAGGTGGATGGAGAGAGACAGAGCTATAGCACCGCTTCACTACTTGTGGAGACTTCCCCCTGCAGATAGGGATCAGAGGTTTAAACATGGGTCCTTATTCATTATAACATAAAAGTAATTTCATTTAATTTTTAAAGATTTTTAAACTTTATTAAATTTGATAGGACAGAGAGAAATTGAGTGGGAAGGGGGATAAAGAGGGAGAGACAGACAGACACATCACTGCTTCATCACTTGTGAAGTTTTCCCCATAGGGTGGGGACCTGGCACTTGAACCCAGGTCTGTGCTCATGGTGACATGCACTTAACCAGGTATGCCACCAACAGGCCCAGCAATTTTACTTCTTTACTACCCAAGAGGAGTTATTCTTCTCAATGAAAATTGGCCAACAGCAGATACCAACCTTGCCCAACAAAAACAGCTATAAGAATGTGAGGCTTAAATGTTGGTTCTTTGAAAACTTAAACAAGACTGACAAACCCCTAGCCAGACTCACTAAAAAAAGAGGGGAAGAAGACCCAAATAAATAGAATTGTTAACTATATAGGAGGTATCACAAGTGACACCACAGAAATCCAGAAAATCATATGAGACTTCTACGAACAACTGTACGCCACCAAGCTGGAGAGTCTGGAAGAAATGGAAGAATTCCTAGAAGCATATACCCTTCCAAAACTGAACCAAGAAGAACTACAAAGATATCAAAACAGTTATTAAGAATCTTCCCAACAACAAAAGTCCTGAACCAGATGGCTTCACAAATGAATTCTACAAAACTTTCAGGAAACAGTGAATACCTATACTTCTAAAGCTCTTCCAGAAGATAGAAGAAACAGGAACACTCCCTTCCACCTTCTATGAAGCCAACATCACCCTGAGACCAAAAGCAGATAGGAACACAACAAAAAGGGAAAACTACAGATCAGTATCTCTAATGAACACAGATGCCAAAATATTAAACAAGATCCTGGCCAACCAGATACAGCAGTGTATCAAAAAAGATTGTTCATCACAACCAAGTGGGATTTATCCCAGGAATGCAAGGCTGTCTCAATATATGTAAGTCAATCAATGTCATTCACCACATCAATAAAAGCAAAACCAAACACCACATGATTATATCAATAGACACAGAGAAAGCCATTGATAAAATCCAACACCAATTCATGCTAAAAATACTACAAAAAATGGGAATAGATGGGAAAGTCTTCAAGATAGTGGAGTCCATATATAGCAAACCTGCATCCAACATAGTACTCAAATACTTAGAGGAAAACATTGGTGGAACACTCTCCCACCTAAATTTCAAGGACATCTTTGCTGAAACAAACCCAATTGCAAGGAAGACCAAAGCAGAAACAAACCATTGGGGCAACATCAAATTGAAAAGCTTCAGCACAGCCAAAGAAACTATCACACAAACAAAGAGACCCCTCACAGAATGGGAGAAGATCTTCACATGCCATACATAAGAGAAGAGACTAATCACCAAAATATACAAAGAATTCAGCAAACTTAGCAACACAAAAGCAAATGACCACATCCAAAAATTGGCAGAGGATATGAACAGAACATTGACTACAGAAGAGATCCAAAAAGTCTAACAAACACATGAAAAACTGCTCCAGGTCACTGATTGTCAGAGAAATGCAAATAAAGACAACATTGAGATACTACTTCACCCCTGTGAGAATGGCATACATCAAAAAGGACAGCAGCAAAAAATGCTGGAGAGGCTGTGGGGACAGAGTAACCCTCCTGTATTGCTGGTGGGAATGTAAATTGGTCCAGCCTCTGTGGAGAGCAGTCTGGAGAACTCTCACAAGGCTAGACATGGACCTTCCATATGATCCAGTGATTTTTCTCCTAGGGATATACCCTGAGGACCCCATAACTTCCAAACAAAAAGATATTTGTACACCTATGTTCATAGCAACACAATTCAGAATAGCTAAAACCTGGAAGCAACCCAGGTGCCCAACAACAGATGAGTGGCTGAGAAGGCTGTGGTATATATACACAATGGAATACTATGCAGAACAATGAATACTATTAAGAACAATGAACCCACCTTCTCTGACCCATCTTGGATGGAGCTAGAAGGAATTATGTTAAGTGAGCTAAGTCAGAAAGATAAAGATGAATATGGGATCATCCCGTTCATCAACAGAGGTTGAGAAAGAAGAACAGAAAGGGAAACTCAAAGCAGGATTTGACTAAATCTGAAGTAGGGCACCAAAATAAAAAACCTGAGATGAGGTGAACTTGGATATTCGGCTTCCCATGTGGCTGGGGGGGGGGGGGGAGGGAGGGGGGAGGGACATAGTCTTTTGGTAGTGGGAATGGTGTTTATGTATACTCCTATTAATTTATAGTCATGTAAATCACAATTTAATTAATATGAGAGGGGAAAATTGATTGTATGTCTAAAAATTTTTAAAGCACAGTCTTTTTAATACATAGGCTGAGTCTTTGATATTTTGACTCTCTCAAAAGCCTATACCAGGGAGAACAGAAGCAACCGGTGGCACAGCTATATACAAATAATGTCAAAGGACAAAAATTATGGTGATGTTGGATATTATGCAGCAAATCCTAACAAAAGATTTTCAAAGTTAACCCAATTACCAAATAATGTGATTATAACAATAACTATCTATTGTCTTCTTGAACCCAAGACAGCAGGAACCTCACATTTCCACTATAGAGCCTATATTTCCCCCAGTCCTGGAACCTTAGGGTGGGGCCCACTTTCCTGCATGCTTCTCTCAATTCATACCAAATAATATTGCATCTGCCAATCCCAACCTAATCAATGCAAGGAGTACCACCTCGGCATGCTTCACTTCAGACTGTGTCCAGAGACTTCAGGTGTGGAATGACAACCCTTCAGCTTCATTACTCAGGTGAGATCTTTCCTTTCATAGTATTCTCTAATTCCATCCCAGGCAGTTCACTTCCTAAAAAAGTCCCAAAATCTAGATATAGACCAGATCTGTGAGATAGAGCATATGTTCGCACGTATCCATAAACTAGGGCAAAATATATACCTGAAAGCAAAAGTACGCAATAGTTTGCAGTAAGTCAGTATAAAGCTCCTAATGAAATAGTATCTAGTTAGACTTAGATACCCTCCTCACCTACTTCCTATTACAGTTCTCTCACTCACTCAAAAGCTAACCTTAGCAAAGCATGGACTGCAAAAGCTGAGCAAAGCAAGGACTGCAAAAGCTGAGTAAGGGCAAGAGACTGGCATACTTTAATGATGACTCTTAAATCACTATCAGGCCACCCCATCAGCTGAGTCCCTATTTGGGGAGTCCTGAGATTCCCAAATAGACATGATGGGCCTAGACCTCAAATAAATCCCTCTCCCCATTGTTATAGGTCATCTCTATGAGAAACAACAAAAAAGACCCTTTTGTGGGCCCCCATAGAACCTTGCCTTCAAATTGGTTCAATAATGGTAGAGAAGGTTCCATCCTCCAAATGGAGGATGAGCAACATACACTGTGCTACACCTGAGGAAGATGGGTCGATTTTGGGGCAGCTTGTTCCTATTCATGACCACAGAATGTGAGCTCAGATTTGCAGGGATGCAGAAGTCACATAGGCTCCTAAGCAGAATATGGGCCCCAGACCAAATCAAATCAATGGGGTTTACAGTCAACAATATTTATACCTCTTCCCCATATTAGAGAGCTACTCTCTTCCCTGATCCAGCTTTCTGTCCCTTTTCCAGACATGACATCACCTCCCTATCACCTGCATATCAGATTTCAGACTCAGAGAAAAAAGAAAAAACTACTATAGCTACAGGCCCTTTGAAATATAGCTAAAATATGTCTACTAGCTATCAACAAAATGGATGGCCCCCCAACTCTTCATCTGCATTATTCCAGCCTTTAGGTCCTTGATTGGTCAACAATTTGTTTGGCTTTGTATGTTAACTTGCTTTTCAGCCACCAGGTTCCAGATGCTAGCATGATGCCTACCAGACTTCCCTGAACGATGACCCCACCAATGTGTCCTGGAGCTCCACTTCCCCAGGGCCCCACCCCACTAGGGAAAAAGAGAGGCAGGCTGGGAGTATGGATTGACCAGTCAATGTCTGTTGGTGTGCTTCTAAAAAACTCCTTCTGTTTCATTAGTTTAATGCCCCCTGCTTAACACTATTCTATTTACATAACCACTTCATTCTATTTACATAATCGCTGTTAACAAGCACCACCTTCCCTCCAGGGTAGTGGTAGAATTCTCACCTGCTCCACCCCCTCTCCTTGTCATACCCTGATTTTCACCAGTCACTTTTCTCTCCACCCTCTCTGCGTCGCATCCTGTTCCCACCCTACTGGGCTAGTATATTTATAAAGACAAGATTGTTTGTAGTTAGTTAGTTTAGTTTAGCTTAGCTTGGTATAGATTGCTCTGCGTCCTGCATGAGTAAAGAGATACTGCGTACAACCCAGCCATGAGTCCCGGGTCATCTGTCTCCTCTCGCGAAGCCAGACCGACATAATGGCACCTACAACGTGGGACCGGACCTGCGCAACTCCCAGATAAGTGAAGACTTTGCCTACCTATGCACTATGGTCTTCTCTTCTACTTACGAAGAGGTTTGTCAAAGCCTCTAATGTTTCATCATGAGACAGTTACCCTGTCTCTGGAACATTTTGCTTTGGGCCACACTTTGTTTCCCTGACCGGGAACTTTGGTTTCTTGTGGCCCTAATCATAGAGCTTGGGAGATGCACAGAGATTTCTCCTTGGACTTTCTGGATTCCCTCGCCCTTGTTTCCCGAGGAGAAGGACTGCATTTTGCTCCGGGCCACAATTTGGTTCTTTATGACTGTCGTAGACCTTGGAGATTTCCCCTGGGACTTTCTGGACTTCTTGAATGTTTCCCATGGAGAAACATTCTCCAGAAAGGTCTACTCTAATTTGAGGAGCATTCTCCAGTACTATGGCAGTCCCCAAGAGTGGAGACATGTTCTACTCTCCTGATTGGATTCTTTCTTCAATGGGAAGACACTTTTAAAAATGGGTGCCTGAAGCAATCCAGCAGGAATAGTCAGAAGCACCCCAAATGGAATTTCAAGGAGCTTTTTGGACTAGGACGCCCTCCGGAGACTCATAATGCTACATGGTGAGATCTGTTTCATAAGAGAGTGATTTGAATGACCGAATTTTTGTTTGACATTGACTTAAAAAAAAAAATGCTGGATGCAGCCATGATTTCTAGAGACATCCAGAAACAATGCAAAAAATTGTTTTTTCCCTCTTTTCATTTATTTTTTACATCTTGGCATAAATCTGAAATGTTTAATCCTGAAAACTGTATGAGTTATGGGTGGGGCAGATAGTGCAATGATTATGTTAATTATTCTCAGGCCTGAGGCTTCTACTGTGGTTCTTCTGTTTACCTTTCCACATTTTATTGAGTTTAAACTGTTTAAACAACCTTAAAATCATACTAGAAAGGAATTCCAATTATAATGGAGTTATCAATTATAGTAAACTTCTAATCTCCTATAAATTTTGTTTGACAAGTAAGTGAATTTAAGCTGTCAAGTCTTCACATGAAAAAGCATCTACTCAAATGGAATTCCTGGAAATCCATTTGGATCCTGTTCTCTGACATTGCCCACAAGATGAAATGACTACAACTCACCCCTGGAAACCAATGATGTGACCTGGCACGACCTGAAGAAACAGATTCACAGACTCCAAAGCTCACTCTGTACAGAAAAGCAGAATTCTGGTGGCCGACATTCCCCATCAAGACAGACATGCAGCGTTTCGTCCCTTGGCATTTTCTTCTGTGGTCAGCTACTTTGGACTGACACCTCCATCGGACTTACTGGTACACACTGCTGTGTTTCTCAAAGACTAACTCCAGCCAATTGCCTTGAGACTTTATAGACCATGTCCCCTTGCCTGCAGGCTCTATCCCCAGAGTCAGAAAACTTCCCCTCCTTATTAGGTTATGCCCACAGAGGCAGGAAACACCCTTTGAGGCAAGAGATGCCCCCAGAGGCATGAAGCACTCCCAGAGGCAAGAAATTCCCTTTTGCCTGCTAGGCCTTGCCCTTTGAGGCAAGAAACGTTCCCCTTGGCATCACACTGGTTATTGCTGCTCGCCTATTTTGTTTTCCATGTCTTATGCCAGTTCTTTTGAAAACGCCTGTATGATATAGGTTTCTGTTCACCCCACAACCCTGATACTTTGGCCATTAGTTAAAAAGAAAGGGGGAATTGTTGGTATGCTTCTAAAAACCCCTTCTGTTTCATTAGTTTAATCCCCCCTGCTTAACACTATTCTATTTACATAACCACTTCATTCTATTTACATAACCGCTGTTAACAAGCACCACCCTCCCTCCAGGGCATTGGTGGTTTAGTGATAGAATTCTCACCTGCTCTGCCCCCTCTCCTTGTCATACCCTGATTTTCACCAGTCACTTTTCTCTCCACCCTCTCTGCGTCGCATCCTGTTCCCACCCTACTGGGCTTGTATATTTATAAAGACAAGATTGTTTGTAGTTAGTTAGTTTAGTTTAGCTTAGCTTGGTATGGATTGCGCTGCGTCCTGCATGAGTAAAGAGATACTGCGTACAACCCAGCCATGAGTCCTGGGTCATCTGTTACCCCTCCATGAAGCCAGCCCATCGAAAACAACAAATGTCCATGTTCAGTGGGGAAGCAATTACAGAAGCCAGACCTTCCACCTTCTGCATCCCACAATGATTCTGGGTCCATACTCCCAGAGGGTTAAAGAATAGGAAAGCTATCAGGGGAGGGGATGGGAGATGGTGATCTGGTAGTGGGAATTGTGTGGAGTTGTGCCCCTCTTATCCTATGGTTTTGTTAATGTCTCCTTTTTAAAATAAATAAAAATTTAAAAAAAGAATGTAAGGCTTGATCTACTTTGATTAATAAGATGGAATCAAAATACTGGCCATGCATATGAGGCTACAAGAATACAGGTAGTACTGTGCCCAGAAAAGCAGAGGGGAAAATCATGGAAGGTTAAGCAACCTAAAAAAAGACTTCTAGATTCCAATTCAGTTTTAGTGGTTGCAAAAACAAGGCTGGAGGCTATTTGCATATAAATGTATGGGGGCAGGGAAACCGCAGTACTCAGCTGTGTTCAAAATCTGTTCCCAAAGCAGCTGCAGAAATCACTTGCAAATTCCAAATCTAAAAATGAAAGTCACATGGCTAAAGTCAAAAAGAGGAGAGGAGAGGAGAGGAGAGGAGAGGAGAGGAGAGGAGAGGAGAGGAGAGGAGAGGAGAGGAGAGGAGAGGAGAGGAGAGGAGAGAAGGAAGGCAAGGGCACCAAGTGGCAGTCCCCTTCAGCCTCAGAGCCCAGCAGCCCACAAGCATCACCTGGGAACCTTTAGAGGTTTCAATGTTCATGAGCAGTGATGAGAAACCAGCACTGGGTGCCCTGAGAACTGGATGGTAAGCAGCATCTGCTTTGTCCAGAAAGTTGTCCTTGGCACTCAGGGTTCTTTGAGTGTTCCAAGGGCAATTTGCCTGTACAAAGACTTTTAAAAGTACAGAGTGCTATAAGAATGTCAATGTGAAGCAGAGCAAGCCCTGGCCTCAGGCCATGGAAGGGACTGTCCCTTGGGCAGGTGTTCACTGCTCCATCATCAGTCATGATGAAGTGGACAGGGATGGTCTCACAGTCCTGCATCTCGGAAGCCAAGTGACCTACTCTCGGCCAGCCTGACCATACACAGCTGCACAGCTGCAAAGGGTGAGAGGCAGTTACTCTGAAGCCCAACATCCCAGACTTGGAATCAGCTGGCAAAGCTGAATGCCACCAAGCTGATTCATAGCTGTAACATGTGACTTTCTGCTTTTCATCTTCTTGCTCTAGGTAGGGAAGGGGGGCCTGCTCACTCTTGCATCCCAGTGCCTGGCACAACATTAGAGCTCAGAAGTCTTTGATGAGCAAATGATCACAGAGGATGGAGCTGCTCAATTCAGTAGCATCAGCCTCTAGGTCACTAGTGCCTATAACTGACAAGTGGCCTGCACAGATCAGCATGCAAAAGGACAGTGGATATGTGTTTTTTTTTCCACAAGAGTCATACACAGGTCCCTTACATTCACAGAACCCTGACAAGTGACAACAGAATCTATTTTTCAATCTGTTGCTAGGAGCAGAAAGCCTAAGGGCCTATGTCCAGGCCCAGGAAGTTAAAAACACTTCCAAAGAGCTTCAAATGTGCTCTGTTTTCCACAGGGCAAGAGTGTGTCATTGCTCGGGAGGGTAATGAACTGAGCAGTTCATTCTCTTTAAGAACCAGTCTGCCAGTCAAATGGGATGAGCTTGTTGTCAGAGGATGTTTGCCATATCCTAGAAAAATGCTCTCTTGGAAATCCTTGCCAGTGATTTGAGTATGAGAGGCAGTGTGGATGTGCTACTTCATAAGCCCTTGCACCTGCCCCTGAGGAGTCTCTTCAGAAGAGAGTTTTGATACATCACATGCTGTGGATGCAAAGAGGAGGCATGAAGGCAAATTACACACACACACACAAACACACACACACACACACACACACACACACACACACACCTTTTTCATAATGTGAATTCAGCTCTCTTCCCAATGAGAAGTGGGGGCTCTGCCCTGAGTTAGCTTTCTGTCAAGGGAGTAATGCTCTCTCTTGGAATTCAGTCACCATACTGGGAGGAAACCCTAGTTGCCTTACTATCCTGCCCCACATCCCTTGCTGAGTTCCCAGCTGATGGCAAGCACAAATTTGCCATCATGAGATAGATGTAGAAAACTTCCCAGATCCATCTAAGAAGAGGTCTCTCCAGTCAACTTGTCCTTTCTGAAAATGTGCAGAACAGAGATGAGCCACCTCCACTCAACTCTACCCACATGGCAGATTAGTGAACAAAATAAATGATCATTTCTACTTAAAGCCTCAACTTTTGCAGGGATTTTTAAATTAAACAGTAATAGTTGAAGTATTATTTTATTTTCTTCCTGGGTCATCTTCTCACGTTGCATGCCTTCTTTCTCTACAGTTAAATTTTGACTTTCTTTCGACCAAGCCCCTCCCATAAGAGAACCACAGAATAGGACTGGGTGCAGAAATCTTAAATGTGAATAATGTAAAAGTTGAATATATAACACCTAGGCAAGATACTATGCATTATAAGAAAAATAGCAGCAATCTCTAATATGTGAGGAAAACAAACTAGAAAAAATATTGCTGCAAAGGGGATGAAATATAACACACAATATTGCAAAAGTGAACATTAATTCACGTGAGAAGAAACATAGCAAATAAAAATATGTATGCTAAAGAATAGATAGGCAGATATCTAGAGGTGGTTGTTAAGCAAAAGGAAAGAGTAAGAATGGGAACTATTTGAAGGAATACCAAAAAAAAGGGGGGGACAAAAAAACCAGAAGTAAATAGCAAATTAAAGAAATTCAAGGTACAAAATATAAAAAAAAATGAACAAAGGAAAAAAGATACAAGACAGATTAAAAAGTAACAGAAAATGGCATCATTTAAAAAGACATAGAGGATTGTGTGTGTAAATGTGTTATATATATATATGTATTACATATACAATTTATATAGGATTGTATTATTTATAAATACACCTAGGATTAGTTTTTGTTGTTGCTTATTTGTTTGCCATCAGAAATCAACTTTTACATTATTCACATTTGAATGAGAAGACTTTTCTGGGACAAATTGTTGTCAGAATGAGTTGGGGGTGTGAGCAGCTTACTCAGAAGAGCATTTGCTATACCATGTGTGAAAGCCTGGGTCTGCACCCTGACACTACAGAGGAACACCATGGAGGCCCCAGAGGTGCTCCATGAATGGTGGAACAATGCTGTGGTGTCTCTACTGTTGTTCTCTAAACACACTCTCTCCCCCCCCTAGTAAATTTTAAAGACTGAAAAAAAAAATTGTTCCAAGAGATAGCTTAGAATTATCATCCCCTGGCTATTTTTTTGTTTATTCAGTCTTTTCCTTTTTTTCTTTTCTCATTTATTTTCCTTTCCCTTCTCTTTAGCAGAGCCATTTTCAGCTTTGGCTTGGGATGCCTGAGGTTGAAACTAAAACCCTGGAGTCTCTGGCAAGAAAGTCTTTTGAATAATGATGAGGCTACCTCCCACCGAACTTTGCATTTTGTTTTTAAAATTTGGATTCAGGGAGAGAGAAATTAATTTGAGGGGTTTTAATCCTTCAGAATTTTTTTTTGTTCAAGGAAGTGTATGGATTATTTCTCTTACCAAATGACCTGCATTTCTATGAAAGTCAACTATTGGTGGTTTTGCTCCTATGTGCAATATAAATAATTGAAACATATGAACTATAAAAAATAAAAAAGTGAAGTAGCCAAACTATCACTAACACTTTGTGAAAAGACTTTGTTGTTACCCTTGGGAAGTGGAGTAGGGAAGGGTGGAAGTGAAAGAGGGCACAGAACTTTGGTGGTGGATGTGGTATGAAACTATATTACTGTGATCATGACCTTATAATCTATTATATAAATACTGACAAAATGAGTTAAAATACAAATAAATAAATAAGGTGGTAGCAACAAGAAATAGTGAAAATAATATATCTGTATATGAGAACATAAAGGCACAAAAGATGAGACAGAAAAGACTGAGTTAAAGATAATCCTTAGATAACTAGTTGGAAGAAGGAGGAGGAGGAGGGGAAGAGGAAGAGGAGGAAGAAGGAGGAGGAGGAAGAAGAAGAAGAGGAAGAGAAAGAGGAAGAAGGAGAAAGAGAAGGAGAAGGAGAGGAAGAGGAAGAGGAAGGAGGAGGAGGAGGAGAATGAAGAGGAGGAGGAGAAGGAGAAGGAGAAGGAGAAGGAGAAGGAGAAGGAGAAGGAGAAGAAGAAGAAGAAGAAGAAGAAGAAGAAGAAGAAGAAGAAGAAGAAGAAGAAGATGATGATGATGATGATGAAGAAGAAGAAGAAGATGAAGAAAAGAAGAAGAAGAGGAAGAAGAAGAAGAAGAAGAAGAAGAAGAAGAAGAAGAAGAAGAAGGAGAAGGAGAAGGAGAAGGAGAAGGAGAAGGAGATGATGATGATAAAGAAGGAGTCGGGCAGTAGCACAGCGGGTTAAGCGCACATGGCACAAAGTGAGAGGACCCGAGTAAGGATCCTGGTTCGAGTCCCCGGCTTCCCAGCTGCAGGGGAGTTGCTTTATAAGCAGTGAAGCAGGTCTGCAGGTGTCTATCTTTCTCTCCCCCTCTCTGTCTTCCTCTCCTCTCTCCATTTCTCTCTGTCCTATCCAACAACAATGACATCAACAACTACAACAATAAACAACAAGAGCAACAAAAGGGAATAAATATAAATATTAAAAAGAAGAAGCTGGTTATATGGTAGGGAGATGAATGTGAAGTATCTGGTTTCCAAGCAGTGTGAGGCAAAGGTATTGCATTTGAAGTACCTGTGAAGCATTCAAGAGGGATATATCAAGGGAAGTCATAAATGAGGGGCCATGGGAACCTAGAAAATATTTGTTTTAATAGTTGTCCCCTGACTTACTGACATTTTAAATTGGATTGACACCTTCACAGTCTCCTCTGCTTCTTTTTTTTAATTTTTTATTTGTTCTTTTTATTGCCTCCTGGGGCTGAGTGCTAGTCCTATAAATCCACCATTCCTGGTGGTCATCTTTTTTTTTCCTTTTCTTTTTCCTTCTCTTATTGAATAGGACACAGATAAATTGAGAGAGAAGGGGGGAGACAGAGAGAGAGAGAGAGAGAAATATAGACATCTGCTGAATTGCTTATGAAGCGTCCCCCATGCAGGTAGGGAGCAGGATTTGAACACAGGACCGGGCATATGGTACTATGTGTGGGCTCAACCCATTGTGCCACCAACTAGCTGCCACTTCTTCAAAGGAGGATGCACATGACACAAAGTGGGCTACCCTACTCCCTTCCTCCAACTATGGCTATTGTTCTCTGTGTGAACGAACATCCAAGCCAACACAAGCTACAGAGCTAATTCTGCACTCTTTAACTGGAAACATAAAAAATAAACCCTTATGCTGAGGAGATAACATAGTGGTTATACAATCAACTTTCATGCTTGAGGCTCTGAGGTACTAGGCTCAATCCCTAGTACCAGAAGCATTCTTCAGTGTGGTGGGGGCTGGGTCTCAGGCACTGCAAAGCAGTGGACTATCCAAGTGAGTTATTTTGCCAACCCTCCATAACTTTTTCAAAGTCTAATTTCAATTTCTATTTCCTGCTATTACTGCTATTAAGGCATTTAACACATAGTAATATAATTGCTGTGTGACTGCCCATATGCACTATATATATATATATATATATATATATATATATATATATATATATATATGTATATATGTATATATATATATCACCTAATATAGCAACTACCTGGTTCTTTATATTCTCACATTTAAATATAGTCTGATGGGACAGGAGCGGTGTTGAGCACATACATTACCACACGCAAGAGTTCAGGTTCGAGCCTGAGGTTCCCACTTGCAGCCTGGAAAGCTCCACAAGCAATAAAGCAGTGTTGCAGGAGACTCTTTCTCCTTTTCTATCCCTCCATCCCCTCTCCATTTCTTTCTGTCCTAACAAGAATTAAAAAAAAAAACACATAAAACATAGAATAAAAATATAGTCTGATACCAGTTTGACTCCTAGTACTTAAGATGTACAAGAGAATGAGTGAACAAATGATGAGTGAGTTAAAGAATTCAACACAGTAAGCATACCAATGTAAAAACTTTCCTCATGAACTCAAGGAGATTTGACTTCAACACTGAAAGGAGATATCAAGTATCATGAATCACACTGCTGATTGCCTGCCCACCAGCCATGCACCCACTCTCTCTACTAATTTGTATTAATTTTAATCTCAGTTGTGATGGGAATCATGGGATGATTTCAACTTGGAACCTTAATTCTACAAAAATGTTAATGGAAACTAAGACTTTGATTAACTACCTTGAAATTTAAAGGCCTTGGATTGAAAGAGATTAATCTAAGTATGAAAGACTCATTTACTAGCAATCCTTCTCGTAGGCTGACTCATTTATTTACTTAATGGAATTTTCTACTAATCTTATTGAGAATTTGAATACTTAAAAATATTTGGTTTTGTTTATCATTGTGTTAGTATTCTGCTAATGCTATTTATATGTGGAAATTATGAGTAGCAGAGGGGTTAATAATTATATGATCCTAGAATTGACCAGTTTTAATAACCTATTGAACATGGATAATGAGGCAGAAAATCATATAAAAACCATACTATATTTTCAGATCTGCCTTTTACTGTAGCACCCACTAATTTTTACTTTTATTAACTCTTTATTTAATGCTGAGGCTTTTTGCCTGTATGATGTTACAGCTCCCAGAAGACTTTATTTTTATTAATTTCAAACAGAAATAAGAGGGGAAACAGAGAGGGAGAGTTACAGGAAACAGGGAAGATGCCAGGGCAGCAATCCGCCATTCATGAAGCTTCCCTTGACCCTGTGCATGGTATTTCCATGTGGTGCTGGGAATTCAAGTCATGATTCCTGCTAATGGCAAAGTGTGTGCTCTGCTGGGAAAGCTGTCAGTCTCTACTGAACTTCCCACATTAACAGTGAGCTATTTTATGAAAAAGTCTGTGCCTAAATTGGTAGCTTAAGAATCAAGAGGATATTGCTGGAGTTCTTAGACTATGCAATAGGGCCTACTTGTCTTTGCCTTCTACTTGCCACTGCATGCCCACTTAATGAACCCCAAGTCAACTTTCCCAAATGGTGGAGAAATTGTTACCAGAAGCTCCTGATTTGAGTGTTCATCTCAATCTCTCCCCCCCCATCTGTCTGTGTGTGTATGTATGTATGTATGTGTGTGTATGTTTGTGTACGTGTGTTTATTACCAACACACTGCTCAAACTGTATCAGACTATATTTTTATTCTGTGTTTTATGTGTTTTTTTAAATTCTTGTTAGGACAGAAAGAAATGGAGAGGGGATGGAGGGGTAGAAAAGGAGAAAGAGTTTCCTGCAACACTGCTTTATTGCTTGTGGAGCTTTTCAGGCTGCAAGTGGGAACCTCAAGCTTGAACCTGAACTCTTGCAGATGGTAATGTATGTGCTCAACATGGCGCAACACCACTCCTGTCCCATCAGACTATATTTAAATGTGAGAATATAAAGAACCAGGTAGTTGTTATATTAGGTGTTTTATATATATATATATATATATATATATATATATATATATATATATGGTGCATATGGGCAGTCACACAGCAATTATATTACTATGTGTTAAATGCCTTAATAGTAGTAATAGCAGGAAATAGAAATTGAAATTAGACTTTGAAAAAGTCATGGAGGGTTGGCAAAATAACTCACTTCGATAGTCCATTGCTTTGCAGTGCCTGAGACCCAGGCCCCACCACACTGAAGAATGCTTCAGTGCTGTGTTCTCTTTTACTCTCCCTTCCTTCTCTCTCTCTCTCTCTCTCTCTCTCTCCTCTATCTCTCTGCCTTCTCTGTCATCATATATTTTTTATTAGTGACTTATGATCGCAAGATTGTGGGATAAGAGGGGTATAATTCCATACAGTTCCCACCACCAGAGTTCTGTATCCCATCCCTTCCTTTGGAAGTGTCCCTATTCTTTATCCCTCTGGAGTATGGACCAAAGATCTTTATGGGGTGCAGAAGATGGGAGGTCTGTCTTCTGTAATTGATTCTCTGCTGGACATGGGCATTGATAAGTCGATCTATACCCCCAGCCTGTTTCTATCTTTCCCCAGTGGGGTAGGATACAGTGTTCTAGGACACTATAGAACAACAGTGACAGAAACTGCCCCACTCTCTGAAGGGAGTCTGGATCAACATACTCTGCCACTTGAGGAAGATTGATCCTGAAGTGAGTGCAGCCTAGAATGTTCTTAGCTATGAGCATAGAATCTGAGCTCAGATGACAGGAACACAGAGTTTACACAGGCTCCTGTGCTAAATATGAGTAGACATGGGCCCTAGGTCAGATTAATAGGGTTTACATATAATAGTATTTATATAAAGTATATAAAGTATTTATATATTTTCCCATATTTTGAAGCTACCATCTGTCACCATATTTTTTATATTTTATTTTAACATTTTTTATTTTATTTTATAGAGATAGAAAAATTGAAAAGGGAGGGGAATTTAGAGAGAAAGAAAAACACCTACAGCACTGCTTACTGATTGCAAAGCTTCCCCACTACAGGTGGGGATCTGGGGCTTGAACCCAGGTCATTGCTCGTTGTAACATGTGCACTCAACTGAGTGTGCTACCACCACCCAGCCCCCTCTGTCTCCATCTTAAAAAAAATGAATCCCCAATAAAGAAAATTCAACAAATATGTGTTAGATAAGTAACGAGCTATTGATGACTAAATAATATAAAGGAATGAATATACATTCATCTAAGAAATCTTGGCAACCAAGGAACTAGATCAACTGGTATGGCATCATACATGCCTGAGGTTCCTAGTTCAGTCTCTGAAACCACATGTATCAGAGTGGTCTCTCTATCTATAAATGAAATGAATCTTAATTAGAAGAAAAAAAAAGCTAGTCAGTCCTTTGTGTTAATATCTATACTCTCAGAAAGGATATGCCCAGATTCATTTTAAAAAACACCTGAATTTATTTTTAACTTGGTAAAGATAAAAAAAGAGAATCAGATAGGGTGCTTGGATAAATTAAATGCATACTTTGGTTACACTGACTACCTTAACTAGAAATACATTTAAGAAAGAAGAAATAATAATACATAAAAGACAACACCATTAATCGTACCTCATTAAATTATATCCAGAATATGTTAGATCTTATAAACCTAATGATAAAAAGACATGTTACTCCATTATAAATCAGATGAAATTAATTGCAAATCAACTGTATAAAAAAACCATTTGTATTCATTTTAATCACTATAATCAAAAAGGCAGATAATAATAAGTGTTGGAAAGGATGTGGAAAATTTGGAAGCATCATATATTACTTGTAAGAGTGTAAAACCTTGCCATTATTAATAGAAATAGTCAAGTAGTTCTTCAGAAAGTTAAGATAGAGTTATAATATTACTCAGAAATTCCATGCCTGGGTATTTAGCTAAGAAAAATGAAAATGTACATTCACACAAAAACAAACACAAAACTGTTCACAGCAACATTACTCATAAAATCCAAAGGGGAGGGAGTTGGACGGTAGCACAGCACGTTAAGTGCATGTGGCACAAAGCACAAGGACCGGCAGAAGGATCCCGGTTCTAGCCCGTCTCCCCACCTGCAGGGGAGTCACTTCATAGGCGGTGAAGCAGGTCTACAGGAGTCCATCTTTCTCTCCCCCTCTCTGTCTTCTCCTCCTCTCTCTATTTCTCTCTGTCCTATCTAACAACGATGACATTAATAACTAAAACAACAATAAAAAATAAGGGCAACAAAAGGGAAAATAAATAAATATAAAAAATATCCAAAGGGGAGGGGACAAACTAAATGTCTTTTGCATAAACAAAGTGATGCATATTCATTCAACAAAATACTTGGCAATATGTATTCAGCAAATGAATCTTAATGATAAAATTCTAAGTGAAAGAAGTCAGGCACTAAGAGTCACATAGTTCTTGGTTCTAGATATGGAATATTTCCATAACTGGCAAATACAGAGAGATGGAGACCAGATTAATTATCGTCTAGGGTAGGAAGTAGGGTGTTGGATCCTGTGGCAAATAACATCTAATGGGTTTGGATTTTCATTTTGTAGTGATAAAATTTTTTGTCGTGGGGTTGGTTTGTGTGATGTTTTCACAAAAAATGTGAGCACCCTGACTTCACTAAATTGTTTAATTTAAATTAAGTGAATGATATGATATGTAAGTTATATCTCAACAAAATCATTTAAAAATTATGACAGGTTGTCTATTCTTTTTTAAAATTTTCTTATTTTATTTATAGTTATGACTACATTGGTTTATTATTTTTTTATCATTTTGAAGAGAGAAGGTTAATGGTTTTACAGTGCAGTCATTGACACATGGGTACAATTTTTCATTTCCCTGAGAAAACTCTCTGCAGAACACCCATTCACAACCTAGGCCCTTTTATATGGGTGTCTTTTAAAAAATTTTCTCCTTCTCCTTCTTCTTTTTCTTCTTAGTCTTTTGCCTTCAGGGTTAGTGGTGGGACTCAGTATCTTCACTAAGAATCTACAGCTCCCAGTGGCCGATTCCTCCACCCCCCCCCTTTTTTTTTCTATTTTACTTGATAGGACAGTAAAGAGAGGAGGAGAAGGAGAGATAGAGAGAAACAGACCTGCAGACCAGCTTCACTTCTCATTAAGTGTTCCTGCTGTGGGACAAGTGGGGAGTCGGGGTTTGAACCCTGGTCCTTGTGTATGGTACTATGTGAGCTTTACTGGGTGTGTCACCACACGACCCAGGATTTCTATTTCTTGTATTCTATATGACTTGAATCTTAGGTACATTTTATTTCATAGTTTAAAATTACCATTTGGGGAAGAAAAAAGAAATAGTGGGAGTGTTTCTTGCAGTTTTAATAGCAAGAATCAATTTGTCCTGTATGTGCCAACTTCAGTCCTAACAGAGTCTTGTCTCTTCCAATTCACCTACCCAATTTCTTGTGTTTATATTCAGTCTGAAACGCTGCAAGCTTTACTAGTTGCCAAGACTGTTTCAACATTGCTACTTCCCACCAATACAGGAACACACACATCCCAAGCGTCATCATGCCTGCTGTTTTCAATATCCTCCTCCTCCTTTCATACCTGCCATGTTCCATTCACAGCTACCCTTGCGAAAGCCCCCTTCAACCCACTCCATCCCAGTCAACAGCTAAGCTACCTGCCCAGCCCTTCTGACTCTGATTCTCTGGGAAAGTCACCCTCATACTCTGATAGTCACCTGTTTAGCTTCTTCCTTCATGGTAATTATATTGTATTCATATCCTGATTTGAAATTTCCACAGAAAAATGCAATTATGGCATCCATAAAGGAGGAAGTAACCTGATGATGAAATTTGAAGGAAGAAAAAAAAAAATCACTTTTGAAGTGTGCTTCACTTAAACCTTTCAGAACAGTTGTTAGCTGTTCTAGCTAACAAATGTTGTTAGCTTCTGGGGCCTCAGTTATTTTCTTTCACCTAAATATTATACCTTGCCAACTTTATGGAATACCCCAAATAAAGAGAATTCACACTGAAAAAAATTTGAATCTTATAAGGGAAATCTTATAAGGGATAGGAGAGGGGAATGAACCCATAAATGCTCTTTTAGTCTCATCTCATTCATGAGAACCTACAAAGTGCTGATTAGAAGATAAAATATTCATAATAAAGGGTACCACAGTACTCATTTCTATTTACTCTACTGAGCAGAAAGTTTTTAGGATTTCAATGATGGCTTTCTACTATTGCCTATGACCAATAAATACTATTTTCTGGAGCATTTGACAAATGTCATCATTGCAATAAGTGCTTGTATACATCATCATATCACACAGACCTGTGCTCAAATTGTGAGCTCAACTATTGGTTGCATATTCTTGAATTCTAAGGCCAGATCTCATTATTTCCAAATAAAATGTTCTATGAATTTGAATTACTACTACTACTATTTATTTTTATCATTTTGTGAGGCTTTCATATCAGCTTTATTTATAATATACAGAACCTGGCCTGTGTTTAAATGAGACTGCTAGATATCTGATATTATAATATTATAATTAAAAAGTCCTACTTGAGTTTAAGAATATGCACCCTTGGGCCCTGGCCTGGGACCCAATAATCTTCAGCTGGTCAGATGCATAGATGCTGTTTTCCTTAGGAACCCTTGAAGCATTTCTCTTCCTTTCCAAGGCAGTTCATGTTATTATTTTTTTTCTTCTAACAAATAATCATTTTAGATGCAGCTCAGTTCAAGGGCAGTTTTAATTAATAAGCCAGGTTTCTGGTGTTGATAAAAAAATGCTAGGTTAAGGTCGAGTGTAGAGGGCAGTTTCCATTAAATATACTCAATGTGGTTTCAGTTTGAAATGATATGGTCTATTTCTTGCTAAGCTGCTGTTTTAATACAACAGAAGTTCAAATTCCAAAGCAAGAACAAAGGGATATTTGAAGATGCTTGTTTACTTTTACTCCAAATACTGGAATTAAGATATGCCCCTGCTTATTTAAAGTAACATCCCTAATAGTCTGCTGAAGGACCCTTCAAAACCTCAGCTAGTTAGAATGTTTCACCAGGGCTCCAGGGCACATTGGTGGGGTCGTCTGCCCAGGGAAGTCCAGTTGGCATCATGGTAGCATCTGGAACCTGGTGGCTGAAAAATGAGTTAACGTATAGAGCCAAACAAATTGTTGACTAATTGTGAACCTAAAGGCTGGAATAGTTCAGATGAAGAGTTGGGGAGTGGGTCTCTGTCTTGTAGATAGTTAGTAGTCCTATTTTAGTATTCCAAAGAGCTTCCCCAGAACACCACCCCACTAAGAAAAGTGACAGGCTGGGAGTATGGATCGATCTGCCAATGCCCATGTTCAGCTGGGAAGCAATTACAGAACCCAGGCCTTCCAGCTTCTGCACCCCATAATGACCCTGGGTCATTATGTATGATCTTTGGTATATCTGCTTCATTTTCATTGGTATCGAGGTAATTCTTACTTCCTTTTTTGATCTCTTCAAATGACCCATGTATTATTCAGAAGCATGTTGTTTTGTCTCCAGGATTTGGGTCATTTTCTTTTTGTGGTTGACTTTTATTGTTTTATTGTTCTTTTATTGCTTTTTCTATTGTTATTGTGTTCTTAGTTCTAGTCTACTGATGTTCACCTTGCTTAGAGCACCTTCCAGACACCAAGTTTCAGATGCTACCATGATTCCATTCTGACTTCTCTGAGCAGACGACCTCAACAGTATGTCCTGGAGCCTTGCCTCTCCAGAGTTCTACCCCACTAGAGAAAGATAGAAACAAGATGGAGGTGTGGATTGGACTGCCAATGCCCACGTCCAGTGGGGAAGCAATTACAGAAACCAGAACCCCTACCTTCTGCACCCCAAAAACAACCTTGATCCATAATCCCAGTGGGGGAGAAGTGATAGGAGGAAGAAAATAAGAGGGCTCTGAACTCCAGCTCCATTACCACCCAGAGAGAGAGAAAGAAAAGGAGAAGGACATTTGGATGTACTAATGGTGTCATGAGTGGCTTGGAGTGGGAAGAGAGGAGGGAACCTGGAAGAAAAAGAAGGCAATTATATACAAATATAGACAGACAGTTGTAGAGATGATGGTTGGCCCTCGTCTATAACCTTAGGTGAACTGCGGTGGCTTACAGTAGGGAGACTGAAGATTCAGAACTCTGGTAGTTGGAATGGTGTGGAATTATATCCCTGCTGACATGTAATTTTGAAAATCATTATTAAGTCACTAATAAAATAAAAGAAAAGCTCTAGGCATTTCATGAGGGAATGGAACAGAGTCTTCTAAAGAGAGGTTAAGTCAAAGAACTATGAATGAGACAAAAAGATCTTGACAATAGCTATATTTTTAAGTCTTTTTTAATTTAGTATTTTATTTACTGGACAGAGACAGAGAGAAATTGAGAGGGGAGAAGGGAAAGGGAAGGAGACGGAAAGATACCTGTGGCCCTGCTTCACCATTCATGAAGCTTTCCTCCTACAGGTGGGAACCAGGAGCTTGAACTCAGGTCCTTGTGCACTGTCATGTGTGCACTTAACCAGGAGCACCACCACCTAATCCACTGACAATAACTCTAGCCTTTGAGAATTTGATCCCAAGTTAGACAGATGAGACTTTAATTCACATTGAAATTCCATATTTTATTTACTTAAACTAGCATTGTGCTGGCCACTGTAGGGAAACAAAAGACAAATTCAAAGGCAGCCCCCCTCCAAAATCCCCTTGAAACTTATGATCATCCCACTCTATCCCTCACTCCCCAGGCGAGATATAGGCAGGCCTGTGTGTTTTTCTGTTGTGCACCAAAATGCTCAACATACTTGCTATTAAATGTGATGAGAAAGAAAGTCACAACCAGACACATGCTTTCTTGCCTATGGCTGAAATAATAATAGTTCGTATTCATTGAGTACTTAAAATGCATTGAACTCAATACATTTCATGCATCATTTCACTGAGTTCTCACAAACCATTTGAAGTCTTATTGTTATACCAGTATTTACAGATGAGGAAACTAAACCTTGGATTTGTTTCAAAGGTCACACAGCTGGTACAGGGATGAATCTGGGATCTGTACCAGAAATTTTCTCTTCAGTGGCTTTGTACGCATTATCTGAAATAACCTATCCTGTTTAAGGCAATCTCTCCTACTATTCCCCTCCCTTTTTATTCAGAACATTCTTATTCTGCAAGGCTCTGCTCCTATAAGGCTTTCTTTATAAAGTCATGACCTCTCTTTCCTTTGTACTTTTATACCAATTTACTTGTGTGTGTATTTAGCTATATCTAATACTAGATTTTATTATAATCAAATCATTAAATGTCTAGTTACATGGAGACACTATGCAGTCATGGATTCAAATCCATTTCCATCACTTACTATGTGATGATCACATACAAGTTGTTTCAAGTCTCAATTTTCCGTATTTCTTGAAAGGTTATAAAGATTGGAATAAGTGTTAATAAAAAGTTAGAATTTACTCAAGAAAACTGGTAACTGGGGCAGTGGGCATTGCTATAGAGAAATCCCTGAGGTCCAAAATTATCTTCTTAAATCAATAAGACTCTATTGAATTTGGAAGTACAGCCATTTTGTTACACATAGTTTCTCAAAAACACATTACTTTTTAAATATTCCAATTACATTTTAAAAGAGAAAGATACAGAGAGAAATATAATAGAGACCATAGGACTATATAACTCTGGCTTATGGTCATGCTAGGGATTGAATCTGGTACCTCAGAATCTCAGGCATGAAAGGTTTTGCCTAACCATTATGTTGTCTCCTCCAATAACTCATTGGATTAAACTATACTTTTTATTGAATATAGTGGAAATAGAGGATAACACTGAAAGTTACAGCACACGTCATTGTGAGAATAAAGTGTAAAAAAATATCACACTAGTATACAAGGGAAGGTAGTTCTTTCCATGGTCACTTTCTGTTCTACCCAATTGTAAGCTTTGTAAGGACAAAAGAACAGCAATCATAATTATTCCCTGCTAGACCTGTTTCAGGCCCTGCCACCTATGACTTGATATTAATTACTCGACCAATAATTTAACATGAGGAAGAAGTGTGGAGAGGATAGCCGTCTCTGTTTTTTCATATATTAAGATGATTTGTGAAATTATAAAGCAGTGTAACATATTTTTAGAAAATGTAGTTATTTTGTTAAATTATCTTATTGTAATTTAAATCAATGTGATGAAAACAGTAACTTTTTAAAATACTTAATTTTTATTCCCTTTTATTGCTCTTGTTGTTTTATTGTTGTAGTTATGAATGATGTCATTGTTGTTGGATAGGACAGAGAGAAATGGAGAGAGAAGGGGAAGACAGAGAGGAGGAGAGAAAGATAGACACCTAGACACCTGCAGACCTGCTTCACCTCTTGTGAAGCAACACCCCTGCAGGTGGGGAGCCGGGGCTTGAACCGGGATCCTTAGGCTGGTTCTTGCGCTTTGCGCTGCCTGCGCTTAACCCACTGCGCTACCACCTGACTCCCAAAAACAGTAACTATTTTTGCTTTTATAAAGCTCTGTTGCGGTAAAATATTGGTAGACTTAGACCATATGACAAAAGTCACAATAATACTTAACAAGATAAAGGGTCCAAGAGAGCAAACACTAGCAGGCTGCATTTTGGGAAGACTCTTTCCTAATTAGTAGAGGATGTGGTTCATGTATAGATCAGAGGGATAGAAGCTTCCTACTTTTTCAATCCTGCTATGCCACTTGTCACTCCTTGGATCACACTGGACACTGTTGATTACAAGGCCTGGGAACATGTACTGAAGTGTAGTGTCCCATAAGATACTCATCTGCCCATGATGCTTAGAATGTTGTTTCCTGTTTTATTTTATTTTTTTATTTTAATTCTCCACAGATTGGCTTAGTTAAGAGCATCTCCAACTGAGTGAATATGAGGAAAGGAGGGAGCACTTGAAAAGCCAGCCTCCCCCTGTCCTCCTCTGCCTTTGAAATTAAAGAAGCTCCACCGATGAATGTCAGGGTTAACTCCACTCTATGAGCAGACATTTTATGCAGGCTGACTAGAAATACATCTTAAACTATGTCTTTACACACTTACTTGGATTAAAAGAAATCTTTAATTGCAAGATTTAAAGCTATTTTAAAAGCATTCAAGCCATAATTCTAACCTGCAAAAAATTTTGAAAGAAAAGTAATTCAGTAGGGAGAGAACTAGAATGAACAGAAGAAATGAGAAGCATATTAGATCATTTGTGAATGAATGTGAAGCATGTGTTTACAAAAGACTGATTTTAACAACATATGTAAATAGTCCCAGTGGTGGGGCAAAGATCCTTCACATGTATTGTATCTTCTTCTCTAACAACCAAGATAGAGTTTGCTAGTTTGTGTTTTTGTCTATTAGCTTTGTAGGCTTTAAAGAATATATATCCTAATCTTGTGTTGCAAAAGCTTCTATATCTTCCAACAGAAGGAGAAAGGGATCATGTTTCTGGCTTAGACTAAATTGATGCATTTGGGAATATGTTTATGTTCCATTGCTGTTCTTCAGCTTTATTTTTAAGCTAAAAATTGTTTGGCAATATAGGCTAAACAGTTTTCTTGTCATTATCCTTTTATACCTTTTACTTCAAAAGCAAGGTCAAGACATGCATTTAAAGACATCACCCTACACAGCCTATTTTTGGTCTCTCTTCCTTGATGATAAATAGTTTCAGTCAATGCAACCTGGTACCCTTGATAAGATAACAAAGTCATAAGAACTGAAAAGTCATCTCTTCCACATAATCCCAATTCTTCCAACATTTTTTTTTCATCTCAAGTAATACTGATTAGAACCAGCTTTTTCAAATACAAATAGGAGCCATCCTTTATCAACCAGAAGAGATGTCGTTTTGTGAAGATGCACATTCCCCTCCACCCCCATCAAGGACAAACAACGGAGGAAGAACTTCAGATCCCTAACTCTGGAAATTGACTGCATGTTGAGTGACACTTAAGTTAAAATATGGCAACTACTAGCAGGCAAGTGATCCAAAGCATAGATCAGGGGCAGGCCTCTACCACAGAAGGAGAGAGAGATGCCTACCAAATTCAGCTGAGTGAAAAGCCAACATCAGTTGTCAGAACCCTTTGACTGACAGCCACAGTAATAACATAGTGACAAAAGGTACCAAAGGAGAAAACGTGTGGAGAAAAAGACATGGGTGTAAAATACACTTAAGTGCCATCTACGGAGTCCCCTTTTTCCATACATCATTTTTCACTTTTCAAGTTCCATCCATGCTCACCACTACTGGGAAAATTGATTAAAGATGAGAAATGTTTGAAATTCCTGGGGTAAAATCTTAAGGAGAAGAAAAGATTAAAAGAAAGAAAGAAAGAAAGAAAGAAAGAAAGAAAGAAAGAAAGAAAGATATAGTCCTAAGATGGTACGGTTAAAGAGAAACCTTGGGGGCGGGGCAGTGGTGCACTGGGTTAAGCACACATAGCACTAAGCTCAAGGACCAGCTCAGGAATCCCTGTTTGAGCCCCCAGCTCCCAACCTGCAGGGGTGGGTCACCTTACAAGTGGCCATGCTGGTCTGCAGGTGTCTCCCAGTCTCTCTTTCAACCTTCCCCTCCCCTCCCAATTTCTTTGTCCTTTCCAATAAAAATGAAAAATGGCCACCAGAGGCAGTGGATTTATAGTGCAGGCACTGTCCCAGCAATAACTGGAGAGAGAGAAAGAGAGAGAGAGAGAAACTTTGAGGAACAGAAAATTTCAGGTGATTTTTTTAGTCATTTGCCTTGGGATTTACAACAAAAGCCTCCCACATCCACTCTGCTATGAATTATTTAGCAAGATCTATAATGTCATTGCTGATTTTTTATTAGACTAAATCTTTTAGAAAACCTAGAGGAATAATGAGATCTGTAATCAAACTGGTACACAGAGAACACAGAAACAGCATGGTGGACATCAACAGTAGATGAAGGGGCAGCTGACCTTAGGGTGCACACTGTTAGAGCAATTTGGAGAGACTGCGACTCTCATTACAGACAGCACTCAAAATCAGAGTAAAAGCTACCTGTTTCTCTGCATGTGGATAAAACTTCCAAGACACCAGTCATCCTACTCCCTCTCTGTCATACTCTTAACTCTCTGATCCATTTTATTCTTGGCTATTTTCTCTTTTTATTTAATCTCTCATTATTTGTTTCTTGCTTTCATTTATTATTTTTCTATTTATCTTTTTCCATTGTATTTGTTTTCTATGTTATTCTTTCTCATTCAGTCACACACACACACACACACACACACACACACACACACTAGCTTGTCTGCTGCTTCCAGGCTCATAGTACCAACAGAAAGTAGAACAGATTCATGACAGTAATCATATAGGTAAATTATTGCCCATTGGAACAGCCATCCAAATAAGAGGACTTCATTTTCTAACTTGGAAGTTAAATCACCTTGCATATCTCTTAAGATCTGAGTCACTGTAGAGACAGAATGTTGCCAAAGTTGAACCTGACAGAATCCCAGAGAGATAAGACAGCTGGAAGAAGCCAGTGATCTCACTGAGTAATGTCATAAAATACAAAGAGGGTTGAGTTAGAAGATATTTATTAAATTCACTGATACTAAGCAAAACAAGGGGTTTTAATAGGCAAAGACAGTTAAGAGTAAAAGGAGCCTTTTCTGAATTTTGCTCCTAGAAAAACAAAACATGATCTTGGACTTAGCCTCCATATTAAAGCATATTCATATCATATCATATCTGTCATGGCACAAACAAAAAAATGAGAGAGCAAAGGGAAAAAAAAACTTCAATTTATCAGTGGGACTCTCTATGATGACAGAATTTGTGAGCCAGTGCCTAGGTCTCAGCTACACCTTGGAGACTCAGTCTGTTTTTAAAGAGTTTTGCAGGCCTATTTTTATCTTGCTATCATCTTTATTTTCAGTAACTAATAACATCTGTAATGTAGCTTATATGGTTTATTTAATGTGATTGTTTGTAATGATCTTAAAGCAATGGTTCTCTATCTTGGCTCACACAAGTATCATCTAGAGAAGTTTATTTTTCAATACTGATGTTTGACTATAACCCCCCAAAGATCTTTTTATTTAGTTGACCTGGAATATATCATTGGAATAGAGAACTTTCAAATCTCTCCAGGTGAGTCTTATGTACAGCCAAAGTTGAACTATACTAACCAAATGCAGTGTTTTTATTATTTACTGTGTCTCAGATTCATCTAGCAGGCTTAACAAAACAGATTGTAGTCCTCAACCCCCAATATTTGATTCATAAGTACAGGGTAAACCCCCATTTCTAGCAAGTGCCCCAAAATAGTGTTGGTTTGGGCCTATTACTACTTTCTGCAAACCATTGTCTTGAAATATTAGTGTGAACACTTTTTTTTGTAAGGTACTTCCCATTACATTCAGCTAGTTCCAAAAAAATAAAATAAAAAATGTCCCAAGCAGATAATATGCAATGATGACCACTGGGAATATTCACTGAAAGAAAGAATCTTCTCATTCTTAATTCATGGGCTATGAGCCTTATTTTCATACATGCCAAGAAATGCACCTGACTATGCTTTGGGTGCGTAGGAACATAGAAAGGGGCTAGATAAAGCTTTCTTTATAGCATTTGGACATGTTGCTCTTGCCCAAACTGCCCCTGCGGCTACAGACAGACTATGACCCACATAGTCAACGACTGCCACCTCTCCAGATTCAAAGGAGGTCTCGAAACTTTACATCAGGCTCAACCTGACGCTGTTGACTGGCTACGGAAGAAGGGCAAACGCTAGAAGAAGAAGAATGCATTTTTGCAGTTCCCACCAGAAAACTGCATACCTGTTGTCTAGGTGCATGGGAAGCTTCGCTCTGGTTCAAAGCGGGACTAAAATCTACCCTAGACTCTGTAACCTTATTGTCTGGAGACCAGGATGAATGTGCAAGTGTGTGTGTTTAACTGCAAACGTAGTGCATAATACTTGTATCAACAAAGTCTAAAGGGAGGAACTCTCTAGAACTTGTCAAAACTGTAAGAGTTCCACCAAGCAGTAAAATGTCTACTGGGATGCAAAAAATCAATTATACAAGTAAAAATGGTACAAGGAGACATTGTCCCAACTGACCATGTTCCAAGGTTCCCCCTTGAATAACATCTGGAAGCAGATGTTTAACTTTAATTCCTTAAGAATAAATCCTATATCTC
Organism: Erinaceus europaeus; assembly: GCF_950295315.1. Lineage (NCBI taxonomy): Eukaryota > Metazoa > Chordata > Mammalia > Eulipotyphla > Erinaceidae > Erinaceus > Erinaceus europaeus. The sequence continues at coordinate 58,392,168 of NC_080162.1, forward strand.
AGATAACTGGGGGTGGAGAGTGGAGGTCCCAATGAGGAATTCCCATATATCATTGTATGTAGTTATAAAAGAATTAGTTTACAAAAACCAAGGTATATAATTCTGCTTTATCCCAAGCGGAGGAAATGGACTATGTAAGTTCCAGGTGCATGAGATAAGAACCAGTCTGTCATTAATATTCTTCCCACTAAGCAATTATCATAAAACATTATAAGCTATACCTGTGAATCTCATCTGACCTACTTACAACTATAAGACAGATGATTCAGCTGGTACAAATTATCTTGTGCATTCAGGACAAGGAAAGGCACAGAGAAGTCATACAATTATCTTAACACCAGGTCTAGGGCTGAATGTCCCAGTGTCTCCTACATATTGAGGAACTGAAGCAGAGAGGCCTTTGGAGCTTCCTGGAAGGTCAGAGAGAGATGAGTGCGCAAACCATTGGATATTTTCTTCCCTTTCTTCTCATTCTTCCTTTGGTAGGCCAATTATGCGAAAATTACTTCTTTCAGGATCATCCCATATGTCTCTGTTGTTGTTTTCAGTGCCTTTCAATCTCTTTTTTAGTTCTTTTACCTCCTTTTTAGTTTTCTCTAGCTCATCCTCTGTCTGGCTAATTCTGTTTTCTGCTTCTGTTAATCTGCTTTTCCATCTCTCGGCTTACTCTTCAGTTCAGCTACTTTTTTATTTATTTATTCCCTTTTGTTGCCCTTGTTGTTTCATTGTTGTAGTTATCATTGTTGTTGTTATTGATGTCATCATTGTTAGATAGGACAGAGAGAAATGGAGAGAGGAGGGGAAGATAGAGAGGGGGAAAGAAAGACAGACACCTGCAGACCTGCTTTACTGCCTGTGAAGCGACTCCCCTGCAGGTGGGGAGCCAGGGGCTTGAACCAGGATCCTTATGTTGGTCCTTGCGCTTTGTGCCACATGCGCTTAACCTGCTGCGCTACTGCCTGACTCCCAGTTCAGCTACTTTTTTTTACCTTCCTCATTTACAGTATTAGCTTGTTCTGCTAGTTGTCCATTTAGCTCAGCTATTTTAGCTTTCAGTTCTCTAATTACCTCAAGGTAGCTAATATTTTCCTTGAGGGTCTCATCTGTTGTTCCCTATTTCTGATAAACTTTTCCTCAATAGCTGTCCTCACTTCTGTGATTAATAAGTTCATTATTGTCTGGGCATTTTCCCTATTTATATTTGCTTCTGGTTTACTTAAATTTTTTTCTGGGCTCCAGTCCTGATACATTGTGGTAGCAGTTTTATTTGCTTTTGATTTTACCATTTTTTATTGGTGTGGTTTGTATTTTTCTGTCCTATTGTCCTTCAGTTGTTGTGTTATGTGAGTATAAGCCACACTAAAGTCTTTTCACATGTGAAGTCACAAACCTCAGAAAGTACAACAATAGCAACTAAAGCAAAGATTTATGCAGTTCAACCAAAACCAGTTAGCCAAGCAACACCTCCACTCCAACAATGAAAACAAAAAACAAAAAGAGAAAAAATAACAAAAAAGTAAAAAGAATAGACAATTACAAAAGTAAACTGTCAATTATAAATTCTAGAGATAGTGGGAAGAGAAGGGAAAGGAGAAAAGAGAGAGACACAAGGAGAGAAAAAGAGAGAAAGAGTCTACTCCAAGTCAGATTTCTTCCACAAAATATTTCACAGATGAGTGCCAGTGAAAACAGAAAGAAAAAGAAAAATAATAAAAAGCAGTGGAAGGAAAGAGATTTTTCAGATCAGCTAGGAGGAAAGAAAAAGAAAAGTGAGAGAAAAAGCATTCCTCCCACAATGGGTAGCACACCCAATCACCTATCAATGGAAAGGGCAACAACAGCTAATTTTGGACAACTTATAGAGAAAGGGAAAGAGACAAGAAAAATAATAAAAATAAAATAAAATAAAATAAAATAAAATGCCCTAACAGTCAGTCTGCAGATTAAACCATTTCCAATTGACTGCACACAGCCTAGTCCCCTTCCTAAACCAAGAAAAAACAAACAATTACAAGAAACAACTGTCAGACAAACTCGAGAGTTAGAGGGTAGCAAGACAGGTAATCTAAGCCAGCAAAAACCAAGGCCCTGATTGGTCAGGTATTCTGTCACTCAGATAGAACTCCAACCCCCTTCAAAAGACAAAAAAAAAAAAAAAAAAAAAGCCTTTGCTTATGGAAATAGCCCCCCTCCTTTGGATGACACTCCTACTGATCCAGGAATCTTGATAAAGAAATTAGCTCCACAAGAGGCCTGCCAGGAGTGTGTGTGTGTGTGTGGGGGGGGGGGGGGGGGTAAGTACAGAGTGAAATAGCAAAACCAAAGACTCCCAGTGGAATCCCTGTTTCCTTTGCCCTTTTTGACCTTTGTTTGCCAGCCCAAGGGTGGATTATGGAGCTCTTCCTTGGTATAATCCTGAACCACACCTGCACTCCTCATTCACCACTGGCCCAGAACTCCTACCCTCACCCGAACTTCCCAGGTTTGAAGCAGACTCCTTGCAGAGCTCATGCCAGATGTTGTCTCCACATCACCACCTTGGCTCTGCCCTCCACATAAATGCCCTCTTTTATGGACCACAGAAAAAATATACTTATCTTTATCCATAATGACACAAAACAAGTCCAGGATCACCAATTTTGCTCCTTTCTCCAAATATTTATCTGTGTAGTCAAAAGGAAGAGTTGGACATAACTAGTAATAATTACAAAAAAAAAAAGTTTACTCATATTCAGCTGTCACCGGGTTCCAGCACTGTGTTCTGAACTATCTACACATCATCTTGCCCAGCCCCTTACCACTCACTGAGAACAGCTTTATGACACCCATTTATCAGATAAGATCTTAGAGACTCAGAGTTGAAGACTGAAGCATAGGTAGAACTAGGTCTCTCCAATTCTACAATGATGTTCTTAAAACCCTAGTGATGGGTGAAACACAAGGCACAACAGCTATAATTTCCTGTATATCTGTCATTTCTCACCCACCCCATGGAGACAACTTGCTTTGCAAAAGTAAAAAAAAAAAAAAAAAAAGGTGAAAGCTGAGGCAAAGTTCATACAGCACTGGGAGAGGATGGTCCCTGGCTGGGTAATCCTATATCATTGCTTGGCCTGTTCTGAAGATGAGCTGCCCGAAGTAGCTTCTGCAAAGCTGCCACCTGAGGACATTGTTACCAGAAAGGGTCGATGGGCAGTGGCAGACAGGCAGACAGGGACAACGAAGAAGATTAAAATAATTACAGCTCTAATTGATCCGCTCTGCTCAAAAAGAGATTAAAAGGGGAAAGGCATATTGAAGAAGGCACTTGACATCCACCATGGGCCAGATCCCATCTGCCACTGTGGCCAGGTCTCCTCCCTGCCCTCCTGGCCCTCAGTCTAGAAGCCCCCACTGTGAAGCCCCATGCCACAGCCTTGATGAAAGTCATTCTTTGTGGAGAGCATAAGGCCGTGCTTCCATGAAAAACTGCTTTCACAAACAGCAGGGTGGAAGCAGCCCTGAGCAGCAGACAGTGGCCTCCTGTTGGCAGACCCCCAGCTGCAGATTGCCAACAGAGTGTGGAGAGCAGGGAAGGCGATGCCAAGAATGAGGCCAGCTAGGGGCAAGGGACTGGAGCAGCACAGACAAGCCTGTGACTTGTTATCTGATAACCTTACCCCAACAGACACAGCCTGGCCTCCAAGTGGCATCAGCCTGGTCTCAGCCTGACTCAGTTTTTGGCTTCCTGTCATTTGGGAGCAGGGCCAGGGAGCAATTTGCCCCATCCCTGGCACCCTTATGAAGTAATTGTAGAGGAAGGGCAGAAGCAGGAACCGAGGCCAGGGAGGAAATGGCAAGGCAGGTTAGGAGGACATAGCCACAGCTCTGGAATTGGCCAAGTCCATCTGGTTGCATAGGTTGCGAAGTCAAGAGCAGAAGCAGGAGCTGGTGGCAAGGAGCTGTAGCAGTCCTCTAGGTTGCCATCCCTATGTACACTGTAAGTATTCACACACCTGGAAGGTGGAGAATTGGATTGAGTACACTTTCATTGGTTTGGACTCACTTCTGAGTTGTGATATGATGCAAGAGAGAGCAAAATAATGAGGGAAAAGAAACTTGCAAGTTTCACTTTCTTTCATATATATATATATATGAAAGAAAGTGAAATTTGTTTCATATATATATATGTATATAGTCATCAGGGTTATTACTGTGGCTTGGTGACTGTACAGCAAAGCCACCACTCCTGGTGGCCATTAATATCTCTCTGTCTGTCTGTCTGTCTCCTTTCCTTTTTATTCGATAAGACAGAAAGAAATCGAGAAGGAAGGAGGAGACAGAGAAGGAGAAACAAGAGACACTTGCAGCACTGCTTCACTGCAGATGGGGACTAGGGTCTTGAACCCAGGTCCTTGTCCATGGTAACATGTATAATTTCCTGTACATGCCACTAACTGATCCCAAATTTCAATTTTCTATTAGGAAAGTTGTAGCAGGAGTCTGTGCAGAGGTTTAAATGAGAGAATGATGAGCAAAGAGGTAAGAGTAGGAGAGTTGAATATTCAACTGTCCTGAGAACTGACTATAGAAGTGGAGGAAAATATAACACTTCTCTTGCCTTCCTGCCAGACTTAAACCTGTGCATCCCACTATGGAATGACCCCACCAATCTCTTAGATTTGCTTTAAAAATATGGATCATGATGGAAAAGGTTTGGGTGGGGCCAAGGAGTGTATCTTTTCCAACAAGCACTCAGGTGATGCTGGTCATAGTTTAAGTAGCAAAAATCTGAGCTATTTTAGAAATAGACAAAAATAAAAAGCCTCAGTGGAAATCCATAAATGCTAATGTGTGGCTGGAGACTGTGACTGGAGGAAAGGGTTAATGGTCCACATATCACCTTCTCCTTTCCCTTCAATCAAATCAAGGCTAGCCTGCCTCCAGAAAAGAAGCCTCCTGTCTGACCTTGATAGGGTCATAGCAAAGGAAAACAAGGATGAAGAGTTACAACTTGACTGAACTTTGGCTGAGTCAGCCATGGGTCTACCTTATTCAGTCTGCTATATTAGTCAGGCTAGAATAGGTTTGCTGTTGTAACAAAACAAAAAACAAAAAACAAACAAAAAAAAAACAAGTCTCCATGGCATAAGAGACACGTTTCTTTCTCACTCACATATAGTCTGCTATAGGTATGGGGAATATAAAGATCCTGAGTGAACTTCCACCTCTGACACCTCCCTATCTGTCCTGACTCTACTGTTCTCCATGTAGAAGGGAGAGTAGGCTGAAGAGCCAAACACTGGCAATGAGAGACTCTCATCTGGCAATTTTTCTCACTATTGGCCTAAGAAATTCACAAAGCGAAAGTCAAATGGGAGGTGCAGGGGATGAACTCCCTTCCTTTTAAAAGGAGAGTAAAGTGAAAGTTCCCTACCTGCAACAGTTAGTTTTGAAGAAAAATGATGGCTTCATATGAGATATATTTTATAAACTGAGATTAGACTCTTACGTTTTTATTTATTTATTCCCTTTTGTTACCCTTGTTATTTTATTGTTGTAGTTATTATTGTTGTTGATGATGATGCCATCGTTGTTGGATAGGACAGAGAGAAATGGAGAGAGGAGAGGAAGACAGAGGGGGAGAGAACGACACTTGCAGACATGCTTCACTGCTTGTGAAGTGACTCCCCTGCAGGTGGGGAGCCAGGGGCTCAAACTGGGATCCTTATACCAGTCCTTGCACTTTATGCCACCTGCGCTCAACCCACTGCACTACCGCCCGACTCCCTCTTACATGTTTTCTAATGTAATAATATCCTCTTGTGGTGGGGCGCAATTTATTGTGTTTATTTGTTTTTTTTCCTTTTTCTTTCAGGGTTATTGCTGGACTTCAATACCTATACTACTGAGAAATTTTCTTCTTGTTAATTAGACCTAAATCTAATTACAATGCCAGCAGATTCTATAAGACTGAAAGGATGGCTATTTAGTACAGATTTAAGGCAGACTTTCTTTCTTACTAATTCTTTCTTCCCTCCTGTGTATATCCCTCTAAGCATTCAAAATTAAACACAGATTCCAGTTTCTATGTAATCATCTTGTGGCCATGAGAGAAACCGGCATGAGAACATAATATTACAGGAAGAAGTACTAAGCAGAGAAAATGATAGGGAGAAGGAGCCAAACCATTATTGTCCTATACTCAGATCCTTCCTTCTCTAAACACATCCCATTATGTGATAACATTAGTCTCTCTATTGTTCATTAACTCAATGTTTCTATTCCTTGCAGATTGAATCATTACAAGTGAGCTACTCATCGTGGCTCAGGTGCCAACGATTTAGACCACAATCTGCAGAGCAAGAGATACTATGACGAACCCAGTAGGAATTATGGTGGGCCAAGAAGGCAGTGTCCCTGAATTTTAAAGAAGATAAACATTGAAGTGAAGGATGTAATTTCTTTTTTTTTCCTGATATTCTTTTTAATTGGGGAATTAATGTTTTACATTCAACAGTAAGTACAATAGTTTGTACATGCATAACATTCCCCAGTTTCCCATATGACAATACAACCCCCAATAGGTCCTCTGAATCCTTCTTGGACCTGTATTCTCCCCCACCCACCGACCCCAGAGTCTTTTACTTTGGTGCGACATGCCAATTCCTTTTCAGGCTCTACTTCTATTATCTTTTCTGATTTTGTTTTTCAACTTCTGCCTGAGAGTGAGATCATCCCATATTCATCCTTCTGTTTCTGACTTATTTCACTTAACATGAATTTTTCAAGGTCCATCCAAGATCGGCTGAAAACAGTGAAGTCACCATTTTTTACAGCTGAGTAGTATTCCATTGTGTATATATATCACAACTTGCTCAGCCACTCATCTGTTGTTGGACACCAGGGTTGCTTCCAGGTTTTGGCTATTACAAATTGTGCTTCCAAGACCATATGTGAACACAGATATATTTGGATGGATATGTTGGGTTCCTTAGGATATATCCCCAGGATAGGAACTGCAGTATCATAGGGTAGGTCCATTTCTAGACTTCTTTTTTTTTTTTTAAATAATTTATTTATTCATTCATGAGAAAGATAGGAGGAGAGAAAGAACCAGCCATCACTCTGGTACATGTGCTGCCGGGGATCGAACTCAGGACCTCATGCTCGAGAGCTTAGTGCCTTAGCCACTGCGCCACCTCCCGGACCACCATTTCTAGACTTCTGAGAGTTCTCCAGACTGTTCTCCACAGAGGCTGGACCAATTTATATTCCCACCAGCAGTGTAGGAGGGTTCCTTTGACCCCACACCCTCTCCAGCATTTGCTGCTGTTACCTTTTCTGATGTATGACATTCTCACAGGAGTGAAGTGGTATCTCATTGTTGTCTTTATTTGCATTTCTCTGACAATCAAAGACTTGGAGCATTTTTTTCATGTGTTTCTCAGCCTTTTGGATATCTTCTGTGGTGAATATTTTGTCCATGTCCTCCCCCCATTTTTGGATGGGGTTATTTGTTGTCTTGTTGTTGATTTTGGCAAGCTCTTTATATATTTTGGTTATTAAACTCTTGTCTTATGTATGGCATGTAAAAATCTTCTCCCATTCTGTGAGGGGTCTCTTGGTTTGGGTAGTGGTTTCTTTTGCTGTGAAGAAGCTTTTTAATTTGATGTAGTCCCATATGTTTATACTAGCCTTAGTCTTCTTTGTAATTGGATTTGTTTCATTGAAGATGTTTTTGAAATTTATGTGGAAAAGAATTCTGCCAATATTTTCCTCTAAGTATCTGATAGTTTGTGGTCTAACATCCAAGTCCTTGATCCACTTGGAATTTACTTTTGTGTTTGGTGAAATACAGTGGTTCAGTTTCATTCTTCTGCATGTTTCAACCCATTGTTTCCAACACCATTTGTTGAAGAGACTCTGCTTTCCCTATTTAATAGTCTGGGCACCTTTGTCAAAGATTAGATATCCATAGGTGTGGGGGCTCACTTCTGGGATCTCAATTCTATTCCACTGGTCATTGTGTCTATTCATGTTCCAGTACCAAGCAGTTTTGATGACAATGGCCCTATAATACAATTTGAGATCTGGGAGTGTGATGCCTCCAGTTCTGTTCTTTTTTCTCAAGTTTGTTTTGGCAATTCTAGGTCTTTTCTGGTTCCAGATAAACATTTGTAGCATTTATTCAATTCTCCTAAAAAATGTGGTTGGGATCTTAACAGGGATAGCATTAAATCTGTATATGGCTCTGGGTAGTATATTCACTTTGATGATGTTAATTCTTCCAACCCATGAACATGGAATATATTTCCACTTCTTTGTGTCCTTTTCAATTTCCTTGAATAGTGACTCATAATTTTCAGTATACAAGTCTTTCACTTTTTTGATTAGGTTTATCCCTACATATTTTATTGTTTTTGTTGCTATAGTAAAAGGAATTGATTTTTGGATTTCAATTTCTTCTAGCTTAGTGTTGGCATAGAGGATTGCCACTGACTTTTGAATGTTAATTTTGTAGCCTGATACCTTACTGTATTGCCTGATGATTTCCAAAAGCTTCTTGCTGGATTCCATAGGTTTTTCTGTATATACTATCATGTCATCTGCAAATAAGGAGAGTTTGACTTCTTCTCTTCCAATCTGTATCCCTTTAATTCCTTGCTCCTGCCTGACTGTTATGGCAAGAACTTCCAGCACTATATTGAATAGTAATGGTGATAGTGGGCAGCCCTGTCTAGTACCTGATCTGAGTGGAAACGCTTCCAGTTTTTCACCATTGAGTATGATGTTGGCTGTAGGTTTGCTATATATAGACTCCACTATCTTAAGGGATTTTCCATCTATTCCCATTTTTTTGTAGTGTTTTGATCATAAAGAGATGTTGGATTTTGTCAAAGGCTTTCTCTGCATCTATTGATATGACCATGTGGTTTTGGTCTTGCTTTTATTGATGTGGTAGATCACATTGATTGATTTATGTATATTAAAACAACCTTGCATGCCTGGGGTAAACCCCACTTGGTCATGGTGAACAATCTTTTTAATATACTGCTGTATCCGGTTGGCTAGAATTTTGTTCAGTATTTTAGCATCTATGTTCATCAGAGATATTGGTCTTTAGTTTTCTTTTTTGGTTGTGTCCCTGTCTGCTTTTGGTATCAGAGTGATGTTGGCTCATAGAAGCTGGCAGGGAATATTCCAGTGTCTTCAATCTTCTGGAAGACTTTTAAAAGTAGAGGTATTTGTTCTTCTTTGAAGGTTTTGTAGAATTCATTTGTAAAACCATCTGGTCCAGGACTTTTATTTTTGGGGAGATTTTTGATAACTGTTTCAATTTCATTAGCTGTGATGGGCCTGTGCATGTTATCCACTTCCTCTTTACTTAGTTTTGGAAGTTGGTAATTATCTAGGAAATCATACATTTCTTCCAGGTTCTCTAGCTTGGTGACATATAATTGTTCATAGAAGCCTCGCATGATATGTTGAATTTCTGTGGTGTCTGTTGTGATATCTCCTCTTTCATTTAGTATCCAATTTATTTGGGTCTTCTCCCTTTTTTGTTTTGTGAGTCTGGCTAAATATTTGTCAATTTTGTTCACTTTTTCGAAGAACCAACATTTACTTTCGTTGATCTTTTGTATGGTTTTCTTATTCTCAATGTTATTTATTTCTGCCCTAACTTTAGTGATTTCTGTCCTTCTTCTGGTTGCTTTAGGGTTCCTTTGTTCTTCTTCTTCTAGGTCTTTAAGATGTGCAATCAGGCTGTTTATTTGTGCTATTTCTTGATTCCTAATGTGTGCTTGTATAGCTATGAACTTCCCTCTCAGTACTGCCTTAGCTGTGTCCCAAATATTTTAATAGTTTGTGTCTTCATTTTCATTGAACTCTTGAAACATTTTGATTTCTTCCTTGATTTCCTCTTTGACCCAGAGGTTATTAAGAAGTGTACTGTTAAGCATCCACATTTTGGGACTGTTACTAATCTTTTGTTTATTGTTAAGTGTTAGTTTAGTTCCACTGTGGTCTGAGAAGATGCTTGGGATGATTTCAATGCTCTTGAATTTGCTGATGCTATCTTTGTGGCCTAACCTATGATCTATCCTTGAGAATGACCCATGTGGATTTGAGTAAAATGTGTATTCCAGTTTCTTGGGATGAATGACTCTGAAAATGTCCAATAGTTCTAGTTTATCTATCTCTTCATTTAGCTCCCTTATGTCTTTACTGATTTTCTGCCTGGATGATCTGTCAAGTTGAGAGAGTGGGGTGTTGAAGTCCCCTACTATGACTGTGTTGCTATTAATATATTGCTGTAGCTCTTTCAGTAGATGTTTGATGTATTTAGATGGCTTTTCATTGGGTGCATAGATTTTAATAATTGTTAAGTCCTCTTGATTGACTGATCTTCTGAGCATTAAGTAGTGTCCATTCCTATCTTTTTTAATCTTATCTATTTTAAAGTCTATCGTGTCAGATATGAGAATAGCTTTTCCTGCCCTTTTTTGTGGATCATTGGCTTGTATGATAGTTTTCCAACCTTTCACTTTAAGTCTGTGTTTGGCTTGTTGAGTTAGGTAGGTTTCCTGTAGACAGCCTATTGTTGGGTTGTATTTTCCGATCCATCTTCCTGCTCTGTGTCTTTTAACAAATGAATTCAGGCCACTGACATTTATTGATATCAAAGATTGAAGATATTTTAATGCTATTCTTGTAGAGTTTTAGAGTGTTCTGATATATGTCCTATTTATGATGGTCTGACTGTTTATAGAAGACCTTTCAGAACTTCTTTCAGGGCAGGCTTGGTGATAGTTTATTCCTTCAACTGTTGCTTGTCTGAGAAGGTTTTGATGCCTCCATCTAGTCTGAATGGCAGTCTAGCAAAATATAGTAGTCTTGGTTGAAAGCCTTTCTCATTGAGCACTCAATAGATATCTTGCCATTCTCTTCTGGCCTGTAGTGTTTGTGTGGAGGAGTCTGCTGCTAATCTTATGGGTTTTCCTCTGTAGGTGACTCTTTGTTTTTCTCTTGCAGAACTTCAGGATCCTTTCTTTATCTTTATTCCTTTTCATTCTAAATATGATGTGTCTTGGTGTCTTTAAGTCTGAGTCAATTCTGTTTGGGACTCTCTGGGCTTCTTGAATCTTTATGTCTTTGATATTGTCTAGACTAGAGAAGTTTTCAGCTATTATGCTCTGAAGAATGCTTTCTTCCTCTCCCTCTCTTTCTTCCTCTGGTAAGCCAATAATGTGTATATTGTTTCTTTTGAAGTCATCCCATAGGTCTCTGTTGTTGTTTTCAGCATCTCTTAATCTCTTTTTGAGATCTCTTACTTCTTTTATAGTTGTCTCTAATTCATCCTCGATCTTGCTAATTCTGTCTTTATCCTCATTTATTTTGTTCTCTCTTCCCTGTACTCTTTTCTATTGTTCATCTATTTTGTTACCCTGTTATGATACTGTTTTAGCTTGTTCAGCTAATTGTGTTCTTAGCTCAGCTATTTCAGCTTTCAGCTCTCTAATAACCTTGAGATAGTGTTTTCTTCCAGAGTCTCATTTGTTGTTCCTGTATTTCTGATGACAATTCTTTCAAACTCTTTACTCACTCGTGTGATTATTTCCTTAGCTAATGTTTGGATGTTGAACTCATTATTTTGTACTTCACCCTTTGGGGGGCTTTTAGCTGGACTGTTGTCCTGGCTTGTTTCTCCAATATTTCTTCTTGTTGGTTTACCCATCTTATATATTATGTTGTGAATTCCCTCTCTTAGTACTTTTCAAATTACTGATCACTATTTCCTAGATTGACTTGTGTCTAAGTAAGGTAATTAAAGAGTTCACAGTGGTGGAAGTTAACAGTTGTTTCAATAGTATTTTAATCCCTGAGTTGGGGCTCAGTGATTTAAAAGCCTCTTTTTTTTTTTTCTTCTCTGTAGGCTATGGGAGCCTGAGGGCTTCTAAACTATAAGTAGGCTTCTTAGCTTAATCACTCACTCCTGACCAAGAGATAAGGCAGGGTGTGGCAGAGATAGTCCAGTGGTTATGCAAAAAGACTTTCACAGCCCCACAGCTATGCCACCGAGGTATAGGTCTTCTCCTGAGTTTCCTGGTTAGAGCTCTCTGTTCCCCGGTGTCCCTGCTGCTGCTCCAGATTCTTAGGGCAGTAGCAATGGAGACTCAGAGCTGCACTTGGTGAGTCTCCGGAGATTCCTCTCCTCCCTTCAGCTGTCCCCTTGTTGGTGGAACAGACTGGAGGTGGTGTCTCAACTGATAAACCGCCGGACTGTTACCAGCCACTTAGTCTCTCCCTAGACTCCTCTCTGTCACCAGCCACACGTGTTTGCACTCACCAGTGATTTGGTGGGCTTCTGTAGTTGTTCTAGTCCTCTCTTGTTTCGGTCCCAGGTGGTCTCCTTTGGTATTCCTAGTTGATCCAGGAGAGGAGAGGAGAGAAACAGATCTGCTGCTGCTCGTAGCCCTGCCTCCGGAAGTCTCCCCATGATGTAATTTCTACTAGAATAGGGGAAAGGTAAGTAGAGGATGCTAGGCAGAAAAACACTAGTAATCCACTATTGTGAGGCAGGCAAATAAACTATTTACAGCACACAGTGTCAGAAGACCTACTAGAGAAGTTTGTAGAGTGAAGATTGGTGACCCAAAGAAGTCAATATGTGGGACATTGTGCTCCGTGGAAGGTACTATATCTGAGCTATGTTGTATTAGTTATTATTATTATGTAGCAAGTAACACCAAACTTAAGTGGTTTAACATGACATGTATTGATTTACACAGTTTATATAGATTAGGAATTTGGGGAAGTCTTTCAAAAAGTAGTAGAGATATTGGTAAGAGTTTCACTCATCTGATAGCATAGCCCAGGCTGGAAGTTATACATTTTTTGCCACAGGTTTATTAGTGCATGCACAATAACTCCATCATTCCCAGAAGCCTTTTTGTTATTATTATTACAGAACGTAACAGAGAGAAGAGAGGAAGAGACAAGAGAGAAGAGACGACAGAAGTTCTCCACAGTTTCACCATTTGTTTGTTGTTTTATAGAGACAGAAAAGGCAATAAGGCAAAGAAAGAGAGAATAAAAGAAACCATAGCACCAAAGCTTCTTCAGTGTAATAGGGGCTATACTCAAACCTGGGTCACTCACATGGTGAAGAAGCACACTACCCATGTGAGCTAAATATTTTGCCAGCCCATTCCACTACTCTTGAAGCATCTCCCCTGTGGCTGGAGACCATGAATTTGAACCTAGGTCCTCAAGTATGGTAATATGTGCATTCTAACAAGTGAGTCACTACTTGGCTCATGGATATCTCATGTTCTAAGTGGTTCATACAGTGAATGGAAAACTGATACTGTCTTTTATCAGGAGGCATTAGTGCTTTACCCCATTATAGTCTTCACTAGCTGCTCAAGTGTCTATAAAATGAAAGCTGCTTTCTTCCACTGTGAGTGAGGCAGGAGAGAACAAGGTAGAAATTATAGATATCTGTTGTGATTAAAGTCATACTATGTCATCTCTTCATTATTTCCAATACTAGGAGTTAAAACAGTGAGGACCATCTTGAAGTATGGCTACCATAGGAGTCCTGAGAAAAGAGATCTTATTCAGTACAATAAAGTATAACAATGATAGGAATGAAGGATGTCTGGAGATGAATAACCTTTGAATGGAGTCTTGGCAAATGAGAACAATAACTCTAGATAAACAGACAAGGAAAAGTGGAAAGGATAAAAATGTTTTTCTAAACCTCTTAATTATATTTTCTTTTTCAATTGTGTTTGTCCCATGTAAGAATATCCATACTTCTACCTTACTCAGAGGGAGCACCTCTGTGAAAACATCTTATTTGGGGGTTGAAGTCATTCCTAAGCATTATATATCTACTCATTGATTTATTTTACCAGCACTGATCATAAAACATACAAAAGTCATAGAATTTTTTTTTTGAAACAAGACTTGGCAGGTATATGCAGAGTCAAAAGGCAGAATCATCCACCAGAGAGATATAGCAGAGATCTAGGGATGGATGTGTAAATACCATGTGATATTTTGATAGTTAGAAGAAAGCTCAGCCAAAATAGTCATTAGGATGATTTAAATATAACACATGGTAGGTCATGAACCATTCAGGGAGTATCCATTAAACTTAAATTTTGAGATCCCTGTTTTGACATGAACATTCATGTCAGGCTAGCCTGAGGATGTTTCTTCCTGGGCATGTGTGCTCTGGGTTGGAGAGAACTCTGCCAGAGCCAATCTAGGCTGCTGCCTACTCAGCGATGTGGGAGGGGAACCACAAACTCTTGTGGCTGAGTGGGAACGCAATATGCCCTCTTTTATTAATCAGATACATCGCCTTTTATGTATCTCTTCACCGGAAGAGGCAAGGGAAAAGGAAATGACTAGGAGAGGGGGCAGGGCAAAAAAGAGTGTGTACAGAACATAGAAAGCTTCCATCTAACCAGTGGGGATTAAACCAATACCCTGCAGGCAGGGTGGGTCTCATGCAAAACAGTGATTATGTAAATAGACCACAACTTCAAGCAATGCAGCAGACCTGGCTTAATGAACAACACATTCAAATATAGGCAGTGGCCCAGATGAAAGTTTTACATTAAAGAGCATGGGCAACAAATTTCTTTTAGTTCATTCTTTCCCCACTGAAACTCTACAATTTCTAAAAATGAGTCTGAGATTTAATCTAAGAAACACTGAAGTTCAGGAATGGAACAGAAAGAGGCTGAATCTCACAGACTAATTGCTGAATCTCACAGACTAATTGCAGAGGATGATGTTCATAAGCCTATATGCTTAATGGTTTGTTTTCATTTTGTAACACCCAAGAACAAAACCAATATGACAAAATATCAAAATGCATGTTCTCATGTCCTAATCTGATAAATAATATCTGATAACAATACAAAGCATATTTAAATGTCATCCAATATCATATTTTTGTGATGTCTTGGTCTTCATTGCTCTGGGCTAACTTTTTTTTTTTTTAGAGAGAGGGAAAGAGGAGAGAGAGAGAGAGAAAGAGAGAGAGAGAGAGAGATATCTTTCAACTTCCAATATCATATTTTTGTGATGTTTTGGTCTTCATTGCTCTGGGTAACTTTCTTTTTAAGAGAGAGGGAAAGAGGAGAGGGAGAGAGAGAAAGAGAGAGAGACTTCTTTCAACTTCTAATACAGTGGAGGCTAGCATCAAACCTGAGTGGCACACATGGCAAGGCAAGTGTGCTATTCATGTGAGATAATTTGCTGGCCTTCAACATCATTCTTGATGTTCAAGTGATGAACGTTTTCTACTTGAGATGGGGACATCTCAGAATAAATCTGATAAAAGTATGAAGTTTTATTGAGAACGTTTAAGTATTCAAAGGCACGGGTCTGTTAGACTATATTCTAAATATTTACTTAGTTTATCTATAGTGGTACTGAAAAACCAAACAATATTTCGTGTGTGTGTGTGTATGTGTGTGAGTGTGTGTGTGTGTAAATTCATAAGCTAACTTTATTTCTTAGGTAGAGACAACTTCTACAGGACTTTGCCCTCAATGTGGATCAGCAATGGTAGGGACTACCCCATTCTCTGAAGGGAGGTTGGGTCAACATACTCTGCCACTCAAGGAAGACCAGTCCTAGAATTAGTACAGCCTAAAATGTCCCTAGCTGTGGCCACAGAATGTAAGCTCAGACCTACAGGGATGCAGAGGTTAAACAGGCTCCTGTGCTGAATATGGCCCCAGATCAAATCAATGGAGTTTACTGATAATGATATGTATATACTTTCCCCACATTTAGGAACTACTTTCTTCCTTGATCCAGCTTTCTAGTTCTTTTTCCAACCCTGACACCATCTCCCCAGACAACACCTTTGGCCCACCTGCATGTTAACTGTTGGGTTCAGGCAAAAATTAGTAAAGAATATATCTAAAATAGACCTACTAGCTTTTTCCAAAATGAAGACCCCAAATCTCATCTGCTATGTTTTTGCCTTTAGGTTCCTGATTATTAAATAATTTGCTCTGATTTATATCTTAATTCTTTTCAGTCACCAAGTTGCAGATGCTACCATGACATCAACTTCCCTGGACAGACAACCTCACCAGTGTATCCTGGAATCCCTCCTCTCCAGAGCCCTGCCCGACTAGAGAAAGACAGAAACAGGCTGGGAGTATGGATTGATCAGTCAATGTCCATGTCCAGCAGAGAAGGAATTACAGAAGCCAGACCTCCCACCATCTGCACCCCATAATGATTCTGGATCCATGCTCCCAGAGAGATAAAAAATAGGAAAGCTTCCAATGGAGGGGATGGGATATGGAACTCTGGTAGTGAGAATTATACCACTCTTATCCTATGGTCTGGTCGATCATTATTAAACCAATTAAAAAAAAATGGTGGAGTCTTGGCTTGAATCTGGGTCACACACATGGCAATGCAGCATACTGTCCAAGTGAGTGATTTCACCAGCACTTCCTTTTATTTATTTTTGTTTAATACTAGACAGAGATAGAGAGAAATTGAGAGGGGAAAGAGAGATATAGAGAGTGGGAAAGAGACAGAGAGATACCTACAGCCCTGCTTCACCACTCATGAAGCTTCCCCCATGCAGGTGGAGACCAGGGGCTTGAAAGTGTGCCCTAGTACACTGTAATATGTGTGCTTAATCAGTGATCCACCACCTGCCCCCTCACAAGCATGTATATTTTTTTAAGCCATGAGAAAATTCCAAGACAAGAAGCCAAAATAAACTTAAATATGAAGAATAAGTTTGGATGAGTTACTTTCCCAGATACCAAATATTATTATGAGCATATAGGAAATAACTAAACAAGAATAGATGAATAAAGAAACGGGGTTGGGTGAAGGAGATATCATATTTATGCAACTAGACTCTAATGCCTAAGGAGGCTCAGAGGTCAAGGTCCCAGGTTCAATCCCATTAACCCCACACCACCACAAGCTATAGCTGAGAATTACCATGGTCAAAAAAAAAAGTAATAATAATAATGAAAATAAATAAAAAATAAATGGGGAAGAATATAGGTGGAAAACAGATCCATAGATATTTGATTTATGTCAAATTTTCCAATAAAGAGCAGTGAAAGAAATATTTCTCATTTGGTGGGAATATTCACATGGAAGAAAGTGAGACTTTCAGATGAAGTATTCATCATACCCATATGGGAGCAGTGAAAAATGATTCAGAAAAATCCATTCATCAATTTAGCATGGATTGTAAAATGAAATGAAAAAAGTAAAGTAATAAAGCTTATCACAAATACATTGAAAGAATTAAATGGCTCTAGAACAGGACAAGAAAGTTTTAGCAGTGGATAAATTGTATAAGACGGTGTCTTCAATAAGACCTATGAGGTAGGGTAAGTGACGAAGTTAAAAAAAAAAAAAAGCTGGGAAGCAAGTTTGTAGACTAGAGATTTTCACAGAAATGTAGACCTGAGATTCACAGCTATCCTTTTCTTATTACCTTAAAGTTGAAAAAGCTTGAAATCTAAATCTTTTTAAATATTTATTTATTTTTATTATTTTTTAATTTGATAAAACACAAGTTGAGAGGAAAGAAGTAGAGGAGAGAGAGGGGGAAAGGGAGAGGGGGAGGGGAGGGGAGGGGAGGGAGAGAGGAAGGGGAAGGGGAGGGGGGAGAGAGAGAGACCTGCAGTGTTGCTTCACCATTCGTCAAGCTTTCTCCCTGCAGATGGAGACCAGGAACTTGAATCCAGGTCCTTTAGCATGGTAATATAAGCACTCAACCAGGTATGTCAGGTGCAGTAAATCATTTTTGCAATGTTTTATCTCACAAAATAATTAAAATACCTTAAATCCAAAACAACTGTTCCTGCTGACCGGTCTGTGGACTATAATCTATGTCATTAGCTATATATAACTATACGCTTCCAAAATCACTCTCCATCAGCCTTAAATAAGCCTGAATTCTCAGCCTGTAACTTGAGACTTTCCCCATCAACTCAAACTTGACTCCAGCTTGAAATGAGAACATTGGCTTGTGTTGTGAATGTTCATTCACTTGTGTTGGATTGATCTTTAGTTAGCTCCACACTTAATTCTCAAGGTTTTCTTAGACACCAAAGAGTAAGCATTTCATTTACTCTGGGGTAGTTTCCATTTTCTCTTAACCCTTAAGTATCACTCTGGTTAAAACGATGTCAAACTTGCTCACTGCCGGAAGTCAGCCTTTTAGGACCTAGAAATTAGCTACCTAAGGCCTGATCTGAGTACTCAACTTGGTCCATACTTACTTTGTGAACATTTATTAAAGTCAAAGGAGTTGAACAAAGATTTCTTATTACAACATTTCATAGCATTTTCCAGAGATCCTAGAGACTTTGAACATGTTCTGAAACAGAACTTCATACAAGAAAAGACAACATAAATTAAGAAGGATCATAGGATCATCTTGTTTGAGTTCTTGGTCACATGGCAGAACAAAGTTTGGACTTTCATATCTCAAAGCAGTCAGTAACCAGAAGGAAAGAAAATACCCCCTAGCCAATCATGAAAATATTTCAAAACAATTCAGTTATATATAAACACCTCAGAGAGGATACGCAGCAATGGAAGCTGTGTTTTTCGAAATTGAGAGATAAAAAAATTATTCCAGAGGGAGTTTTTGACTTGCTGTTTTATATACATGTTTAGTAAAAATGTCATTTCTAGTTTAAAAAGCAAGCATGATTATTAAAGAAAGCAAATATTAGAAAAAAAGATAAAACATTTAGTCATGATTCCATTGTTCCCAAAATAACAATAATACATGCATTTAGCTTTTCTATATTTTTTGTTTGGCTATAATATTTGTCATTCTGTTTAAAAGTTATTATTGTAATAGAATAACTCCTTTTATTATTATACATACAAGTATAATTTCACTTTTAAAACTTTTGTTCAACTAGGTAGACTATTAACGAATCTTCTTTTGTTGGACAATTAAAATATTAGTTGCATCCTTATAAACAAAACTTAAGGAATACCATTATACATAATACTTTTCCATATTTAGAATTACTCACTTAGGAAATGTTTTAACAAGTATAATTCCTGAAGCACAGCTTGAATGTTTTATACATTAATGCTAAATTTACCACTTCTCTTCTAAGACCTCAGAAAGATAAACTGTTGGTCAGAATAGCCAATCTTTTTTTCTTTAATATTTATTTTATTTATTTATTCCCTTTTGTTGCCCTTGTTGTTTTATTGTTGTAGTTATTCTTGTTGTTGTCGTTTTCATTTTCTATGAAATTTTCCTCCACTACCCAAAAGTAAAAGTTCCTATCTTAAGTCATTGTGGGTGTTATTTTGGAGGTTTGAGAACACTTGAAAAGTGTTCCCATGGGGGCTGGGTGGTGGCACACTGGGTTAAGGGCACACAGTGCAAAGCACAAGGACTCCATTTACAGAGGAGTCACCTCACAAGTGGTGAAGTCCTCAGGTGTCTCTCTGTCTCTCTCCCTATCTTCCTCTCCCTTCTCAGTTTCTCTCTGTCCTATCCAATTAAAAAAGGAAAAACGGGCCACCAGGAGCAGTGTATTTTTAGTGCAGGCACCAAGCCCCCGTAATAACCCTGGAGGCAAAACAACAACAACAACAACAAAAGAAATACTAAGGGGGGGTGTCATGAAGCGAAAGAAGCAGAGGGCATAAGGATCCCGGTTCGAGCCTCTGGGTCCTCACCTACAGGGGGGTTGCTTCACAAGTGGTGAAGCAGAGGTGCAGGTGTCTATCTGACTCCCCTCCTCTCTCAATTTCTCTCTGTCCTATCCAACAACAATAACTTCAGTGGAAACAATAACAATAATGACAACAACAACAATAACAACAATAACAAGGGCAACAAAATGGGGAAAAAAAATGGCCTCCAGGAGCAGTGGGTTCGTATTGCAGGTACCCAGCCCCAGAAATAGCCCCGGAAGCAAAAAAAAAAAAAAAAAGAAGAAAAAAGAAATGCTAAATAGAAATGCTCTACTTTCAGATTGCAGAGGAAATGTACATTCCCCTTGACATTTTATTATCAGCTTCTGACCTAATGAAACAAAAATTTATTCTAATTATTCTTTAAGTCAGAAGTCCAACATAGCTATACACCTATATTCATAGCAGCACAATTTGCAATAGCCAAAATATGGAAGTAATTTAGGTGAGCAAGAACAGATGAGTGGCTAAGAAAATTGTGGTATATACACGGAATGGAATATTACTCAGCTATTTAAGAATGATGAATTCACCTTCTTTATCTCATCTTGGATGGAGCTTAAAGAGATCATGTCGAGTGAGATAAGCCAGAAAAGGAAGAATAAATATGGAATGAACAGAAGTTGAGAAATAAGACAGAAAGGGGATGAGGGTCAGACCCTCATCTGGTAAACCACACATAATACTATGAGCAAGAACCAGTGCAAGGATCACCCTAAGAACCTGGGTTTGAGCCCCCACCCCCATCTGAAGCAGGGATGTCTCACGAGCATGGAGGCAAGTCTAAAGGAATCTATCTTTCTCTCTCCCTCTCTATTTTTCCCTCCCTTCTCCATTTCTCTCTGCCCTATCAAAGAAAATGGGGGGAAAAAATGGATGCTCAGAATGGTAGATTTATAGTGCTAACAATGAGGTCCAGCAGTATCCCTAGAAGCAAGAAAAAAAATAGAATGGGGAAACACAAAGTAGAACTTGGACTGGGTTTGTTGTATTGCACCAAACTAAAGGACTCTGGCAAAAGGGACTTCAAGGTTCTGTTGCATGATGGTGGTGGAGGATCTATGCTGGGGGTGAAATTTACACACGTATCAAGTATCAACATCTGTTTTTACGGTAAACCATTAATACCCCCAATAAAAAAAGAAAGAAATTCAGTAGAAATTTTGTACCAGCTCAGGTTTAGTATTTTCGTACCCACACCTAAGCTAGTATATATGTGTGATACTATACTGAGGAAAATAGACACCTTAAGATGAAAAGAAAAAAGTCCAATGTAGGAATTACTAGGTTGAAATCAAGGTGCTAATAGGACTTCATTCCTTTAAGGGATATCTGGGGAAAACTACTCTATTGCCTTTTCTATCATCTAGGAGTCATGCACATTACTTGATGCATAGCCCCTTCCACTTTCAAAGCCAACAAAATTGTCATTGTGATATATCTGGAAAATAGTTACTGCTTTTAAGATGTTATATTAGATCCTCCTCATCTTACAATACTGAATTTAAAAAATATATTATCTTTATTTATTGGCTAGAGACAGTCAGAAACTGAGAGGGTAAGAAGAGACAGAGAGGGAGACAGACACCTACAGCACTGTTTCTCTGCTCACAAAGGTTTCCCCCTGCAAGTGGGGACCAATAGCTTGAATCTGGGTCCTTGCACATTCTAACATGTGCATTCAACTAGGTGCGCCACCACCTGTCCCCACAATACTGATCACACTATAGAGTCCTTTTTGCCATGGAATGTAACAGGTTCCTATATGTAGGAAATATCATTCTGCCTCCTACTTTTGCTTTGATGGTCTCTTTTGCTTTGATGGTCTCTTTTGCTCCTATGTCTATATTCCCAAACACTCTTGCAAACTAATTTCCACCCACATAACTTCAAACAAACCCTTCTGAAAACCCAGGTGCCAGGTTATTCGGAAAGATTTCCTAGCTCAGTCTCAGTTTGAATGAAAGCATTTGCTCCTTTGAATTCCTTCATTACCTGACTGCCTTAATCCCTTGACAATAACCATCTTTAATTACCTTTTTAATTGAACATCCTTCACTTCTATAAATAGTTATTAGAAAACCTCCAGCTAAACCCAAAGAGAAGACATACATGTGAACTTGCAAAAATTCAAAACTCTAAATTATCCAGTTTTTGGAATCTGCAGCAGTTTAACTGATTGATTGATTGTGTGTGTGTGTGTGTGTGTGTGTGTGTGTGTGTGTGTGTGTGTGTGTGTTAGTTAAATATATACACTGAACAAGGCAAAACAAAAAGGAAACAGAGTTTGTAATCATTTGAAAAATATCTTCTTGAAGTCAAAAGATATCACCAGAGGAAGTATTCCCTCCACCCCAGACTTCCTGTTGACAAAGGCCCTGTCATGATTTTAAAGCTGCTATGTTGCCTTAGGTTTGCCAATAACACAGAATATACCTAGTTTTCAATAATCGCTCTAAGATACTTTGGGCAAGCAAGAAATGAAACAGGAGAGATTAGAAAGGGTCTGAAACAATTTTGGCAATGTGGACAAACTCACAGCTAGTCTCTTATGTGGGTTTATAAGACAGCAAGCATCTGTCCTTTAGAGTAAGACAAAATTTTTGGTGAAAATGGATAAAAGAAAGTTTTGACATGTTCCTATTGCCCAACATAATTTCTTCTAGCTGGCTCCTCTAAAACTAAGATTCTGTATAGTCACTGTAAGTAATCCCTAGTAAAGTGATTCTTTGAAAGGTTTTGCTATTTGAGGACAGAATGGGTATATTCTGTGTGTGCAGAACACCAGTAGAGAAGAATATATAAAGTTGCTTCTGCAAAGCTGCAGAAAATAAATCTGGGGGAGTCGGGCAGTAGCACAACGAGTTAAGTGCACATGGCGCGAAGCACAAGGACCGGCGTAAGGATCCCGGTTCTAGCCCCTGGCTCCTCACCTGCAGGGGAGTCACTTCACAGGCGGAAAAGCAGGTCTGCAGGTGTCTGTCTTTCTCTCCCCCTCTCTGTCTTCCTCTCCTCTCTCCATTTCTCTCTGTCCTAACAACGATGACATCAATAACAACAACAATAATAACTACAACAACAAGGGCAACAAAAAGGAAAATAAATAAATAAATATATATATTTATATAAAACTTTAAAAAAAAGAAAAGAAAAGAAATCTGGAATTATTGGACAGAAGAAACAGGAGGCTCAGCTCAATGATAAGAAGACAGTTTGCAGTCAGCATTGTCATAAAATGAAATGAAATTACATCTGGACAGATTTCTGTGTGTGTGACTGTGATGTACAGAGTGGTAGTTGATGCTCCTGACTTCTTGGTGTTCATCAAAAAGACTTCTGTCTTTGAGGGGAAAGGACTCATAAATATATCAAAACAGGTGTACTAAGTAGGCTATCTTTCTGATCATGGAGAATAGTTATTTGTCTGCTTGTTTGTTTATTGGAGAGAAATCAAGAGGGAAAAGAGTCATATACAGAGAGAAAGACACCTGCAGCACTAAGCTCATGACATTTCCCACTGCAGGGGGAACCAGGACCTTGTACCAGGGCCCATGGTAATGTGCGCTCATCTGGGTGCACCACCACCTAGCCCCAAGAATAGTTCCATCACTAGTGTCAGCATGGAGAGAATGTGCAGTGGAACACTAGTAATTATCCTCAATTGGTTCAATAAGGTACAAATAGTAAAATGAGTACAGAACATTTTTTCCCTGAAGTAGTAATAAAATTTGAAACAATCCACTTCTGAACCTCCCCAAGTTTCACATTTTACTTGACAATTTGTAAATTAATGGGGTTATTTTTTTAAACAAAACCTTAAAATGATACTGGAATTAAAAAAAAAGCAATAATCAGA
Organism: Erinaceus europaeus; assembly: GCF_950295315.1. Lineage (NCBI taxonomy): Eukaryota > Metazoa > Chordata > Mammalia > Eulipotyphla > Erinaceidae > Erinaceus > Erinaceus europaeus. The sequence goes on from NC_080162.1 coordinate 58,415,758, forward strand.
TAACATGAAATTTAACTTTATTTTACCTGTTTTAAGAGGAGTGGATGGCCTGATGGGATGAATGGTGGTGAGGTAAAGGAGGAAGAGTAATTGTTTTGAAGAGAAGACCAGTGCTAGGACCTTGAAGAAGTGGCCAGCCTGTGGACAGTGGGTTCTGAGCAGCTGGCCAAAGCTTCTTCCTGGCAGGATGGAAGGCCCCCAACTCCAGCCTCACATTGAAGTGTAACCTGCCCACCCTGCCCACTTACTTCCTCTTCTTGCGTCCAGGGGCAGTGGAATTCATGAGGTAGTCATCCTGGCTGTTTGCCTGTGGTGATGGGGAGTGGTGCTCAGGACACTCAAGTATGACAAACCTGTGTGGGACACACAGTGCTGACCAACCTGGATGGACAGATACGGCCAGGCCTTGTGACACAGAAGCCATCAGAAATGCCAGATGTGATGTCTGGAAAATCCATGCATGGGACGTATTGTTATGTGGAAAACTAAGAAATGTTATGTAAATACAAACTATTGTATTTACTGTTGACTGTAAAAAATTAATCCCCCAATAAAGAATTTTTTTTTTAAATCCATGCATGGGGCCTCATCATTTACTTGGAGATTCGAGGTGAAGGGCCTACTCCATGGGAGTGGTGGGCACACTCTGCATAGGTAGGTGGCATTGTTGAAGATCTGGGCCCATGTATATAAGTGCACAGCCTGTCATACCTCCTCCTTACCCTCACACTTGCAGATTGGCTGGAACAGAGAGGAAACCAGAGAGTCAGGGTCTGCATTGGGTTGAATGGTGGGCCTGCCCCTGGGTTGGTTGCTACCTTCTGTATGCTGTCCTGGAAGCAATGTATAGGGGTCAGGAAGAAAACAATTCCATGCCAACTTGTAGTACCTCAACATCTTCACCAGTTCCACCCAGATCTCTAGGTACTACATCAAATAATCCACCAGTGTCACCACATTCTGTTTGTGAACCCCTCAGTCCTTGACCCTAAGCCCCAGCTGGCTGGGTCACTACCACTGCCAAGACACGGGGATGGGAGAATCTCTGAGTGTTGAACAAGTGTGCTGTGCTGAAGCATTTCCCATACATATGTCAAATATGGACTTTGATGTTTTTCTTCTGAGTCAATTCTTATTACCATTCTTCTAGTTTAAGATCAGAGGAAAAAGTTCTTCAGATTGAGCTTTTGCCTCAATGACTATAATTATTTTTATTAATGTTTTCTATATTTTTAAAGCTATGACCCATCTGTTATTAATCAAGCAATAGAAAAATTTGCAGAAGTCAAGGCAGTGGCCTCACATTCCCACAGTCATTGATTGTCCTCTAGTCTTTCATATGTTTCCTGAGCAACTGACAATGTGGTTGTTCATTTTCAAATCATAGTCATCATTAATCCAGTACCTGAAATGTCAGTTTGGCTCCAAATTGCTTTTTATGTGTGTATTCTTGCACACAGAACATCAGAGCTGTAAAGAAGTGTTAAGGGACTTATTAAACATAAGGGTATACCTGCCATACTTCCTACACTGACAGTTATTCTGCAGTGGAGCCAAGCAATGCTTCTGAGTTCTTTCTGCATAATAGCCAGAATTTGTTTTGAGAAGTCTTGAGTCTGATGTATCCAAATCACTTCTCCCCTGGCACATTTCCAAGGAGGCATAACAGATGGCCATAGAACATTAACAAAGAAAATGAAGCCCCCCAAAAGGATACAGGCAGAGGAAACTGCAAGAAAAAACATTCTGTTGACATATCTTTGGAAAACCTTCAGGAAGTACGATCTTGAGGAAAGTACCTTAGAAGTTCCGTAAGTCCAGAAGCAGAGTCATTTGAAATGAAAATTCAGAAATCCCAGCTTCTTCTTTGAGACCAGACTCTTGCCTTTGAGGATGGGCTCTGAGTTGCAATGGATGACACCTCCTGCAGTTCACACAGTCAGCAATGTGCTTCTGATGAGTTTTGCTGGTTTTGATTAATATCCCAAGAAAGGAAAAACATCACTCCTTAGATCAACTTTGTCATCTCCTTCCCTTTTGAAAGTTTTATCAAAGCAAACAAAACAAAGCTACTTCTGGATCATCACTTTGAAGTTGACCTGAACAGGAAAGAGAAAAATACAACTCATATCTTTCCTTTTACAGGGCCTCTGAAATGACCCTGTAGAATTGTAAATTTTTTTCACTTACTGTTGCCAACCTGGGAGTTTTGCTCTTGCTAGGTCAGTCTTCTTGATTCTCCTGAACTCACTGACAGTTATTCCAGTCAGAGTTCCACACTGTCCTCTTCCCCTCTCCTGTGTAAGTGACCATCTTCTGAGCTGGCGATGCTCACCAAGCCTCTCCTTCACCTACGAGAACCAGTCAACCACCAACTACTAAAGCTCTGCTCCATCTTCCTCTCTGTATATCTTACTGTTCTACACATTTCTTTTCCACCAGGATTTTACCTCTGGCCACTCCCCACCACCAGCACCCCCATTTCCCAGCTGAAGCAGAAAAATATCTATGGAAAGAATCAAATCTTCATTTAAATGTGTTTTTATTTACCCAAGAATAAAATAAACAAACAAAAATCCTGGAATTCATAAGAAATGTTCAGTAAATGTCCCTGCAATTGGGGGAGGTGAAAAGACTGGTCAGAGGGGTTAAAAGATCTTCCCACAGATAACAACAACAAAAGAAAATTAACAAGTGGCAGAGGTAGTTATTATTCAAACTCATATTCTCTAACTAAAAATCGACTGATGTTTTTCTTCAAGTGAAGTACCATATTTATTTTAAAATTTTCAAAATGCAATGAATCTATACTGAGCCAGTTTGGACAGTATGACTTGGTGATAATACTTACATCTGCCCTTTATGGAATATATGTGTGCATGTGCTACAGACCCACATTGTGCAAAATCTTAAAATCTCTTCATTCCTTTTTTCTCCTAGTTTTATTGACATACAATTGACAAAATCATATACTTACTGTTCAACATAATATTTTGATGCAGTATGAACAATATATAATCCAGCTAATTAACATATTCTAATTAACATATTCTAACCCATATTCTTCCAAATTTAATTTTGAAAGGAGAACAATTAAGATCTCTGCTTGTTTTCTCTGGGAAAAACTACTGTGAGCATAATCTATGAGGAGAAAGTTGACCCAGCAGAGTTTTGGCTTTACCATGTGTGAAGCCCTTGGTTTGAGTACTAACACTAAAAGGAACACCATGGAAGGCACCAGAGGAGCTCCATGAGTGGCAGAAGAGTTTTGCAGTGTCCCTTCCTTCTCATTCTTTCCCCTTCTCTTAATAATCAGATAAAAAAAGTCTGTAAGTGGTACCCTGTATCCCTGCTCAGTGGTACCCTGTATCCCAAAGCATCTCCCGGCTCTTTCTTTCTCTCTTTCTTTTCTTTCATATCGTTATAGCTATAGTTACTATGCTACATAGTGCGATCTCCAGAACTGACTCAACTTGCATTTCTGAAATTTTATACATTTTGGTCTCTTCCACTTCCTACTTCCTGATAACTTCCATTCTACTCTCCATGTTTAGGAATTTACCTTTTTTTTTTTTTAGATTATACATATAGTTGACATCATACTGTATTTATCTTTTTCTGTCTGGCTTATCTCACTTAGCAAAATGTACTCCAGGCTCATTCATATTGATGCAAATGGCACCATTTCCTTTTTAATACTAACTAGTATTGTATCACAGATAATGATACAAGCACAGCCAAAGTGTACATTAATGGATGAATAAATAAAATGTAATATATTTATGCTTTTACCCACTCCTATATCAATGGGCATTTGGGTTTTTATACTTATGTGAGTTTTTATACTTACGTGAGTATTTGCACAATACTTCTTTGAACATGGGGATACAGATCTCTCTTTGAGATTACATTTCATTCTCTTTGGATATACACCCAGAAGTGGGGTTATTGGATCATGTGATAGTTCTTTTTTTTTTAAGATTTTATGAGGACTCCCCATACTATTTTCTATAGTGACTATGCCAGTTTAAATTCCTACCAACAGTGGGAAAAGTCCCCTTTTCTCTATCTTCTGACTTCTGTTCATTGTCTTTCAACCTTATTATATAGGGAGTATCTCATTGTGATATTGAGTCACAATTCCACATCTCTGGATGATAAATATCTCCACATCTCTGGATGACAATGATGATAAATATAACTTTATATGCCATTAACCATTCCACTAAAACCCCACAAATCTCACCTATATCAGGCATGATTGGCTAAGTTATACATCCTAGTTCATCACATCACAAAAGGTATGATGCTGCCAAAGTTTAAATTCCTTTTGTCATTTTGTATTCAGATTCTATTTTAACATATATCATATACTTATTTTAATTATGATAATTATATAGAACATACAATATATTATATGTGTAGCTGAGTGGAGCACTGGTAAGATTATATATGACACATAATATGTGACATATAACATAAATCATAATATACATACATATGTATTTAAATACATGTATACATATTCAGCTTGCCTTATGGTAATACTGGGGATTGAAGCTAGGACCTCAGAGTTCAGGCATGAAAGTTTTGCATAGCAACTATGCTATACCCATAGCCTTCATTATTTTAAAGACTTACGAAGGAGCCAGGCAGTGGCACACCTGGTTAAGCACAAACACTGCCATGCATGAGGACCTGGGTCTGAGTCTCCACTCTTCAACTATAGGAGGGAAGCTTGGAAGAGCAGTGAAGCAGATCTGCAGGTGTATCTCTTTCTCTATCTCCCTCTCCCCTCTCAATTTCTATCTGTCCTATCAAGTATATTTAAAGAAAGGAAAAATGACCTCTGAAAGCATCATGCAGGCACTGAGCCCCAGTGATAAGTCTGATGACAGTAAAAAAAAAAAAAAGATATGTAAAAGAGTTGACAGGTTAGATAGATGATAATCAGTTTAAGAATAGAAGCAAGATTATAAGCAAGCCTAGTAAATGACAAATACTTATAGAATAAATTAATGATTTAGTGAACAATTTAATGATGAAAGGATGAACTAGAGATCAAGGATTATTGATGAGACCCCAAATTACATTGCCTAAGCTACTGCCTTCTCTGTTTGCCCATGAGGACAGTGTGAATGGATTTCCCATACCTGTGGGAGCAGAATCAAAGAAAATGGACTGATACGCTAGGGCCAGTAATGCAGAGGAGCTTTTTATTCCAGAAAAAGGAGGCCCATAATATTCCCCATGAATATTTAACTTTCTTTTCTTGTTGAACTTAGAGCAATACATATCATGGAGATAAAATATGTTTTATGTAGTGTAATGTAGACAGAAATTGGATCATATGACCTTGATAGTATTCCTAGACCTACTTGGCTTATTGCAAAAGGCAGTGGGGATATAGTATAAGGGATAGAGCTTCTGGGGTTTCAAGTATCAACGTATTGTGTAACCTTGAGTACCTACTTAATATGAACATGCACCAGGTCTTTCCTCTATAAATGGGAAACACGAACAATACCTACTATAGCATAATAATTAGAGATAATTACTCACAAAGTGCCTGATTCCAAGAAACTGCTCAATAATTCATGGGAAGTGTTGTTAGTTCTGTTTGTTAACATTGTAAAGATAAAACACCACTACCCCACCATTTCATTCCAAGCCTGGGGAAAACAAAAGAATTGACTGTATTTCATACATGCAAAGGTTTTCTTCTTTTCCTCTAGGACTTGTGCCAGTCACAATGTTCAGAAAATGCTCCCTGGTACATGCCATGGGAAAGAACTTAAGTTGGGGGCCAAGAGTGTTTTGCAGACACTTTTCGTGGCAAATGAAAAATTATATCCATGTGCCAATAACTGTACTGTAAACCATTTATCTCTCAATATAAAATAAAAGAAAGAAAAAAAGGAATAAATAAAACGGCCCCAGCAAATGAGAGTTCTGGTTGTCAGGTGAGAAGTCCTGGCTAGTCTCTGACCACTAATCCCTAAATGCCACCTGAGGTGACCTGTTCTCAATCCTACATTCTCCAAGTCCTTTCAGCCTCACTGTCCTTTCAGTTCCCCAAGCTCACCTTTCAAAGGGTAAATTCTGTCTCATGTAACTAATCTTAAAATCTCTTCTCCAACTCTGGGAGGTTGAAAAAGGACAGGGTCCAACTTCCTAGGCAGGAATACAAAATCAAATTGAACACATTTACTGCCTCTAAATAGCCTCTTACAACAACCAAGCTGCTTCTAATTAAGTTTAAAATGATGATCTCCTATGAGTAGTATTTTATTGATTATATCTAGCTCAGTACTAATCAATCATTCTATCTCAGATTTCTGCTGTATGTTGGTGATTCATAATACCTTATGGCATGTGTGTATACTCAGGCTATAGGCTGGGAGGCTTTATGCTCAGAGGGTCCTACCAAAAATCTTGATAAAATTCATGATGACCTAGTAAGGCCCAGGTTTCTGTGTCAGCAACATTCTGTTCTGCTGGTCCAAGGAGTCTAAATTCCTGAATCAAAGGGAAAAGACTCAGACTAGTCTTTCTGGAATTTCAATTTAAGCTCTTGCTCTCTGGAGAAATTATGTGTGAATTATCTTTAATTGTATAATAGGTCACATGAAGCTTCATGGTGAAATACAAAGAATCAGACAAAAGAAAAGAGAGCCATGCCTTCATTTTCCAAGATCTCAAAACCAGAAGCCAAATGCTTATCTGTCTCATAGAGTTCTTTGGAAAATTAATCATAGTTAGTAGCAAGGTGTTAGGTAGGTAAAATTACCCAAGAACTACTCATGCTCCCAGACATGAGCTCTAAAGAGAAGAACCTCAGACCCTTAGCTCCCAGGATACAATTGTTCTATCAGTGCTTTCCTCTTAGATGAGGTCTTGGGTATCTAGGCCAAACCTAGACCATACGAACATCTGGCAAGACTCACATCTTACCATGAAAGTTATCTTTGGTCCTTGACAATGAGACTTTGATTAGCAAATTTCAGTACATAAGGCTTATAATTTACAACATAGTACTAAACTTTTATTACAGCCCTGGAATAAAAAGGTCAGAAAAGAGACACACACCTTGTTTTATAGATGAAGGTCGTAAGAACTGTGGGCAATTTACCCAAGATAATTCAGTGGTTGGTAACATAGATAAGAACCACACCCAGATTTTCTTATACCCTCAATTATGTTACATTTCACATCAGATTTTCTTAGTGGTGGCTTTCCACGATAGCTATGATTCCTGAATAATTTGTAAAATTGAACATTCTATAATTCTAAGCATGGCATTACCCTACTTTCCTATTTCAATTTCTGCAGTCAAAAATAAAGTCCCCCAAACAATTCCATCTATGGTTTATGGTGCCAACAAGGGATATAAGAGGATCAACAAAGTAGCAAGTCTAATGCTATTTGCAAGTACTTCAATAATACTCTTGGATATCTCTCAAGGGATAAATTATTGAGCAAATTAGCCTGAAGAAGAGTCAACAAAAATGTTTAATGAGGGGGCCAGGAGGTAGCACAGCAGGTTAAGCACACATGGCTCGAAGTACTAGGACCAGACAAAGGATCCCGATTTGAGACACAGGCTCCACACCTGCAGGGAAGTCACTTCACAAGCAGTGAAGCAGGTCTGCAGATGTCTATCTTTCTCTCCCTCTTTCTGTCTTCCCCTCCTCTCTCCATTTCTCTCTTTCTCTCTGTCCTATCCAACAACAACAACAGCAATGGCTACAATAACAATAGCAACAAAGGCAACAAAATGGGGAAAATGGCCTCCAGGAGCAGTGGATTCATAATGCAGGCACTGAGCTCCAGTGATAACACTGGAGGCAAAAAAAAAAAAAAGTTTAGGAGCTCATTGCCTTATTCTCGAGACTCTGAAGTCATACAAATTAAAAAGCTTCATTTGTTTCTTTGTGAACATAGGACAACCACAACATGGTGCACAAGATCTAGCTAGTGATACAGAACTGAGTTGGAGTCTTTGCTCTCCTACTTCTTCAATGTGTGGCCTCAAACTTGTAACTCTCTTCAACTCTCTATTCCCTCACCTATAAAATAGATGTAGGAATAATGCCTATCCTGGTAAAATAAATAACATAAATGTGAGGAGCCAAGTGGTGGTGTACCTGCATGAGCATACACATTATAGGTGTAAAGAACCTGGGGTCAAGCTCTGGTCCTCGCCTGCAGAGGGACGGGGGGAATTCACAAATAGTGAAGCAGTGCTGCAGATGCCTCTACTCCTCTCGTCCACTTTATTTCTCCTTCCCTCTCAACTTCTGTTTCTATCCAAAATACATAAATAAAATATTTGTTTAAATAACATAAATGTGCAAATCAGCAGTAGCGCAGCGGGACCAGCTCTGGTTAGAGCCCCTCACTCCCCACCTGCAGGGGAGTCGACTCGCTTCACAAGCGGTGAAGCAGGTCTTCAGGTGTCTATCTTTCTCTCCCCCCTCTGTCTTCCCCTCCTCTCTCCATTTCTCTCTGTCCTATCTAACAATGACGACATCAATAACAACAACAATAATAATTACAACAACAGTAAAGAGGGCAACAAACGGGAAAATAAATAAATAAATATAAAAAATAATAACAACATAAATGTGCAGTTTAGGAGGTGGTTGAAGTAAAGAGTTAGACCCACACGCATGAGTTTGATCCTTACCACCACATATACCATGGTGATCCTATGGTTCTTTCTCTTACTCATCAATAACATTAATCTTTTTTTAAAAATAATATTTTAAGAGAACACAAATGTGTGCCAAATGTCTTTTGGGGAAAAAAAATGTCAGTAACTAATAATTAGGAACTACAGTGAAAACCATGGATACTCTCACCAGAATATGCTTCTTCTCACTCAGACTTTGAGACTGAATAATAGTGAAGTCGGGGCTGTCACTGCAGGCATCACATAAGCATGGCAGGCTCTGCACTGCTTCTGATTCCCAGAGAACACTCAGGATTGGCAAGTGCACCCTCCTCTCAGTCTCAAACAACAATCAACAGCCCTGAAGGGGCCTCTGCCAGCCTGGTGACAAACTGACATCTAATTGTACCCGTTTCAGTGCTGACTTGCCAGGTGGTGGGACTCAGGAAGTAATGCAGGCAAGGCACTGACTGGTTCCTGCCATGAAATAGAATCAGTCTTCCACCTGGAGCTGTGCCTCTGAGTATAGAGACACAGACAACAGAGCCCACAGCAGCAATGCAAAGACTGAAGCAGCTGGGATAATGGCTCCTCCAATTCATTCATCTTAGCCACCTTCAGGGACAGTTTGTCATTTGCTGGAGCACAGCTGGCCTCTCTGGAAGTACAGTGCTTGTGAGAACCAGGGACAGCCATGCACCAGACAGCTGGAGAGGCCCTGTGTCTAACAGCCAGGTGGAGTGATGTATTCCTTGGTGTGGGCGCACAGATTTTCTTCACACCAGGCTTGGGGAAGATGTGAGTGGCTGCCTGCTGGTGCCCATGCTGTTGGTGGATGTGTGTTTGATGCTCCCTGTCACCACAGGGAATCATCTGGGGGTTGCCACTTGCTACTTCTGCAAATAGTCATCACCAGCATCCGGCTTGGAACCCACATAGGTGTCATGAATAGGCTGGGAAATTGGACAGATTGCTGTACACTCACAGAAATGGGGAGGAGGGAACTCTGTGATTTATCTAAGAGGAACAAGATGATCCTTTTCTCTTATTACTGCCTCCCCAAGAGGAAGACAACCTCTAGTCCTCACTGTTTTATAATGCTTCTTCATATTTAGGCAGTAGGAGTCAGACAACCTCAGGCTTTTTTTTTTTTTTTCCTAAATTGGGATTATCTTGTTCTGTGTGCCATTTTGTGTTCTTGTAAGAGTCATTAACAACTAATGGACCTGCTTTAAGATTCACTCAAGTTGTTGAAAGAATTTCCTGAGACCACTTGCAACCCCTCACCATGTGAACCTTACCTCACACCATGTAGTGCAACAAGAAAGCTTGTTTCTTCAAAACTGTCAAAGGAGGACTGGGAGATATCACAGAGGTAATGTATAAAACATGCATGCATGAGGCCCCAGAGATCACAGGCTCAATCCTCAGAATACCATAAACCAGTGAGTTGGGCGGTAGCGCAGTGGATTAAGTGCACCTGCCGCAAAGCGCAAGAACAGGCGTAAGAATCCCGGTCCGAGCCCCTGGCTCCCCACCTAAGGGGAGTCGCTTCACAAGCGCTGTGAAGCAGGTCTGCAGGTGTCTGTCTTTCTCTCCTCCTCTCTGTCTTCCCCTCCTCTCTCGATTTCTCTCTGTCCTATCCAACAACGACATCAATAACAACAACGATAACTCCAACAACAATAAAAAGACAACAAGGGCAATAAAAGGGAAAATAAATAGATAAAAGTTTTAAAAAAAGAATACCATAAACTAAACTAGTTGAGCAGTGCCCTGGCCTCCCTCAGGTTCTCTCTCTCTCTCTCTGAAACAAAAGGGAAAATAAATAAATAAAATAAACAAAGAAAGAATAGGGATGCTTCCAATGGAGGGGATGGGATATGGTACTCTGGTGGTAGGCAATTGTACCACTTTTATTCTACAATCTTATTAATCATTATTAAATCATTAATAATACATATATGGATAGATAACAAACAGATAATTCACTTGTACTTTAGAAAGCCATTCATAAATAGAAAATAAACTATTCACAACAATAACATTGAAATTCAATATTATGCTAAACAATAGAAGCTAGACCTAAGATTGTATCAGACTAAATTAATTTATTGTTATAGAAGCTAGAAAGTGATGTTCTCTGGGGAAAAAAATAGAACTGACGGAAAAGGGATTTAAAGTAATGTACTTTTGGAGTACATTCTTTATCTTAATTTAACTAGTGGAGATGTTACTAAATAGAATAACCCAAATTCATCACTGAGTATGTACACTATTACAACATGAAATGTATATCTCAAAACAAAAATACCACATGATTATAAGGATTCTTTTAAATCTCAAGTAAAGCTGATATACAAACACATTTAGAAAAAAAAATCTAGTTTCATATAAGAATACTTTCTCCTTAAGTTTTAGGGGTAACCTATCTAGAAATTTCTATTCACTAATATGTTTTCCATTTCTAAGACTGTAATAATGGACTCCCAGTAGGCTAGTTCTCAAGAGCCCAAGGAAGCACTCATTAAAGAACTAAGAGGTATGTTAATTTATTTTATAATTGTGAATAATCTAACTTTCTTCGAAGACTTGCATTTCAATCATCTGTCTCCTCAGGCCAGCCTGGTTGAATGTTGTATGTATGCTATTTCTCTAAAATTGCTAGTGCAGACAGCAATATAGTCCAAGACAAGATTGATATTTTAGGGTGCATGCTGTAATAGTCACTGTTATGATTATTGTAGGTGCACTTAGAGTAGAACATGAAGTTTATGTTTACAAGCTTGGCAGAAAAAGTGCCTCAGGTAAAGCTTCCAGTCACATTATTTTGTGAAAACATTAGAGATAATGTCTGTGTACAAAAAATTTCACTCCACATCAATAAACTCTAATAAAAAGGGTATCTTTGTCAACAGAAACCTGCAGATGACCACCACACTTCTGAGTTACTTTTGGAAGGGGACAGATTGATCAAATACTGTGATAAAGTACATCCCAGAGAACACGAGGTCTCTACACTAAGAGAATTTAAAACCAACTTTAGAGCTCAAAGTGACAACTGACCAAAAAAAAAAAAAATCTCTGAATAACTGAAATATAGAAACCCTAAATTTGAGAACATAAGACATATGAGGCATTGACACCCATGTACCCCAGAAGTCATCAAGCAGACACTTTATCTCTTGACTTTGACCTATAAAAAGGAAAGAAAGAAGTGAAATATGGGTTGAAGTTGGAACTCTTGGGACTATAGTGCAACATCTCCTGAATCATATGTGAATAAGGAAAGATGGTTTGGAAAGATAGTGGTCAACTTATATTTTCTGGTAAAATATTAATTATTTGAGTAATATTGGATGAAAGAACTTTAAACATAGTAGTAAATTATTTCTTTCCTCAAATTAGCCCAATAAGTTTAGTACAATTATCATAATAGGGTATTGAGCAGTGCACCGTGTTAAGCATACATGTCACAGTGCTCAAGGACCCTGGTTCAAGCTCCCAGGCTTACACCTGCAGTGGGGAGAAGCTTCACAAGCAGTGAAATAATGCTATAGGTCTCTCTCTCTCTCTCTCTCTCTCCTCTCCCACTTTCTATCTTTCCTTTCCCTCTTAATTTCTCTCTTATCAAAAAATAAATATGTATAATTTTTGAAATCATGTCATCAAAAACTTTGCAAGAACCTCAACATACACACACACACACACACACACAAGAACTATTTTAAAAGATAATAAAATGAAATCATAGCATATTGTTGCAACTTCATCAGAGGGTTTTTCCTGCTTTTTGGTATGTTTTTGCCACTAGGGTTATCATGTGGGTTCAGTGACTATGTGGCTCCACCAATCCCAGTGGGCATTTTTTTCATTTTACCTTTCTTTTTATAGAGGGTGAGAATTAGGGAGGAAGGAAGGAAGGGGAGAGAGGAGAGCAGAGAGAGGAGAGAGAGAGAGAGAGAGAGAGAGAGAGAGAGAAACACCTTAACACTGTTCTACCCCTCGTGAAGCTTCCCTCCTGCATGTAGGGACTAGGGGCCTGAAGCCAGGTCTGAGTCCAAGGCAATATGTGCACTGTACTGGATGAACCACCACTCCAGCCCTTTTAATTTTAATTTCTTGGCTTTCTTGATAGAGGGACTGGAAATTTACCTACTTGCTTTTAGAAGTAAAATGCAGAAATGTCATAAAACATGTTCCTTTCCCCTAAGAAAAAAATAGTATAGAAGTACTGGAATCAGGAGTCGGGCAGTAGCGCAGCAGGTTAAGCACAGGTGGCACAAAGCCCAAGGACCGGCCTAAGGATCCCGGTTCGAGCCCCCGCCTCGCCACCTGGTGGGGAGTCGCTTCACAAGTGATAAAGCAGGTCTACAGGTGTCTATCTTTCTCTCTCCCTCTCTGTCTTCCCCTCCTCTCTCCATTTCTCTCTGTCCTATTCAACAACGACATCAATAACTACAACAATAAAAAGGGAAATAAATAAATATTTAAAAAAAAGAAGTACTGGAATCAATCATGATGATTTTGTGGTTGACAAAAAGGGTTAAAATAAGAGTTTTGTATGCTTGAGAAGACAAAAGCTTTCAATCCTCTGAGTGGGGTTGTAATAGACAGGTCCATGAAAGCATGACAACATACCTACTAAATTCCTAGAGATCTTGACATTTAAGATTGATAGTTTCTGCACTTTAAAACCAAGGAAAGACCTGCTTAGTGCAATTGGTCTCATAGGGCCAGTGGCTCCTACACAAGATTACCTTTAACTTGGCCCAACACTGCCCATCAGACCAAGAATTTTAAAAAAGAAATAGTGCAACTGGGAACTATCCAAGGATAATGACAGACATAACACAGAGACCGATGAAATCCTTCAGGTCTTTTAGAGGACCCATAAACAAATAAAATGGCTTTCCTTGGTGGCCCATATAACTGCCAACTGGCACTTTGTTGGCATCCAGTCAGGGAACCTCTTACCTAAGAATAAAGGGGACCCGGGCCAGTGGAATTGCTCATTTGGATAGTCTGCTACTTTGCCTGACATGCGACACAGGTTCAAGTCTGACTTCTGTTGCACTGTAGGAAGTTTTGGTGCTGTGGTTTCTTTCCCTTTCTGTTTACCTCTCTATCTCTAGCTAAAATAAAGAAAGAAACAGAATAAAAATAAACGTAAATAAGAGAAGAAAAATTAAGAAGACAATAAGGTTTCCTTTATATTTTCTGATTTTTAAGAACAACCAAAAATTGCTGTTTCTGGAGTGTGATAAATCCAAAAGCTAATGTCCTATCACTGACAAGAGATGTCATTTTGAAAAATACTCATACTCTCTGAGTTCTCATATGGGACATAGAGATGATAATACTACCTCTACCTTCCAAGGTTGTCTGGAACGCGAATGAGATATTCATATTGAGTATTAACAGCGCCTGGCATATAGCTACCCTCCACAAATGTTTGCTGTTATCACATAAAACTGTGTGAAGTGGTGCTCATGGATGTTTTGATTTTGGCTGGGAAGATAGCATAATAAATATGAAAAAAAATCATATTTGAGTCACTAAAAGCTCCAGGTTCAATCTCTGGAGCTGAAAGTGCTCTGGCTAAAAACAAAACAACCACAACAAATGTTTCTTAATTTCACAATGTTTCTTTTCTTTCTCCTATAATAGATTAAAATGCCGAATAGTGAATCAAAAACATAATTCACTTTCTGTCTGCCTTGTCACACATGACATTTGAGCCTCAGTCCCCATAATACTGGAGGAGTGTCAGTGCTATGGTGTCTCTTCCTCTCTCCCTCTGTCTCACCATTTCTCTCTCTCTATCTGAAAACAGTCAGCCTGGATTGGTAAAGTCTCAGTGATAACAAAAAATAATAATTAAAATTACCCAAAGTCTCCCCAGATCTTCCCTTAATGAAAGTTAGTCTCTCACAATTTGACTCTTAATTACACCTATGATTAAGGCTATTGGCCTTTTAACTTGTTTTAATGAAATATAACTTGTGGGTTTAGACCATACATGCTATGTTCTTGACCTTTTAGAATGTTACTATCCTGTAATGAAGCTTGTTCTGGCCTGATGAAGACACAAGTTCTGGATACAAGCTATTGTCAACCTGCAACACCTGGAAGAGAGGTCATGTTTGTCCATCCAATCTATGTGAGTCATCAGTTGACTACATTTTCAGAGAGACTTCAGACAGGACCAGCAAAAGAGTCATTCATATGTGTCTAATTCAGGTGGCCAATCCACAGAATAAAACACATATAGTAGAAAAAAAAAAAAGAAAGAAAAAAACATATAGTAAGTGTTGTTTCAGATAATTAACATAGGGTTGTTTTTTATGCAACTAAAGAAAGCTGATACATATGTATCTTTTCTTGTTCTATAATACCAATTCTTTAAATTATCCAAATTAACTTGAAAGAGATGATAACTAAGGGTTATAACACTAAGGGATAAGTTAGAAGTTCCTTACAAGAGAAATGCAAATGATGCCTGGCAGTTGCAATAGGACTATTTTCATTGGGAATAAGGATAGATTTGTTTGCTTGCTTGTCTTCAGTAGTTCCAGTAATTTCCATCAATATCTGTTCATTAACCCAGCTGAAAAATACAAAAATAAAGAACTGAATAGTAAACAATCAATTTAATTGCACTGTATAGACATAACATATAGGTAGCAGTAGCTTAATGAGGAAAATGCCTATAGCAGCATAAAAATGTCCAGTTTGTGTTAACCAATAAAAAATTTAAATATGGGTAAGCCTAACCACTCACCTGTCTAATCAGTCTTATTTATGAGGGACTTTGTATCAGACACTACCTCAATACGTAATTAGTTCTCCTAATTAACCAGAAAATGGAGGTGGTGCTTCTTCCATTGTACAGATTAAGAAACTAAACTGTGCCTCATTTAGCTTACTTCTTAAGGTCTCACAACTAGTAAGTAGCTTGAATAAAATATAAACTATGATATTCTTCAATGAGAGATGTTGATAATCTTCAAATGTTTTGGTCCAAAGGCCCAGAACTGAGGCTTTCAGGCTATAAAACTAAAAAAATAAAAACTAAATCAATCAGAGTAATTACCTCCATAAATGAATGTGGAAACACACTCAAGGCCAACCCTCCACATCTGTCTTTCTATTAAATGATCAAGCCTAGAAACAGCATTACATAAGCTTTACTATAAAATGGCATGTTGATAAGATCTTTGCCTATCGGGCCAGGGAGACAGCAAAATGATTATGCAAAATAGTTTCATTCCTGAGACTTCAAGGTCTCAGTTTCAATCCTTGACACCATCATAAATTAGAAAGGAGCCGTACTATAGTCTCTCTCTGCATCTCTCTCATTTAAATAAAATATTAGCAATGAAAAGGTTTCCACCTCTAATGCTCCTAACCCGCCTTTAGAGACAGAGTTGGAACTTGAAGGAAAGAGTTCTGAAAGGAATGCATTATAAGACAGTCACTTTCCAAGATAAGACTCAGTCTATCCAAGAACATTATCTGGAAGATACTTCTCTTGGATTTGGGGTTTTAAAGATTCTTGGGTACCTCTTCCAGAGTAGTGGTCCTTAAAATTGAGGGAGCATTCAAATCATCTGGTGATTCAACTGACTTAACTTTAGTTTTTTGCAGTATTGGGTCCACTTACATGAAATATTCTATTGCTTTCAGTCTGTATTTTTCACTCTCTTTCACTTCAGAGGGAGAGACTATAGCACCTCTATACCATCTGTGGAGGTTGCCTTGTTATAATGGCACTCCTATATGTTGCAGGGACTCAAACAGGGCATCCTCACATTTTATAATGCTCTACTAGGTGAACTAGCTTCCATCCTTTGACTCATTTTTCCAGTAATTCCTAATTAACATACTAAGCATCTGCTCCTGATAGTCATGTCAGTGTATAGCTTGGTTGTTCAAGACTACCCTTGGTATAATTCACTTTTCCTTTAAAGTTCAGAGGTGGGGGAGTGGTTATTCTTCTAGACATTCTTTGTTCTGGGAAAGATGCACAGTTGTTTTTGTTTTTTTAAGAACAACAGTAAACTTATTAGTCAATGTACTGCAAACAACTGAAAAAGAACTATCTTTATACATTCTTTCTACATTTACTCTATAGCTGCAGGTAACATGCATCTAGTCTGAAGAACTAGAAAGTCCATATTCTAATAAGCAACCTGGAATTCATGAGTCCCATTAAGAATTAATATCATTCTAGAGACTATATCCAGAAAATGCTGTCTATATCTGGCCACCAGCATGTCTTTTAGTATAGACCCCCCCAAACTCCAGGGATATTTTTCTCCAGACAAAATACATTTTCTACATTATGTTATCTATAGACACCAACATAAAGTCTCACAGTTGTATAAACACAAAACTCTAGTTATGGGACAATAATGTTCCAGACAATACCCATTACCCTACAGTCATTGTCCTTGTTCAAGATTTTCTACTGCTGTCTGAGGTAGGATGATGCATGTTATTTATTGACCACTTGTGAAATCATAAACCAGAATGGGTTTTTTTCACCTGTCACTTTATCACATAGTACTCCCCCAAAAAAGCATAGCTATTCCATAAATAGTTATTTAAGTAAATACCTTTGGATAATAATATTGATGGTCTCATAACAAGATAAACTAATGCTGAAATTAAGTAGGTTCTAGACACAATCACTGAAATTGTTCCAGATTTCTTACAGAAGCAAATGTTTCATACCTACTGTTCAGCTAGACTCAGTCCACCACAGCTTCCCAGATGTAATTATTTCAGATAATGAGCTCCTAATTCATATTGAATTTTTACAAAAACATATTTTGAGTTTTCAAAGTCCTTTATAGAATCTCTATCTCTATCTCTATCTCTCTCCACACCTTGGAGTTTTCCCCTCTCTCTTTCTCTATATATCTCCCTCTTTCTCTGTCTGAATGAAAAAGTCAGCCCAGGAGCAGTGAACATGTCCACATATGAGGCCCTGCCTATGACAAAGGAAAAAGAAAAAGTGATGTTGAAGGAGTCACATATAAAATGAAGTATCTCTCCCACTAGCATAGAAGAACATTATAAACTTTTAGCTCTCCTAAGTACAGCAAGAAAGTGAGCAATCTCAAAATTGCTTTTTTTTTTGTACAAAGAAGGATTGAATCTCAAAAAAAAAAAATTACTGGATAATAAACAAGTCCAGTACAGAATAGATTTATTTAGTCAAGGAATTTCACCTTGGAGATCATTATCTTGTTTTTTTATTTCACTGACAAGTACAAAATAGCCATTATTTATTTAGTGCTTTACATATTCCAGTACACACACACACACACACATATATATGTGTATATATATATATATATATATATATACTTATTTTTAGCCTCAAAACAACTAATGAAGTGACTTCTATCATTATCTCTAACTTACATGCTGAAACTAATATGTAGTACACATACATATATATTGGGTTATCAGAAAAGTTATGACAGAATTTTTCTATGATTTTTATGCAAAAATGTGTCACAACTATCTATATATAATATAAAATAATATACAAATATAAAAATGTATCATGACTATATATGTTTGTATATATATATATATATATAGAGAGAGAGATAAAGAGATACAGAGACAAAGGATAGATATTTTTTAACTGATAGCATCATGCAGCATATAGTGAGTTGTGGGTTCAGTTTCAGGCTGCTGGGTTCTAGAGTGCTGTTCTATGATAATAGTCAACAGTTAGGTCAAGCAAGATGAATTTTAAGAGACAAGATATATTGTTTTATCTGAATATGTTTTGTTCTGGCAACCCAGTCAAATATGGGATTTCCAAAGTCACATAGCCCTAAGATATGAATCATGATAACTCCCATATGACAGAGCAGATGGCACTGTCTTCCAGAAATAAAGTTTGTAACAGGTTGCCTGGAGAACAGGGTAGAAACCACAGATGCCCCCATCCACTTCCTGATGCCCACTTGGAACACATTCAACTGGTGCTGTCTTGTCCAGTGAACTTTTCCAAAACTGAGCGGCCACTCATAGCATCAGTCTTACATGACAGTCATGTATAGCCTTTCCCATTACTCATGCCTGCTCACTTTTAAGCTATACAGCTGAAGCCAGGGTTATTTATACTATTGATTCTGGAAAATTCAAGGGAGGAAATAGCTTACTAAAGGGTAATCCCAAATAATAATTTGGTATTATCTTTAAAGACCATATTCTAAGCATGCTGTGATAAAAAAAATTTTAAGTGACCACAACTTTTCAATTACTCCAAGCAAAGGGTGTTGTCCATTTCACTGCTAATCTATATTATTGATATGGCATGTTTTAGGATAATGAATATCAGCAAATGTAGCAACATTTGAACATTAAGATATATAAATTAAGTCTTTTTTTCTCTTGTTGTACATTAAGCCTTCAGATCACCATGTAAATGAGTTATCCTGGCTAGCTTGATGAAAAGGAACAACTACAAAGAAAAAAAGCCTAGTCACACCAACCAATAGCCACCAAATCATCAGACAGGTGAGGAAAGTCAGCCAGCTGCCAGGAGATGAGCAGTTAACCATAGCTGCAAGTTGGATCAGAGCAAAAACCACACCAGCTGCTCCAGGTCAGAAGATACTCTAAGCCAATCCACAGAAGGATGAACTAAATAAAATATTCAATATTTTAAGTCACTACAACTTGAGATAGTAAACTATATAGTTAAACTAATATTCATGACTAACCATGACAAATCACAATAAACTAATATGAAAAACAAAGCAGTTTGGGGGTGGGGGTGGGGGTGCCCCTGATGGAACACTCAAGGATCCAGGCTCAAGCCCTCCTGCAGAGGGAAAGATACCAAATCAGTTCAAGCCATATCAATGTAAATTTTAATCAAGAAATTAAAATATAGTAAATTTTGTTACTCTATATCTGGAGCAATGATAGAAAATGTTGGGAAACAGCTTTGTTTAGAAGCACAAGTGGGCTCTTCTGGAGTAAGCAAAAAGAGATCTTACATGCCTATCTTGCAGACTGTCAAAAAGACACCTCAAATATTCTAGATGATATTACACAGCATATGAGCATGTGATTCTTTGGATCTTAGCCATATAAAGTATAAAAGAATTTTTATATAAGTATTAAAAGCATGCATATACATTTCATTTGTTTTTACTATCAAAAGGACTCCATTTTTAATCATGTAATCATTCTATAAGTATATATTTCAACTCAGCGTAAATTTTAAAAGCTGTTTTTGATGCTAGAGTAGAGCTAGTCTTTGCTATGCAGTTTATGCTTTATTAGAGAATTGGGTATAATTGCCATATCCAAAATTAGGAAATATCAAGAAGGGTCCAGAAGTTTCCCCTCTGAAAACAATGCTTGAGTTAATGCCCAAAGGATCTATGACTTTAAGGAGAAATTTGAAGAAGACACACTTACCTGAGCAAAGGAATCTAACAGATGAAGCGATTCTACATTAGGAAAGAGAAAGTGAGCAAGATCAAGGATTGAATAAAGACTTGGATGCCTAAACCATTACATGAAAAAGGCCACTGTTGAAGAGAAGCTTAGACAATACTATTGAAAGCCCAGACTTTAGAGCAAGGTTGGTCTCCATGGAATTAGGAGCTCCTGGCATTAGACTCCCATAGTCATGCTCCAATGCCTTTGTTCTGAGACAAAGTGTACAGAATTCCTTCTTCAAAGAAAACTTAACCATTCTCCCAGAGCCTGAGTGACCTCTTTTCTTGGTTCAGACTTCTCAAGATGGGCCACGTGGTTAAGAAGTTACCTCTCAGATTAACAAATGGTCACAGCACATCTGTTTATGTGATTATAGAAAGATGTTGGATGGGTGGTTGGGAAGTCTATTTAGGTTAAAGGTTTTGGGGCCATGTCATGCCATAAGATAAAACTCTAGGAATAAAGAAAAGCCAATTTAAAGGATAGAAAATAA
Organism: Erinaceus europaeus; assembly: GCF_950295315.1. Taxonomy (NCBI): domain Eukaryota; kingdom Metazoa; phylum Chordata; class Mammalia; order Eulipotyphla; family Erinaceidae; genus Erinaceus; species Erinaceus europaeus. The sequence continues at coordinate 58,436,409 of NC_080162.1, forward strand.
TGTATTTTGGGGGAGGAAGATGGCGGACTGAGAAGCTGCTAACAGCGAGTGCTCTGATCGCATCATCGGCAACGGTAGGATTTTCTGCCTTTAGCAGGCCAGTCAATAAGGGGTAACACCAAAGAGGTGATTATAATTTAATTTGGGTTAAGAATTAGAGTAAAGGTGACATGGACTAGCGGGGCTCCAGACTTCCCAGGCGGCGCCGGGCAAGGCGAGTGCGCCGGGCATTGTCCTCCGCCCGGGAAGGCGGCTCCTCCGCCAGTTGCAGAGTGGGGCGGGCAGAGGACCCGGAGAGAGCACTTTAGCTTGGGGGCTTTCTCTTGGGAGTCTCCAGGGTCCACCGTGACCCTGAGGGCGGATCCAAAGACTTCTTGAGTATAGCTCTCATTGGATCAAAGGACTTGGAGCTAGTTTCCATTTTCGAGAAATCCTTTAAAAAAGTCTGGAGCGGGGGGGGGTTTCCCGGAAGCTGCTAGCCTCTGAGCTCTGCAAGCACTCCCCTGAGACAATAGGATTTTCTGCCTTTAGCAGGCCAGCCAATAAGGTGTCCTTAGACACCAAGGAGGCGATTTTAACTTAATTTGGGTTAAGTATTAGAGTAGGAAAAAAAATTCTTTTTTCTTCCTTTTAATTTTCAAGCATACATCCTTCCCGCCACCCCTCCCCCCGCAAGCAGTCCCTGGGACCAGCTCCTAGCAGGATACCTCATACCACCAAACAGGGTTTTTTTTTTTTTTTTTTTTTTACTCACTGATACGCATTTGGGAAGTTCCTTACACTGCTCTTTAATTACAACTCTTCTTCTTATCTTCTCCCTTTTCTCTCTCTTATCTCTCTCTCTTATTTTTTCTTTTTTTTTTTTAATCTTGTCATACACTTCTTTCTTCTCTGCCTTTCTGAATTTGTGAATTACTTTGGGGAAGAAATCTGACTCAGAGTGGACTCTCTATGTGTGTATCTCTGCTCTAGTTCCCTTTCCCCTCTTGTTACCCCTAGAATATACACTGGATAGTAGATTTGCATAACTGTCTATTCTTGCTATCCTCTCTTTCTTTTCTCTTTCTTCACTGGGATTTGGTTACTATTTTTTCACGGACTGGAGAAATTGTTTGGCTAACTGGTAACGATTAAACTACTTCAATACTTACTTCAGTTGCTACTGTAAATCTGGAGGTTGGTGAGTGCAATTGTCATAAAGGTATTTAGTACAGTGTTACTTGTACTCAAGACACAAAAACTGAGGAACAACAGAGCATAAAAAAAAAGAGAAACACATAAATTAAAAAAATGGGTAGATTAAAAACAAATAAAACTTCTACTCCAATGAATGAAGACAAGAGCCCAGAAGAAACCACAAATCAGTCAGAAGTAACCATAGATAAGAAAAGTATGCAAGCAATAATAAACTTATTAATCACAGAAATGAAAACAACATTGGAGGAAAGGAATGGCAGTATTAGGGAAACAACAGTTGAGACCCCCAAGAAAAATACTGATTATCTTGAGGCAATTAGAGAACTGAAAGCAGAAATAGCTGTAATGAAGAAAGAAGCTGAGGCAAGGGAAAGCAGACTAACAGAAGCAGAAAACAGAATTAGTCAGAAAGAGGATGAGTTAGAGAAAACTAAGAAAGAGGTGAAAGAGCTTAAAAAGAGATTGAGAGACACTGAAAACAACAACAGAGACATATGGGATGATCTCAAAAGAAGTAACATTCGTATAATTGGCCTGCCAGAGGAAAAAAGAGAGGAAGGGGAAGAAAACATTCTAGAGGAAATAATACAAGAAAACTTCCCAGACCTGAATAACAGAAAGGATATCAAGGTTCAAGAGGCCCAGAGAGTACCAAACAGAATCAACCCAGACCTGAAGACACCAAGACACATCATAGTCACAATGAGAAGAAGTAAGGATAAAGAAAGGATCCTAAAGGCTGCAAGAGAGAAACAAAAAGTCACATACAAGGGAAAACCCATAAGATTATCTGCAGACTTCTCCACTCAAACTCTAAAAGCCAGAAGGGAGTGGCAAGATATCTATGGAGCCCTGAATGAAAAAGGGTTTCAACCAAGGATAATATATCCTGCTAGACTTTCATTCAAGCTAGATGGAGGGATAAAAAACTTCTTAGACAAACAACAGTTAAAGGAGGCAACCATCACCAAGCCGGACCTGAAAGAGGTACTAAAAGACTCTTGTAAACAAGAACATCAATATAATACTTGCAATATATCAGAGTAAACAAATTGTTTTTTAGAACAATGGCACTACAATACATTAAATCCATAATGTCAATAAATGTCAGTGGCTTAAACTCACCCATCAAAAGGCACAGGGTGGGGGGATGGATCAGAAAACATAACCCAACCATATGCTGCTTGCAAGAATCCCATCTGTCACAACAAGATAAATACAGACTTAAAGTGAAAGGATGGAAAACTATCATACAGGCTAATGGTCCACAAAAAAGGGCAGGAACCGCCATTCTCATCTCAGACACGATAGATTTTAAATTAAATAAAGTAATAAAAGATAGGCAAGGACATTACATAATGATTAGAGGATCAATCAGCCAAGAAGACTTAACAATTATAAACATCTATGCACCCAACAAGGGACCATCTAAATACATTAAGCATCTACTGAAAGAATTTCAAAAATACATCAATAGTAATACAATAATAGTGGGAGACTTCAATACCCCACTCTTACACTTAGACAGATCAACAAAGCAGAGAACCAATAAAGATACAAGAGAATTGAATGAAGAGACTGACAGACTAGACCTCTTGGACATTTTCAGACTCCTCCACCCCAAAAAACTGGAATACACCTTCTTTTCAAACCCACATAACACATACTCAAGGATAGACCACATGTTAGGCCACAAAGACAGCATCAATAAATTCAAGAGCACTGAAATCATCCCAAGTATCTTCTCAGACCACAGTGGAGTAAAACTAACATTTAACAACAAACGGAAAATTATTAAAAGACATAGAATTTGGAAACTAAACAACATGCTCCTAAAGAACCACTGGGTCAGAGACTCACTCAAACAGGAAATTCAAATGTTCCTGGAAACTAATGAAAATGAAGACACAACCTATCAAAATATTTGGGACACAGCGAAAGCAGTACTGAGAGGGAAACTTATAGCCATACAATCACATATTAAACACCAAGAAGAAGCCCAAATGAACGACCTTACTGCACACCTCAAGGACTTAGAGGAAGAGGAACAAAGGAACCCTAAAGCAACCAGAAGGACAGAAATCACTAAAGTTCGAGCAGAAATAAACAACATCGAAAATAAAAGAACCATACAAAAGATCAATGAAGCCAAATGTTGGTTCTTTGAAAGATTAAACAAAATTGACAAACCCCTAGCCAGACTCACCAAACAAAAAAGAGAGAAGACTCAAATTAATAGAATTGTAAACGGTGCAGGAGATATCACAACTGACACCACAGAAATCCAGAGAATCCTGCGAAACTTCTTTAAAGAACTATATGCCAGCAAGCTAGAGAATCTGGAAGAAATGGAACAATTCCTAGAAACCTATGCACTTCCAAAACTGAACCAAGAAGAACTACAAAATCTAAATGCACCAATCACAGACAAAGAAATTGAAACCGTTATTAAGAATCTCCCCAACAACAAAAGTCCTGGACCAGATGGCTTCACAAACGAATTCTACAAAACTTTCAGGAAACAGTTAATACCCATACTTCTTAAGCTATTCCATAAGATTGAAGAAACAGGAATACTCCCTTCCACCTTTTATGAAGCCAACATCACCCTGATACCAAAAGCTGATAGGGACAGAACAAAAAAGGAAAACTACAGACCAATATCTCTGATGAACATAGATGCCAAAATATTAAACAAGATCTTGGCCAACCAGATACAGCAACACATCAAAAAGATTGTTCATCATGACCAAGTGGGATTCATCCCAGGAATGCAAGGCTGGTTCAACATCCGTAAGTCAATCAATATCATTCACCACATCAATAAAAGCAAAGCCAAAAACCACATGATTATCTCAATAGATGCAGAGAAAGCCTTTGACAAAATCCAACACCCATTCATGCTCAAAACTCTACAAAAAATGGGAATAGATGGGAAATTCCTCAAGATAGTGGAGTCTATATATAGCAAACCTACAGCCAACATCATACTCAATGGAGAGAAGCTGAAAGCATTCCCCCTCAGATAGGGGACTAGACAGGGCTGTCCACTGTCACTGTCACTGTCACTGTCACTGTTACTCTTCAACATAGTATTGGAAGTTCTTGCCATAGCAATCAGGCAAGAGGAAGAAATCAAAGGAATACAGACTGGAAGGGAAGAAGTCAAGCTCTCACTATTTGCAGATGATATGATAGTATACATAGAAAGACCTAAAGAATCCAGTAGAAAATTACTGGAAGTTATTAGGCAATATAGCAAGGTATCAGGCTACAAAATCAATGTACAAAAATCAGTGGCATTTCTTTATGGAAACACTAAATCTGAAGAAGAAGACATCCAGAAATCACTCCCATTTACTGTTTCAGCAAAATCAATCAAATACCTAGGAATAAAGTTGACCAAAGAAGTGAAAGACTTGTATGCTGAAAACTATGAGTCGCTACTCAAGGAAATAGAAACTGATACCAAGAAATGGAAAGATATACCATGCTCATGGATTGGAAGAATAAATATCATCAAAATGAATATTCTCCCCAGAGCCATATACAAATTTAATGCAATACCCATCAAAGTTCCACCAAGCTTCTTTAAGAGAATAGAACAAACACTACAATCATTTATCTGGAACCTGAAAACATCTAGAATTGCCAAAACCATCTTAAGGAAAAGAAACAGAAATGGAGGCATCACACTCCCAGACCTTAAACTATATTATAAAGCCATCATCATCAAAACAGCATGGTACTGGAACAAAAATAGGCACACAGACCAGTGGAACAGAATTGAAAGCCCAGAAGTAAATCCCAACACCTATGGGCATCTAATCTTTGATAAGGGGGCCCAAAGAATTAAATGGAAAAAGGAGGCTCTCTTCAATAAATGATGCTGGGAAAACTGGGTTGAAACTTGCAGAAGAATGAAATTGAACCACTTTATCTCACCAGAAACAAAAATCAACTCCAAACGGATCAAAGACCTAGATGTCAGACCAGAAACAATCAAATACTTAGAGGAAAACATTGGTAAAACACTTTCCCACCTACACCTCAAGGACATCTTTGATGAATCAAACCCAATTTCAAGGAAGACTAAAGCAGAAACAAACCAATGGGACTACATCAAATTGAAAAGCTTCTGCACATCCAAAGAAACTATTAAACAAACAGAGAGACCCCTCACAGAATGGGAGAAGATCTTCACATGCCAGACATCAGACAAGAAACTAATCACCAAAATATATAAAGAGCTCAGCAAACTTAGCACCAAAAAAGCAAATGACCCCATCCAAAAATGGGCAGAGGAAATGAACAAAACATTCACCACAGAGGAGATCAAAAAGGCTAACAAGCATATGGAAAACTGCTCTAGGTCACTGATCGTCAGAGAAATGCAAATTAAGACAAAACTAGGATACCACCTCACTCCTGTAAGAATGGCATACATCAAAAAGGACAGCAGCAACAAATGCTGGAGAGGATGTGGGGACAGAGGAACCCTTTTACATTGCTGGTGGGAATGTAAATTGGTACAGCCTCTGTGGAGAGCAGTCTGGAAAACTCTCAGAAGACTAGACATGGACCTTCCATATGACCCAGTAATTCCTCTCCTGGGGTTATACCCCAAGGACTCCATAACACCCAACCAAAAAGAGGTGTGTACTCTTATGTTCATAGCAGCACAATTCATAATAGCTAAAACCTGGAAGCAACCCAGGTGCCCAACAACAGATGAGTGGCTGAGAAAGCTGTGGTATATATACACAATGGAATACTATGCAGCTATCAAGAACAATGAACCCACCTTCTCTGACCCATCTTGGACAGAGCTAGAAGGAATTATGTTAAGTGAACTAAGTCAGAAAGATAAAGATTAGTATGGGATGATCCCACTCATCAACAGAAGCTGACTAAGAAGATCTGAAAAGGAAACTAAAAGCAGGACCTGATCAAATTGTAAGTAGGGCACCAAAATAAAAACCCTGTGGTGAGGGGTAGACATGTAGCTTCCTGGGCCAGTGGGGGGTGGGAGTGGGCGGGAGGGATGGGTCACAGCCCTTTGGTGGTGGGAATGGTGTTTATGTACACTCCTAGCAAAATGTAGACATATAAATCAGTAGTTAATTAATATGAGAGGGGGAAATCAATTGTATGTCTCAAAGTTTCTCAAAAGACAAACTGAATCTTTTTAATATATAGGCTGTGTATTTGATATGCAGACTCTCTCAAAAGCCTAGACCAAGTAGATTAGAAGCATCCAATAGCACAGCTATATACAAGATACTGGGTACTGTACAGCAAACCATAACAAAGGGACTTTTCAAAGTTAACCCAATTACCAAATAATGTGATGATAACATTAACTATCGATTATCTTTTTGAACCCTAAGACAGCAGGAACCTCACATCTTCACTATAGAGCCCCTACTTCCCCCAGTCCTGGAACCCTTGGATAGGGCCCACTTTCCTGTATGCATCTCCCAATCCAAACCAAATAATATTGCATCCGCCGATCACAACCTAACCAAAGCAACGATTGCCACCTCAATATGCTTCTCCTCAGACTGTATCCAGAGACTTCACGTGTGGAATGACAACCCTTCAACTTCATTACTCGGGTGAGACCTTTCCTTTTATAGTACACTCTAATTTCATCTCAGGTAGTTCACTTTCTAACAAAGTCCCATAATCTAGATATACACCAGTTTCTGTGAGAGAGAGCTTATGTGCACACGTATCCATAAACTACTGCAAAATATATACCTGAAAGCAGAAGTACACTAGAGTTTGCAGTGAGTACCTCCCTAACATGGATCTCCACTATTCCAAGCTTGGGATCCATGATTGCTCAACAAATTGTTTGGCTTCATATGTTAACTCTCTTTTCAATCACCAGGTTCCAGATGCCACCAGGATGCTGGCTAGGCTTCCCTGGATTGAAGACCCCACCAATGTGTCCTGGAGCTCAGCTTCCCCAGAGACACACCTTACTAGGGAAAGAGAGAGGCAGACTGGGAGTATGGACCGACCAGTCAACGCCCATGTTCAGCGGGGAAGCAATTACAGAAGCCAGACCTTCCACCCTCTGCAACCCACAACAACCCTGGGTCCATGCTCCCAGAGGGCTAGAGAATGGGAAAGCTACCATGGGAGGGGGGGGGGGGTATGGGGATTGGGTGGTGGGAATTGTGTGGAGTTGTACCCCTTCTACCTTATGTTTTTGTTCACTAATCCTTTCTTAAATAAAAAATTTTTTAAAAAATTAAGATCACCTAAAAAAATAAAAGAAAATAATGTATTTAAAAGCTAGCTTGATTCTTTAGAATATTCAAGCTTTGTGTCTCTGAGTCTATGTTGCTACTTTTACCACAGGATCCCAAGTACTAGGATTTTTTGTTAGGTAGGTAGGTAGTGGCCAAAGAACCTAAAACCTTACAGGAGTGCCTTTTGAACTTTAAGGTACTTTCAAATTACTTGGCTATCTTGAGAAAATGCACACACTGATTCTACATTTCTAACAAGTTCTCTGGAGACACCTAAACTGCTGGCATAGGGGCCACACTTTAAGAGACAAGGTTGTTGGACCCATTAAGAAGTTTTAATTGCACTTTTCCCCTTCCATCCAAAGAGCCATTAGAAGCTCTTGAGGGATTTCAAGCAACAGATCTCCATGCTGAACAGAGGACAATAACTGAGATGTGAAGAACAATTTAAAAGAAACAATTCAGAGGAATGTGCTAATGTCTACAAGAGGCCAGGGAGTTCACACTTAGGCATATTTAGATGGTAAAGTCTGCAAGATTTATTGAATTAGACAAAGGAGAGAGAATGCAGGGTGACTGCAGTAAGAACTTCAAAGGAGTGAATGAGGGATGCATGAAATAATGGATTGCCTCTGTCATTTTCTCAACAAAGTTTTAGAATAGCACAATTTATAATAGTTCAGTTGTATATGATTTCAGAGAAATGAAAGACACTTTTTTCTGTCCCCATTGGAAATGATTTTTACCCAAATTATTTTTAACCTTACTCTCTTTTCTTCCCAGAGTATCAAAATGATAGAAGTGAGAGCAGTTCTAATTATATCTGTAACCATTTTTGTTCATCTGCATTTAGTGAGACTATCTGAGCTGGGTTTTTTTTTTTCCCCTTTAATTAAGTAGTTCTAACAGGCACATGCTCTTCTGCAAGATATTTCTCCAGTGCCAAAGTAATTAAATGTACAACTATGGTCACCCTACCCTTGTTTGCAATAGTGGTCTAGACTCCTGAGAATCCAGGCATCCTGTAAGAATCAGCGGTCTCCCTATGGAGAGGGAGTAGACTCCCTCAAGACAGACTCTTGGGACCATTCCTTCACATCATAGGAAACTTCGCTTACTTTAGGACATGGGAATAGGATTCCAGGGTTAATAGTTCCACTGTGCCACCTGCAGAAGCATTCTGCCACAGGGAATTGCATTTATTGCCAGCAGCATATGGCACACAGAGATGTGGAGTCCACCATGGATTACACTCTGCTAGTCCTACCCCTGCCGCCTACTTCTGCTGCTGTAATTCACAGGTGGCATAAAGGGTAATGCTTCAAGGAGAAACTTCCAGCCCAAATTCTGGGAAATTGCCTTGGTTTGCTCATAAGCACCCAAGTAAAAAATTTTAAGTCAGTGTACAACCCTTGCAGCCTCCAGATTCCCCTATTCTTATCCTAAAATGGTCTCAAAAATAGCTATCTTTATTTGCATACATTCCAGAACATCTCTTACCTTTTCTTAAATACTTTTGATTATTTATTTTGAATAGAGAGACAAATTAAGAGGGAAGGAAGAGATAAGGAAAGAAAAGAGAGACACCTGCAGTAGCGTTTCACTGCTTGTGAAGCTTTGCCCTTGAAAGTGGGAGCTGGGGGCTTGAAACCAGGTCCTTAAGCACTGTATTATGTATACTCTACCAGCTATACCACCAGCAGGTCCCATCTCATATTTTCAGTCTTCACTATTGTCCTCCACTGTCCTGCTTGCTTCTTTAGAACTATTTACCAAAAATAACATTTTTTTATAGAGACAGTAAGATATTGAGAAGGAAGGGGAAAACGAAAGAAAGAAAGAAAGAAAGAAAGAAAGAAAGAAAGAAAGAAAGAAAGAAAGAAAGAAAGAAAGAAAGAAAGACACCTACAGTCCTGCTTCACTGCTCGCGTAGCATCTCCCCTGCAGTTGGGGAACCAGGTACTTGAACCTGGGTTCTTGTGCAAAGTAATGTGTGCATTCTACCCTATGTGCCACTTTCTGATTCCTTGTCAAATATTTTTATTTGTTTTTCCTTCTTCTCACCTACTTCCTCATCCCCTTCCATGGAGCATTATACTTCGTAAGACCTACTACCTTCCCACAGTTGTCAAGCACACACTCTGCCACAGTAACCATGTGGACCAGAGTGGAATCATGGCGGTCATTGCATCACCTTCATTCAGAAAAAGGCATTTTGGAGACATACTCCATTCTCTACTTTGGTCATGAATAGAGATGCCTGTGCTCATGGCTCCCATTGCAAAGTGGGACCTCTGGGTGCAGTGCACCAAGAGCAGAGATCTGGCAATGCAGTAAGTAGGGAGTCTTGGGGCAAACTGGAATGGACACATCCTGCTAAAAAGGACAGTTACCTACCTTAATAGATCCAGCCAATAATGTCTGCTGGGAAGTTGGTCTTGTAATTTTTTAAAATTTATTTTCACTTGCAAAGTGTTACCCCTGAAGGTGGGGACTGGGGACTTGAACCTGGGTCCTTGTGCACTGTAACATGTGCGCTCAACCAGGTGCGCCACCACTTGGTCCCTATCTTGTACTTTCTAATTAATGCAAAAATCCTCATACCTTTGCTTTTTTCCTCCCTCAGTTAAATAAAAATATTGAGATAATACATTTGAAGGTCAACCAGCGAAGATCTCTGATTCATACTTCTCTTGGTTTAAGACATCCCATAGAAATATTCCCATTTTTCAGATACTTGGAATTTTTTGAGTACATTATATTAGCTCATCTGATAGTTTTTCCTCATAGGACCCTGCACACAGAAAATTAACTCAACAAGTTCAAAATGTTATTACATTCCCCAGCATGTCTTTTATCAGATCTCAATGTAAGTGTATTTAGATAATCTTGAGGCTTCTCTTTGCCATTGGTAGGTGCCACTAACGACAAAATTTGCCTTAAGAAGTTTGGGGTCCAGGTAGTAGTGTACAGGTGAGTGTATACATTACTGTGCACAAGAACCAGGGTCCATGCTCCCACAAGACACCTACAGAGGATAGTAAAGCAATAAAGCAGGTATGCAGGTAACTCTTTTTCTCTCTTGCTCTCTATCTCCTTCTCCCTTCTCAATTTCTCTCTCTCTTAAAAAGGAAGAAAGAAAAAATGGGGGCACCAGAAGCAGGGGATTTGTTGTGCAAGCACTGATCACCAGTGATAACCCTGTTGGCAATAAGTGTGGGGGGGGGAGAAAGAAAGAAAAAGGGGCCAGGTGGTGGCGCACCTGGATAAGCACATTACAGTGCAAAAGGATGCAGGTTCAAGCCCCTGGTCCCCATCTGCAGGGGGAAAGCCTCATGAGTGGTGAAGCAGGACTGTAGGTGTCTCTCTGTTTTTCTTCCTCTCTATCTCCCCGTCCCCTCTCAATTTATCTCTGTCCCGATCCAATAAATGAATTAAAATGTTTAAAAAAAAAAAAGAGAGAGAGAGAGAATGAAAGAAAGAAAAAAAGAGAAAAAAGAAAAAGGGGTTTGAAGACAGTATTTTAGATATATTTTCTCCTTTTTTTTTCACTCTATTGTGGGTTGTGTTAATAGTTTACAATACTGTTGTTAACCACCTCTCATCTCCTTATAATAGGTATCTGGAATACACACACTCTCTCTCTCCCCCCAATTTAGGACCTTTAAAAAAAATACCATGAAAGTACTATAAAGATCATGAAATTCTTCATAAAACCGAATTTAATCATCCTTCCTTCTTCCCAGAGTCTCCCACTCAGCAGCTGCCAAGTATTTACCCACCTCTCCTCCTGTCTGTATATAATTCCAGAACAATCAGTGCCTCCTTTTAGTGTCCCTCTGTTTAGCACATGACTCTCCCATTTTGGGACTGGAAGGATACATTGGATTTGTTAGTTTTTTTTTTTTTTAATCAAATAAACCAGCTCCCTTATCCTGTAGTTAAGGCAAGAAAAATTGTCCACTTAGAGATGATCTCTAAAGAATCTGTCACTATAATGCAATATTGCACCATCATTCAAAATCCCTAGAGCATTAGCCATGATCACTCACAGCTCTCAGAAAATCTTTCTGGCTTTAAGCTAAGTCTCCTTAAGTTAGTTTCCTTACTGATTAGTCATTTAATGATCAAACACTTTACTATTTAATCACTTTCTGAATTCTTTCCAGTATCTATCTCTTTTTTTCTTTTTGCAATTTGCAATTTGTTTGACTTTTTAATCATTTTTAAATGAATTTACCCAATGGCATGCCTATACATCTTAAGTACCAATCTTGCATTATTTCATAAGCATGCCCTTTGGGTGTCTTTTGCTATTTTGTAAACAATTTAATATTTTTAAGAATAACTCAACTAAGGATGATGATGGTACCCCAGGGTGAGCTCACACATTGCCATTCACAGGACCTGAGTTCAAATCCCCAGTCCTCACCTGCAGGAGGGAAGCTTCACAAATGGTGAAGCAGTTTTACAGATATCTCTCTTTTTCTCCCCCTCTCTATCTTCCTACCTCAGTTTTTCTCTGTCCTTCAAGATAAAAAAAAAAATTAAAAATTAGTAAGATTAATAAGATAGCTTAGTAGCCAACTCTGTGAAGACTTAATTTCATGTTCAATAGACAATTTAAGGTTGAATTCTGTGAATGCTACCTAGGATGATACAGTATTGAATGCTTTACACTGGCTGGGAGGCTGGGAGTTCTGGGGGTGGTTTCACTGATTTGCATGCCTCTCTCCTCTGTATCAACTCTGTTCACCAGTGCCTTCCCAGGCTGTTCCCTGCAGTCACGGATGTCTACAAGTTTCTTTCTACTGGAGGATATTTCTTCTCTCTCTTCTAGATTAAACTCTGGTCCTGAACTATGCACCATCCAGAACACTTCCTGGGAAACAACATATGCTTTGAGAAGCTTAGAAATACCTAAAGAAACCAGGTTTCCCGGTTCAAGATATAAAATATCCCCAAACATCATGGATCTAATAGCCAGATCTATAACTTACTAAGTTACCAAGTGAGACAGCTTTGGTCAAGTACATATTTTCTTGGTTTAGTTGTTCCTTCATCTTTTAATGAAAACAATCATGGTCCCAAGATGTGGTGCCCAACTAGTACAGCACACACTTTCCATGCATGAGACTTTGAGTTAAATCCTGACTAGCACAACCTATCAGAACTCCTCAGCCAAGTTTCTTGCTCTCATAAAATAAATATTTAAAATAAATTAAAACAGATACTTCTCATAAATTTGTGAGAACTGAAATAAATCTGTGGGGGGAGGGTTGCACAGTTGGCATTTAATGAAAGAGAAGGAAGAACAAGAGGAGGTACTATCATTGTTATTCTATGGAAAAGAGCATCTGAACAGTAGTGCCAACAAGACTAAGCAGAAAAAAAAAACTGTGAACCCATAGAAACATGTATAACTCAAAGAAATAGACATTTGAAATATCACCAAATACCTAGAAAAATATGAAAGAAATCTGTAAAATATTGCTTCTAATGGGATTAAAATTGTAGAGAAAGAGAAGTACCCTTTGTAGTCATATCATGTCAAAAAACAATGTGGCTTTGATAAGAAGAAAAAAACTAAATAATACTTAAATAAATTTTTGGAGATATTATTTAAATGTTAAAGGCAGCCTTTAATCATATCCACTACTGTAGCAAACATTTTGCTTCACACCTCATGGACTTGGAAACTTTTTGACTATATCTTTAACCAGGAAACCCTTTAAAGTACTGAGCACAAGTTAACAAACAAGTTGGTCTTTTTGCTGTTGTTGTTGTTCCTTCAACCAAGTTCCTCTTCTCACTCCACCCCAAAACTGTTATATTTCTATCTATACCTGCTCAGGCAAACCTTCCTTATTAACCGATTAGCAGATGGAATTAGCATCAGTGACCAGCCAGGTTGAGTATGTACATTCCATATCCAAGGGCGTAGGTTCAAGCCCCTAGTCTTCACCTGCAAGGGGAAGCTTTAAGAGTAGCGAAACAGCAGGTATCTCTCTTTCTCTCTCCCTAACTCCTCCCCTCAGCTTATCTCTGCCCTATCAAATAAAATGAAAAAAGTAGAAAAGAAAAAGTCTATTGAGTACTAAAAAAAAAAAGAAGAAAAAAAGGGGGGGGGATGCATGTAGGAAAAAAATGTGAAGTTTTTTTCTCTAATGAGGTGAAACTTCAAATTAAAAACGAGAGTACTGATGGAAAAATATGAATATTGCACTCTGTTTTTAGGGAACAATAGAAGGTGTATTTTTATAATAGAAAGGAAAATGTGTTAAGGGTGGGGATATGTTCTTTCCAAACTGCCTTTAGATGCACCAGTACCATACTATATGGCCTTCCAGAAAGCTTTACAAATGAATTATCCCTACGGCAGGGCTCATTCTCCTTCCAAATCAACCCCCAAAGCCTAAGAAGCCTTTCCTCTTAACCAGAGAAATTCAGTCATTAACTTTTTAAAGGGGCCTGGGAGGTGATGCCATGGAGAAAGCCTTGAACTCTCAAGCATGAGGAACTTTTTAAAGTTCATCCAACTTCTTACAGAATAAAATTGTCACTCATCATTGAATATGACCAATGATTGCTAAGCTGACTACAACACTCAAGTTCAGTTTCTATAAAATCACTTCCTATTCCCCCAAGTCAGAAGCATCCACAAGTCTCACAGGAGACACAGTGCTGCAGGCAAGATGCCAAGTGAAAGTTCTTCTTCTTCTAGCATTTGCCCTTCTTCCGTAGCCAGTCAACAGTGTCAGGTTGAGCCTGATGTAAAGTTTCGAGACCTCCTTTGAATCTGGAGAGGTGGCAGTCGTTGACTATGTGGGTCATAGTCTGTCTGGAGCCTCAGGGGCAATTCGGGTCATCTCTGGCTCCCCAGCGATGGAACATAGCGGCGCACCGGCCATGGCCTGTTCTATAGCGACTGAGGAGGGCCCAATCATAACGTGCTAGGTCAAAGCTGGGTTGACGCTTGCAGGGGTCTGTGATGAGGTGTTTGTTCTTTACCTCAGCTGACTGCCAACTCTGTTTCCAAGAGTCTGGAACAGAGAAGTTCAGTGTAAGCGTAGGGGACCAGACTGGGTGACGAGACGTCAAGCGTTGGACAGGGTGGGCAAAGATATCCGCGTATATTGGCAGGTCCGGTCGAGCGTAGACGTGGGAAATGAACTTAGATGATGCCGCATCCCGACGAATATCTGGCGGGGCGATGTTGCTAAGAACTGGCAGCCATGGAACCGGGGTGGAACAGATGGTTCCAGAAATTATCCTCATGGGGGAATATAATTTGGAATCGACCAAGTGAACATGGGGGCTACAGAACCATACTGGGCACAGTATTCTGCAGTGGAATAGCATAATGCCAGAGATGATGATCGTAGTGTGGAAGCGCTCGCGCCCCATGAGGAGCTGGCCAGTCTTGCAATGATGTTATTCCTCACGCCCACCTTTGCTGCAGTTTTTATGAGATGTTCGTGAAATGACAGAGTGCAATCGAGAGTAATGCCAAGATAGACTGGCTGGGCTTCATGCCGGATTCTCGTACCCCCAAGCTGCACATTAAGCTCACGCGAGGCCGAGGCATGGTGTAGATGGAAAACAGATGATACCGTTTTTGCAGTGCTAGGGATTAGTCGCCATTTTTTACAGTAATCAGATATCAGAGACATGTCTTTCGTGAGTGTTTCCTCGAGGATGTCGAACTTGGATGCCTGAGTTGCACAGCAGATGTCATCGGCGTAGATGAACTTCCTTGAAGAAGTTTCTGGGAGGTCATTAAATAGCGTAGGAGCCAGAACAGAGCCCTGGGGGAGGCCACTTGAGACAAGTCTCCATCTGCTAGACTTGTCACCCAGATGCACCCGGAATCTTCTGTTTTGGAGAAGAAACGATATAGTGTTGGCCACCCATGGAGGCAGGCATCTTGAGATCTTGACTAGGAGACCACGGTGCCAGACCAAGTGAAAGTGAAAATGTGTCAGTCCTTCTTGTAAAGCATAGGCTAGTGCTTATCAGTTAACAGTCAATGGCTGCAGGTGCAGGAAAAAACCAGCCTGGCTGGGGATGAAGAGCTTGTGCTCCTTGCCCAGTCTTGCTACTAACTAGTTGTATCACCTTGCATAAGGCACTTCCTCCATTCAAGTTCTTCCTAAAACCAAGATCTGCTATGACATTCAAAGGACCCTTCTGGTCTGCCAGTGCTCCCCATCCTCCTCTGTCCTTCTATTTCCAGCTCAGTCCCCAGTACAGATGTGTAGAAACAGTAACTAAAAACAAAGTGTTTCCTTGGTCTGTCGAAATTAATCATGTCTTCACCTTTCCAAACTTATGAATCATCTCCTTCCTCCTATTTAAATAATTTCCTTATTATAAAAACAACATAGATTTATCATTAAAATATTCACATATACAGATCAGGAGAGAGAGAGAGAGAGAGAGAGAGAGAGAGAGAGAGAAAATAATACCAGGTTCTTCCAGTCTATACTACTTAGAGGTTGGCCATTGTACTTGTATTTTTTCAGTCTAATAATGCATTGAGACCTTTCTCCTTTTCTTTTTAAAAATAGAATTTTGAAGGGTGAGGGGCCATTTCTGGGGCTTCACCACTCTGGAATAGCTTTTTCAAATAGAGACTGGGGGATTGGGAAACCACAGCACTGAAGTTTCCTTCATTGTAGTGGGGTTAAATTTGAAGCTGGGTCATATACATGGTAGAGTAGACCAATATCCAAGTAAGCTATTTTGTGGGTCCAAGAATATAATTTAATGACCACGGTTGCTAGCCCATACAAGTGTGCTTTACCAGTTTATCTTAGTTTGTTTTTCTTTTGTTGCTTATGCAATTTTACCCTCTCATTTTTAAGTGATATAGCTAGTTGCTCTAAAGAATATTAATACAGAAATAAAATGTTCTTTACTCAGTTGTGGCAGGTTTTCAACTAGTTGAGATCCTTTCAACTGAAAAACTAGGATATAATTCTATTTATTTTTAATCTGGACTGAATTTATGACTCACTTATAACTAAAAAATAATGCAGAAGTGCTGTTGCAGAAGTACTAAGGCTAGAGGGGCAAAGGCCACACAGTTCTCAAATATCGGTCTTGGCAACCTTGCTCCAAGACTCACTGATCTCAACACAGCACCTCCCTTTATCTCTGGGGTATATGTTCTAAGACCCCTAGTAAACTTCTGAAGCCACATATAGTACTAAATACTATATATACTGGGCTTTTTCCTTTCATCCATCCATATGTATGTATGTATAAGTCAGACAAGACTTATAAAAGGTTTAAAAGGTTTTGCTGATAGCAAAAAAGAACAGCTATGAAAATAAGGATGAATATGGGATGATCTCACTCTCAGGCAGAAGTTGAAAAACAAGATCAGAAGAGAAAACACAAGTAGAATCCGAACTGGAATTGGTGTATTGCACCAAAGTAAAAGACTCTGGGGTGGGTGGGGAGAGTACAGATCCAAGAAGGATGACAGAGGACCTAGTGGGGGTTGTACTGTTATATGGGAAACTGGGAAATGTTATGCATGTAAAAACTATTATATTTACTGTTGAATGTAAAACATTAATTCCCCAATTAAAAAAATTTTTTAAAGAAACTAAAAAAAAAAAAATTCAAAAAAAAATAAGAAAGCTTAGGTGACTGTGGTATCTCGCTGTCTCCTTCAAAATGTCTAATCTCATTCAGATCACAGTTGACGGCCAGTAACTGAGAACATAGAAATTTAATAAATAAGCAATTACAACAGGAAACACCTTCTTGGAACCCAGATACCATGATGTGAGGGAGCCCTAGATATATGAAGAAGGCTTGTCCTGAGTCAATTCCCTGAGCTCAAGCAATAGACATGTGGGTAAGAAAAACCAATATGAAAACTGATCCTCAGACCCACTATTTATTTCCTAAATATTTTCTTACACCTAGACCATAATTTTTTTCTAGTCAAGTCTTCAGTCATCACTGAGCAAAGAAGAGTTGCCATGTTTAAACACCTGATCCACAGATTCAATAAGCAAAAACTGGTGATTTGTACTACCAAGTCTAGGAACTTTGGTACAGCAACAGACAAATACACAAAACCTGACACTATTAAAATGTCTACTAAAAAGCATATTCTGAAGGACATTGAACAGAAAGTGGTTAAATGAACTCATTTTAATTTGCAGGGAAAAAGAAAAGACTGAGAATCTGGGAGGAGCAACCTTTAAAGTCTGTTTATCTCTTATGTAAATTTGTCAGCAACATCATGTTCTATGTTTGAAACAGCCAATCAAGGATGCTTAAAATATGGCTAAGGTTCTTAGAAAAGAGTAGCTTATATTGAAGAAAAGCAATGAGTTGATTTAATGAGTTAAGAGTTAATGAGAAATGAGTTAAGAAATAAAAATAACGTCAGCATCTCTATTTGAAGGAGGACTGGAGCTTACTCTGAAAAAGGCAATACTATAATGTGGTTTAGAGAAAAAGTTTTGGAACTAGATTCATCTGGGTACAAAATATATTGCAATTATCACACTGCCAATACCCTTATCTCTAAAACTAGAAGACATCGTTCACCCCACTTAGAGTGGTAAAACCATACATGTGGTAGGCCCCAGTTCAGGAGAGAGAGAGAAGAGGGGACACACATTCAAGGTCACAAAGTTAAATGAATTGGACTTTGAACTCTATCTGTGCTGAGTCATCATTTGTGTTGCATCATTGGCAAGAGTGATATATCTGACAAATATCATACCCAATAATTTGGTACCGAGCATCAAGCTGCATTCTGAAACAACTGGATTTATAATACCTGCCTTTAAGAAGCTAACAAATTCACTGGGCCATTACTCAAAATGAAGTTTTTTTAAACATCAGGTAGACAGATTGAGGTAGAAACTTAAAAAATGTGAACTTGCAAAAACAAATTAAAAATACCTATAAGTACTATTGGTTCATTATCACATTTGAGAAGAGCAGCTATAGAGGCATTAGATAGTAGCTGCCATTTTTAAGTATATGCTGTAAGCAAGTAGAAAGACCTAAAAAGACATCATAATAGTGTCTACTTAGATTTAGATATCCTCCTCACCTACTTCATATTATATTTCCCTTACTAACTCCAAGGCTACCCTTATCAAAGTAAGGACTGCAAAAGCTGAACAAGGGAAAGAGACTGGCATACTTTAATGATGACTCTTTAGTCACTATCAGGCCACCCCATCAGCTGGGGCCATAGTCAGGGAGTTCTGGGATTCCCATACAAACACGATGAGCCTAGACCTCAAATAGATCCCTCTCCCTATTACCAATAGTCATCTCCATCAGGAACAACATAATGGACTCCTTTGGGGGTCCTAATAGGACCTTGCACTCAGTGTGGATCAACAACAGTAGAGAATGTTCCATCTTCTGAAGGGGGCTTGGATAACATACTCTATCTACCACCTGAAGAAGATGGGTCTTAAAATTGGTGCAACTCACAATGTTCCTACTGATGACCACAGGATGTAAGTTCAGACCTACAGGGATGTAGAGGTTACATAGGCTCCTATGCTGAATATGGGCCTCATATCAAATAGATGGGGTTTATAATCAATAATATTTATACACTTTTCCCATATTTGGGGGCTACTCTCTTTCCTGATCCAGCTTTCTGGTCCTTTTTTCAGCTATGACATCATCTCCCCAGACAATAACTTGTATCCACCTGCAAATCAGATGTCAGGCTCAGGCAGAAACTAATAAAGTCATGGGACCTTTGGAATATAACTAAAATAGACCTATTAGCTATTTCTAAAACAGAGACCCCAAATCTTCATCTGCAATATTCCAGCCTTTAGGTTCATGATTAATCAACAATTTTTATGGCTTTATATGTTAACTTTTTTTCAGCCACCAGCTTCCAGATGCTACCATGATGCTAACCGGACTTCCCTGGACAGATGACCCCACTAATGTGTCCTGGAGCTCCACTTCCTCAGAACTCCACCCCACTAGGGAGAGAGAGAGAGACAGGCTGGGCATATAGATAGACCTGTCAATGCCCATGTTCAGCGGGGAAGCAATTACAGAAACCTTCCACCTTCTGCACCCCATGGTGAACCTGGGCCCATACTCCCAAAGGGTGAAAGAGTAGGAAAGATAGCAGAGTGGGGGAGGGGATGGGATATGGAGCTCTGGTGGTGGGAATTGTATCTCTCTTATCCTATGGTCTTGTCAATGTTTTAATTTTATAAATAAATAAATTGTAAAAGAAGAAGGAGAGGAGTCGGGCTGTAGCGCAGCAGGTTAAGCGCAGGTGGCACAAAGCACAAGGGCCAGCATAAGGATCCCGGTTCGAACCCCGGCTCCCCACCTGCAGGGGAGTCGCTTCACAGGCGGTGAAGCAGGTCTGCAGGTGTCTATCTTTCTCTCCTCCTCTCTGTCTTCCCCTCCTCTCTCCATTTCTCTCTGTCCTATCCAACAACGACAATAACAATAATAACTACAACAATAAAACAGCAAGGGCAACAAAATGGAATAAAATTTAATTAAATTTAAAAAAAAAGAAACTGACTTTTAAAAAAAAGAAGGAGGAGGAGGAGGAGAAAAAGAAGAAGGAGGAGGAGGAGGAGGAGAAAGAGAAGGAGAAGGAGAAGGAGAAGGAGAAGGAGAAGGAGAAGGAGAAGGAGAAGGAGAAGGAGGAGGAGAGAAGAAGAAGTAGAAGAAAAAGTGGATGCAGTGTGAATGGAGGCCAGAACTGAATCTGTAACCTTAGAATCAAGGCAACTTGCCAAAATGTTCTCCTTGAGCCCCTACATAAACCTTTGTGATTCATTATTTTGTTTCCTTTCAGGTCCATGACTATGGCATCTCTCTCAGTACTTTATGTCCAAACACCTAGCCAACGGCCTAGATTCCATTTCCCTACTTCATGCTTTCCATTTGTCTTGGGGGCTAGGCTTTCCCATGGTATTTGGTTTCAGTACTGCTGCACCCACCTGCAGGGGGAATGCTTCATGAGTGGTGAAGCAGTCTTTCGTGTGTCTCCGTCTCTCTCCCTATCATCCTCTTCCCTCTTGATTTCTGGCTGCCTCTATCCAATAAATAAAACATATATTAAAATGTTTAAAAATATTGTTACAATCCATCTGAAAGCCAGACACAAGTACCATGTTCAACATCTTGATTAGTAAGTGGCTGCTCATCTCTGTCAGGAAGGGGGTCTCTTTCCTTAGCCAGTTGCTTATGTGTAAATTTTAGCCAGTCTCTTATGTTTTCTGATTTTTGTTTTGCTCATCTGAAACTCGAGGCAGTTGAGAAGAAGGAAGGTCATTCAGATGAAAAAAAAAAAGCCTCCCAAAGTCATATAGTTAGTCAATGTCAGAAAAAAGGAAGTAAAACTCTAACTTGGACCACTTGTTTGGACACTTAATTGGGCTCAATTATTATATATTATTTGAAACGTGAGAATCTTCCTGGATGTCCACTTAGAACCTAAGACTATTGACATTACCTCCATTAATAATTAGTGTGTTTAGTTTTGAAATATATTAAGGATAAAGACCAGAGAACTGAGCTCTAGTGTGTGTGGTAGTAGGAACTGAGCCTGAGACCTCTGGGGCCTCAAGCATCAAATCCTGTGTTTTATATTGAGTTACATCACCAACTTCATAACTGGTATTTTGAAATCCAGTTATTATAGTTGGTTTTAAAAATATATTCCCAGAAAGTTCTGTAGGCATGGCTATGGAGAAGCAGAAGCTGTGTTTTGCTCTCCCTGACCAACTAGGAATAGCAGAGGATCACCTGAGAACTCACCAAGATAGGATTAAGCCAGGGGTGAGTGCAAACATGTATGGCTCATGGACAGAGAAGGACTTAAGGAGAGATTCCTGGGGCAAAAAGCCGTTACCTACCTACCCAGAAGCAGGTGGTACCTACCTGCCCAACAGTTTGCCGGTTGATGCATCGCCTCCAGTCTGAGTTTTATGAACAAAAAGACTGCTGAAGGGAAAAGAAGATCACCTAAACCTCACCAATTACAAATGTGGGTCTCCATTGTTGTTGCCCCTCAGGGACTGGAACAGTAGCAAGGGAGCCTTATACTGAAATGGGGGGAGTTAGATAACTGGCTGGTTACTCAGGAGAAAATCTACCCTCCCAGTGGTCAGATGTGGCCATATAGTAGGAGTCTTTTCACATAGTTGTCCTGATAAATTGGAAAAAAAAAAAAGTGTGAATAAATCCCCAGAAATCAGGATTTATTCAGAAGCACTTGGCCACAGTGTGATGCTTCACTTGTGGGGATGGACTGCAGATTGGGCCTACAACACATTGCTGAGGTCATCTGCCCAGGGAAGTCAGGATGGGATCTTAGTAATATCTGCAACTTGATGGCTGATAGGCTGTAAGATAAAAAGCAGATAAAACAATAAACAGGAACCAAAAAGTAGAAACTGTCTCACTCTCCAAGGGGAGGCTAGGTCTTTCTACTCTGCCACTCCACTCAAGGAAGACTGGTTTGGAAATGAGAGCTGCCTAGAATATTCCCAGCTGTGACCATGAACTGTGATCCCAGAATGACAAGGACTCAAGAGGTTACACAGGCACCTGTGCTCAATGTGAATATATACAGGCCCTGGGTCAGATCAATGGGGTAAACAGTTAACTGGACTTAAATATTTTCTTCAAGTTTGGGAGCTACTCTCTACCTTAATCCAGCTTTCTAGTCCTACTCTATACTCTTGATTACATCTTCCAAGACAATATTTTTAGCCCACTTCCATGTTAACTATTAAGCTCAAGCAAAAATTATTAAAGTCATAGGCCCCTGGAAGCACATATTAAAAAAAATTAAGTAGAAATAGAGTAGATGAGAATAGTACTGATTTTGACACACTTAATGACACTCAACACTTTAACAAGTGAGAGAATGCTCAAGGTCATCTGATAAAGAAAGGACTACAAAAGCTGGAAAAGGGCAAGAGATTGGCTTACTTAATGATGGCCCTTTTGGTCAATACCAAGTTATTCCACAATATGGGGCCCTAGTTAGGAAATCCTTAGATATGATGGACCTAGACCTACCTTCACTGGTCACTTTCAACAGAACATCATCATAGGCTCCCTTGTGGGCCTCTCCAGGACCTTGCCCTCAACTATAAAGTGCAGGTGCTAGGCTCCAGAAAATAGCTCACACAGGAGAGTACATATTTGCTTGAGAACCTAGGTTTGAGCTCCTGGCCCCAAGGACCACATAGGAATATCTTAAATTGCACTGAAGGTATTTCCATGACTGATAGTTGTATCTATCCCCCTCTACCTGAAATTAAATGGATAAAACAAAAAAAAATTAGGGTTTGGGTCATGGTACACCTGAGTGCACATGTTAACCATTTGCAAGGAAATAGGTTCAAGCAATTAAAGAGAGATCTTTCTTTTTTATTTTTATTTATAAAAAGGAAATATTGACTAAACCATAGAATAAGAGGGGTACAACTTCACATAATTCCTACCACCAGAACTCTGTATCCCATTCCCTCCCCTGATAGCTTTCCTATTCTTTATCCCTCTGGGAGTATGGACCCAAGGTGATGCAGAAGGTTGAAGGTCTGGCTTCTGTAATTGCTTCCCTGCTGAACATGGGCGTTGACAGGTCTCCCTATTTTCCTTGCTCCTCTCAATCTCTCTGTCCTATTAAAAATTTTAAAAAGATAATTTTATAAGTCTGTTAAAAGCAACATATTTTTGCTGGGCAGAGACACTGATTGGAGTAGTGGTGGTGGCAGGGATGGTCGTGGTCATGATGGTAGTGGTAGTGGGTGGTATAGGTCCAATATAATAACAAAAATCTGAATTTCATTATGAGGTTGCTGTACAGAAAAAAGGTCCCTTAGTGAAAGGGTCATAGTCAAACCTTCACCAGGACTTCACCAGTAGTCTGCATGCTTCTTTTCTCATCATATAAGCACCTAATAAATATTCTAATAAAAAGATACAAGGAGTCACTTGCGTTTTGTAATTTATTGATTTCTCAAGGACTGTTTCTCAGAGTTGTCCTCACCTCCCTGACTCTTTCATATACAGCACCAACTGCTCCTCTGCAACAGAACATATGCTATTGTAGTCTTTAACTCTTAGTTAATTTGTCAAATGGAAGTTCTTCATTTTATTTATTATAGAGTTTTTAGGCCTAGGAAACTTTAGTGACTAGTGATAATAGGAACTAAACAAACTGGCGTCTGTTCAGTGATCTTACCAACAAATCTATTCCTGCAATTCCAATTAACTCTATCCCCTCTGAAGATTCCTACAGGCGCTTCCGCCAAGCCATCTTCAAAGCAGCTTCCCAAGCCATTCCTCATGGGAGACGTGCTAACTATACGCCTTGTCTTGATGCTGAATGCGATCAACTACTAAAGCAGTATGATGAGTCGGGCGACCCAGATGTGGCCGACCATCTCATTGCCTCCCTGGATGCAGCACGCCAAGCCCGCTGGCAACAACTCACGGAAAGTCTGAACTTCACCCACTCCAGTAGGAAGGCCTGGAAGCTTCTTCACAGACTGGGTGCAGGTAGCCAACCCCCTCCCGTCTCCCATCCTCCCGTATCTCCAAACTCAGTGGCCAGTCACCTAACTCAAGTTAGATGTGCTAAGATCGACCCAGTCTGGAAAAGAGAAATTTCCCATGAGTGGTCATCCCACTTCTGTTTATCTTGTCCATCTCCAAAACTCTCTCCCTTTACACTGTCTGAACTGGAAGACGCTTTGAAGAGGGTTAAACCGGGAACAGCTGCTGGCTATGATAACATCACCCCAAAACTCATTCTTAACCTGGGTCCCGTGGCAAAGAAGTGGCTCGCTTCATTCCTGTCCCATATCTTGGAATCTGAGTCTATGCCCAATTTTGGCGTCGTGCGAAGATTATAGCAGTTTTGAAACCAAAGAAAGACCCAACACTGGCCGCCAGCTATAGACCAATTTCTCTCCTCTCCATGTGTTACAAACTCCTTGAGAGGCTGCTTCTGTCACGTATTTCTCCTCTTACAGAGAAATTCCTATCACCCGCCCAAGCTGGTTTCCGCCCAGGAAGATCTACCTGTGAACAAGCCCTGGCCCTCTCAACTTACACTGAAAATGGATTCCAGAAGAATTTAAAGACAGGTGCTGTCTTTGTTGATTTCACAGCAGCCTATGACATGGTCTGGCACCATGGTCTCCTAGTCAAGATCTCAAGATGCCTGCCTCCATGGGTGGCCAACACTATATCGTTTCTTCTCCAAAACAGAAGATTCCGGGTGCATCTGGGTGACAAGTCTAGCAGATGGAGACTTGTCTCAAGTGGCCTCCTCCAGGGCTCTGTTCTGGCTCCTATGCTATTTAATCTTTACATCAATGACCTTCCAGAAACTTTTTCAAGGAAGTTCATCTATGCCGATGACATCTGCTGTGCAACTCAGGCATCCAAGTTCGACATCCTCAAGGAAACACTCACGAAAGACATGTCTCTGATATCTGATTACTGTAAAAAATGGCGACTAATCCCTAGCACTGCAAAAACGGTATCATCTGTTTTCCATCTACACCATGCCTCGGCCTCGCGTGAGCTTAATGTGCAGCTTGGGGGTACGAGAATCCGGCATGAAGCCCAGCCAGTCTATCTTGGCGTTATTCTCAATCGCACTCTGTCATTTCACGAACATCTCATAAAAACTGCAGCAAAGGTGGGCGCGAGGAATAACATCATTGCAAGACTGGCCAGCTCCTCATGGGGCGCAAGAGCTTCCACAGTACGATCATCATCTCTGGCATTCTGCTATTCCACTGCAGAATACTGTGCCCCAGTATGGTTCCGTAGCCCCCATGTCCACTTGGTCGATTCCAAATTATATTCCTCCATGAGGATAATTTCTGGAACCATCCGTCCCACCCCGGTTCCATGGCTGCCAGTTCTTAGCAACATCGCCCCGCCAGATATTCGTCGGGATGCGGCATCATCTAAGTTCATTTCCCACGTCTATGCTCGACCGGACCTACCAATATACGCAGATATCTTCGCCCACCCTGTCCAACGCTTGACGTCTCATCACCCAATCTGGTCCCCTACTCCTACACTGAACTTCTCTGTTCCAGACTCTTGGAAACAGAGTTGGCAGTCAGCTGAGGTAAAGAACAAACACCTCATCACAGACCCCTGCAAGCGTCAACCCGGCTTTGACCTAGCACATTATGATTGGGCCCTCCTCAATCGCTATCGAACAGGCCGGTGCGCCGCTGTGTTCCATCGCTGGGGAGCCAGAGACGACCTGAACTGCCCCTGTGGCTACAGACAGACTATGACCCACATAGTCAATGACTGCCACCTCTCCAGACTCAAAGGAGGTCTCAAAACTTTACATCAGGCTCAACCTGACGCTGTTGACTGACTACGGAAGAAGGGCAAACGCTAGAAGAAGAAGAATACAAACTAAAAAAAAAATCTCCCTTTAGAGTGAATAATAATTTCAAATAGGAGGATGTGTTAAAATATCAAGAAAAGTCTAGAGTTTGCCTCTCTCCTTGGTCTGCCAGTTGACTCCATCCTTGAGGGGAATACTCAGAAGTGTTAGTATAAATGTAAATAAATTACCTTGAAGGATTAAGTGAGGAAACTATTATCAGTCAAACCAGAGTCATTTTAGCAAATACATAAGAGATTTTAGATCTAAAATCCCAGAGCACAGGAGATTTCACTTACAATTTATTAAAAAAAAAAAAAAAAAAAAAAGATAGGCTGAGTAATACCTTGGGTACCAAGCACATGATCCTGGAAATGGAAATATGGATTTTCATTCATTCAAAACAATGAGTGGAGCTGGGAATGACAAAGAGAAATAAGTCAGAAGCATATATCAGAGAGCTTAAAAGGGAAGTGAGGAGTTTGTTAAATCTCGGGGTAGGAGTCCAGCACCAAAGTCAGAATCTGAGGCGACATCAATCAAAATGAGTTATGTGGAGCTAGATGGGGTGGAAGCTCTCTTGAGAGGAGGATCATCATTGTGATACCATTACTTTAAGACATTGGATACTACTAACCTGGATTCAAACTTTAGAACAGTATTGTCCATTAGAGACAATAAGGTGGGCCACAAACAGAAATAAAATTTTGACCTGGTAGAGCACACACCTGACCATGATATGGGTCAACTGTTCAAACATGGTTACCACATGGGAGTACTATAGCCTCTGGGTAAGCTCTAGAGATGGTGGAAGAGTGCTGTGGTCAATCTCTCTCTCTCTCTTTCTGTGTGTGTGTTTGTGTGTGTGTGTCTCTCTTTCTCTCTCTCTCCCTCTCCCTCTCTCACACAGACACACAAAGAAAAAGAAAAAGGAAAAGAAAGAAAGTTGACCAAGAGGTATAGAACTGTGCATGTATGAGGCCATATTACCATAAAAATAAAGCAAAGTAAAGCACTCAGCAACAAAATTCTGCAATACAAATTTCTTTTTCTACTTTGCATTTTATTTTTTCCTTTGTACTATCT
Source organism: Erinaceus europaeus (assembly GCF_950295315.1). Taxonomy (NCBI): domain Eukaryota; kingdom Metazoa; phylum Chordata; class Mammalia; order Eulipotyphla; family Erinaceidae; genus Erinaceus; species Erinaceus europaeus. The sequence goes on from NC_080162.1 coordinate 58,463,376, forward strand.
TAAAAATCAGTTTGTTCAGCATATCTCAGTTAGGACTGGCCTGGGCACATAGAACATACTTAAGAGCCTTAAGTGTTTGTTTATTTGTTTTAGAGAGACTCAAAGTGTCACCCTGGAATATACAATGCTGAGAATTAAACTCAGGATCTCATGTTCTTGAATGTCTGTCCATTGCTTTACCACTGTGCCACTTTCTGAACAACTCATGATTACACTTTCTTTGTCAAACACACAACCCAGGTTCTAGCCCTGGCCCCCAAAGCACTGGGAGAAGTTAAGGTGTTGTTTTTCTTTCTCAATTTCTCTGTCTGAAAAGGTCAGCCCAGAGTAATGAAACCCCAGCAGCAGCAGCAGCAACACCAAAAGCAGCACCAAACAATGGGGGGAGGGGCACAAATTATTTGGCTTAAGGGTCTTAGGTTCAACTTAAATAAGATGATCTCAAGGAGATGAAGTTACATCACTACCGCTGTGGCTACCACCCAAATTCCAATACCCATAGGTAATCACTTCTTTTTCACTGTTCTCATGGAATACTTTATTCCAACCTCTCTGTAGTGGTAGAATAGATTATGATTTTTTTCCGTGAAAAATTTGTTCTTATTTTGAATCACAGTTCGATAATAGTGTAGTGAAGGCCAGGACTCCTGGGGGCTATTGAGACATAGCATGCACACAGAAAGGACTACAATTTCTGGGACTTTCTGAATTTGAGATTAAAACCCTTAAATGTGACTGAGTTACAAGAGTGAAAATACAACTTGAATTCAGTACCATGTGACACACAGGAACTACTCAAACCTGATAGACTGAAAAATCAGCATACTTCACATATCTATTTCAGTATAGGAAAACATAAAAAAAAAACTTTACTGGTTTAAATGAAGAATGTGGCCTGTTATAGGTCAGGATTCTATAATTCAGGCAGGACATAATGGGAATGGCTTTGATCCAAGTGCTCTCGGCTAGAATAGCTTAACTGGGGAAAAGTCAAGATAGCATCACTCACATGTCTGGTACCTGTGACCAATAACTTTGGGGACTAGTTATTCTATCTGTCTGTCTATCTCTTGCTATACAGTCTCATAGCTTGCATGGTATCTCTTCACATTAATGCTACCACAGGCTGTTTAAACTCTGATTGTCATGCTTGCTAAAAGGCCATTGATCAAAACAAGTCACATGATCAAAGTCAAAGTCATTGTAGAAGTGACTAAATGAAAGTAGGCATGAATAACAGGATATGTGTCTTAGTAGTGGGTATAAAATTAAAACTGACATCACAAACTTCATGAAAAAAAAGGGTCAGTTAGTAAAAAATCAAAGAACTAAAATACTCCAGAATAAGGCTAGGATGTCTACTTCATCTCTTCTATAATTTAAGCCTCAGATCAAAATTATCTTCCTTAGGCACAAGACTAGACTATGTCTTCCTGTTAGATACTTTCCAAGAATCTGGTCTTTCTTCATATATATATAACAGTTTGTAATTATGTATTAGTGTAAATAACTGATTTTCTATCACCCATACTAAAGTGTGTACTTGTAACAGAAATCACGAGTTTTGTTTACCAATCAATCCTGGTACAGAATCAGGCACATTATACTTCCTAATATGTCTAAAAAAGGAAGAAAAGGAGGAGAGGAGGGAGGGATTAAGGAAGAAAAGAAGCAACTAGAGAAAGAGGAAAAGGAAATTCAACACAACGTAGAATTCCACAGAGTTCACAATTCGATTTGACTAACAGTAAGACTCACTGGATGTGTCAGTAGTATATGCCAGATAAAATTTGAAGACAAATATCTCACTCAATTTCCAACAACTCTATGTGACAGTATTATTTACTCCATTTTATGAATAAAGAGAATATAGATTACAGTAGTTTACCCATTTTCCCCAAGACTGAAGATCTGACAAATGGCAGAGCTCATATTTGACTCTCAGTAGTCTGATCTCAGACCCCACAGACATAGACAGTCTTAAGCAGTATTCTACTTAAAAGAACAAGTTAATGTTTATTAACAAATGAATACTTAAGAATGAAAACTAATGGGGCCGGGAGATGGCGCACCTAGTTGAGCACACATGCTACAATGTGCAAAGACCGGGGTTCAAGTCCCTGGTCCCCACCTGCAGGAGGAAAGTTTCACAAGCAGTGAAGTAAGTAGGGCTGCGGGTGTCTCTCTGTCTTGATCCCTATCTCTACATTCTTCTTGACTTCTGTCTTTCTCTACCCAATAAATAAGTAAAGATAATAAAAAATGCAAATTAACAAATATTCTCTCAAAGACATCCTGCAAAAAAAGGTAAACTCAGAAACTCGAAACAGGCAAGAAATACTTGCTGTTTAAGGAGTGGAGGAAAGATTTCAAAAGAATAATAGAGATCAGACAAAAAAAATATGGTGATGGTGTCTATGTTACAGCAAATCATAACAGGGATTTTTCAAACTTAACCCAATTGCCAAACAATGTGATTATTGAAATAACTATCTATTGTCTTCTTAACCCTTAAGACAACAGGAATCTCCCACTTCCTCTATAGAGCCTATGTTTCTCCCAATCCTGGAAACTCTGGGGTGGGGCTCACTTCCCTGCATGCTTCTCTCAAGTCATACCAAACTATACTGCATCCACTGATTCCAACCTAATCAATGCAACAAGTACCATCTCAGCATGCTTCACCTCAGACTGTGTCCAGAGACATCAGGCATGCATTGCCAACCCTTCACCCTCATCACTCGGGTGAGACCTTTCCTTTTACAGTATTCTCTAATTCCATTCCAAGAGGTTCAATTCCTTACAAAATCCCAAAACCTAGATATAGACCAGGTCCCATGAGATAGAGAATATGTTCATATGTATCCATAAATTAGGGCAAAATATATACCCCAAAACAAAAGAACACAATATGTAGTGACTCAGTATCAAGTTCATAATGAAGTAGCATCCACTAAGACTTAGATACCCTTAGATACCCTCCTCACCTACTTCCTATTATTATTAGTGAGTTTTCTCACTCACTCCAAAGCTTACCTTAGCAAAGCAAGGACTGAAAAAGCTGAATAAGGGCAAAAGACTGGCATACTTTTATGATGACTCTTTAGTCACTATGAGGCCATTCCACCAGCTAGGGCCCTAATCAGGAAGTCCTGAGATTCCCAAATAGACTTGATGGGCCTAGAACTTGAGTAAATCCCTCTCTCCATTGTTACCTGTCATTTCTATCAGGAACAACAAAATAGACCCCTTTGTGGGCCCCCATAGGACCTTGCCTTCAACTTGGATCAACAATGGTAGAGAATGTTCCATCCTCCGAAGGGAGGATGACAACATACTCTATGCTACACCTGAGGAAGATGGGTCGATACTGGGGCAGCATGGAATGTTCCTACTCATGACCACAGAATGTGAGCTCAGATCTAAAGGGATGTAGAGGTCACATGGCTCCTAAGCTAATTATGGGCCCCAGATCACATCAAATCAATGGGGTTTACACTAATACTTATTCCCTTTTCCCATATTAGGGAGCTACTCTCTTCCCTGATCCAGCTTTCTAGTCCTTTTCCCAGCCATGACATCATCTCCCCAGACAATAATTAGGATTCACCTGCATATCAGATTTCAGACTCAGGCAAAAAAAAAAAAGCCCACTAGTATAGCTACAGGCCCTTTGAAATATAACTAAAATATGCCTACTAGCTATCTACAAAATGGAGGGCCCCCCTAACACTTCATCTGCACTATTCCAGATTTTAGATCCATGATTGTTCAACAATTTGTTTGGCTTTGTATGTTAACTCCCTTTACAGCCACCAGGTTCCAGATGCTAGCATGATGCGACTAGACTTCTCTGGACAGACAACCCCACCAATGTGTCCTGGAGCTCTGCTTCCCCAGAGCCCTTCCCCACTAGGAAAAGAGAGAGACAGGCTGGGAGTATGGATCGACCTGTCAGCACCCATGTTCAGTGGGAAAGCAGTTACAGAAGCCAGACCTTCAACCTTCTGCATGCTCTTGGGTCCATACTTGTCCTTTCCACAATGAACTTGGGTCCATACTCCCAGAGGGTTAAAGAATAAGAAAGCTATCAGGGGAGGGGATGGGATACGGAGGTCTGGTGGTGGGAATTGTGTGAAGTTGTACCCCTCTTATCCTATGGTTTTGTCAATGTTTTCTTTTATAAAAATAAAATAAAATAAATGGCAAAAACCATGAAAAAAAAAAAAGAAGAATGAAGATCAAGCAAAAAAAATGGAGTGAAAAATCAAAGTATCAGGGAGATAATGAGTCAGAAAGGACTGATAGGAAGCAATACTCCAGTGGGTGGATTTACATTTCATCAAAAAATGACTGATGCAAACACCTCCCAGGAAGTGGGAAGGAAAAATAGGTAACATATTCAAATTGGCTTAGTTTAGAGGCAATTACCAAGATGAGTCATAATTTCAAAGATTATGGACAAATGTGCAAAAAAAGAAAGTTTTATATCAGGTACAAATGTTTAGTAATCACACAGTTCTCATATGAGACTTCTGGTTTTCTGCTGCAGAGATAAAATATATAAAAAGGTTCAGCACATATGCACAAGATCCTGGTTCTATTCCCTAGTACCTTATTAAAAAATGTGTGTGCTAGAATACTAATAGGTTCCAACTAGAAATCATTCACTGCCCATCACCTGTAAAGCTGTAAAATCAATCATGGTTATTTACACACTGCAATACTACACACTAATGACCATGAGCAATGTACAATTAGTATAAGACAATGTATAGACCCCAAAATACAATCAAAGTTTTAAAAAATAAAGAGGCAAAATGTGTTGTGAGGAGCAGAATAGGGTTTACCCTGTGGAAAGAGGGAGCTGTTTCTAGGGGAGATTTGCTGAGTAAAATGTGTACTTTTCTCTGATTATTGTTAGTCAATAAAGCATTTCAGAGATAAAACCTAGCCAAAAACAATATAGGCAACTTCAGAGAACACAAAACCAAATAAAAACACAAAGAGGTAAGATTAGAAGAAGCAGTAGAGACTGAGTGGTAGCACAACTGGTAAAGCACACATAATACCATGCCTGAATATCCAGGTTCAAGTACCCTATCCCCACCTGCAGGGAAGCTTCATGAGTGGTGAAGCAATGTTGCAGATGTTCTCCTTCTCTCTGTCTCTCTCCTCTTCTTCTCTGTCTCTTCCCCTATGTCATAAAAAGCATGAGTATACAGAACAGCAGAACTCAGAATCCCATATTCACATAATCAGTTTAGAGGCTACAAAAAAAGCATTCTAGAGCTTCCTGGAGGAAGGACTCTTGAGGTGAAATTTTTGGGGTAGTTTCCTCTCTCCCTCCCTCTCCCTCTCTCTTTCTCTCTCTCCCTATCCCCAACTCTCTTATGGTGTCATTATTTTAAATCAGTTCTAAGAAACAAAAAAGCACATACATGCCTTACATCTTTTTCCTCGGTGCCTATCACTTTGCCTTACACATGATAGGTTCAGAATAAGTTAATGAGTAATGAATAAAAAAAACTAAGTATCTTTTTTAAGGTTCAGTTGGATTCCTCCAGCAGAAGACCTTGACATAAGGAACATATAAGTTTATTTGGGTGATGTTACCAGGACATGCATTAGCACTAGAGGGAAGCAAGACAGCAATGGGAAGGAGCCAGTACAGGGTGACTTCATGAGATTGCACTACGTGTAACACGAATTCATGCCCACTATGCAGCTCACAAGTTGAAACACAACTTAAAGTGATCCTACACAGGTGTGAGAAAGCTGATGATCTTTCACCATGCATTTGGCCTTAACTAAAACCTTTTTCCACAGCTCGAACTCCTTGGCATCTGCTATGAGTCATGAAAGTTTCCAAAGTATAGCTTGGAGGATGTGTACTGAAGAAAGGAGATATATGTACCAAAAATAGCTGCTACAGGTAGCTATGAAAAATCCTCATTTGGGGCAGAAGAATAGTTCACTAGGTAGGGCACCTGTTTGGCCTAACATGTGCTTGGCCTAAGTTCATGTTCCAATACCACATGAGAATTTTACAATAATAAAGATAGCTGTAGTATCTCTCTCTCTCTCTCTTTCTCTCTCTGTCTCCCTCTCTCTGAGTGAAAAATAAATAAAGCAGCCAGAGAGGGGTGAAATCACACTTGTACTTGATCCAAAGGCTACCAAAAATAATTCTCATCAGAAATTTAATTCTTTTGTGTTCTATGAATGATGATGAGAAAAAAATGAATTAGTATTCAAGAGATAAGAATTGTAAAATATCAATAGGAAATAACTTTAAAATTCCTTCCTCTGGTTTGTCTCCAGTGTCTTTCCTCATATTATTCAATAGACAAACGTCCCTGAAGTAAACCATCTGGAAAGTTTTTGTGGGCTATAGCAACTCAAGTCCATGTGTTCCATGCCCTTTTTTCACATAATCCCTGTCCATTTCTGTCTGGGGCTCCATATTTCTAAATATAGTTCATTCTGAGAAGCTACAAGACTATTTAGTTTGTGATATATATACAGTTAGAGAAAGAGAGAGAGAGATTTGACAGTGGTTTACAAAACTTTAAGATTAATTCAGGAATACAGTTTCACATCTCTGTACATGTGTGTAATTTTCACAGCACCCACCATTAAAGTTCTTGTTTCTTCCCTTCTCTTTAACAATCACCGTGATTCTTACAATGTTTAAGAGATGCTTTGGTTACTATATATTTTTTGCAAGTTCATTTTTGGAATATCTAATCAGTGGAATACTATTTTATAATAAAGCAGATATTGCATCAGTCAGGATAAAATGGATAGAACTGGAGTTAATTCTGCTGAGTAAAATACATGGCCCATGTTCTTATGTAACTTACAACATTAGTTACCATTTTCAGCCATGAGGCATTATAAGCATTGGATTTCTGTCTTCTATTTCCATTCCAGGATCAATTAGAGTCTGGAAAGAATGCAAGATTCATTTTAAAATTTCCAGAAAAGCCATTCAAATGCCAGTTTTTAAGATCAGTATTTAGAAGATCTGCTTCTCAGCTACTTTGGAAGCAGACACTCCCATCCTGCTCTCATCCAACCCCATCAATCTCATCAAAATTCTCCCCAGCCATGGTTGTTAAGACTAAGTCTATAATGGCAGTGGAGCACTGATGTAAAATGTAACAGTTTCTCAGTTAATCATCAAAATTAGCCTATCATGGCACAAAAGGGATTTTCTACTGTTTCAGTGCCATGTAATTTCAAATAATAAATGAGATGATTAAGCAGATTTTTAATGTCCTATAACCCCATAGAAGGTTTTGAAACTGCTTGCATTCAAGTTTTGAAATGCCAACGAAGGAAATAAAAACCAGAAGCCTATCCCCCAAGCAAAGTCTATTTGGATACAGTTTTTATTTTAAGGATTTATTCTACTCATTTCCTATGAGATAGAGAGGGAGTGTTTCACACGACAAAGAAAGAGGGGGGAAGCCAAAGCACCACTCTGTTAAAAACAGTGCTGGAGATCTAACTAGGAGACTCTGGCATACAAATCCTGAGCTTTAGCAGTTGAGCTACTTTCCCAGTTTCTGGATACATTTCTCAGAAGGGGAGGTTTCCAGAGTATATGAAAATCTGGCATAAAAAGATTAGTTAGAGATGTTGTTCTATAATTGCTGCTTAGAAATGAAAAAAGTCCTTGAACTAGGTTTTGGTTCATGACATGGTGGGAACTTACAACTGCCAAGGCTAAGGTCAAAACTCTTAATTTGAAAAGATTTATGATTGGGGGCCAGGCTGTGGCACACCTGGTTAAGCACAGACTACGAAGAGCAAGGACCACTGCTAAGATCCCGGCTCCAGCCCCTGGCTCCCCACCTGCAGGGGAGTCACTTCACGGAGTGGTAAAACAGGTCTCCAGGTGTCTTTTTTCCTCTTTCCGTATCTCCCCTTCCTCTGTCAATTTCTCTCTGCCCTATTCACTAGAATGGGAAAAAAATGGCTGCCAGGAGCAATAACCTATCCACAGCAATGGAGTTAAAATATATATATGAGTCTGGCGGTAGTGCAGCAGGTAAAGCACAGGTGGCACAAAGTGCAAGGGCTAGCATAAGGATCCCAGTTCCAGCCTGCAGCTCCCCATCTGCAGGGGAGTCACTTCACAAGTGGTGAAGCAGGTCTGCAGGTGTCTCTCTTTCGCGCCCCTCTCTGTCTTCCCCTCCTCTCTCCATTTCTATCTGTCCTATCCAACAACAACGGCATCAATCATAACTACAACAATAAAACAACAAGGGACAAAAGGGAATAAACAAATAATTAACTATATATATTTGTGTGTGTGTATAATATAAGGAATGCCTGCACATTACCAGCTTCTTAAAGGGACAGAACATACTTAAGTAACAATGAGTATCACTGTATATTAACATGCAATGGATGCATAATAGATTCTTAGTAAACCGTTGATTAATATAAGTAATTTAATTTTTTATAAACTATATCAAAATATTTTATCAGAAAATAATTCAAATTTTTCAAGGTGAACTGTATCTTTTTTTTTCTTTTTAGATGAAATAGTCTGGTGTAACTGGGGATCTGTAGCAACAGCTGCAAACCCCAGAGGCACACCTGGAAAAGCACTGTTTAAGAGTTTTCTCTTTCTGCTCTGTGATGGGGAAGGAAGAAATGGTCCTGAAGACATGACTTGCCCTGACAGTCTACTTCTGATCTTTGTCTTTATGTCCCATCTTATGAGATACTGCAAATGAGAGCATTTTAAACTGTGAGCAACATCCCCCTTTTAAAAAAAAAAAAATACTGCATTTTGCACTATTTGAATGACATGTCCCTGGTGTCTATAACGTCAAGGTTTTAAAGGCTTCATACACTTAAGACTTTAAATCAGTTTCACAGGCAAGATCTGAAAAATATGTGAGATAACAATGTATACAAGCTGCATTCCGTCTAGGTGGCCCCTTTTAATAGACTTCCTCCACTTGGGAAGTAGTGTGGAGGCTATTTTGATGAATAGGTTTGTTTGTCTTTGCTCTCAGGTTTTCTCCATGAATTTTAAATTTCTTTTCTTTAATATTTATTTATTTCCCCTTTTGTTGCCCTTGTTTTATTCTTGTAGTTATTATTGTTGTTGTTATTGATGTCGACATTGTTGGATAGGACAGAGAGAAATGGAGAGAGGAGGGGAAGACAGAGAGGGGGAGAGAAAGAAAGAGACACCTGTAGACCTGCTTCACCACCTGTGAAGCGACTCCCCTGCAGGTGGGGAGCCGGGGGCTCCAACTGGGATTCTATGTGCTTGTGTCATGTGCGCTTAACCCACTGCGCTACTGCCTGGCTCCCTGTTTTTGTTTTAACCTCCCAGAATTGAAATTATCTTCTTTTCACTTTAATACTGTTTGCTTATTTCTGTTGCCCTTTCTTTTCTTTTTTAATTGTTGTAGTTATTATTGTTGTCGGATAGGAGAGAGAGAAATGGAGAGAGGAGGGGAAGACAACGAGGAGGAGAGAAAGATAGACACCTGCAGACCTGCTTAACTGCCTGTGAAGCGACACCCCTGCAGGTGGGGAGACGGGCTAGAACCGGGATCCTTACGCTGGTCCTTGCGCTTTGCTACCACCTGACTCCTTTTTTTGTTTATTTGTTAAATGAGAGAGAGCAAAAAATTTCTCTAGTATGATACATGCAATGCCAGATATCAAATATAGAACCACAGGCCTACAAGTCCAATGATCTATTATGAAAGTCCTATGCTCTGCCAGTCCTGTGGCAGACTGTATTTTTAAAAATAGTCACTATGGTAAGACCCTCTCACTATTTTCCTTATGAGATAGCTAGGGCATGGAACATGTTACTATGTGGGATAGATACCCTCTCTTTGAGGGATATAACTAAGGCAGAAGTAATACAATGTGACTTCCTAAGTGAGACTAGATAAAGTCAGGGTTCACCTGAGACACCGAGTTAGAGTTAAGATATTATGTAAACAGTCCTACCCAGCCAGGTTGTAAGGAGACCTAAATAACCTATGCAGAGACTCAGTGAAAGATTCTAGGACCACAAAGAGAGTGATGGCAGTCAACACCCAGCTGTGTCAGGCTCTGTTGTTTCTCTGCTGCAACCACCTTCTTTCTGCCTGAAAACACTGAGAAATATGGACCAGAATCACCAGTCAAGCTCCTCTGAATTCCATATCCACAGAAATCATGCAAAATGATAACGCAATTGTTGTTATTTGAAGTTACTGTTAAAGATACTTAGGGAACTATCCATATCTTTAAAGGTTTGCCAGTTCCAAAATGAAGAGGACATAGTAACTAGAGAATTCATTGGTTTTATATTATTTTTCTTAGTGAAAATTGTTAGATTTTAAAAATCTGAATATAGTCATGTCATCAACCATGTGATTTTAGTTCTCAGTTGTGTTTGTTTTCAAAAATATTAAGTTATAGGACTAATTTAGGAGCATAAGCCAAAGGATCTAAATAAGCCAAACGAAACAAACCAAGCTAAGATTTCAGCAGGAAAGAAATCACTCATGTTTTCAGCATAGCATTGCGCTATATAATTAGTTCTCAAGTAGCAATTATGCTCAGTTTTCATAGTCATACTTTAGAAAAAGCTAATTCAGTTGGGACTTGGTTTACTTGAACTCACCTAGCTCTGTACTATACAAAGTGAAAGAGCACAGGCAACAGCATTAACTGCAGATTTACTAATGTCACTGATTAAAAAAAAAAAAACATAGACATTGAATGGAGAACACCTAAATTCTTGGAAGCTGTAACCTGTAGCACATGGACCTCAATTTATTGAGACCCCTTGCCATAAATATACCTCATTCATCTAAACTGCTACATACTGTGAAGTCAAAGTAGTATGATATATCAGTTTGCTGTATCTTTGTAACAAACACCCCCAAGCTTAGAATCTTAAAACAGTAACTCCCCCTCCCCCCTTCATTTTTTTAGTATTTGGTTTAATGGGTCTGTGAGGCAGTTCTTCTGATCGGGGCTCTTTTGTTTACCTTTGTCAGACTCTCTTGTGTGTCTGTGGTCTGATTACAGCTTGATTGGTAGCTGAATGATCTATGATGAGTTCACACACATGCTTGGCAGTGGGTGCGTTGTCAGTCTACAGAGTACATTCGCTCACATCTTCAAGGTCTCTCAACTTTATGTAGTTCAGCTTACTTCAGATAGCACAGAGGTCTCAAGAATTTAAGCATAGCATCAGAAAGCAAAACCCCAAGTCACAATCACCTTTTAGTTTTCTGTTAATGTCCCACTAGACAAAACAAATCATATATCCAAGTTTAAATTCAGGGTCTAGAATATATATTCTGCCTTGTTATGAAAAGAGCAACAAAGTCACATTACAAAAAGGTATGAATCCAGGGAAAGGAGAAATTTGAAATAACTTTCCCAATCTACCATCAGGAATTGTGCATAGTCATGCCAGAAACCTAGAGTGAAAATCTGTGGACCACAGCTTTCATTCCTTCACTAGGAGTTGCCAAAAGTATACAAGAAACACATAGACAAGTCTTCCACTCTTCCCTGATCTCTAACACCCTGTCATTCCTGCCTTCACCCTGAAGAAGAAGAAGAAGAAGGAGGAGGAGGAGGAGGAGGAGGAGGGGGATGAGGAGGAGGAGGAGGAGGAGAAGGAGAAAGAGAAGGAGAAGAAGGAAAAGAAGGAGAAGAGGAAGTAGAAGAAGGAGAAGAGGAAGGAGAAGGAGAAGGAAGATTTAGTTCTGGATAGTTAGCCCTGAAACACGGAGCATAATATTTTTTAGACACATAATGACACTGCTTCAAGGTAACAGCTGTGAAAAGACCCTAAGTGCAGGAGATAGGTAAAGGCATATCAGAAATAAGATTAGAGATGATGTTTCATTTCCATATTTTTCTCTGGGCTCTAGGAAAAGAAACAGGAACAAAAAATTAACTTTTCCCGTCCTAATGAACATTATGAGGACAAATATTCTGTTCATATGTACATTTTCAGCAGTCTGGTTAATTTGTTAAGCACAACTGGACACATAAAGAGAGCCTCTTTATCTTCATTAAGCTCAACGAAAATGAATGGCAAGCTGCGGCATCATTAGTCTGGCCTGATAGGGTTTCATCAAAGGGCCTGGAAAGCTCTTCAAAACACAGATGCCTTTAGGGTTTGCTCATCTCTTTTAACAAACATTGGCTGCTCCTCTATCCATAGACTGAGGCAAACTATAGTCAGCTTCCAAGTATATTCATCAGAGAATGACATAGGTATACAAGCTTATACGAGTGCATACACACACACACACACACACACACACACACACACACACACACACACACACACCAGCGTGATAACTGAGATGAAGATGTAAGAGAGGTAAGGAAGACAGGAGATAATATGTCCTCTGTTCTCTCTCAACCACATTACCGGATGTGAGCCCATAAGGAGTCATCAGAGCTGGGAATAAACATATGAAATTTTTGGGTAGGGAGAGGACTCATCCTTTAATATTTTTTATTAATTATTTAATACTGATTTATAAGATTGTGAAATTATAGGATATACTTTCATCTGCTCTATTCCTACTTTATGGTTCCTGTTTATTAAGCATTTTGTCCTGCTTTCCATCTTACCTCATTTCAGACACCAAGTTGCAGATGCTATCATGATTCCACCCTGACTTCCCTGGGCAGATGACCTCACCAATGTGTCCTGAAACTTCATATTTCCAGAATCTTACCCCATTAAGGGAATATAGAAACGGGCTAGGGCTATAAGTTGGCCATCCAATGCCCATGTCCAGTGGAGAAGCCAGGACTCCCACCTTCTGAATCTCAAAAATAATTTTGGTCCATACTCCCAGAGGGATAATTGATAGAGGAAGTAAATGATAGATGGCTCTGTACCCACTCACCACTCTACCAGGACTCTAAGCATTTGTCACCAGGAATCTTGTTTTTATACCACCAATAAAAGGGAAGCCAATCTGGAAAACACCAAAGGAAGCAGGCATTGTTCCTCTTATCAGATAGAGAAGAGGAAAAAAGGAAAGACACACAGAAGTATTAATAATTGTAGGAGTGAACTAGAAGGAAGTGAAGGCAGGACCATTGAAAAAAATGAGGAAATGGAGATATAGATGTAGTGGTAGATGGAGATGTAACTGAAGCTGTAGAGGTAGATGTAGCTGTAGAGGTAGATGTAGCTGTAGAGGTAGATGTAGCTGTAGATGTAGATGTAGCTGTAGAGATAGATGTAGCTGTAGAGGTAGATGTACCTGTAGAGGTAGATGTAGCTGTAGAGGTAGATGTAGCTGTCACTGTAGCTGTAGCTGTAGATGTAGCTGTAGCTGAAGCTGAAGCTGTAGCTGTAGCTGTAGCTGTAGCTGTAGCTGTAGCTGAAGCTGTAGCTGTAGCTATAGAGGTGGATGTGGTTGTAGATGTAGATGTAGTTGTAGAGGTAGTTGTAGAGGTAGAGATAGATGTAGCTGTAGAGGTACAGGTAGCTGTAGCTGTAGAGGTAGAGGTAGCTGTAGATGTAACTGTAGTTGTAGTTGTAGTTGTAGCGTTAGAGGTAGAGGTAGAGGTAGCAGTAGATGTAGATGTAGATGTAGATGTAGATGTAGATGTAGATGTAGATGTAGATGTAGATGTAGATGTAGATACAGATATAGAATCAGTGCATATTGGTGACCAGAGAACTACCAGAGTTTGCAAAGGAGGAAATGGTACACAAAATTCTGGTGGTGGGAATTATACCCCTATTATCGTGCAGTTCTATGTGGAATTATACCCTTATTATCAGAATTGTTTAAATTACTAATAAAATTAAGTAATTAAAAAATTAAATTATAGAATATAAACCACACCATACCCACCACCAAGTTCATGACCTTTTCCTGCAGGATAACTACTGTAGTTCTCATAAAGTCTTAGAGACAGACTAGCTACTTTTATTTTTTCCAAGTTCACGTTTTCTAATTCTTTATATTTCACATATGGGAAAAACCACCATCTAGTAATTGTTTTTCACTTCCATATTTATTAACTCACTAATAATTGTCACCTCCACTGTCATCGACTTTGTCCACAATGTCATCTTTGTAAATTGCAAAGTAGTAGTATGTCATTGAATATATGTCCCATGACTTTTTTTTTTTGGTCTTCAAGGTTATCTCTGGGGCTTAGTGACTGCATTAAGAATCCATTGCTCCTGTGGTTATTTAGTTATTTATTTATTTGTTGATAGGATAGAGAGATATTGAGAGGGGAGGGGAAGATAGTGATAGAGAAAGATAGACACCTATAGACCTGCTTCACTACTTATGAAGCGACCCAGTGCACCACTGCCCACCCCGCCCCCATGTGACTTCTTTATCCAGTCTTCTGTTGATAAACACTTAGATTGCTTCCACTTCTGGCCTACTGTGAATGATTCAGCTATGGGGAATCCCAGGCACATTGTTAAACACACACATACTACAGTGCTCAAGGATGCAAATTCAAGCCCTTGGTCCCCACTCACAGAAGGAAAGTTTCACGAATGGTGAAGCAATGCTGCAGGTGTCTCTCTGTTTCTCACCCTATCTACCTCCCCATCCCCTCTCAATTTCTCTCTGTCTGTATCCAATAATAAATAAAAAAATAAATATCTAAAAAATAAAATAATAATTCAGCTATGAACACAAGGGTATATATGTCCCTTTGAATTAATGGTTTTATGTCCTTTGGATATATGCTTAAAAGTTATACAGCTGAATCAATTTTTTTGTTTGAGAACTGTCCATACTGCTTTCTGTTGGAGCTATATCAGTTTGCATTCATATCAATAGTATAACAAAATTCCTTTTGATCCACATTCTATCCAAATGTATGGATTTTCCCCCTTTTTGTTGCCCTTGTTGTTTTCTGTCATCATTGATGTAATTATTGTTGTTGTTATTGCTGTCATTGTTGTTGAATAGAACAGAAAGAAATCAAGAAAGGAGGGAAAGAAAGAGAGAGGGAGAGAAAGACAGATACCTGCAGACCTGCTTCATCGCTTGTGAAGCGGCCCCCCTGCAGCTAGGGAGCCAGGGGCTCGAACCAAGATCTTTATGCTGCTCCTTGCGCTTTGCGCCACATGTGCTTAACCTGCTGCACTATGGCCTGGCCCCTGGATTTTTTTTTTTTTTTTTTTAGGACCAGCAAGATAGCTGACCTATGAGGGTACCTGCTTTGCCACACATGTAACCCAGATTGAATCCTGGGCCCCAATGGCAATGGGAGAAGCTTTAGTGTTGTGATACTTTCCTTTCTCCCTCTATCTTTCTTTTTCTGAAAAAGCCCAGAACAGTAAAATGCCAAAGATGATCCTCCCAATACCCCACCCCCCCCAAAAAAAAAAGATGAACTTTTGAGAAGATTGTCTGGGTTTGATTCCTGGCTTATCATCTCTATCATTTTCTCCTTGGGTGTTGCTGGGAAACTTACTTAGTAATATTCGTAAGGTTATATGAGTAGTATTAAAGTTATATAGTTTATGTATTGTTTTTAGATTGCTTCATTGAGAGAATAATGATTCACATTACACTTGCTGGAACTTGGGTACAATTTTTCATTTCTACATGATAGGTATCTGCAAAGCACTTTCACCCCCAACTTCATGGACCAGAACCCAACAAGGAGGAGTGGAGAATATATATATATTGATAGGACAGAGAAAAATTGGGGGAGGGAAACTTAGAAAGTGTAGTGAACATGTAACCCTAGTAACTATAGTAACCATAGTGAACTTGCGTAGTGTGATAAAGACAGAGACATATGTATACATAGGATAAGACCTCAACCTGAACCTGATTGGCCAATGGAGATGTAACTTTGAAACCAGAGGCAAACAAAGTATAAGTAAAGGCTCAGAAACCAGCTGGATGAAGCACCTTCACTACCGTTACTGACCAGGATGCTGCCGGTGCTGCTAAAATCTTAAAGCACACGTGCCTAGGCTAAATAACCGCTTCCCCAGCATCCAGAGACCCTTGCTCATCCAGCCACATCAGCAGATGAAGGACCTCCAGTCTGACAACATATCAGATGGTGACCACATTGTGAGCCTTACCTGTGAACAGCTACCAGTAAGGAGAGGTATGGGGTTGACTGTGTGGTGTGTAAATTGTGTGACCTTTCTCTGGTATCTAAAATAAGTAAAGAATTATTGAAAAAATCATGTTGAGTGAAATAAGTCAGAAACAGAAGGATGAATATGGGATGATCTCACTCTCAGGCCAAAGTTGAAAAACAAGATCAGAAAAGAAAACACAAGTAGAACCTGAAATAGAATTGGCATATTGCACCCAAGTAAAAGACTCTGGGGTGGGTGGGTAGGGAGAATACAGGCCCATGAAAGATGATAAATGACATAGTGGGGGTTGTATTGTTAAATGGGAAACTGGGGAATGTTATGCATGTACAAACTATTGTATTTACTGTTGAATGTAAAACATTAATTCCCCAATAAAAAAATAAATTAAAAAAATTAAAAATAGAACAAATTAAAAAAAATTTAAAAATAAAAAAAAAGAATTAGTGCTTAACCCCGACACACTCTCCAAGAAGTTCTTGCTCTAATTCCTTGCTTACAACAGAAAGAAAGAAAGAGAGAGAGAGAGGAGAAAGAATGGAAGGAAGGAAGGAAGGAATAAAGGAAGGAAGAAAGAAAGAAAGAAAGAAAGAAAGAAAGAAAGAAAGAAAGAAAGAAAGAAAGAAAGAAAGGAGACAACTGCAACACTATTTCACCACTCATGAAGCTTCCCCTGCAAGGGGACCCAGGTCTTTGCGTATGTTGGTATGTGCACCCATTAGGAGTGTGTCACTGCCTGGCCCTGAGAGTTAATATTCTTAAAGTGCATAGGCAGCCCTGAGAGTTAATATTCTTAAAGTGCATAGGCCAACACCTTCCATAATATAGGTATTAAAGAAGTATGACTACCATGGCCAGCATGGAACTACTAAGGGATGACTCTAGAGTTCCCATGTACTATATAGCTCCATGAACCTTTTGGAGCCCTAAAGACAAACTGTGGCTGAAAACAGGAAGCAAAGTTCTCTTTACCCCAATGTCATCTTCATCAGACTTGGAATATATTGGGAACTTAGGAGTCATTCTTCTTCAACAAGAACCTTGAAATAAGAGGTGGAAGAAAAACAAGGATGGAGAATCAGCAAGAAGCAAAATAGACGGAAGAAAGAGCTAAATAACTAAATATGGAAAATGAAACAGCTCAGATGTATCCTGTATGCAAAAGATCTTGGGTTTATCCCTCTGACTCTGTTTTTGTCTTTTCTTTCCTTCTTTTTTTTCGTTCACCTCCCTCCTTCTCCCCCAGCTCTGGCTTGTGATGGTGCTTGGGGTTAAACTCAAACTCCTGGAGCCTCAGGAAAGAAAATCATTTGCATAATGCTTGTGTTACTTCCTGCCCCCTGGCTCTGAGTTAAAAAAATGAGGAAGAGGTAAAGTCAAGGAGTTTTATTCTCCAGTTTTTTTGTGTTCAAGGACTATTGTTATAATTTATATGTTACTAAATGGCCTGCACTTCTCTGAAAGATAATTACCAGATGCTTTTGCTCATATATTTTATGTAAAGAACTGAAACAAGAAGTTACTGAAAAGAAAAAGAAAAAGTAGCTGTTCTAAGACTTTGAAAACTATGGCAGTTATTTTTGGTTTGGGGGGTGTGGGGTGGGGGTGAAGAGATGAAACAGAACTTTGGTGTTGACTGTAGGTGCAATGTGGAACTATACCCCTGGAAAGAACCAAACATCACTCTGGCACATGTGCTGCCAGGGATCAAACTTGGCCCCTCATGCTTGAGAGTCCAAAGCTTTACCACTGTGCCACCTCCCGGACCTCTATACCCCTATAGTCTTATGATATTGTGAATCATTATTTTATTTATTTATTTATTTCTATTTTATTTTATCAGAGCACTGCTCAGCTCTGGCTTAAGAGGGTATAGGGGATTAAACCCAAGACTTTGGAGACTCAGACATGAGAAGCTCTTTGTATATCCATTATGCTGTCTATCCACATCACTATTTTAAACTGGAAGCCACCTTGACTCCTCCAGTACAGATTTCCAACTGTCACCTAGTAGAGCAGAGATGAAACATAGCCACTCCCCCATCTTCCTTTTCTAAATCCTTGACCCATGAACACAAGGCTGTAAATCGTTGTTTTTTAAAGCTAGAGAGTTATGGGGGGCTACACATCAACAGACAACATCCACTATCTTTTTCCAATTGGAAAAACTGGATCCACAAATTGGGAAAAGGCATCAACAGTTAAGCTGGGACATGATGGTGGAGGATAACCTAGTGGGGCTTGAATTGATATGTGGAAAACTGAGAAATGTTACACATGTAAAAATTATTGTATTTTATTGTTGACTTTAAAATAAAGAAATAAAAATAAATAAAATTTAAAAAATAAAATTCTTCTACAAAGTACAAGATACTAAATAAAAAGAAATTAGGGGCCAGTCGGTGGTGTACCAGGTTAAATGCACATAGTACTAAGTGCAGAGACCCACCAAGGATGGGGTTTTTATCCTCCACTCCCCACCTGTAATGGGGATGCTTCACAAGCAGAGAAGCAGGTCTGCAGGTGTCTCTCTCCCCTTCTCTGTCTTCCTCTCCTCTCTCCATTTCTCTCTGTCCTATCCAACAACGACTATATCAATAACTACAACAATAACTACAACAATAAACAAGAAACAAGGGCAACAAAAAAGGAATAAATAAATATTTAAAAAAAAGAAGGACAAGGAGAAGGAGGAGAAAATATAATATTCCTTTCAGAAGATTGAAGTCAAAACTAAATGTGACTTGCTTTTCTGCAGGACTGATCTATGGGATTCAAATCTAAAATTTTCCATCTTCTGAGAGCCACAACTTTTTTTAATATTGACTTATTCATTCCCTTTTGTTGTCCTTGTCATTTTTTATGTCATTGTTGTTGGATAGGACAGAGAGAAATGGAGAGAGGAGGGGAAGACAGAGAGCGTGAGAGAAAGACAGAACCCTGCAAACCTGCTTCACTGCCTGTGAAGTGACTCCCCTGCAGGTGGAGAGCCAGGGGCTCGAACCGGGATCCTTACACCGCCGGAGTCGCAACTTTTTACTGTGCTTGACTAATGGCTGTTGACAGAAATAAATAAATAAATAAAATAATTTGTGTTTTTATCTCCCATTGGGCACAACTCTGGAACAAAATTACAGCTGGATGTCCATTGGAAGGGTTCAGCTTGCTGAACTGATCTTTCCCATATTAACACCTGTACCCTGAAAATGATTGATTTTACCCATTCATTATTCTATGAACTGAGGAGAACCTGCCAGCAGCTTAGGTGTGTCCCTTCACTATTAGACAGTCAATAAATCACTTACCTAGGTGCGTTTTAAGGTTTCCCAGTACACCAGCATAATAACAGTTTGAATTATGCTTCTTTTTATTATCAGAAATGAATTACCTCATGGAGCTAGAAGATACACAAGTACTGTGTGCCCTTCCACTATGCTGGGTAGTGTTTAAAATTAGCTTCAGACAAATGTAGAAGACACAAACAAAATAACCACATTCCAAGTCTATTCAGGATCAATATTATAGACTATATTGCCAGATTCATTGTTGCTCTTCACTTCACATAACTCCTATAATTTCTACAGCAACCATGGCATACTATAAAGGCAACTGATGTTAATCATAAGCTTAAAACTTTCCATGGTTTTTCTGAGTCCAGTATGAGAAACTTTTTGCAGGTGATAATAACATATTCATACTCTATAGCTAGGTTCCATTTTTGTTCTCACTAGACCTTAAAATACATATAAAGCAGTACTTTATAACAAAGGTTTTTGTAACAACACCAACATCCAAAGTCATTAAATATTATATTTTGACATCTATTGGTAACATAGTCCTATTATTTTAAAACTCATATTTAATTTTTGAATATTTATTTATTTGTTCACTTTTGTCATTGCCAGAGCTTCACCTCTTTGGGCTAACTTTTTCAGATTGAAAGAGGGGGAAAGGGGAGAAAAAGAAAGAACAGAACTGAAACCTAACTTTAGCATTGTGTGAGCTGGACTCAGACATAGGTCTCACACATGACAATGCAGGAAGCATAATCCAGGTGAGTTGTCTTCCCCTCTTTCGCTGTCCTATCTAAGGCAATGAAAGAGTAAGATGCTTTCCTGGAACAGGACTCCCATAAATAAATTCTTTTTATTATTATTATATGTATTTATTTTCCCTTTTGTTGCCCTTGTTGTTTTTTATTGCTGTTGTAGTTATTGTTGTTGTTAGATAGGACAGCGAAAGAGGGAAAGACAGAGAGGGGGAGAGAAAGATAGACACCTGCAGACCTGCTTCACCACCTGTGAAGTGACCCCCCTGCAGGTAGGGATCCAGGGGCTCAAACCAGTATCCTTATGCCTGTCCTTGTGCTTTGCACCATGTGCACTTAACCCGCTGCGCTACCACCCGACTCCCCCATAAATGAATTCTAATAGGCTGGGTCCAGTTTAGTCCAGCAAGGGCACATCAGAGAAGGACATTCCAGACAAAAACAACTCTGATAATCAGGGATTACTGCATCTACAGTAGGCTGAGACAGAGATGAAACCAGGAAGGGAGGCACCAGCCAGTTCATGGAGCACTATGAACATAGACTTGAGAATGAGCATTGTGGGAAACACTGAGTGATACGAAGAAGAGATACTGGTTGCTTCTCTACTGTGAAAACTAATTCAGGATAACTAACGTAAGGAAATGAACACCCAGGAGGTAGAAGTAGAGAGGAGACAAATCAGGAAACCAGTGGAGTTATAACCATCCTGATGCCTTTCATCCTTTCTGCTGCCAAATGAAAAGAACAGACTGGCACAGGCTCTGGCTCAATGCCACCTTGCTTGAGACCCTTGATGAGGTCAAGAAAAGTAGCTCAGGTCCTGAGTCCTTGAAGCATCCTAGTTTTGGACACTATGCTTTGAAGGAATAATGCCCTACTCTGGAGTCAAATGCTATCTTTGTTGCTTTCACTCTACCCCTCTCCCCACCACATCCCAGCCTTCCCATTAGTGACTCACTAGGATGATGGGTAGGGTAAAGAAAAGGATGGAAGAGCTGTCTTTCTTTTCCAGTTTCAACATTTCTGAGATGAGTTCTTTGGATGACAAGGAGTCCTTTTGGTCTTGAGCAAGCATTGGAAAGAAAATTATCAAAGGGGTGTATTTGCCAACAAAATGATTTCCACCAAAATAGGTAATCATTTCATTCCTTGATGATTTATATTAGAAATGGATGGGACACCTATGTACATCTAATCTTTGATAAGGGGGCCCAAAGTATTAAGTGGAGTAAAGAGGCTCTCTTCAATAAATGGTGCTGGGAAAACTGGGTTGAAACATGCAAAAGAGGAGGTTCCCGGAAGATGGCGGACTGAGAAGCTGCTAGTGGCTTGAACTCTGACCACATCTTCTGGAAACGGTAGGATTTTCTGCATTTAGTAGGCCAGTCAATAAGGGGTCCTAGCAGTGACACCAAGGAGGTAACTATAACTTAATTTGGGTTAAAAAATAGAGTAGAAAAAAAGGAAAAAAAATTTTTTTCTTTTAAAATTATTAAGCACACCTCCTCCCCCTCCCCCCCCCCCATAACCAGTCCCTGGGGACCAGCTCCTAGCAGGCTCCCCAGCTGAGCTTCTTTCTTTACCAAGATTCCTGTCCCACCAGGAAGTATCATTCATTCTAAGACTATACCCTTCTGAAACCTCTGGCCTTTTTTCTTTCTAAGTAGCCAACCCACCCACCTCACCCTGCATAGCTAATTAAATAATTAAAAATAAATAAATAAACTCTTTCCTTTCACCGCTCTTTTATGACTGTTCTTTTTCTTATTTCTCTCTCTCTTTTTTTTCTTTTTATCATTGTCATCCTTTCTTCCCTAATCCTACAGCTTCCAAAGCCACAGGCCCCATCCCCCACACCACCAAACAGTATGCTTTTCTGAATTCACTGATACACATTTGGGAATTATTTGGGGGAAGAATTCTGACTCAGAGAAGACTCTCACTGCGAGTATTTCTGCTCAACTTCCCTTCCTCCTTTAGCTACCCCTAGAATATACAGTGGATAGTAGATTTGCATAACTGTCTATTTCAACTATTCTTGTCTAGTCCTGAGGTGTTTTTTTTTTTTATTTTTATCTCTTTCTTAACTATCAGCTGCCTCTGATCAGTAGGTTTAGGGTAATCTAGGACAGAGTTTTTTTTTTACCCTGCTCTATTTTATTATTAATATTATATAAAGGCATATATCTTCCCCCCCTTTAGGTTTATCAGAATTAACTCTTAGGGTATCTTTCATTGCTAGGGTAGTGGGCATCTTATCTATTGTGGGAGGAACTTGTCTCATTACTCCTACCTCCTCTACAGACTCTCCCCTCCCTCCTCCTCCTAGCTAATTAAAAAAATTAAATTAAATTAAATTAAAAATAAAGTAATCAAAAAAACCCTTCCTTTCACTGCTCTTTAATTACAGCTCTTTTTCTTATCTTTTCTCTTTTCTCTCTTGTCTCTTTTTTCTTTTTTTTTTTAATCTTGTCATATACTTCCTTCTTCTTTGCCTTTCTGAATTTGTGTATTATTTGGGGGAAGAAATCTAACTCAGAGTGGACTCTCTATGTGTGTATCTCGCTTCCCTTTCCCCTCTTGTTACCCGTAGAATATACAGTGGATAGTAGATTCACATAACTGTCTATTCTTGCTATACCTTCTTTCTTTTCTCTTTCTTCTTCACTGGGATTTGGTTACTATTTTTTCACGGACTGGAGAAATCATTTGGCTAACTGGTAGTGATTAAACTGCTTCAATACTTGCTTCAGTTGTTACTGTAATTCCTGAGGTTGGTGAGTGCAACTGTCATAAAGATATTTAGTACAGTGTTGCTTGTACTCAAGACACAACAACTGAGGAACAACAGAGCATAAAAAAAGAAAAACATAAATAAAAAAAATGGGTAGATCAAAAACAAATAAAACTGCTACTCCAATGAATGAAGACAAGAGCCCAGAAGAAACTACATATCAGCAAGAAGTAACCATAGATAAGAAAAGTATGCAAGCAATAATAAACTTATTAATCACAGAAATGAAAACAACATTGGAGGAAAGGAATGGCAGTATTAGGGAAACAACAGGAAACAAACAGTATTAGGGAAACTATCATACAGGCTAACGGACCACAAAAAAAGGGCAGGAACAGCCATTCTCATCTCAGACACGATAGATTTTAAATTAAATAAAGTAATAAAAGATAGGCAAGGACATTACATATGATTAGAGGATCAATCAGCCAAGAAGAATTAACAATTATTAACATCTATGCACACAATGAGGGACCATCTAAATATGTCAAGCACTTACTGAAAGAATTTCAAAAATACATCAATAGTAATACAATAATAGTGGGAGACTTCAATACCCCACTCTCACACCTAGATAAATCAACAAAGCAGAGAACCAACAAAGATACAAGAGAACTGAATGAAGAGATTGGGGGGAGTCGGGCTGTAGCGCAGCGAGTTAAGCGCAGGTGGCGCAAAGCACAAGGATCGGCATAAGGATCCTGGTTCGAACCCCGGCTCCCCACCTGCAGGGGAGTCGCTTCACAGGCGGTGAAGCAGGTCTGCAGGTGTCTATCTTTCTCTCCTCCTCTCT
This sequence comes from Erinaceus europaeus, assembly GCF_950295315.1. Classification (NCBI taxonomy): domain Eukaryota; kingdom Metazoa; phylum Chordata; class Mammalia; order Eulipotyphla; family Erinaceidae; genus Erinaceus; species Erinaceus europaeus. The sequence goes on from NC_080162.1 coordinate 58,487,137, forward strand.
ATCTTCCCCTCCTCTCTCCATTTCTCTCTGTCCTATCCAACAACGACAACAACAATAATAACTACAACAATAAAAATAAATAAATAAATAAATAAAAATAAAAATGAGTGAAGAGACTGACACACTAGACCTCTTGGACATTTTCAGAGTCCATCACCCCAAAAAACTGGAATACACCTTCTTTTCAAATCCACATAACACATACTCAAGGAAAGACCACATGTTAGGCCACAAAGACAGCATCAATAAATTCAAGAACATCGAAATCATCCCAAGTATCTTCCCAGACCACAGTGGAGTAAAACTAACATTTAACAACAAACAGAAAATTATTAAAAGTCACAGAATTTGGAAACTAAACAACATACTCCTTAAGAACTACTGGGTCCTCACCAAACAAAAAAGAGAAGACTCAAATTAATAGAATTGTAAACGATGGAGGAGATATCACAACTGACACCACAGAAATCCAGAGAATCCTGCAAAACTTCTATAGAGAACTATACGCCACCAAGCTAGAGAATCTGGAAGAAATGGAACAATTCCTAGAAGCATATGCCCTTCCAAAACTGAACCAAGAAGAACTACAAAATCTAAATGCACAAATCACAGACAAAGAAATTGAAGCGGTTATTAAGAACGTTCCCAACAACAAAAATCCTGGACCAGATGGCTTCACAAATGAATTCTACAAAACTTTCAGGAAACAGTACCCATACTTCTTAAGCTTTTCTATAAGATTGAAGAAACAGGAATACTCCCTTCCACCTTCTATGAAGCCAACATCACCCTGATACCAAAAGCTGATAGGGACAGAACTAAAAAGGAAAACTACAGACCAATAGCTCTGATGAACATAGATGCAAAATATTAAACAAGATCTTGGTCAACCAGATACAGCAACATATCAAAAAGTTTGTTCATCGTGACCAAGTAGGAGTCATCCCAGGAATGCAAGGTTGGTTCAACATCCATAAGTCAATCAATGTCATTCACCGCATCAATAAAAGCAAAGCCAAAAACCACATGATTATCTCAATAGATGCAGAGAAAGCCTTTGACAAAATCCAATACCCATTCATGCTCAAAACTCTACAAAAAATGGGAATAGATGGGAAATTCCTCAAGATAGTGGAGTCTATATATAGCAAACCTACAGTCAACATCATACTCAATGGACAGAAGCTGAAAGCATTCCCCCTCAGATCGGGGACTAGACAGGGCTGTCCACTGTCACCATTACTCTTCAACATAGTATTGGAAGTTCTTGCCATAGCAATCAGGCAAGAGAAAGAAATCAAAGGAATACAGACTGGGAGGGAAGAAGTCAAGCTCTCACTATTTGCAGATGATATGATAGTATACATAGAAAGACCTAAAGAATCCAGCAGAAAATTACTGGAAGTTATTAGGCAATATAGCAAGGTATCAGGCTACAAAATCAATGTACAAAAATCAGTGGCATTTCTTTATGGAAACACTAAATCTGAAGAAGAAGACATCCAGAAATCACTCCCGTTTACTGTTTCAGCAAAATCAATCAAATACCTAGGAATAAAGTTGACCAAAGAAGTGAAAGACTTGTATGCTGAAAACTATGAGTCGCTACTCAAGGAAATAGAAACTGATACCAAGAAATGGAAAGATATCCCATGCTCATGGATTGGAAGAATAAATATCATCAAAATGAATATTCTCCCCAGAGCCATATACAAATTTAATGCAATACCCATCAAAGTTCTACCAAGCTTTTTTAAGAGAACAGAACAAACACTACAATCATTTATCTGGAACCTGAAAACACCTAGAATTGCCAAAACCATCTTTAGGAAAAGAAACAGAAATGGAGGCATCACACTCCCAGACCTTAAACTATATTATAAAGCCATCATCATCAAAACAGCATGGTACTGGAATAAAAATAGGCACACAGACCAGTGGAACAGAATTGAAAGCCCAGAAGTAAATCCCCACACCTATGGACATCTAATCTTTGATAAGGGGGACCAAAGGATTAAATGGAAAAAGGAGGCTCTCTTCAATAAATGGTGCTGGGAAAACTGGGTTGTAACATGCAGAAGAATGAAATTGAACCACTTTATCTCACCAGAAACAAAAGTCATCTCCAAATGGATCAAAGACCTAGATGTCAGACCAGAAACAATCAAATACTTAGAGGAAAACATTGGTAAAACACTTTCCCACCTACACCTCAAGGACATCTTTGATGAATCAAACCCAATTGCAAGGAAGACGAAAGGAGAAACAAACCAATGGGACTACATCAAATTGAAAAGCTTCTGCACAGCCAAAGCTGGACTCCCCTGCAGGGGAGTCACTTCACAGGCGGTGAAGCAGGTCTGCAGGTGTCTATCTTTCTCTCCTCCTCTCTGTCTTCCCCTCCTCTCTCCATTTCTCTCTGTCCTATCCAACAGCGACAACAACAATAATAACTACAACAATAAAAAAAAACAACAAGGGCAACAAAAGGGAATAAATAAATAAAATAAAATATTTTTTTAAAAAAAAGGACACAGCAACAAATGCTGGAGAGGTTGTGGGTACAGAGGAACACTTTTACATTGCTGGTGGGAATGTAAATTGTACAGTCTCTGTGGAGAGCAGTCTGGAAAACTCTCACAAGGCTAGACATGGACCTTCCATATGATCCAGTAATTCCTCTCCTGGGGTTATACCCCAAGGACTCCATAACACCCAACCAAAAAGTGGTGTGTACTCCTATGTTTATAGCAGCACAATTCATAATAGCTAAAACCTGGAAGCAACCCAGGTGCCCAACAACAGATGAGTGGCTGAGAAAGCTGTGGTATATATACACAATGGAATACTACGCAGCTATTAAGAACAATGAACCCACCTTCTCTGACCCATCTTGGATGGAGCTCAAAGGAATTATTTTAAGTGAGCTAAGTCAGAAAGATAAAGACGAATATGGGATGATCCCACTTATAAACAGAAGTTGGGAAAGAAGAACAGAAAGGGAAATTCAAAGCAGGAGTTGACTGAATTTCAAGTAGGGCACCAAAGAAAAAACCCTGGTTGGAGGGTGAGGGTGAATGTTCAGCTTCATGGGGCATGGGGAGGGAGGGAGAGGATGGCACACAGTCTTGCTGGTGGGAATGGTGTTTATGTACACTCCTACCAATTTGCAGTCATACAAATCACTATTTAATCAATATGAGAGGGGAAAAATTGATTGACTATCTCAACCTTTTTAAAGCACAGACTAAGTCTTTTTAATACATAGGTTGAGTCTTTCATATGTTGACTCTCTTAAAAGCTTAGTTCAGGGAGAGCAAAACCAACTGGTAGCATAGCTATATGCGAACAATGTCAAAGGACATGAAATATGGTGAGGGTGTGTATGATATAGCAAATCCTAACAAAGGGATTCTTCAGCGTTAACCCAATTGCCAAACAATGTGATTATTGCAATAACTACCTATTGTCTTCTTAAACCCTAAGACAACAGGAATCTCCCACTTTGTCTATAGAACCTATGTTTCTCCCAATCCAGGAACCTCTGGGGTGGGGCTCACTTCCCTGCATGCTTCTCTCAAGTCAGGCCAAATGATATTGCATCCGCTGATTCTAACCTAATCAAAGCAACAAGTACCATCTCAGCATGCTTTACCTCAGACTGTGTACAGAGATGTCAGGCATGAAATGCCAACCCTTCAACTTCATCACTCAAGTGAGACCTTTCCTTTCATGGTATTCTCTAATTCCATTCCAGGAAGTTCACTTCTTAACAAAGTCCCAAAACCTAGATATAGACCAGCTCCCATGAGATAAGAGCATATGTTCACATGTATCCATAAATTAGGACAAAATATATACCTGAAAGCAAAAATACACAATAGTCTTTAGTGAGTCAGTATCAAGTTCATAATGAAATAGTGTCCACTTAGACTTAGACACCCTCCTCACCTATTTCCTATTACAGTTCTATCACTCACTCCAAAGCTTACCTTAGTAAATCAAGGACTGAAAAAGCTGAATAAGGGCAAAAGACTGGCATACTTTTATGATGACTCTTTAGTCACTATGAGGCCATTCCACCAGCTAGGGCCCTAATCAGGAAGTCCTGAGATTCCCAAACAGACTTGAGGGGCCTAGAACTTGAGTAAATCCCTCTCTCCATTGTTACCTGTCATTTCTATCAGGAACAACAAAATAGACCCCTTTGTGGGCCCCCATAGGACCTTGCCTTCAACTTGGATCAACAATGGTAGAGAATGTTCCATCCTCCGAAGGGAGGATGACAACATACTCTATGCTACACCTGAGGAAGATGGGTCAATACTGGGGCAGCATGGAATGTTCCTACTCATGACCACAGAATGTGAGCTCAGATCTAAAGGGATGTAGAGGTCACATAGGCTCCTAAGCTAATTATGGGCCCCAGATCACATCAAATCAATGGGGTTTACACTAATACTTATTCCCTTTTCCCATATTAGGGAGCTACTCTCTTCCCTGATGCAGCTTTCTAGTCCTTTTCCCAGCCATGGCATCATCTCCCCAGACAATAATTAGGATTCACCTGCATATCAGATTTCAGGCTCAGGCAAAAAAAAAAAAAAAAAGCCCACTAGTATAGCTACAGGCCCTTTGAAATATAACTAAAATATGCCTACTAGTTATCTACAAAATGGAGGACTCCTAACACCTCACCTGCTCTATTCCAGCCTTTAGGTCCATAATTGTCCAACAGTTTATTTGGCTTTTTATATTAACTCTCTTTTCAGCCACCAGGTTCCAGATGCTAGCATGATGCCAACCAGACTTGCCTGGACAGACAACCTCATCAATGTGTCCTGGAGCTCTGCTTCCCCAGAGCCTTTCCCCACTAGGGAAAGAGAGAGACAGTCTGGGAGTATGGATCAACCTGTCAACGCCCATGTTCATCGGGAAAGCAGTTACAGAAGCCAGACCTCCAACCTTCTGCATCCCACAATGACTTTGGGTCCATACTCCCAGAGTGCTAAAGAATGGGAAAGCTATCAGGGGAGGGGTTGGTATACAGAGACCTGGTGGTGGGAATTGTGCGGAGCCATACCCCTCCCATCCTATGGTTTTGTCAATGTTTCCTTTTTATAAATGAAAAAAGAAAAATATTTCCTAACAGGTAGAGAGAGAGAGAGAGAGAAATGGCTGGGGTGGGGCATGTGGCAGCTCAGCAGGAAGAGTGCATACAATCACCAAGCTTTAGGGTCTAGATTTAAGCATGATCTACACCTGCAAAGGAAGCCTCACAAATATTGAAGGCACCACATGTCTCTCTCTTTCCCTCTCTCCTGCTTTTTTTTTCCTTTTTTTATTTTTTCTTTCTTACTTTATTTTGTTTCCAGATTATTTCTGGGCTTGGTGTGTGTAGGATGAATCCACAGCTCCTAGTGGCCATTTTTTCCTTTTTTATTTTCTTTCTATCTTTGGTTTGACAGTACTGAGGGGTGCGGATACAGAGAGGGAGAGAAAGATAGATACTTGCAACCCTGATTCACTGCTTATGAAGTATACCTGATGCAGGTGAGGAGAGGGTGCTCAAACCGAGGTCCTTACAGATGGTGATATGTGGGCTTAACTTGGTGTGCCACCACCCAGCCCCCTCTTGCTCTAAATTTCTCCACACATCATACCAAAGGGTCTTGTAGTAACACCAGCATCCAGCATCTCATACTCTATCAAAGGAAGAAAAATGAAAAAAAAAAAATGGTCAGTCACCAGGATAATGAAGCCATGTAGACACTGAGTCCCAGCAGTGACCTTGCTGGGAGAAAGGAAAATAGAAAGAAACAAAGGAAGGAGGGAGAGAAGGAAGGAAGGAAGATGGAAGGAAGGAAGGAAGGAAGGAAGGAAGGAAGGAAGGAAGGAAGGAAGGAAGGAAGGGGAAAAATGAAAGTGCCACTGGTGCACATCTAGTTAAGGGCACATGCTATAATGCACAAAGACTGAGGTTCAAACCCCCAGCCCCCCACTTGCAGGGGAAATGCTTCACAAATAGTGACGCAGTGCTGCAGGTGCCTCTCTATTACCCCTTTTCCCTTTCTCGATTTCTCTCTGTCTCTGCTCAGATAAACAAATAAATTGTAAAGATAAAAAAAGAAAGCAAGAAAGAAAGAAGGGAGGGGAGGGAAGAAGAGTAGGAAGGAAAAGAAAAATGGTTCCCAAATTATGGGCATTCAGGTTCACTGACTGACCAAAGCATTGTTTACAGCCACTTAAGAGCTAGGTATTATTATCTTTTTTATTTTTTATTTATAAAATAGAAATATTGCCAGCACCTTAGGAGAAGAGGGGTACATTTCTATAAAATTCCCATCCCAAGAACTCAGTATCCAAAGCCATCTCTTGGTAGCTTTCCTATTCTTTATCCCTCTGGAAGTAAGGACCCAGGATCATTGTGGGGTGCAAAAGGTGTAAGGTCTGGCTTCTGTAATTGCTTCTCCACTGAACATGGTCGATCCATACTCCCAGCCTGTCTCTCTCTTTCCCTAATGGGGCAGTGATCTGGGGAGGTGGGACTCTAGGACACATGGTGGGGTATTCTGCCCAGGGAAGTCAGGTTGGCATCATGGTATCATCTGGAATCAGACTAATGAAGCTGAAGAGTTGACATTCCACATCTGACATCTCTGGACACAGTCCGAAGTGAAATGTGCTGAGGTGGTACTGGTTGCATTGCTTAAGTTGGCATCAGCAAATGCAGTATCATTTGGTATGAATTGAGAGAAGCATGCAGGAAAGTAAGCCCCACCCTAGAGGTTCCAGTTCTGGGCTTTATAAAGAAAGGGGAAGGTTCCTGCTGCCTAAGAGTTTAAGAAGGCAATAGATAGTTATTGCTCTAACCAAATTATTTGGCAACTGGGTTAACTTTGAAAATCCCTTTGTTAGTATTTGCTGTATCATACAAGACATCATCATAATTTATGTATGTCTTTTTATGCTATTTACATATAGCTGTATCTTATAAAGTGACACCACCAGTTGCTTCTGCTCTCCCTGGTTAAAGCATTTAGGAAATTTAATATTTCAAAGAACATTTCATTATTAGAAATGTATTAACAATTTGAGCCCACTGTTAAAATTCATTCTGATTACAAATTTGGAGTTTTAAGTGCTTAGATTGAAGGAATACATGCTCAGAGATATGGTCTATGCATTAAAAAGTTTGAGACATTCAATCTATTTTCCCCCTTTCATATTAATTAAATAGTGATTTATGAAACTATAAGTTAACAGAAGTGTATATTAACACCATTCCCACAAACAAAGGTCTGTCACCTACCCCCCCCCCCCACTGCTACCCCAGTGAAGCTGAACATCTACCCTCGCCCTCCACCCAGAGATTTTCACTTTGGTGCCATACTCCAAATTCAGTCACGTTCTGCTTTGAGTTTCCCTTTCTGTTCTTCTTTCTCAAGTTCTGTTTATGAGTGGGATCATCCCATACTAGTCTTTGTTATTCTGACTTATCTCACTTAACATAATTCCTTCTAGCTCCATCCATGATGGGTCAGAGAAGGTGGGTTCATTATTTTTAATAGCTGTGTAGTATTCCATTATGTAAATATGCTATAGCTTTCTCAACCATTCATCTGTTGTTGGGCACCTGGATTGATTCCAGGTTTTAGCTATTATGAATTATGTTGTTATGAACATAGTTATACACATATCTTTTCGGTTGGGTGTTACGGAGTCCTTAGGCTATATCCCTAGGACAAAAATTACTGGGTCATATGGAAGGTCCATGTCTAGCCTTATGAGGGTTCCCCAGACTGATCTCCACAGAGGCTTGACCAATTTACATTCCCACCAGCAATACAGGAGGGTTCCTTTGTCCCCACAACCTCCCCAGCATTTGTTGCTGCTGTCCTTTTTGATGTATGCCACTTTCACAGGAGTGAGGTGTTATCTCAGTGTTGTCTTTGTTTGCATTTCTCTGACCATTAGTGACCTGGAGCAATTTTTCATGTTTGTTAGCCTTTTGGATCTCTTCTATAGTAAATATTGTGTTCATAACCTCTGCCTATTTTTGGATGGGGTCATTTTGTTGTTGCTAAGTTTGCTGAACTCTTTGTATATTTTGGTTATTAGTCTCTTGTCTGATATATGGCATGTAAAGATCTTCTCCCATTCTGTTAGGGGTCTCTTTGTTTTGATGATGGTTTCTTTTGCTGTGCAGAAGCTCTTCAATTTGATGTAGTCCCATTGATTTATTTTTGTTTTAGTCTTCTTTGCAATTGGGTTTGAATTATCAAAGATGTCTTTGAGGTTTCGATGGGACAGTGTTCCACCAATGTTTTCCTCTAAGTATTTGATAGTTTCTGGTCTAACATCTAGGTCCTTGATCCATTTGTAGTTGACTTTTGTTTCTGGTGAGATAAAGAGGTTCAGTTTCATTCTTCTGCATGTTTCAACCCAGTTTTCCCTGGGTTTTCCTATTTTCTTTTTTATATAATTATTTTATTGAGTAAATAATACAGTTTATGGGCAGCTGTTGAAACAGATATAATTTCTTATCTCTGTGGTTGATGTGTGCAGACCATTACCACCAGCAACCCAAGTCCCTCCTCATGTTTGTGTACTGCATACCTGGTGTCCTGGTGTCCTCCCCCCAACCCATCTGCTTACTTCAGAGTCCTTTGCTTTACTACAATATACTCATTTAGTTCAAGCTTCATCTTTTGTTTCTTTTCTCCCCCCCCCCCCCGGCTTCTGAAGTACCACTTATAAGTGAGGTCATTCACTCTATTCCTTTGAACTTAATTCAGTCCTTTAAGTACCATCCAAGATATGAACAAGAAGATAATTTCAGCATTTCCCATGTATATATAGACCATAACTTTCTTGGGACTGGGTGGTAGCACACCAGGTTAAGTATACATACCACAAAGCACAAGGGCCCATGCAATGATCCCAGTTCTAGCCCCCGGCTCCCCATGTGCAGGGGCTCACCTCACAAGTGTTGAAGCAGGTCTGTATGTATCTATCTTTCTCCCTCTCTGTCCTCCCCTCCCCTTTCAATTTTTCTCTGTCCTATAAAAATGTTCAAGCTCCAGTGACAATCCTGAAGGCAAAAACAAACAAACAAACATGGAACATAACTTTCTTTTTTTCTTTCTTTCTTTTTTTTTTTAAGACCATAACTTTCTTAGCCACTCATCTGTTGTTACTTCTGTCACTTCCAGTTTGGGGCTAATATAGACTGTGCTGTTATGAACTTCAATATACATAGATTCTTTTGATAGGTGTCTGTGTTGTTTGGAAAGATCTCTAGAAAAGGAACTGCTGGATCATAGGGTAGATTGATTTCTAGTGTTCTTAAGAAATGCTATTGGAATTATAACTTAAGAAGGACAGAACTGGGATGAAAACAAACCTACATCCAGTGGAGACAGCATTAATTTGAAGGTGATTTCAACAAAGCTGTAGGTCTTAGGAAAGCACAAATCTTGTTCTATTTCTAGAACCCTTTCCAGACCAGCTTGTGAAACTAGTAAAAGTTTCTAAACAAATGTTCAAGAAATCAAAATTACTCACAGTAAAGGAGGAAAAATATGTCAGCAAGGACCAACCAAGTCTTTTGAATTCACATTTCTGTTCATTATAGTAAAGTCTGCCTAAATGGTTTGCCAGCTCCATCAGAAACACAGACACAGAAGCATGTTTGTTTTGCAGCATAGAGATTTAATATGAATGGAGAGTGAGCCTACTAATAGGAAAGTCTGTTGTTGGGAACTGCAGTAAATTAGAAAGAAAGTATCTTTCAAATTCATTCTTTCTTCAGTATACATTGAACACCCACTATGTGTTATGCACTGCTATGTAATAAGATGATGGATTTATTTATGAATAAAACAAATTTTTTTCCTAAGTATAGCTCAAACTATAGCACAGAACCTAAAGAAAATCAAACCAGTGAAATACAAAGTGACTTCAAGCTGCCAGAAGCCAAACACGTGTGTCACAACCAGTGTGTGTGTAGTGAGCACAGTCCAAGGTAGAAAAGTCCCTTATGGCACTGTGCAGTATGGACCCAATGTGCACAGTAAATACAGTCATATGTGTGTCCAGCTCAGAGTAGGGAGAATCCAGTGTGGATATAGCAAGTACATCAGGTAGAGAATCAAGAATAACAAGGTTTACCTTTAAGAGAAATCTGGATATGAATGACATTTTTTACTAGGCTAAGAGAAAAAGAGGCTGAGGATAAGCTTAGAAATAAAGTTATGAATTGTATACAATGTTTCTTCTAAAGATTGTCAGGGGGAGACAATAATGCTGATGGCATGTCAGAAGAGATTAAAAGATGGAAGAGAAGATCTTATTTACTTTCTTTTGTATAGTTAGCTGATTCAAAATGAAGTCATGCATTTAGAAAAGGGCAAAACATGCAGGAGTTTGTAAACCACATTAAGAAAATGGACTTCAGATATAGTGATATATCCCAGACTATAAGAACATAGGACTTGCAAGTCTAAGGCTTCATGTTCAATTTCTGAACCCACAACTGGGCAGTTTTCTCTCTCTCTCTCTCTCTCTCTCTCTCTCTCTCTCCCTCTCTCTCTCCTTTACAGTAAATAAATACATAAAAGTGGAGAGAAAAGATAGAGAAATAAAGAGAGGACCAGGAAGTGGCGCACCAGGTTAAGAACACATAGTATCAAGCGCAAGGATCCCAGTTCAAGCCCCCAGCTCCCTACCTGCAGGGGTGTCACTTCACAAGCAGTGAAGCAGATCTGCAGGTGTCCGTTTACTCCCTCTCTATCTTCCCCTCCCCTCTCAATTTTTCCCTTCCCTATCATAAATAAATGGCCATAGGTTCAGTGGGTTTGTCATGCAGGCACTTGAGCCCCAGTGATAACACTAGAGGGAAGGAGGGAGAGAGAGAGAGAGAGAGAGAGGAAAAAAAACAATAAAGAAAGAAAAATGGAGGAATGGGGAATGGGGGAGGGCCAGGCAGTGGTCCCTCTGGTAGGTGTACATGTAGAAGGGCCAGGGTTTTAAGCCCCCAGTCCCCACTGCAGTGGGAAATCTTCATGAGTAGTAAAGAAGTACTGCAAGTGTTTTTCTCTCTCTTCTGCCTCGCCTTCCTGTATGTATCCAGTAAATAAATAAATGAATAAGTAAATAGCTGAATGAATAAATAAAGAAGCATTAATGGAAGAAACTGAACTTCATATTTGAGAAAGAAACAGGGTTGGTGAGGTGAGGTCTAGGGCTGGCCTGATAAGATGGGTGAAGGATACATAATGATGCAGCAACTGTGGGCCACTCTAGTGACAAAACAGATCAGAAATGATGAGGTCCAGAGTGATGGGCTAAAAGAGTAAGCTCTGATTGCTATTTGAATGATGTCTATGAGAAGCAAAGGACTTGAAAAACACGAGTAACTTGATGTTCATGATGCCATGAACACACTTGAGTAAAGAGGACCAGAAGAAGGGCTGACTCAGGTTCAGTGTTGGCCCTGAAATGCCTTCTGGAACAATTATGCACACAGGCCTCAGTCAAGAGACTACATAAAGGGAGATCACTCAGAGAAATTCATTGTGGAATCAACCAATATATGTTGTGTATGGTCCGAGGCAGGTGGCTCAAAGTACATGAAACCTGTAGAGGCAGATATGGTGCCACCATCACAGGACAGAGCAGTGTGACCATCTTTAGACTGATCATATCAATATATTCAAAGTTCTTACTACCTGCTATCTATCAAAGCCAGTTCAACCCCAGGGTAGAACCTCACCTACATCTTTTCTGTAAACAGAGACAAAGAGACAGAGGTAGAAAAAAGAGTGAAAGAGACCACAGCACCAGGCTTCCTTTAATGTGGCGAGGCCAGGCTTGAACCTGGGATGTGCACACAGCAAAGCAGCACACTATCCAAGTGAGCTGTTTCAATAGCCCAAGCCTCACCTACTAATTAAAGCCATTTAAAGTAACATGGGAAATGGCACAGTGGGTTAGACAGTGGATGAGGTCCCAAGTTCAGTCCCTAGTATTGCATGTGCAAAAGTGGTGCTCTGATTCTCTAACTCCCCTCTCATAAGCAAATGTATAATAAATAAATACATAAATAAATCTTTAAAAATTATACCAAAAATTTCTTTAGAAATGTATTCTTTGCCCTAGAACACACCAAAGGGAACTCTTTGAATGGTTGAATAGTATTTGGTGTTTTCTCACTCTCTCTCCTCTCCTTGCTTTCTTTTCTTTTTTCTTTTTAATTATCTTTATTTATTTATTGTATAGAGACAGCCAGAAATCAAGAGAGAAGAGGAAGACAGAGAGGGAGAGAGACAGAGAGACACCTGCAACACTTGCTTCACCACTTGCAAAGCTTTCCTCCTGTAGCTGGGGACCAGGGGCTCAAACCCAGGTCCTTGCACATTGTAACATGTGTGTTCAACCAGATGCACCATGAACCGGTCCCTCTTCTCTCCTTTCTGTCGAGAGGCCACTTGATGATATTGCATATCCTCAAGGCCCTAGGTCCATTTTTCATTTTATAAAAAAGAAGACTTAGAGACCTCTTCACACACAAACTTTCAAAGCAGTACCTGGTTTTAAAAACACAATAGAAAAAAAAGAGAAGCAAAGTTGGCCTTGTAATCTCTCTGACCACAGTCTTTGGTCTGAAGGTAATGGTTTACTGCCAGGACTCTGCTGTTCCCTTGGAGAAGAAGAAGGGGTAGCTAGAGTGACTTCTCAGGCCACTGTAAGACTGCACAATTGAATGCACTGCAGAATGACAACAGAACAAAGTCTATCTTTATTGTCCCCATTAATGGTCAAGAAGCAATCATACTCCCTCTGTACCTTGGCTCCACAGTAACTGTGGATTTGATTTCTTGATATTAGACCCAGACAGGGTAGCAATTCTATTATTCATAATTAGAAAGTCATCTACATGCTATATCATCCTAATAGAGACCAATGGGATGTCCTCAATGTCCTTTCATGCACATCCATCCAACTGGAGACATAACAAGGCATTATTCCCCATGAGATTCTTAATGATATTTTCACAGTAATAAGGGCATGCTTCCATTTTAAATACTATGTAATTTCAAATAATAATAGACACCCAAAAATGATACAAAGAGCACAACAACAAGGCACTTTGGAGCTCATTTAATCCTTAACAAAGAGGTGATCAGGTCATATGAGTGGAGAAGTACAGATGTTGGCAAGCTCTATAAAGGAACACAAACAAAATATTTTAGGTTTTCTGAGACAAAAGGTCTCTCTATTGATACTGTTCTATAGTAGAACAGCCACAACCGACAGTACAAAAACATCTAGGTGAGGATGTTTCTGTACAAGTTGATGGACAAAAACAGGTGACACACCACATGTGCCTACTAGCAGAGGCTAATCAGGCATAGTCCAATGTACAATAATAAAGAGAATGAGGAAGAAATAAACACAACTTTTCTAACAGCCAAATTATAGACTGGAACGTACAATTTTAAAGAGTTCTAATTCGTGTGTGTGTGATAGCAACATTTGGAGATAGATAGATGATAGATAGATAGATAGATAGATAGATAAATAGATAGATGATAGATAGGTTATATATATATGCATATATATGTGCATACATATATTTGTATTTGTGTATCACTTGATGACTTTTGTTTCAAGTAGTTTAGAAAATGGATATACAGGATGAATTCCCTACTGGAAAAGCAATTCTGAATAAACTAATGCATCTCTGAATTGGACTATGAGTAAGAAGGGGGAAAAATAAATAGTAAAAGGAAGAGCCCTACTTGTTTACAAAAAAAAAAAAAAAACTCATAAAATGCTGGGATCTGCCTTTCTTGACTGTCTGAGCCCCAGGGAAAGGTTCTGAAACCTTAGCCCTAGAAAAGTGAGGCACATAATAGGACACCCTTACTGTGCTAATCACACAACAATCCCTTAGCTTCCCTGGTGGAAGGACTCACAGGACTCAGTTTCTCATATAACAACTGACAGAGCATTCAAACACAGCACAGCACAGCAGCAGGACATACATGGAAAGGGTCAGAGACGACAGTCTATGCTTGTCTGGCTGTTTCACAACTGGGTCTCTTAGGAGAACTTTGTTTCTAGGTCTCTAACTGGTGTGTGTGTGTGTGTGTGTGTGTGTGTGTGTGTGTGTGTGTGTGTGTGTGTAAAACAGGTGGGTAAAGCAACTTAACGCCAAGAAATCTTTTCATAGTGGGTATCATTTATGAACACACTCTAGCTATATCATCACTCCTGTTTTTTTGAAACTCAAATCCCTAGTCTGGTCTCAACTCAAACCAAGGACAAACTATAAACTCAAATAATGTTACCAAACTATAATGTTAGACATTCATTTTGATCCAAAAGAGCTCACTGACCTGTGATTATAGGTCTATCATTAATGGAAATATGGCAATATTTGGGCCTTATGTCAGTAGCATGGGAGAAAATCATGTTTCAGTTCAACAAAGTAAGGATAAATCAGTACAATGAGTCACATTTAGGTGATATTAGTCAGTGCCTGGGATATTCCCATGGCCCTAAACACCCCAATATTTCCATGGCCTTAAAAACCCTAAGACATCTGGGTGAGATTAGTCAATGCTTGGAATATTTCCATGGCCCTAAACACCCCAAGATAAAATCTGACTTAGAAGGGTACCAAACTGATTGTGCTCTAAGTAACAGGTAGACACAGATACAGATCATCTATGGAAAATTGAACGTGAGCCACAACCTCCAACAACTAAGATAGGTTAAATTCCAGGGGAAATGGGTGGGCAGTTCAGGGATAGAAAGATGCACAAGAATATGGCACCAGACTTTCATGTCTGATGCCCCAGTGTTCTCAGATTAAATCTCTGGCATCACAATATGCCAGAGCTGAGCAGTGATATGACCTTCTACATTTTAAAAAAGTTGTCTGTTCACAGAACTTCTGCCAGAAGAAGGAATCACACAAAAGAGTGACAGAATGACATATCTTCAGATATTGGAATGATTAGGTTCAATGTACAAAATAACTACTTTTTATGTATTTAAAGAAATAAAAGAGAAATGTGAACATTAAAAAAAAAAGGTTCAGATACTAAGGAATGGTTAAAACAGCTCTACGAGAAATACAAAAAGGATTCTATAAAGGGAAAATCCTGACTGTCCTCTTGCATATGGAGCCTTTGGTCTCAAACTGTAGAATCAAGATTATCAGGGAAAAATTGGGGAATGGACTTTAAGTGTAGAGGGATTTTGGTAGAAGGTGAGGTGTGGTAACACATTTTGAAAAAGTGATAAATAGTACTTCTAAAACCTTTGTAGTCTTCTAAACCAAGGTTACCTCACTAACAAAATAATCAATAAAAACTAGATGACCGTTAACTCCTGCAATCACGTGTATTTCAACAAATCAGTTGAAAAAAAATTAAAGTATCTCAAAATGAAAACTGCAATAATTAAAAACAATTCCAATTACCTAAGCAAAATATGTGTTGCATATGAAAAGAGTAAGTGAAAAAGATGTCAACAGAATGGAATAGATCTATTATCTATTCTAACAGTACAAAAAGTTGGATGAAATAAGGGGGAAAGGTTTGATGAGTCAAGTATAGGGTAAAGCCAAGAGCCACTCTAGACACTGCTGCCAGGTTGACTGTTTCTATTTGGGGCTTTAATGAGTAATAATAATGATGATTAGACTCTTTCTATGAAATCTCCCTATCTTTAAATGCTAGTTGGTAATTCAAATAAAAAAAAAAACAGGTCTGTAGGTGCTGCAGCCAATTTCTGACCTCAGGATTAGAACACTGAAGACAACTGGGAAAAAGCTGAGCTCTGGAAAGGGTGGAGGGAGGAAGGGAAGGAGGGAGAGGGGAGAGAAGGTGTGAAGGAGAGAGGAAGAGAGGGGGGAGAGAAAGAGAGAGAGAGAGGTATTCATGTGGGTGTCATTGCTGACAAAGAGATAGATATAGGGCTGATTTCATGGAATTAAACTGAGATCTGGGCATTTAGAGTTCTTTCCTCCCTCTCTCCCTTTCTTCCCTCCCTCCCTTCTTCTTCTTTTACTACATTTTATTTTTTTTCCTACCAGTGTTTCATGCCTGCACAACTCCACTGCCCTTAGAAGTCATTTATTCCCTCTCAAGATAGAGGGTAAGAGACAGAGAGTGATGGGGAGGGAAAGGGAGAAAGGAAGATATTGCAGTACCACTCCACCAACTTTCTCTCCTGCAGCTGCTTCTTAGTGGTATCCCAGGGCTCAAACCTGGACTTTTTTGTGTGGCAAGATGCTCACTCTAATTGAGTGAATCACCTGCCAAAATCCTGAGTTGCTGCTTTTCCTCCAAGACAGGAGCGACTAATCAACAAGTAGATGGTGTTTGACTTAAAATATCCTGATTAGCATGAGTTTAAACTAAGACCCTGATATTATTTATTTTTTCTTTTCATTCTTTCCTTTATTTCTTTCTTTCTATTGGTGGTCTATTAATGATTTTAATAATTATCAATAAAGTGTGGCATAAGAGGGGTACAATTCCATACAATTCCCACACCAGAGTTTTATATCCCCTCCCCTCCACTGGAAGATTCCCTAGTCTTTATTCCTCTGGGATCACGGACCAGAGATATTTATGAGATGCAGAAAGTGGGAGATCTGACTTCTGTAATTAGTTCTCCACTAAAACCCTGATATTCTATGAAAAAATTGCCTTGACCTTTAACCAAGAATGTTCACGTGAGAGGCATTTCGATAACCAACTCTTACATAGCCATCATAGCATCAGAAATGTCTAATGAATCTTGGAAATAGAGTCTTTCTTGCTGCCAGGAAAGATGACAAACATTTTTAAAGGCATATTATCCTTAAATAGTCACCAAAAAGATTTATGAGAATCCTGAATCAATGTGAAAAGGAAATAATTTTTTCTGTTAGTGATTTCTAAAATAAGACTACCTTTGGTTTTAAAAAGTCAGGAAACAAGAAAGCCATAGCCAAGTAAGAAGCAAACAGGAAAAGACAGGAAATGAATGTATAAGAATCATCATAAATCATTATGCAGAACACTTTCATGTCTGCAGCTTGGAGGTCCCAGGTTCAATCCATAGCATCGACATAAGCCAGAGCTGAGCTGAGTTTTGGACTCTCTCTTTATCTTTCTCTCAGTATTTCTTTCTCATTAAAATAATAATATTACCTATAAATATTTTTTAATAGCAAGGTAGGTTCAGAGCCTCAAGTAAAGACAGCCCACTATTCACTGAAGTTCTCAAGAGCTTCCAGATGACCTGGCACAACAGAGAAAGCCAAAGGTCTGTGTGAACATGTACCTTTGCTCCCTGGCAAGGAGACTGCTTTGAGGACTCAATCAGATTGCTGCCCTTTGAATATGCAGCTCCCAGCATGACAGCCAGCAAATGAGAGCTCAACAGAAGCCAATTTTCCTTTCAGCCTGGACCTCCTCATATCTGGGTGCTTAGTTTGTGTGTGTGCCCGTTCTCAGCAGTAACTGACCTCTCCTTTCTGCTAATTTCAAAGAGTCTACACTTTGTGTAGAAAGGCTGTGTGCTATGCCGAAGTCTCAAACTTAGGACGGGGTTGTGTGTTTGATCAAGATCAATGTAAATTCTACCCACCAGCAGAGTGAATATTTTCCTTTGCTTTGAAAACACAGTTCACCTCGTGAATGTTTGTGTTTCCACACACAGTAAAGCCTATATTTATTGTGTTCAATCACCATTTTACATACAACATCTTCCATTTTAAATTCCTCTTGGAAATAAAACATTTTTTTCACCAACAAATACCAGTTCTTTAAAAAAAAAAAATCACAAAAATACTGGTCACAAGCAATGGCACCACTGAGACAGAGACAAAGATCAGCGAAAGCAGAATGGTATTTGGTCAGAGATCCAAAAAATAAATTGAGGAAATGCCATCTTTACTTAAGGTCTTTTTGCCAAAGCTAACAATCACATTTTCAGCTGATAAATACTGGGCTATCCACTGCATCTGACATTTGAAATCAAGCCCAAATTTTTCAGAACAATAGGTATCTATCATGTGGTCTTGTTATAGATGTTATTGGGATCAGCATAAACTTGCCAAATGGGAAAGCCTAGATCAAATTATTATTCAAATCAACAAATTGAGAATGAAGGAATTCCCAGATGCTTTTGACAAGGGGCAAATCAACTACTAAATCAAACATTTCATAAATAAACTAGCAAAGTGCATTATATAACATGATCATTAATGACAAACCCCAGAGTGTCAAGATTCTTAATCAAGTCTTTTCAACCTAGACCTTTACAATGTGAAAGGGTTTTTTTTTTTTTACACACAATTCATAACACAAAGCAAATCTCCAGTGACGTTTGTGCCATCACCAAATGCTTTCCTTCTGATCTGTCCCCAGGCCTGACATTTTTTGCAGATTAAATTGGATTGCATTATCCATGATGGCTTAAATTCAATTATCCAAATAACTAACCAGTCAGTTCCATGACTAAAGTATCCACCTGCTGCCTGATCTTTCAGAGTTTGACAACATCCTGATTTCATTTCTATTTTTAAAAGTAGAAGATCTGGGTTTCTCTTGGAAAAGAACTTAAGAACTCCTCTTTCTCATTCTGGTACTTTAGGGATTGTGATCAGATCCTCAGTGCAAAAGATAAAGAAATGTACTAGTGTTTAGAAGCAAGATTTTCCTCAATCCTACATTCCCCTCAACAATATTCTACTAGTCCACATCCATAACTACTTAGCTTTTCAATATAAGACAATCTCAGACAGTGGTGAAATAGACCTCTTTGCCATTGTACACATCCTAGACCAAATACAAGTCACATTTTTATTAATGAAAGTACTGCCACATTGTTCTTTCATAAAAGATTGTGTAGATTTATATTTAACAATAAGTAAAAACACATGTTTCCTTTCATACTCAATACTTCAGTTACACATCTTTAATTTTTACCATATGACAGAACAAAACAGCTCATTATTTGTGAGTACATTTCCATAGTTATTTGAGATTATACTTCTTTTCAGACTCCTTGCTCCTTTTTGTACAATGCTTTTACATCTGTTGTTGGAAGTCAGAACAGTCTAAAACTTTAAGTCAATAAAAGTACAGGAGTAAAAACCTCCAAATATGGAGAAGTACCAAGTAAATCGGATCGTAAATGAAAGAGGAGATATCACAGCAGACACCACTGAAATTCAATATATCATGCGCGGAATCTATAAACAACTATTTGCCACCAAACTACAGAACCTGGAAGAAATGGACGATTTCCTAGATACCTATAGACTTCTAAAATTAAATAAAGAGGAACTAGATAATATGAACAGGCCCATCACAGCTAATGAAATTAAAACAGTTATCAAAAACCTTCCCAGAAATGAAAGTCCTGGGCCAGATGATTTTATAAATGAATTCTACAACACCTTCAAAGAACTAACACCTCTACTTTTAAAAGTCTTCCAGAATACTGAAAACACTAGAATACTCCCTTCCAGCTTCTATGAAGCCAAAATCACTTTGATATCAAAAGCAGACAGGGACACAACCGAAAAAGACAACTACAGACCAATATCTCTGATGAACATAGATGCTAAAATACTGAACAGAATTCTAGCCAACTGGATACAGCAGTATATAAAAAAGATTTCTCATCATGACCAAGTGGGGTTTATCCCAGGCATGCAAGGTGGGTTTAATATATGTAAATCAATCAACGTGATCCACTACATCAATAAAACCAAGACCAAAAACCATGTAGTCATATCAATAGATGCACAGAAAGCCTTTGACAAAATCCAACATCCCTTTATGATCAAAATACTACCAAAAATGTGAATAGATGGAAAATTCCTGAAGACAGTGGAGTCTATATATAGCAAACTTACAGCCAACATCAGACTCAATGGTGAAAAACTGGAAGCATTTACCCTCAGATCGGGTACTACACAGGGCTGCCCACTATCACCATTACTATTCAACATAGTGTTGGAAGTTCTTGCCATAGCAATCAGGCAGGAGCAAGGAATTAAATGGATACCGATTGGAAGAGAAGAAGTCATTTGCAGATGACATAGTAGTATACATAGAAAAACCTAAACAATCCAGCAAGAAGCTTTTGGAAATCATCAGGCAATACAGAAAGGTGTCAGGATACAAAATTAACAATGAAAGTCAGTGGCATTCCTCTATGCAAATGCTAAGTTAGAAGAAGATAAAATCCAGAAATCAATTCCTTTAACATAGCAACAAAAACAATATAATATCTAGGAATAAACCTAACCAAAAAAGTGAAAAACATATATACTGAAAATTATAAGTCACTACTCAAGGAAATAGAAAAAGACACAAAGAAGTAGAAAGATATTCCATGTTCATGGGTTGGAAGCATTAACATTGTCAAAATGAATATACTACTCAGAGCCATCTACAAATTTAATCCTATCCCCATCAAGATCCCAACCACATTTTTTAGGAGAATAGAACAAATGCTACAAATGTTTATCTGGAACCAGAAAAGACCTAGAATTGCCAAAACAATCTTAAGAAGAAAGAACAGAACTGCAGGCATCACACTCCCAGATCTCAAATTGTATTATAGGGCCATTGTCATCAAAACTGCTTAGTACTGGAACATGAATAGACACACTGACCAGTGGAACAGAATTGAGAGCCCAAAAGTAAGCCCCCACACCTATGGACATCTAATCTTTGACAAAGGTGCTCAGACTATTAAATGGGGAAACCAGAGTCTCTTCAACAAATAGTGTTGGAAAAAAAATGGTTTGAAACATACAGAAGAATGAAACTGAACCACTATATTTCACCAAATACAAAAGTCAATTCCAAGTGGATCAAGGACTTGGATGTTAGACCTGAAACTATCAGATAAATTTTAAAAACATCTTCAATGAAATGAATCCAATTACAAAGAAGACTAAGGCAAGCATAAACCTACATCAAATTAAAAAGCTTCTGTACAGCAAAAGAAATGACTACCCAAACCAAGAGACCCCTCACAGAATGGGATAAAATCTTTACATGCCGTACCTGAGTCAAGAGGCTAATAACCAGAATATATAAAGAGCTTGCCAAACTCAATAACAAGAAAACAAATAACACCATCCAAAAATGGGGGGGGGGGGCATGGACAGAATATTCACCACAGAAAAGATCCAAAAGCCCGAGAAACACATGAAAAAAATACTCCAAATCTTTGATTGTCAGAGAAATGCAAGTAAAGACAACAATGAGATACCACTTCACTCCTGTAAGAATGTCATACATCAGAAAAGGTAATAGCAGCAACTGCTGAAGAGGCTGTAGGGTCAAAGAAACCCTCCTGCACTGCTGGTGGGAATGTCAATTGGTCCAACCTCTGTGGAGAACAGTCTGGAGAACTCTCAGAAGGCTAGAAATAGACCTACCCTATGATCCTGCAATTCCTCTCCTGGGGATATATCCTAAGGAACCCAACACCCCCATCCAAAAAGATCTGTGTACACATGTTCTTGGCAGCACAATTTGTAATAGCCAAAACCTGGAAGCAACCCAGGTGTCCAACAACAGATGAGTGGCTGATTAAGTTGTGGTATATATACACAATGAAATACTACTCAGCTATAAAAAATGGCGACTTCACTGTTTTCAGCTGATCTTGGATGGACCTTGAAAAATTCATGTTAAGTGAAATAAGTCAGAAACAGAAGGATGAAGATGGGATGATCTCACTCTCAGGAAGAAGTTGAAAAACAAGATCAAAAGAGAAAACACATTTAGACCCTGAACTGGAATTGGCGTATCGCACCAAAGTAAAAGACTCTGGGGTAGGAGTGGGGGGGGGGGGAGAATGCAGGTCCTGGAAAAGGATGACAGAGGACCTAGTGGGGGTTGTATTGTTATATGGAAAACTGAGAAATGTTACACATGTACAAACTATTGTATTTACTGTTGAATGTAAAGCATTAATTCCCCAATGAAGAAATTTTAAAAAATAGTAATAATCCAGTAAAAAAAAATATCCAGTAAAATTGCACCAAGCTAAAATTAACATGTTAATACACTATATTTCTTTCTGGAATCTCAAATTACTAGAAGATACCAGTGTCCTATTCATTTTGATCATGGTAGAGGAGCCAGGATGTGATATATGTGGTTGAGTGTACATATCACAATTCACAAGGATGCGCGTTTTAGCCCCTGCTCCCCTTGCAGTGGGAGAAGCCTCACAAGTGGTGAAGCAATGCTGCAGGTGTCTCTCTGTCTCTCCCTATCTCCCTCTGCCCTCTCAACTTTTCTGTCTCTATCCAATAAATAATAAATATGTAAATGAAAACAAATTTTTGCCTCCAGGGTTATTGCTGGGGCTCAGTGCCTGCACCATGAATCCACTGCTCCTGGAGGCCATTTTCCCCCTTTTGTTGCTCTTACCTGTGAAGTGACTTCCCCCCCAGGTAGGGAGCCAGGACCTCAAATCAGGATCCTTACGCAGGTCCTTTCCCTTTGCGCCATGTACCCTTAACCCACTGTGCTATTGCCCAACCCCCGTAGATTAAATTTAAAAACAAACAAACAAAAAAAAACCTCAGTGAATGGATCATAGTAGAATCTGGGTGCTTGAAGTTACAGCACTTATGTCTCTATTTTCTTATGTTTCTTGTTCATTTGAATCATGATAGAATTTAAGTCCTTGAAGTTGTAGCATTGATGTCTCTATTTTCTTGCTGAAGGACATACCCAGGTTCTGGAGCCTCCCATATTCCTTGACTTCTGACCAATTTCCTTTATCTCCAAAGTCATTTTGAATTCATCATGCCACACTTGTTTATTTATATAGTTTATTCTTATGAAAGAGAGAGCTAGAACCTAGGGCCCCACAAATGTGAAACATGTGCTCTATTCACTGAGTTACCTCTCCATGCCTTCTCATAACATTTCTGGAGGTCACTCTTCCTCCTTAGAGAATGCAACTGATGATCTAGGAGCCACTAAATAATAGCAGTTAATCTTCCTACTTTATGCTCAGCTTGTTAGAAACTATAATTCTATCTTCAACCATCTTCCTTCCTTCCCCCCCTCCCTTCCTTTCTTTCTTTTTTCCTTCCTTCTTTCCTTCCTTCCTTCCTTCCTCCCTTCCTTCCTTCCTTCCTTCCTTTTTCCTTTACCATATGACAAATCTCACCCACTGACTGTAGGGATTAGAATAAAGCTGTGATAGGAGAAGAGAGACATTATCTGGTGTGTCACAATTAGCCTCACAAAATGTTTTATTAGACTAATGGAGAAGAACAGAAGCCTCAAGGAGTAATTTATCTTATGTTTTATTGACTCTTATCCCTAACTGCTGATTTAAAAATGAAAACAAAACCATTTTCTCCCTTTAAACCTTGTTTATGAAAGCCCTTAATTCAGCCAGTTACACTTGGAGACTATAATCTCTTTCCTCTTCTGTCTCCCCAAACTGCCAGGTATTGCATACAGTGAAACGTACACAGTCCCTTACAGCATGTCAGAAGCTGGCCCTTTGCACAAGAGAATCAAGACCGCTCATGAAAATGGCTCTCCTGAGTCTAATACATATATGGGGGATCAGCATGACATCTTTTTACTCCTTCTTTGTATTCTTTCACTTGTGAGGGAAAAGTTCAGAATGACACCCATTAAGCCATGGCTCAGCACAATGTGCAGTAGATTGCAATCTTTATAGGAATATATAAAGATACATATGTGCATTTGTGGTATCTGTACATACATGTGAGTGACAAGTTATACATGCTCATACAGTGACACAAATTATCCACTTTTTTCCCAGAGTTCAAAACACTGTCTTTTTTATGTAATTTATTCTAACTGGGTTCATATTAAGATAATAGTCTCATAATGCAAACTGTAACACTTAAACATAGGAGTAAGCTTCAGTTCATCAAAACAGCTATGGCCATCAACCCTGGCATGGAGGTGGTGGTGGTGGTAGTGGTGGTGATAGGTCTGCTCAGAAATTAACCATAATTATGCTTGATTTAATAAGCTTAAATAAAAAGAGACAGTCTCCACTACAGCAAGACTTAGAATACCTTATAATGGCCTTTCCAAAGTGAAACTGGGGATGAGGGAGCTAGGGATAACAGCACACATGACTGTAGCTATTAGCTTTCTAATAATTATCATCCAAAAATAGAATATGTTTCCATGCAGCAGTCATGTTGGATTTTTCTGTCTGGGAATAAGACTGAAAATTTGGACACTAGGTCAGAGATGATTGTGGTCTCTCTCCTATTCTATGTAGTTGTAGAGAAAGATAATTATTTTTATACTAGTGAAACTCTGGTTCCAAAAAAAAATTAAATTAAATTCAAAGAGTCAACACACTCCCACTACTACTACTACTTTCTATACCAGGGCTAGGTGATGTCCAGTCTGTAGCCTGTATATTGCCCACAAAATCATTTGGTCTGGCCCTGTCAAAGCAATCAAAGTTGTTTTTTTTATAGCAACATTAACAGCTAATTATTAAGTTGATGGTTTTTGCACGCTTGAGGGTCCAGCTGTGAGAGAGAGAAAGAACACAGATTTTTCTTTTGTCACACAATCTAATGAACTTAATATCTCACAGTTGTTAATACAGGGATCTGCCACATATTTCTTGAGTAATAAGTAGAAAGACCAAAATACACCACCTAGGCATGCATGATGTTCCACTGATGAAGTAAGTCCATGGTGCTCCCATTTAGTCCTGGGATTGAATCCAGGGCTGGGAGGCATCATAACACCAACTCTTTTCTATCTTATGACTCTGCAGCTGAACCAGACCCCCAAAACTCAGATTTCATTCATATATCTATGAAGCATAGCCACTGACCCTGCATCATTACGATGGAAGAATGGGAGATAGCTAAGTGATAGGTATGGTTTGTAGATGCTGAATAATGATCAGGATCAAGAACTGATAAGTCTGACAAGGTCAGGTGTTTTGTGACCATAACTAATAGCACCAACAATGATTTTCCGTATATTTTCTCCAGGAATCTACACTGAAATATAAGACACATATGCAATGAAGATCAGAACTAGCACCCTTATTATCTTACAATCTTGCAAATCAATATTAAATCACTAATAAAAAGTAATAAATAAATAAACAAATAAAATATCACAACTAGCTTTTCCATAGTTTCATGCTAGAATGACACCAACAAAATCTCCAGGTCATTCCTTCTTCTGGTGACTGAGTAAATTAAGAAGAAGTTGTCCTAACATAATCAGAGCCGTATCATAGAAGATGAAACATCAGGGAGATATTTTCCTGCTGAAATGAGAGCATGTAAGCAGTCATGTTGTGAACAGCTTATGGTGGTCAGACACCAACAACTGCAAGTGGATATTAGAGCAATCCTAGATAATATCTATCAGGAAAGGGGACTCAATCCTACAACCACAAGGAAAAATTCTGCCAATAATCATAATCATGGAAGAGGTCTGAGATGGGTTAGAATGGTAAAACTGGAAAGCATCTACAGGTTTACTTTGGAATCTACATGTGGGAAAAATAGCCAAAGAGAATCCACATGCCACAGTTGAGATCAGTTGTGGGTAGGAAACTTGCCTTCAGATACCAACCAGCTTTAGGCAGGCCTTTCTGGGGACACTGTTATTGTATCTGTAAAGGAAACCTCAAATACAATCATTGCAAAGATAAGTCATGATCATAGAAACATCTCATGTGGTAAATCAACTTGTCCTATTAGAAGAGTAATAAAACAAACAAAACAGAACAAAACAAAACCCAGTCATTTGGACACAGACGTTTCATAGAGCATCACAGAGTTTAAAAGCTGGAAAAACTTCAGTGTCTTAGTTCCTGTGTAGAGATCGGGAAAGTTCAGAGTATGCTTAATCACATCCAGATTATGCTTAGTGAAGTAAGGAATTGAAAGGCAACTACTGGGAGTCGGGCTGTAGCGCAGCGGGTTAAGCGCAGGTGGCGCAAAGCACAAGGACCGGCATAAGGATCCCGGTTCGAACCCCGGCTCCCCACCTGCAGGGGAGTCGCTTCACAGGCGGTGAAGCAGGTCTGCAGGTGTCTATCTTTCTCTCCTCCTCTCTGTCTTCCTCTCCTCTCTCCATTTCTCTCTGTCCTATCCAACAACGACAACAACAATAATAGCTACAACAATAAAACAACAAGGGCAACAAAAGGGAATAAATAAATAAAATAAATATTAAAAAAAAAAGAAAGGCAACCACTAGAAGTCTTTACTCACATGTGGAATATAGGGAATTACAACACATGGACTTCCAGAAGAAGAAGAACTAAGGTAGTATCATGGAAGAGGTAGGGAGTCACAGATTTGTGGTGAAGTTGTGGTATGGAAAATTATTCAAGTAATATAAGAATTTATAAGCCATTACTAAGTCACTAATACATTTTTAACTTGAAAACAAAGTGACCAAACTGTTTCTAAGACTGTTAGAATTATGATGATTATCACTGAGGAAGAACCAAAGAACTCTGGTGACATATGTGGTCTGGAACTCTATCCCTATAATCTTATGGCCATAGAAGATTATTAAAGCACTAACAAAAATAGAAAAACATTAAAGGTAAAAAAAGAGAAAGTGTGTATGGTTCTGGAAGAAACCCAACACTTACTTGTAAAAATCCAAATACTACTTCTAGGTCAAAGTGACAAAGGAAGGATTAAATTGGAATCCCAACTCTGTGTTCATGAGTAGTATAGTCCTAGACAAGCAAATTCACTTCCTTGAACTCGAATTCCTTATTCTTCAAAAATAAACAATGAATACAGTTATAGCATTGTTTTCAAAATTGAACAAGGTAATCATGTAGAAACCCATAATTCAGGTCAGGTCACATTTTTTTTCTTTTCCTTTCTTTTTAAATCATCTTTTCTTTATAAAATTTTTTTTGCATTATCTTTATTTATTTATTGGATAGAGACAGCTAAAAATCAAGAGGGGAGTGGTAGAGAGAGAGAGAGATGCCTGCAGCACTGGTTCACCACTTGCAAAGTTTTCCCCCTGCAGGTGAGAACTGGGGGCTCGAACCTGGGTCCCTGAGCACTGTAACATGTGCACTCAACCAGGTGTGCCACCACCCAGCCCCTAGGTAATACTTTTTTCTATGCCATTTTCTTGTATGTCTGTGGAACAACTATTCACTTTGTATTCTTTGCATTCACTATCCAGTATTATTTGAAAAATTCCCCCAAAACTGAGAATCTGGATCTCTAGCCCCAATTCCTAACAAAGCCCATCACAATCTTGAGTACCAAAACAAAGTATTACTGGTGTCACCTACATCCCACAACAACCTTCTGACTTTGCAAGAAAATCCACAGTCTGGTCCACAGAGCAGAAATAACAAAGATCAAAGTTTCCAAGACCCAATCCTAACAGTGAAAGACCAGCTGTCTTGAAAGGATCCTCAACTGTGGATGTTTTAAGCATGTTAAGGAGGGACCGAAAAGTAACAGTGGAAAGAAGACTTGGGATAACCAAAGTGCAACCACTAAATTTTCATGATTTCAGAGCTTAGGACACGCATATTCATGACTGTGATAATTCCTATGTCACTGGCTTTACAATGAACATTACTGTTGAAAATCAGGTCATGCCATGAATTTCATGGCAACTGCTTTGAAGATAATACAGACATTTTAGAAGTTGTTATCAAAATTATTTTACTACAGAAACTAAATAATATTTAATAAATAAAATAACCTAAGTACCACAGACCCACAGCCATTTTACTTTTTTGTTCACTGTCATTTTTCAGTAAGATGAAAAAGGTTCATTGCAATTAACTAATGATTTCATATTAAGGTACTTTGATAAGATCAGTTGGGCCATTATTTTTTGTTCCAGAAACTTGATAAGGAAATTTAGTGATATGTTTAGTTTATAGATCATGTGATCTAAGCTGTTTCTCACTCATATTTTCCACAGTCATTTTCATTTTCAAAATGAAAATTAATTCTCCAATGCCCACAACCTCCCCCCTTCCCCTCACACACATACAAAATGAAACTGAGTTTTTGAGAAGTCACCCAGTGTTTTTACTTTTCCTTTTCTTTCTTTCTTTCTTTCTTTCTTTCTTTCTTTCTTTCTTTCTTTCTTTTTCTTTCTTCCTTTCTTCCTTTCTCTTTCTTCCTTCCTTTCTTTCTTTCTTTCCTTTTTTCTTCCTTCCTTCCTTCCTTCCTTTTCTCATTTTCTTTCTCTCTTTCTTTCTTTTTCATTGAGCATGTTAATGGTTTACAGTGCAGTTGTGGATACATGGGTATAATTACACATTTCCCGTTGTATCATGCAACAGGACCTCAAAAGTCCCCCTCTGCCCCTTCCCTCCATTTCTTTTCTCAGAGGCCTTTGTTTTGGTGCAATATACCATCCCTAATCTAAGTTTTGCTTTGTATTTTTCCTCTCTGTCCCTAAATTCCAACTATAAGTGAGACAGACCATTTATTAACCAATGTTTTAAAGATTCAACATCACTCATGTATTCTAGGAGCATTGTTCCAAATCAACTGTTGGCTTTCCATTTTGAAGGCTTTCTTTTCAAGTTGAATTATCCTTCTTCTTCTAGCGTTTGCCCTTCTTCCGTAGCCAGTCAACAGCGTCAGGTTGAAAGCTGTCAGGAGCTGCTTGTTGCTGGCTTTGAAAGTGACTGGGATCCATGTGGATTCAGTCGGCTAGGAAGGATCGTCAGTTTCCCCAATGAATGGGTACTCACGGGATGCACCACGAGAAGGATAATAATTTAAGTCAATAATTTAAGAGTAATTCAAACCTCACTTACTTCTACATCTATCCCTCTCTTGTTTTCCAGCATTGGTCCTTCTCAGGATTGTGTACAGACTAGGTCATGGGTAGGGTTATATAGAAAGAGTTTCCAGGGTCACCTCTAAGAGACCTGTTAGGAAGGAGGGAGTAGGGTAACATCCAGGAACTCTAGGAGAAAGTGAGGGATGTAACAAGTGAAAAGGCAATCACTGTAGTTTTAATGGACAGGCTGTGGCCATGGAGAACTGGGGCTGATTCCATTGGGAGCGTTGAAGAGACTGTAAAACTCACCTCAGAGGTGTTTCCCCTCTAAGGATAAAGGAACAAATTTATTTACCCATCAAAATGTTTTCAAATCATTTCAAGGCTGCTCTAGGTAAAATCTTCACTCTATTCCCACACAGACCAAGAATATTCCAGAAGCCAATAGCCCTTGGGAACTCTCAGGTGCTAGCAATGGAAAGTCAACAGCACAGAAAAGAAGAACGGTGAGGTGATTAAAAAAAGGAATGTGACTATTACAAATTGTGCTGCTATGAACATAGGTACACACAGATCTTTTGGGATGGCTGTGTTTGGGCTATATCCCCAGGATGGTAACTGTGGTTTATATGGTAGATCTATTTCTAGTCATCTAGGAGTTTTCCAGACTGCACTCCACAGGGGTTGGACCAATTTACATTTCCACAGGCAGTGCAGGAGGGCTCTTTTGTCCCCACAATCTCTCCAGCACTTGTTGTTAATATCATTTCTGAGGTATGACATTTTCACAGGGGCAAAACGGTATCTCACTATTGTTTTTATTTGCATTTCTCTGATAATCAATGATTAGAATACTTTTTTCATGTTTATTGAACTTTTGGATCTCTTCATTGGTGAATACTTTGTTCATATATTCTCCCAAGTTTTGGAGTCATTCAGTTCTAGTTTTTGGAGTCATTCAGTCCTAGTTTTTCTTATTGTTGCTGAGTTTTGTGAACTCTTTATATATTTTGATTATTAGCCTTTTGTCTGATGTATGGCATATAAAATCCGTCTCCTATTCTTTAAGGGATCTCTTTGTTTGAGTGGTAGGGGACTTTCAGGGCTTGGTGTATGACAGTGGAGGAGGACTTAACCTGGGGTTGATTGTGTTTTGCAGAAAACTGAAAAAATTTACATGTGTACAAATAATTCTAATTACTGTAAACCATAAATATCCCAATAAAAATTTTTAAATAAACCTCTATGTAATACACTAAAAAAAGAAAATATGAGCAGAACATTAACAATGTCAGCTCCATGCTTTATATAAAACTCCTTAATTCCGGAATCTTCTAATATTTCTAGCATTTGTCTTCTCCTTATTACCAACCCATTCAGAGGTGGATTCTAGAAGAATAGTACTTATAATATGCCATTGTACACAGTCCTGAACAGGGTAAGTGAGGACAAATAAAAGAGAGGCAGATATAGATGACACCCAATGAGAAGGACTACATAGAGTGATTAAGAGAATGAATGCTGGTACTCTCTCAGTGTGGGACTGGAATCTATATCCTCATTTACTCACTCCAAAGTTATTTCAATACTTTGAAATACAATGACAATGACAATTACATCAGCCAACCCTACCAAAAAGATGTCAAAAAGATCACTAACTATCCGTCTACCCGAGAAAAAAGGAAACACTAGAGATGTATCACATTAGTACTACATTTGTGCACACATCACCAAGAACTTAGAAGGAGAGTTTTGGTACTCACAGAGCACAGTCATGCAATAAAGAAAGGCCACTGTTGTTTTTCTGTTTGTTTGTTTTTTCTGAAAGCATCTATGGACATTCTTAGAGGTTGCTGTCAGGGATAAGCTCCAGCTTGGCAAAGTAAATGCAATGGCAGAGTCTTAAAGATTCATTATAATTTTGTGGACCACCAGCCAAGGAAGGAGAGCCATGTGGAATTGATTGGGCATAAACAAGACCCAGAAGGTTTTAATTTAAAAACAATTTAATTATAAAAAGAAAAGAAGCAGACTCTGAAAGGAAAGAAAATAATGGTGGAGGTGCATATGAGAGAAAATTCATGTGTTTGTCTATGAAAAGGGAAAACAAGAAAGAAAGAAAGAAAGAAAGAAAGAAAGAAAGAAAGAAAGAAAGAAAGAAAGGGAGAGAGAAAGAAAGGAAGGAAGGAAGAAAGAAAGAAGGAATAAAGAAAAGCACAGAAGCAAAAGGGCAATGAACAAAAAGAAAAGAATAGAAGTTGGCAACTAATTTGACAGTAGAGATTTTAGTTTTCAGCAACAGAAGATAATTATGGCTGATTCAAATTAAAAATGACTTATTTGAAGGAAAGTCCACAAGGTAGAGGGAAACATATGAAATATATGAACCTCAGGAGAGGACAACAATGCAGTCTTCCAGCTCCAGAGGTCAGAAAGAAGGGGGGTACCTCTTCAGGTGTCTGCAGTCAGTAAGCAACATGTTCTATCTGTACTTCACCAAAGAATCAAATTCCTAGCAGAAAAATAAATCAATGTTAACTCAATTTTAAAATACCCCAGAAAAGTCTGGCTTATTTTTTTTTTTAACCTCCATGATCACAATCATCTACACAACCTACCTTTGGTTGAGGAGATGAACAGTGAGTCTTGAATGACAAACTGTCACCTAGTTTACATAGAATGATGTTTCTACAATGATCCTCATAAAATAAGTAATACCAAAATGTGGAAGCACTGCCTGTCCCTAACTGAAAGGGAACCTAAAAGAGAAGAAGGAAGTCTCATAGGAAGTTTGAGAAGGGCCAACTACAAATCTGGGGAAGATTGTTACCTAAGAAGGAGAGAGATGAATAAAGAACATAAAAAGTTTTTAAAAAATGAAAATATAGGAGAATAATCAGGGAGAAGAAACTATGTAAGAAGTAGAAACCAGGAAAGGGGACGGGAGAAAAGAATGAGCATGGTATGAGGATGGAAATGATGACAAACTACGCAGGGTTCACTCAGGACTTCACAGGTCTGTGATGACACTAAGGACAAGCATACTTCATAGGCCCAAGTATTGGGAAATGCAACAATAAAAGGCATAAGTTCTACACTCAAGGGCTAAGTGCCTTGAAAATGACTCATTCAAATCCCATCTTATAAAAGGCTTGGGGTTCAAGAGCTTAAGTTCAGCAGATAAAATTAAAACATATTATCAAAATCATTCTTTAAAGGGCCTTACGAAGCTACCACTTAGCATATTATCTTGCAAAAGAAAAGTTGTTTTTTTTCAAATGCATTGCTGGAGAGTAATGATTGCTTTATTTTTGTTGAACAAGTAAAACAGTTATTTTCAGTAGGGATACATTTTTCTCTTCTTCCACTCTTATAACCTTAGTCCTCCAGATTGAAATGATCTTTTACTAGATCTCCCCACCTGTAACCAGAATATTCCTGCTTAAATTGAAGTAAGATCATGTCCTTCCTCTAGCAAAAATCACTCTATTTATGCTTAATGAGGTAAGTAAGGAGATAAAAGACAACTCCAGATGGTTTCTCTCATATGTGGAATATAGAGAATTGAA
The DNA here is from genome assembly GCF_950295315.1 of Erinaceus europaeus. Lineage (NCBI taxonomy): Eukaryota > Metazoa > Chordata > Mammalia > Eulipotyphla > Erinaceidae > Erinaceus > Erinaceus europaeus. Next base: position 58,519,532 of record NC_080162.1, read on the forward strand.
ACACATGAACTGAAAAATAAAGAGGAGGAGAGAGAGGAAGAGTAAAAGAAAAGTAAAAGAAGAAACTGCCAAACTGTCTTTTAACATGTTGTAAGAACTATAATGGTTATTCTGGTAGAAGGGGCAGAATGACCCGAACTTTGGTGGTGGGTAAGATATGGAACGATAACCCTATAATCATGTAAACTACTATTAAATCACTAATAATTTTATTTTTAAATCATTTGTCCCATTTTCTTATTTTTTTAATTTTGTATTAGTGATTTAATAATGATTAACAAGACAAGATAACAGGGGTACAATAACATACAGTTCCCACCACCAGAGTTCCATGTCCCATCCCCTCCACTGGAAACTTCCTGATTCTTTATCCCTCTCTGGGAGTTAATGATTTTTAAAAGAATATAGGTACCAAAGTCATTCCCCACTAAAAGTACTGGTTACAAATTTCCATCTCAGAGTCTATTCCCCTGAAACCTGACCTAATATAATGTGGTATCCTAAACAACCATTTTAAGTGGCAGATAACACAGTCAGTTCACATAGGCATTTTTAAAAAATGTGATAAAAGCAACCCCTACCACATGAAGGGAGACTTTAATGCCTTTCCATTTCTCCCTTAGTCACTCTGTCCCTCTATTTCTGTTAAAAAAAAAAAAAAAGGCAGCCTGAAGAGATGAAGCCCTGATAACAACAAAAATAAGATAAGCCATAAGATGTGAATCTTTCATATTTTTTATAGGCTGAGTTTCTTTTTTAATATTTTACTTATTTATTGGATGTTTAGAGAGAAATTGAGATGAAAAGAGGGAGATAGAGAAGTAGAGAGAAAAAGAGCAACTGTAGCCCTGCTCCACCACTCATGAAGCTTCCTCCTGAAGATGGGTACCATAGGGTTGAACTTGGGTCCTTGCGCATTGTAAAATGTGTGCTCAACCACCTGTGTTACCACCTGACCACTTCCAATTTATTCTTATCTCAAGCCATTTGCTCACAATAGAGATGCTTTCAATATTAAATCATCACTGGAATGCTGGTGCTCCTCTTCCTGTCTTTTCTTGCTGTGTATCCTGCTATTTCACTATCCATGCTTGGAAGCTGAGTTCAGTTAACAGATACATTGCAATTCCACTGTGTTTACCTTGAGGAGAGAAGACATCTAATCCAAGGTACCAAGTCTGATAATTATAGTTTGAAAAGATAGTCTCTCCTGCCTAAAAGATGAGTCAGACTCCATTATCTCTGGTTCAAATTGCTAATTGTAAAAAGGTCAGTAATAAGTGTAAAGCTGCCTGTATCAACTTCTGGAAAGGGAAAGATGAGGACAATATATGAAGAGAAATATAAAATAGAGAAGGGAATAGAGTTAGTGGAGAAGGTTAAAATTTGATACCCTTGGATTCTGGGTACTGACATTTTGTGATTTCGTCAACTATCAGTAATGATCCAGTTTCATCCCTGTGAAACTCAGTTGAACACCATGTCTGCTGACCCTACTGTTGAACTTCCCTCATATTTATTTCCATCACCTACTGGAATTCCTGTTGTGATGATTTCCTCGTGAACTTCTATGGATCCACTATTTGAAGCTTATAGAGTTAACTTCCAAAACATTGAACTAGTAAGTATAATCATTACAAAATAATGACCACTATTATAGAATCCCACTACATATCAGGCATATATTAATTTATTAACCCTGATGAAAGTATGTAGCGATAAAGAAACCACATGTTTAGAAGGAATGCTCAGGAAGATTAAATTATTCAAAATCAAGTCAAAGTGACTAAATTAAGTTCAAAACTAAGTTTGCCAGATTTTAAACCCAAGTCAATTTAATTTTTCAAGAGGTTTTATAGTGTCCAAGGACTCTGCTGCAATAATGTCCCACTAGCAGTAACCATCAGGCATGGCATCAGGAAAGAGTGCTACTATTTCATTAGTCTCACAGCTCTGCTCTTGGTTCTGAGTTTAAAGTCACAAGTTGATCCTCAGTGGGCTCCTGAAAGCTAATATTCAAGAGTGTTTGCATTACAGTGAAATTCTACTGCTCTAGGAGTGTAAGATCACTGATCTGCAGATTGATCCTGCATAAGTTTGACTATGTATTCTTTTTTAAAATTTTATTTATTTATTTATTTATTCCCTTTTGTTGCCCCTGTTGTTTTATAGTTGTAGTTATTGTTGTTGTTGTTATTGATGTCATCGTTGTTGGATAGAACAGAGAGAAACAGAGAGAGGAGGGGAAGAAAGAGGGGGGGAGGAGAGAAAGATAGACACCTGCAGACCTGCTCACTATCTGTGAAGCAACTCCCATGCAGGTGGGGAGCTGGGGGCTCGAACCAGGATCCTTGGGCTTTGCGCCACCTACGCTTAACTCATTGTGCTACTGCCTGACTCCCGACTATGTATTTTTTTTATTTTTTAGTTAGTGATTTAATAATGACTGACAACATTGTGATATAAAATTTCATACTATTCCCACCACCAGAGTTCCATATCCCCTCCCCTCCATTAGAAGTTTCCCTATTCTTTACCATATGGTATTATATACCAGATTGTCACGGGGAGCAGAAGGTGGAAGGTTTGGCTTCTGTAATAGCTTCTCCACTGGACATGGGTGTTGATCTGTCAGTCCATATCCTCAGCCTGTTTCTATCTTCCCTAGTGTTATAGGGCTCTAAGGAGATGGGGTTCCAGGACAGGGAAGTCAGGTTGGTGTCATGATAGCATCTGCAATTTGGTGGCTGAAAAGCACTAAGCACTAAGATATAAAGAACAAATAGTTTAATAATCAGGAACCTAAAGGTATAGCAGATAAAATTTGGGGTCTTTATGTTGGAAGGAGCTAGGAAGTCTATTTTAGGTATATTCCAAGGGGCCCATGACTTTACTAATTTTTGCCTGAGCCCAACAGCTAACATATAGGTGGGCTAAGAGTATTATCTGGAAAGATGGTGTCAGAGATGAGGACAGGACTAGAAAGCTGGATCAGGGCAGAGAAATCTCCCAAATATGGGAAATATATACAAATGCAATTAACTGTAAACCCCATCAATCTGACCGAGGACACATGTCTATTCATATTTAGCACAGAAGCCTGTGCAATCTCTGTGTCCCTGTCAGTCTGAACTCACATTCCATAATCATATCTAGTAACATTCTAGACTGCACTTATTTTAGGACACATTCTCCTCAAGAGGCAGAGTATGTTGACCCAGTATCCCTTTGAAAAGTGGAGCTATCTCTCCCAGTGTTGTCCGACTTTGAGGGCAAGGTCCTGTAGAGGCCCACAAAATGGTTTATGATGTTCCCGATGGAGATGACCAGTGATGGTGGAGAGAGGGAGATGTTAGGTTTATCATATCTTCAAGTCTAATTCCCTCCTAACTGAGGTATTTCAGCACTATTATATCTATGTGGGAGTCCCAGCATTCCCTGAAAAGGACTCCAGATGATGGGGTAGCCTAGTAGTGACCAAAAGGGCCATCATTAAAGTGTACCACTCTCTTGCCCTTATCCAACTTTTGTAGTCCTTACTTTATCTGACAGACTTAGAGTTAGAGTGATTGGGGAAAGTGGAATAGAAAATAGGTGAGGAGGGCATGGAGGTCTAAGTAAAAAGTTTTTGCTCAAGTACTTTATGGATTCTTTTTCAGGTCTTCCTACTTGATAGCTGCACTTATTGAGTTACTGCAGAATACTACATACTTTTAATTTAATGTATATATTTTCCCCCAACTTATCAATACATGTGCATTTTCAGGGATCATTTTTATAGTTCAGCTATGGATTCTTAAAGAAGCATCACCCTATGACTTGTTCTGCTAAACCATATGGATAAGCAGAAATCATTGACAACAAAATTCCTCTTTTTCATAGGCAGCCCAAACTTCTATTTACCTAATCACACTTCTTTTTATGTACAAATACACATATATTTTACAACCACGCCATCTGTGTTACCATTGTCATGGTATTGTCAGCATTTCCATAAAAGTGATAATAAATCTTTGTTTTCTGAGGTTTAGAAACAGTCTGTAAAAACTCTTGTCTGGCTGAAATTAATTTCCAGCAGTTCCAGCCAAGAAAATAATAGATTTTTGTGGCAAATTAAATAAATTTCAATTTACTTGACAGACTAAAAAATACATAAAATTTACTATTCCCAGAGGCAAATGTGCATACATAAAGGAAGAAAATACTATATCCCAATATAAATAAGTTTATGGGTTCAAGATTAACTTTAATAAGTCTGCAAACCATTCATTTGATTAATTTAAAATGGTACAAAGTTAGGTTAGTACTGTACAATCTATAAATATTTCCTAATTACATTTGCTAGAGATATTTTTATAACAAACAGTAGACATGGTAAATGACTTCCTTGAGCAAAGACATTCATGAGACAGGTTGATGAGATATCACAAGATTGCAAAGAGAATGGGAAGATGTGGAATAATTGCATTGAAATAGATAGAAATCAGATCCAAATAGTCATAGTAGTGTAAATTGTTTGGTAATATCATGTCTATAGTGATGGCAACCTCTCATCCTTCTCTGCACTCTTTCAGTCTAGATTCATAATCCTAAGAAAAGGAACAGCTAACCCACTCTGTCCTGTGGCTGCCCTTATTTCTACTGCATCTGCTCTTTGGGGCTCTCATTGTGAAGAGGATACATCTTGTGGCATCATTTATAGCTGCCAAGAAAAGGGAGAGACAGAGGGAAGTAGGGATGAAGAGAAAGAAAGAGGGAAGAGAGAAGGAAGGAGGGTGGAGAAAGTGAGGAAGATAGAAAATGACAAAGCAAAATATAAGGGGGGCATAAGAAAGTGGGAAAGACAAATAAAATAAAGGTACCAAAAAAAAAAGGAAAAGGAGGACTTCTGGGGGCATGGCTATGGAGTAATGTCTACCACATATCACTCCCAAACCACCTAAAAATCAATGAAAAGTCACTTGAAAGCTCAATAAAATACAACTGGGATTTCTTCAGAAAAAGCCACAGATGAGTACAGATATGTGTGGTTAGTGAATTGAAAAGGGAGGAGATTCTCAGAACTCAAAAAGCTGTACTCAGTCATGATTGGTGCCAAACTGAGAGTTACCCAACAGAGCTCATTGCAAGTGGCAAGACAGTAGTTTTGGGTACTTAACTTGTAAACTCTAGGGAAACAATAGTGAACTGCCTATAAAGATCCACTAGTGTTTAAGGGAAAAAAGTCTGGCTGAAATTAAAGCCTTCTCATCTGCTCAAGATCCCACAACAGGGGGCCAGGTGGTGGTGCACCTGGTTAAGAACACACATTATAGTGTGCAAGGATCTGGGTTCAAGTCCCTGGTCCCCACCTGCAGGGGGAAAGCTTTACAAGTGGTGAAGCAGCTCTGTAGGTTTCTTTCTCTCTTCTGCACTATTCCCCCTCCCTACACAATTCCTCTCTGTCTCTATTCAAAATCAATAAAGATGTAAAAAAAAAATTTTAAAGGATGCTTTTTTCTTTGAACACCGAGGAGAAAGGTATTCTCCCATGCTGTTCATCCCCCCTCCCCGAGACAAGAACTACAGCAAATACTCCCTATATTGTCATCATAAACATTAAACAAACCAGGTGACATAGGATATCCCCCACACCAAGATATATAAACAGGAAAATCCAATACCTTAGTCACAGCAACTCCTATTGATTCAAAACAAAAGCCACATTAAATATAGAAACTGAGAAATATGCAGACAATAATGGCAGAGATGCCAAAGTACCACAAAGACACGGATCTAGAAAAAATGGCAGAGACAAAGTATAGAAAACTCGTTATGAAAGCAATTCAAAAAACTAAACTTGACATACAGACACAAATTCAAGAACTCAGAAACCATTTACCAAAGAATGACAAAATACAGAAAAAGCTCCAAACAGAACTTCAGAGTGTGAATGACAATTTGGATGCTGTTCAGGTTGAGGTAAGAGGCCTAGGAAGTAGATTAAATCAGGTAGAGGATAGAATGTCAACTCCAGAAACACAACCACCATACTCTTTGATATTAAAGCTGTTGAGGAGAAAACATTTAGAAAAATGAAGCACCTCTCCATGAAATATCAGACTGCATCAGAAAAATGAACATGAGAATTATTGGGATCCTCAGAGAAACAAGATATGGAGAGAGGGGCAGATAACATATTCATGGAAATTACAGCAGAAAACTTTCCACACCTGAGAAATTATCAAATAATAGAAATACAGGAAACTAGGGTTCTGGGTGGTGGTGCACCTGGTTAAGCGCATGTATTACAATGTGCAAGGACCCAGGTTCAAGTCCCTGGTCCCCACCTGCAGGGGGAAAGCTTTATGAGTGGTGAAGCAGGGCTGCAGGTGTCTATCTCTCTCCCTCTCTATCACCCCCTTCCTTCTTGATTTCTGGCTGTCTCATTCCAATAAATAAAGATCATTAAAAATTTTTAAAAAGAAATACAGGAAACTAAATGTACAACTAAATTCCTGAATACAAAATGACACACACCAAGATACATCATATTAAAACTATTCAAAACCAAGAACAAGGGAAAAATATTGCAAGCTTCCAGGGAAAGGAACAAAGTCAAATACAAAGGCAGAACCACCAGACCTTCATCAGATTTCTCATCACAAGCCCTAGAGGCAAGAAGTAGAATGTCATAGTCAAATGACTAAAAGATAAGAATTTCCATATATGAATAATGTATCCTGCTAAATTATCTTTCAAACAAGAAGGAGAAGTAAAGTTCATTTTAAACCTTCAGAAACTCAAGGAATTTGACAATACTTATCCTCACTTGCAAGCATTAGTGACAGGAGTCTCACAAGAAAAGAAGAAGCAAGGAAATTCCATTTTTAATGAGATGACCAATATTAGAATAGAACCAGGAACACAATTACAACAAGGAAAAAAAATCACAAAAAAAGAGGAGCCCAAAATAGATATAGCAATACAGTCCAATGTTGGTGAACCAAAGCCAACTTAAAAAATATTGTTGTAGACATTGTAAATTAGACACAATACTCATAATATCCACAAAAACAAAATTTAACACAAAAGCAAATAGAAATCATTTGTAAAGTACGCAAAACAATTATAGGAAGACATCCACATAAAATAACAAACAGTAAAAGAGCCAACAAGAACATAAAACAACCTCAAAACACAAGTTATTATGGCCATAAGTAAACTATATTTATCAGTTATAACCCTAAATGTGAATGGTTTAAAGTCACCAGTCATAATATTCAGAAACTGGATGGATTAAAAACTATGAACCAGGAAAGTGGGCCTCACACTAAGGTTCCAGGACTGGGGGAAATATAGGCTCTATAGTGGAAATGTGAGGTTCCTGCTGTCTTAGGGTTCAAGAAGACAATGGATAGTTATTGTTATCATCACATTATTTGATAATTGGGTTAACTTTGAAAAGTACCTTTGTTAGGGTTTGCTATATAATACACAGCATCTTGTATATAGCTGTGCCACCAGTTGCTTCTGTTCTCCCTGGTCTAGGCTTTTGTATCCGCTGATAGCAACCTAATCAACGCAATGAGTGCCACCTCAGCATGCTTCACTTCAGACTGTGTCCAGAGACTTCAGGTGTGGAATGAAAACCCTTCAGCTTCATCACTTGGGTGAGATCTTTCCTTTTATAATATTCTCTAATTCCATTCCAGGTGTTCCACTCCCCAATAAAGTCCCCAAACCTAGATATAGACCAGGTCCCATGAGACAGGGCATATGTTCACATGCGTCCATAAACCAGGGAAAAATATATACATAAAAGCAGAAGTACACAAAAGTCTGCAGAGAGTACCCCCCCCAACATTTCATCTGCACTATTCCAGCCTTCAGGTCCATGAATGTTGAACAATTTGTTTGGCTTTGTATGTTAACTCTCCTTTCAGCCACCAGGTTCTGGATGCCAGCATGATGCCGGCCAGACTTCCCTGGACTGACGACCTCACCAATGTGTCCTGGAGCTCCGCTTCCCCAGAGACCCACCCTACCAGGGAAAGAGAGAGGCAGACTGGGAGTATCAATCGACCAGTCAATGTCCATGTTCAGTGAGGAAGCAATTACAGAAGCCAGACCTTCAACCTTCTGCAACCCACAATGACCCTGGGTCCATACTCCCAGAGGGATAGAGAATGGGAAAGCTATCAGGGGAGGGGATGGGATATGGAGACCAGGTGGTGGGAATTGTGTGGAGTTGTACCTCTCCTACCTATGGTTTTGTTAATGTCTCCTTTCTTAAATAAACACATTTAAAAAAATAAAATAAAAACTAGGATCCAACTATTCTATGTCTCCAGGAAGCACAAATCCAAAAGAAAGACAAACAGAGGCTCCTGATGACAGGCCTGAACAAAGTATTCCAGGCCAATAATTCAAAGAAATGGGTAGGGGGAGTGAGGAACAACTATTCTACTATCATAAATTAGATAATCAAGCAAAGAAGATAAGAGACATAACTGTCTTCTGGTGTGGTTATAAATCAACCAGAAAAAGAAACAAATAAATACATCCAAAGTATGTAAACTGAAAAATATACTTCTGAGTAACACCTGGGTCACTGAGGAAATAAAAATTACTTAGAGAACAAAAGTGAAGAGGCTAATTACCAGACACTGTAGAATGTGGCAAAAACTGTCCTAAGAGGGAAGTTTATAGCAATACAGCCCAATATTAACAAATGGCAAGGATCTCAAGTTAGTGACCTAATGTCACAAATGCCTCAACTAGAAAAGGAGTAACAATGAAGCCCAAAAGTCAGCAGGACAAAGGAAATAAAATCAGAACAGAAATTAATGAAATAGAATAAAGGAAGATGACTCAAGCAGTTAATGAAAATTAAGAGTTGGTTCTTCAAAAGAATAAATAAAATAGGTAAATCACTGGTTCGATGAAAAAAAAAGAAAAAGAGAGAAAGCTCTGGTAAGAAAAATCAGCAAGGAGGAAGATGAAATCACAACTGAAGATGGGAAGATATAAAGAGTCATACTTGAATGTTATGAATATCTCTATGCAAATAAATTGGACAATCTAGATAAGATGAATATATTTCTAGAATCATACAATCTACTACAACTAACCCAAGAGAAAGTAACTTAAACAAGCAAATAACTAATATGTAAATTGAATAAGTAGTCAAAAATATCCCCAAGAATAAAAGCCCAGGCCCAAATGGCTTTACTAATGAATACTATAAAACTTTCACAGAGAAAATAACACTGATTCAACTCAAAATCTTCTACAAAATCACCCCCAAATATGTTCTATGAAACTAACATTACTTTGAACACCAATGCAGGAAAGGACTCTATCAGAAAACTATGGACCTATATCCCTGATGTATATTTATGCAATGATTCTGAAAAAGATCTTGGCAAATCAAATCCACAACATATCAAGAGAATAATTCACCAAGACCAAGTAGAATTTATCTTTGGGAAGCAGGGATGGTTCAACACCTGCTGTCAATCATGGTAATTCATCAGATCAACAAAGAAATAAACTAAAATCACATGGCCATGTGATTTCAATTGGTGCTTAAAATGCATTTGACAAGATCCAACACTCATTTATGATAAACAAGCTTCTGAAATTTGGAATAGAAGGACAATTCTTTAACATAATAAGGATCATTTATGACAAGCCCATAGCAAACATCATTCACAATAGGGAAAAGCTTAAAGCTTTCCCCCTAAAACCAAGAACCCGACAAGGATGTCCACTATTACACAACACAGTCCTTGAGGTTCTCACCACTGCACTCAGATAAGAAAGAAATATCAAAAATATTGCAAAGGAAAAAGTCATACTATCACTGTTTGATGATGATATGATATTATACCTAAAGAACCCCAAAGACTCTACCAAAAGAACTACTGGAAGTAACAAGTTCAATAAAGTAAATACACATAAATCTGTGACATTTCAGTGTTCAAACAAGGAGTCCAAGGAAAGGGAAAAATAAAAACGTAATCCCATTTATAATGGTACCCAAAAAGATAAAGTACCTTGGAGTGAATCTCACAAAGGACTTTTACAATGAAAACTATAGAATGTTGTTAAAATAAATAGAGAGGGACACACAGAGATGGAGGAACATTCACTGTTCCTGGATTGGAAGAATAAATATTAAAATGGCTATTCTACCAAAAGCAATCTACAATTTCAATGCAACCCCTATCAAGACATCAATAGCATTTTTCAAGCAAATCAAATAACTTGTCCAAAAAATTGTGTGGAACCACAAAAAGGCTTAAATTGCCAAAGCACTTCTGAGAAAAAAGGAAACATATGGCGGTATCATGCTTCTCAATTACAAAGCAGTAGTAATCAAACCAGCATGCACTGGAATAAAAATGGACACTTGGATCAATGGAGCTGAGTCAAAAGTCCAGAATGAGTACACACATATACAACCACCTAATATATGACAAAGGTTCAAAACCATTCAATATGATAAAGAAAGTCTGGGAAAATTGTGCTGGGAAATTGGACAGCCACATGTAGAAAAGTGAAAATAGACCACCACCTAACACCATACACCAAAGTCAAATCAAAATGGATCAAAGCTCTGGATATTAGACCAGAAGCTCTAAAATTTATAGAAGAAAACACTGGTGAAACTTTGCAGGATCTTCATGTCAAATATGTATTTGCAGACTCAATACCCTGGGCATGGGAAATGAAAACAAGAATTGGATTACATGAAACTAAAAAGCTTCTACATATCAAAAGCAGTGTACACAAGGATAACCAGACAACCAAGTAAATGGAAGAATTTATTTGCACATCATACATCAGACAAGTGATTGATATCAAACATCTATACAGAATTGGTACAGGCCTACAAAATAAGTATAAATATTCCAATAAAAATATAGGGCAAGGATTGAGTGGTGGGTTAGCTGGCTGAGTGCACTTTAGAATGCACAAGGACCCAGGTTCAAGCCACCAGACTCCACCTGCAGGGGAAAAGCTTTAATAATGGTGAAGGAGTTTTCAAGGTGTGTCTCTATCTTTCTTCCTCTCTATCTCCCCCTTTCCTCTCAATTTCTTTCTGTCTCTAGCCAATAAATAAATAAAGATAATAATTTTTAATTGGGCCATAGAACTAGTTTCCTAAAAAGATGCATATGGCCCACAGACACATGAGGAAAGGGCCACTTCACTTATCATTAGAAAAGTACAAATTAAAACTACACTGAGGTGCTAGGCTTGCGTCGCGGGAGACAGGCTCCAGGAACCAATCTCGTGGAGGTAGCAATACAAATCTTTATTAATGTGGGAGCTCCAGAGTCAGATGTGAGCACAATGGGTTAATCTACATGGTGCAAAATCACAATGGCCGCCTCCCACTCTGCATGCCAGCCCTTTTCCAGGTCGGGACATGGGAGAGAAAAGAGAGGAAGAGAGTGAAACCAGAAACAGAAGTGGCTTTATAGGATAAAACCGGAAGTGCCAAGTCAGGAATGGAGATGGCTGGGAAAGGGGGTGGAGAAAAGAGAGTGGGAAGGTAGAAAGCTTCCGTAGCAACATTTGCTAAGGTTTTAACTGGCGGGATTAATGTACCCTGCAGGCAGGATGGGTCTCAAGGAAGAAATAAGATAGATCAGGCAAAACAATGATTATGTAAATGGGCCATAGTGTTAGCAATGGAGGATGGAGCAGGGAGGCTGCCCGACAATCTCACACCTGAGAGGATGGCTTACATCAACAAAGCAGAAAATGGCAGATGTTGGAGAGGTTGTGGGAAATAAAAGAACTCTGCTACACTTCTGGTGGAAATGCAAACTGGTACAGCCCCTTCGGAAGACTGTAGGCAGAGTCTTTAATCTAATAAAAGTGGAATTACATTATGATCCAACAAAACCACTCTTAGGCATTTATCCAGTGTGTGCTCAAACACTAATTTGAAGGGACATATTTCCTTTACATTCATAGCTGCATTATTCACAATAGCCAAAGTGTGGAAGCAGCCTAAATTCTCATCAACAGATTATTGGCTAAAGAAGTTATGAGATATATATTTCATGGAATACAACTCTTTATTCAAAAAAATAATAAAGTGCTCTTTGGAACAAAATTGATGGAACTGAAAGTGATTATACTTAGTGAACTAAGAGATAAGAGACAACTACACTCATGTACAATCTAGAGAGCCGATTTTCATAAACTTTCAAAAAAGAAAAACGGAAGCAAGAAATAGTTTATAAGTCTTGTGAGAACTATGGTGTTTATCTTTGGGAGATGAGAGGGCAGGGAAACAGAACTTTGGTGGGTGTGGTGTGGGAACCACACACTGTAAATTTAAAATCTTGTAACCTACTATTAATCACAAATTTTAAAAAGGAAGATAAAAGGAAGCAAGGGGAGGAAAACAGAGTGAAAACGCACAATGCAAATACCCAGTACTAGGAAACTGGAATAATTATGCTGAGAATGCACACTAGAATATTATGCAGTTACTCAAACTTAAAAGAAAGTATTTAGTAACTTGGAAAGGTATGTTAATTAAAAAATGTTACAAAAGAGTATGTGAAATATAATCCCAATTTAGAAATGAATGAATGAGCAAGCATGTTTGCACTGAAAAATGATAATGGGGGTCCAGTGGTGGAGCACAAAGTTCCAAGCATAAGGACCCTTTCAAGGATCCCACTTCAAGCCCCCGGCTCCCTATGTACCGGGGGGGGGGGTTTGCTTCACAAACAGTGAAGCAGGTCTGTAGGTGTCTTTCTCTCTCCCTCTCTATATTCCCCTCCCCTCTCAATTTCTCTCTATCCTATTCAAAAAATAAAAAAGTAATAATAATAAAATAGCCACAGAAGTAGTGGATTTGTAGTGCAGGCATGGAGCCCCAGCAATAGCCCAGGAGGCAATTAACTAATTAATTAATTAAAAGAAAAGTGATAGTGGGAACTTAAGCTATCTTTGTAATCAAAATTTTAAAACCATGATTACTGTATTTAAAAGAATACCTTTTCCCCCCACATCTATGCATATCAAATCTTTGATAAGGGGGCCCAAAGGATTAAATGGAGGAAGGAGACTCTCTTCAATAAGTGGTGCTGGGAAAAATGGGTTGAAACATGCAGAAGAATGAAACTGAACCACTTTATCTCACCAGAAACAAAAGTCAACTCCAAATGGATCAAGGACCTGGATGTTAGGCCAGAAACTATGAAATACTTAGAGGAAAACATTGATGATTCAAACACAAATGCAAGGAAGACTAAAACAAAAACAAATCAATGTGACTACATCAAACTGAAGAGCTTCTGCACAGCAAAAGAAACCATCACCCAGATGCCTACGGAAGATGGCGGACTGAGAAGCTGCTAGCAGCGTGTGCTCTGATCACATCTTCTGGAAACGGTAGGATTTTCTGCCTTTAGCAGGCCAGTCAATAAGGGGTCCTAGTGGTGACACCAAAGAGGTGACTATAATTTAATTTGGGTTAAGAATTAGAGTAAAGGTGGCACGGACTAGCGGGCGGGCTGCTCCAGACTTCCCAGGCGACAGCGGGCAAAGCGGGTGCGCCGGGCATTGTCCTCCGCCCGGGAAGGCGGCTCCTCTGCTGGTCACAGAGCGCTGCTGGGCGGCCGGCAGAGGACCTAGAGGGAGCACTATAACTTGGGGGCTTTCTCTTGGGAGTCTCCAGGGACCACCACGACCCTGAGGGCGGATCCAAAGACTTCTTAAGTATAGCTCTCATTGGATCAAAGGACTTGGAGCTAGTTTTCGTTTTCGAGAAATCCTTTAAAAAAGTCTGGGGGGGGGGTTTTCCCGAAAGATGGCGGACTGAGAAACTGCTAGCCACTGAGCTCCGAACACATCCCCTGGAAACAGTAGGATTTTCTGCCTTTAGCAGGCCAACCAATAAGGGGCCATAGCGGTGACACCAAGGAGGTGACTATAACTTAATTTGGGTTAAGAATTAGAGTAGGGGAAAAAAATTCTTTTTTCTTCCTTTTAATTTTCAAGCATACCTCCTTACCCTCCCCCCATAAGCAGTCCCTGGGGACCAGCTCCTAGCAGGATATCCCACACCACCAAACAGGGTGCTTTTTTGAATTCACTGATACACATTTGGGAATTTCCTTTCACTGCTCTTTAATTACAACTCTTTTCCTTATCTTCACCCTTTTCTCTCTCTTGTCTCTCTCTCTCTTTTTTTTTTAATCTTGTCATACACTTCTTCCTTCTTCTTTGCCTTTCTTAATTTGTGAATTACTTTGGGGAAGAAATCTGACTCAGAGTTGACTCTCTATGTCTGTATCTCTGTTCTAGTTCCCTTTCCCCTCTTGTTACCCCTAGAATATACACTGGATAGTAGATTTGCATAACTGTCTATTCTTGCTATCCTCTCTTTCTTCACTGGGATTTAGTTACTATTTTTTCACGGACTGGAGAAATTGTTTGGCTAACTGGTAACAATTAAACTACTTCAATACTTACTTCAGTTACTACTATAATTCCGGAGGTTGGTGAGTGCAATTGTCATAAAGGTATTTAGTACAGTGTTACTTGTATACAAGACACAACAACTGAGGAACAACAGAGCATTAAAAAAAACCACATAAATAAAAAAATGGGTAGATCAAAAACAAATAAAACTGCTACTCCAATTAATGAAGACAAGAGCCCAGAAGAAACCACAAATCAGCCAGAAGTAACCATAGATAAGAAAAGTATGCAAGCAATTATAAACTTATTAATCACAGAAATGAAAACAACATTGGAGGAAAGGAATGGCAGTATTAGGGAAACAACAGTTGAGACACCCAAGGAAAATACTGATTATCTTGAGGCAATTAGAGAACTGAAAGCTGAAATAGCTGTAATGAAGAAAGAAGCTGAGGCAAGGGAAAGCAGACTAACAGAAGCAGAAAACAGAATTAGTCAGACAGAGGATGAGTTATAGAAAACAAAGAAAGAGGTGAAAGAGCTTAAAAAGAGATTGAGAGACACTGAAAACAACAACAGAGACATATGGGATGATCTCAAAAGAAGTAACATTTGTATAATTGGCCTGCCAGAGGAAGAAAGAGAGGAAGGGGAAGCAAACATTCTAGAGGAAATAATACAAGAAAACTTCCCAGACCTGAATAACAGAAAGGATATCAAGGTTCAAGAGGCCCAGAGAGTACCAAACAGAATCAACCCAGACCTGAAGACACCAAGACACATCATAGTCACAATGAGAAAAAGTAAGGATAAAGAAAGGATCCTAAAGGCTGCAAGAGAGAAACAAAAAGTCACATACAAGAGAAAACCCATAAGATTATCTTCAGACTTCTCCACTAAAACTCTAAAAGCCAGAAGGGAGTGGCAAGATATCTGTCGAGCCCTGAATGAAAAAGGGTTTCAACCAAGGATAATATATCCTGCTAGACTTTCATTCAAACTAGATGGAGGGATCAAAACCTTCTTAGATAAACAACAGTTAAAGGAGGCAACCATCACCAAGCCGGCCCTGAAATAAGTTCTGAAAGACCTCTTATAAACAAGAACATCACTATAATACTTGCAATATATCAGAGCAAACAAATTTTTTTTGAACAATGGCACTACAATACATTAAATCCATAATATCAATAAATGTCAATGGCTTAAACTCACCCATCAAAAGGCACAGGGTGGGGGGATGGATCAGAAAACATAACCCAACCATATGCTGCTTGCAAGAATCCCATCTGTCACAAGATAAACACAGACTTAAAGTGAAAGGATGGAAAACTATCATACAGGCTAACGGACCACAAAAAAGGGCAGGAACAGCCATTCTCATCTCAGACATGATAGATTTTAAATTAAATAAAGTAATAAAAGATAGTCAAGGACGTTACATAATGATAAGAGGATCAATCAGCCAAGAAGACTTAACAATTATTAACATCTATGCACCCAACAAGGGACCATCTAAATACATTAAGCATCTACTGAAAGAATTTCAAAAATATATCAATAGTAATACAATAATAGTGGGAGACTTCAATACCCCACTATCACACTTAGACAGATCAACAAAGCAGAGAACCAATAAAGATAGAAGAGAATTGAATGAAGAGATTGACAGACTAGACCTCTTGGACATTTTCAGACTCCTCCACCCCAAAAAACTGGAATACACCTTCTTTTCAAATCCACATAACACATACTCAAGGATAGACCATATGTTAGGCCACAAAGACAGCATCAATAAATTCAAGAGCATTGAAATAATCCCAAGTATCTTCTCAGACCACAGTGGAGTAAAACTAACATTTAACAACAAATGGAAAATTATTAAAAGACACAGAATTTGGAAACTAAACAACATGCTCCTTAAGAACCACTGGGTCAGAGACTCACTCAAACAGGAAATTCAAATGTTCCTGGAAACTAATGAAAATGAAGACACAAACTATCAAAATATTTGGGTCACAGCTAAAGCAGTACTGAGAGGGAAACTTATAGCCATACAATCACATATTAAACACCAAGAAGAAGCTCAAATGAACAACCTTACTGCACACCTCAAGGACTTAGAGGAAGAGGAACAAAGGAACCCTAAAACAACCAGAAGGTCAGAAATCACTAAAGTTCGAGCAGAAATAAACAACATCGAAAATAAAAGAACCATACAAAAGATCAATGAAGCCAAATGTTGGTTCTTTGAAAGATTAAACAAAATTGACAAACCCCTAGCCAGACTCACCAAACAAGAAAGAGAGAAGACTCAAATTAATAGAATTGTAAACGGTGCAGGAGATATCACAACTGACACCACAGAAATCCAGAGAATCCTGCAAAACTTCCATAGAGAACTATATGCCACCAAGCTAGAGAATCTGGAAGAAATGGAACAATTCCTAGAAACCTATGTACTTCCAAAACTGAACCAAGAAGAACTACAAAATCTAAATGCACCAATCACAGACAAAGAAACTGAAACCGTTATTAAGAATCTCCCCAACAACAAAAGTCCTGGACTAGATGGCTTCACAAATGAATTCTACAAAACTTTCAGGAAACAGTTAGTACCCATACTTCTTAAGCTATTCCATAAGATTGAAGAAACAGGAATACTCCCTTCCACCTTTTATGAAGCCAACATCACCCTGATACCAAAAGCTGATAGGGACAGAACAAAAAAGGAAAACTACAGACCAATATCTCTGATGAACATAGATGCCAAAATATTAAACAAGATCTTGGCCAACCAGATACAGCAACAAATCAAAAAGATTGTTCATCATGACCAAGTGGGATTCATCCCAG
Source organism: Erinaceus europaeus (assembly GCF_950295315.1). Lineage (NCBI taxonomy): Eukaryota > Metazoa > Chordata > Mammalia > Eulipotyphla > Erinaceidae > Erinaceus > Erinaceus europaeus. The sequence goes on from NC_080162.1 coordinate 58,536,827, forward strand.
GAATGCAAGGCTGGTTCAACATCTAAGTCAATCAATGTCATTCACCACATCAATAAAAGCAAAGCCAAAAACCACATGATTATCTCAATAGATGCAGAGAAAGCCTTTGACAAAATCCAACACTCGTTCATGCTCAAAACTCTACAAAAAATGGGAATAGATGGGAAATTCCTCAAGATAGTGGAGTCTATATATAGCAAACCTGCAGCCAACATCATACTCAATGGACAGAAGCTGAAAGCATTCCCCCTCAGATCGGGGACTAGACAGGGCTGTCCACTGTCACCGTTACTCTTCTACATAGTATTGGAAGTTCTTGCCATAGCAATCAGGCAAGAGAAAGAAATCAAAGGAATACAGACTGGAAGGGAAGAAGTCAAGGACTCCATAACACCAAACTATAAAGATATGTGTACACTTATGTTCATAGCAGCACGATTCATAATAACTAAAACCTAGAAGCAAACCAGTTGATGAATGGCTGAGAAAGCTGTGGTATATTTACACAATAAAATACTACACAGCTATTAAAAACAATGAACTCACCTCTGACCCTTCTTGGATGGAGCTAGAAGGAAATATGTTAAGTGAGATAAGTCAGGAAGACAAACATGAGTATAGGATGATCCCACTCACAAACAGAAGCCGAAAAGAACAGAAAGGGAAACTCAAACCAGGATCTGTCTGAGTTTGGAGTATGGCACCAAAGCACCATAAATCTCTATGTGGAGAGTGAGAGTAGATGTTCAGTTTCACTGCAGGGAGGGAGGATCAAACAGTCCTTTTGGTGGGAATGGAGTTGATGTACACTCCTATCAACTTGTAGTCTCATAAATCTCTTTTTAATTAATACGAGAGGGGAAAAACTGATTGAATGTCTCAAACCTTTTAATGCACAGAACATAGACTGAGTATATGTTCCTTCAATCTAAGCACTTAAGACTTCAAATGTGTAATCAGTCTGTGGTCTCAAATTGTTAATACATTTCTAATAATGACTTGTTCTTTGAAATGGTGATTCTTTTAAAAGCTTAGACCAGGGAGAATAGAAGCAACTGGTGGCATTACTATATAAGACATAACTATATATAAATAATATCAAAGGATATAAATTATGGTGATGTTTTATTTGATACAGCAAATCCTAACAGTGAGATTTTCAAAGTTAACCCAATTGCCAAATAGTTTGATTATAGCAATAACTATCTATTGCCTTCTCAAACCCTAAGACAACAGGAACCTCCTGCTTCCTCTATAAGGCCTCTATTTCCTTTGTTCTGGAATCTCTAGGATGGGGGTAACTTTCCTGCATGCTTCTCATAATTCATACCAAATGATACTGCATCTGCTGATCCCAACCTAATCAATGCAATGTGTATCACCTCGGTATGCATCACTCTGGACTGTGTCCAGAGATATCAGAGATATCAACCCTTCAGCCTCATTGCTCAGGTGAGACTTTTTTTTCTCATGGATTTTCTAATTCCATTTTGGGTGGTTCACTTAAAAACAAAGTCCCAAAACCTAGATATAGACCAGGTCCCATGAGATAGGGCATATGTACACATGTATCCATAAATTAGGGCAAAATATATACCTGAAAGCAAACATACACAATAGTCTGCAGTGAGTCTCTCTCTCTCTTCTCTCCTCTTTTTCATAGGAAAAAGAGAAATTGAGAGGAAAGGGAGAAAGAGAGAGAGAGAGAGAGAGAGAGAGAGAGAGAGAGATGCACCACTACATCACCACTCATGAAGTTTAAACCTTGTGGGAGGAGATTAGGGGCTTGAACCCAGGTTCTTGTGCATGGTTAATTGTGAGCTGAATCAAGTGCTCCACTGCTCAACCTCCAGGATAATTTTTTAAAACTACTTTTCAGGTTCCACAACCTCCTTCTGAATTTCTAAAATAAATAGCAGATATTATTTTACCTATTCCATGGTTGAAGAAGTTAAATACCAGAGAGAATATTCTCAGGCATCATCACAATGTTAAGCTAAATTAGGAAGCACACTTTAGTCTCTGAGTCTTAGTTCCCTTTGCCCTTCTCTTCTGTAGGGACTAGAGTCACCGAAATGTGGCCTCTGGCAAAGAAGGCAAGATCTAGACATCCAAGCCTCCTCATGAGTCAGGTCATCCTCACTGCTGTCATTAGCAATGAGAGCTCACTCTGAAGCATATTGAACTTGGACTTTTTCTCCCTTTTTTTTCAAGGTCATTAAAGTGGTATTGGAAATCTGCTTGTATTGGAACTGCTCAGTGTTATCTTTCACATGCCATTTTGAAATCATCTCTGTATCTGAAAAGCCACTGCGGCTGGCTAAATGGTATTGATTGCCAGGTACTTACAGGTATACATGATAACTCCTGAAAAGAGCTTCATGGATTGAGAAGCCAAGGTGATGGGGTACAAGCTGTAAATATCTCCTCTGAGAAGAGTCATTAGGAGAGAAAATAAACCTAAAGGAGCCTGCCAACTGATTGAGATAAAGCCATTATTTCCAGAGATGACAGCTGTCGCTTTAACATCCTCACTGTACGTATACTGAGTCAAGCATTGACCAACTTTGATGCCTACACGTTCCTGTTTGCATCTTCCCCACTATATACCCAAGCTCCATAACAGAAATTTGAACCCAGCTTTGTGGTCTGCGGGAAGTGGGGGTATGACACCTCTGTGTCATAGATGCTGCTTGTCATTGTGAATTCAGAAAGTTCTCAAAATATAGCAGCCAGATTTCACAAATGGGGCTGAATCAGACTGAAAAGCTTCTATACAGAAAAAAAATGCTATCAGTAAAATGAAAAGACATCTCACTGAATAGGAGAAAGTATCTGCACATCATACAAGCAACAAAGGTTATATATCTTAGAAACAGGACAGATGCACAAACAAAAATAACTCCATTAAAGCGGGGGGGGGGCAGGTGATAGCTCATGTTGTAAAGTGCATACATTACCATACATGTGGACCTGGGTTCAAGCTCCTGACCTCCATAGGGAAATACTATGCACAAAAGGAAGCATCGCAAGTTCGCAAGTGGTGGAGAAATAGTGTAGTATTGCTGCTTCTCTTTCTCTTTCTCCTTCTCTGTTTCTTACCCTCTACCTGATACCAAAAATAGTTTTCCTGGAGTGGTAGAATTGCACAGTCACCAAAGTTCCAGGGAAGCCCTAGTGGGAAAAGAATGGGAGGAGCTAAAGTGACACTTCATTAAAGAAGACAAGCAGATGCTCAACAAACTTGTGAAAAAAAAAAATGCTCATAATCACTTAGTATCAGGGAAAGGCAAATCAAAACCAAAATGAGATATCATCTTACATTTGTGAGAGTGGTCTAAATAAAAAAGATCACAAGAAATAAGTGCTGGTATGGTATCACACATCTAAAGAGGTACTATGGGCAGGGGAGACAGCATACTTGTTAAGCAAAAGACTTTCATGCCTGAGGATCTGAGAACCCACATCCAGTCCCCAGCACCACTCACTATAAATTAGAGCTAAGCAGCGCTCTCCTCTTTCTTCTCTTTCTCTCAGTATCTCTTATTCATAAGATATTTTTTAAGGAACAACAAAATAGACCCCTTTGTTGGCCCCCATAGGACCTTGCCCTCAATTTGGATCAACAATGGTAGAGAATGTTCCATCCTCCGAAGGGAGGATGGACAACATACTCTATGCTACACCTGAGGAAGATGGGTCGATACTGGGGCAGCATGGAATGCTCCTACTCATGACCACAGAATGTGAGCTCAGATCTACAGGGATGCAGAGTTCACACAGGCTCCAAAGCTAATTATGGGCCCCAGATCACATCATATCAATGGGGTTTATAGTCAACAATATTTATACCCCTTTCCCATATTGGGGAGCTACTCTCTTCCCTGATCCAGCTTTCTGGTCCTTTTCCCAGCCATGACATCATCTCCCCAGACAATAACTTGGATCCACCTGCATATCAGATTTCAGGCTCAGGAAAAAAAAAAACCAAAAAACACTAGTGTAGCTACAGGCCCTTTGAAATATAACTAAAATATGCCTACTAGTTATCTAAAAACATGGAGAATTCCCCCCCCCCCAATGCTTCACCTATAGTATTCCAGCCTTTAGGTCCATAATTGTCCAACAGTTTGTTTGGCTTTGTATGTTGACTCTCTTTTCAGCCACCAGGTTCCAGATGCTAGCAGGATATGACCAGATTTCCCTGAAAAGACAACCTCACCAATGAGCCTTGGAGCTCCACTTCCCTAGAGCCCTTCCCCACTAGGGAAAGAGAGAGACAGACTGAGAGTATGGATTGACCTGTCAACGCCCATGTTCAGCAGGGAAGCAATTACAGAAGCCAGACCTTCCACCTTCTGCATCCCACAATGATCTTGGGTCCACACTCCCAGAGGGATAAAGAATAGGAAAGCTACCAGGGGAGGGGATGGGATACGGAGCTCTGGTGGTGGGAATTGTGTGAAGTTGTACCCCTCTCATCCTATGGTTTTGTCAATGTTTCCTTTTTATAAATAAAAAAAATTTAAAAAAGATATTTTTTAAAAGAAGAGGCATGAAAATATATGCCTAATACACATAGTCTGATAAACCAAAATGTTACAGCAATATTTTTTAAAACATTTATTTATTTATTTTGGATAAAGACAGAAGTTGAGGAAGAAGAGGGAAAGAGAGAGAGACCCCTCAGACCTGCTTCATTGCTCCTGAAGCTCCTCCTCTGCACTTGGGGACTAAGGGCTTGAACCTAGGTCCTTAGACACTATAATGTGTGTGCTCAACCTGATGTGCCATGATCTGTCCGGAGCTCAAAAATTTGAATAAAGTTATTTTATCTACTGAGCCACCTCCCAGACCATAATTTTAAATAATAAAAAATCAAGAGATCAAATAACAGATTCTACTTACATACTTTTAATTTTAGATAATTTCTCAATACCTACAAACTCACAGTAATTTCTGATTTTAAGAAGTCATTTGAGTCAAGACCCACCACTTCTTGTGCCAAACGCAACGACATAAAGTCAGCAGCTGATTTTCCTTGTGTACTATATGCCTTTGTTTTCGACCCTGGACTTTATACCCCAGTCAGGTGGACGTTATGCCACAATGGAGCCCATGTTGAGTTTCAGATGAGACTTTGCATTCATACTCAGCAGACTTTCATTGCAGGGAAGAAAACTAGACTGAATACCCAGGAAAGTTAGTTTGCTAATCCCTCCAAACCAAATGCGTATGCCAAATTATTCCACAGATATCTGCATTCCGATAGAGGTGACTCCTACCCATTTCTATTTCTATTGCTTGCTTTTTTTTCCCTGAGCATTAAGTTAAAAGTAAGATCCTGGATTTGCTCCTAAACAATAGCAAGCTTTGGATAGGAGTAAAGCAACACTGGATTTTGTGTCAGTTAGCTGAAAATACCAGCTCCACACTTCACTTACCAGTCATGTCACCTCAGAAAAGTTATCTAATCACCAGAGGCAGTAATGCTCAGAGTAAATCCTAACCCCACAACCCAGGATCCCCTAGGAGACTACTTCAGGGCTACACAAAGTCAAAATTATTTTACTAAAAACACGATGATGTTATTTACCATCATTCACTGATGAAAATACAGTGGAGTTTTCCAGAAACTATAAGAGATGATGTTATCTCATGGTTGTTTCTAATAAGATAGTTACTGATAACAAAAATTATCTGAGATTCTTTGTAAGCTTCAAAAAGTATTTGAGGGGAGTCAGGCAGTAACGCAGCGGGTTAAGCACAGGTGGCACAAAGCCCAAGGACTGGCATAAGAATCCCGGTTCAAGCCCCCGGTTCCCTACAGGCAGTGAGGCAGGTCTTAAGCTGTCTGTCTTTCTCTCCTCTTCTCTGTCTTCCCGTCTTCTCTCCATTTCTTTCTGTCCTATCCAACAACGATGACAACAATAATAACTACAACAAGGGAAACAAAAGGGAATGCATAAATAAATAAATTTTTTTTTTAAGTTTTAAAAAAATTTTTTAAAAGTATTTGAGAACACTGATTTTATCTCTTTGTATTTCTGGTTCCCAATGTATCAACAGGCTGATTGCTGTAAAAATTAAAACAGTGGAAGTACATGATAATGAGAGCAATATACCAAAATCTATCCCTGCTACTCAAAGGCAATTGTTAGCCCAGCTTAACCTGATAACTCACCTCTGTCCTTTATGGGAAGGGGCTTCAAGCCTGTTTAGAAAAATTCCTTGCATCCTGTTCATGATACTAGACCCTTGACAGTCTCAGATTGAGTGCTACGTGTCCTTTCTTAACTCCAAGTTCCTGCCTGAACATTCTACTCCACATTCTCTGTGTGTCATGTCTATAGCTATCAAGCACACTGTACCTTATTCACGTATCCTCTGGTAGACACCATTAAAAAAATGGAGGGCTGGGTGGTGGCGCACCTAGTTAGTTAAGGGCATACATTAATATGTTTGAGAACCTAGGTTCAAGCCCTCAGGCCCTTCCTACTGGGAGGAAACTTCACAAGCCCTCAAGCATGTCTGTAGGTGTCCCTGTTTCTCTTTCCATGCATATCTCTCCCTCTCTTCTCAATTTCTATCTGCCCTATCAAATATAAATAATAAATAAATTTTCACACTTGAAAGGGTGTGAAAATTGAAAATATGAGGTTTTAAGTTCAATCCCTGATATCTGTGTGTGTGTGTCCTTCATTGTCCTGTGCTAATAAATAAAATATTATAAAATAATTACAAAAAAATTCTCAAGACACTATTCTAACATGGAGTCAGAGTCTTTCTTTAAATGAGAGATCATTTTTGACGTCAATCATTTTAAGAGGGACTGGGTGGGTGGTGGTGCACCTGGTTGAGCACATATGTTACAAAGTGCAAGGATCCAGGTTCAAGCCCACAGTCCCCACCTGCAGGGGGAAAATTTCACAAGTGGTGAAGCAGTGCTACAAGTGTTTCTCTGTCTCTCTTCCTTGCCCTCTCGCTCAATTTCTGGCTGTCTCTATCAAATAAATGAAAAGATAATTAAAAAATAAAATAAATAATTTCAAGAAATAGAGGGTTCTAAGATGGCAGCTACTTAAGAGGAACCCCTCAGCACTGTTCTCTCTGGGTCTCACTTTGCCTCAGAATTGTGAGAAGGTAGGTAGATTTGTGGTGGTCCATGGGAGCAAAGGAAAGATAGCTCCTGGCTCCTGGATACAGACCAGGAAGCCTAGAAGAAAGGATTCCACATTGAAGGATTCTCTCCATACCTATTAATGCGCAAATCCTCTGTATTAACTGCTCTGGGGCTCACCGGTCTTTCAGAAAAATAAATCCCCCTCAATTCCCCATCTATATGTCTGGGAAACTGACATAATATTGTAAGAAATTGGCTCTGGTATTGTTTATCAATGAAATAGAGCAGGAAGTTGGCTGGGTACAGGGTGACTCAGCAGGTAGAGAGCATGAATTTCATACAAAAGGAGCTAGCTAGGTTTAACCCCCAGCACCATATGAGAGTACCTAGATGTGATGTCTCTTCCTCTCTGGCCTCCTCTCTCATTAATGAAATTATATAAGAAAAAAGTGGGCTAGGGTAACTCAAGGATAGAGCACATGCCCAAGGTCCTGATAACAGAAAAACATAGTGTGGGTAGAGAGCACATTTGGACTAATTACGTATTTCTCAAGTGAGAATATCAGGGTGTGTGATTGATTGTATGTGGAGAATGAGTGAAAGAAAGCAGTGAAGGATAATTACAAAGATTCTGGCTTGGAATAATGATATGGAGAGAGTTCATGCACTGAAACTGAATTGTGGAAGAATTGTTGTATTGGAAAGGAAGGAGACGAGACAGAAATCCTATCATGGGGGCTAGGTAGTAGCACACCTGGTTAAGCACACATAGTACTAAGCTCAAAGATCCATGCAAGGACCCTAGTTTGAGCTCCCTGCTCCCCAGCTGCAGCAGGAACACTTCACAATCAGTGTAGCAGGTCTGCAGGGGTCTATCTTTCTGGATCCCTGTCTATCGACCCCTCTCCCGTCTATCCTAGAGAATGGAGAGGAAGAAAGAAAGAAAGAAAGAAAGAAAGAAAGAAAGAAAGAAAGAAAGAAAGAAAGAAAGAAAGAAAGGAAAAAAGAAAGAAAGAAATAAAGAAAAATGGCCCCCAGAAGCAGTGGATTTGTTGTGCTGGCCCCAAGTCCCAGATATATACCCTGGAAGTAGGATGGAAAGAAAGAAGGAAGGAAAGAAGGAAGAAAGGGAAGGAGGGAGGGAGGGAGGAAGGAAGGAAGGAAGGAAGGAAGGAAGGAAGGAAGGAAGGAAGGAAAGAGGGAAGGAGGGAAGGAGGGAAGGAGGGAAGGAGGGAAGGAGGGAAGGAAGGTATTCTGTCCTAAAGCTCAGGCTACATGTCAGCCTGAAGGCAACAAAATGCAGCTGAATCCCACAGGGTTCATGCTAAGTCTGTGAGATATTTCTGAAGCAAACACAGCACAGCAAACTCGCTGGCACAATGAAAAGTATAGAAAAGCAGCACAGTTCTCCAGTGTCTCCAGTTCCCCAGTTGCTTTTACTATGTGCACTTCCGGTCCCTAACTTGATTTCCCCCTTAGTCCTCAGAACTGCTTTTGTATTTCCAAATTTTTGGTTCTCCCCTCTGCTCCACAAATCATCCCTTTTTCTAAAATTTACCCTCATGAACCCACCTGGAATGTTTTGAACACCTAAGGCACATGCCCAGTGGATAGTTCTGTTAGTTAACTGAGTACACACACTCATTCTCCATCTGCTCACAATGCCTGTTCAGGAAGTCCTTTAGACTTCTTTTGTAGAGTCCCTGTCTTGGAAGCTAAAGGTGGGATAAAAGGAAACAGAACTTGCAGACTAAGAAAGGAGGGGGTTGGGGAGCGGTGCATATAGTACAAAGTGCAAGGAGCCAGGTTCAAGCCTTTGGCTCCCTACATGTAGGGGGGGGGTTGCTTCACAAGCTTCTGCAGGTGTCTATCTGTCTCTCTATCTATCTTCCCCTCCTCTCTCAATTTCTCTGTCCTACCCAATTAAAATGAAGAAAAAAAAGGAAAAATAATAGAACAAGAAAGGAGACCTATCAGGAGAATGGAAACTAAATAAGACAGTCATTATTAGATACATACATATACATTTTTATTTTTTAAATATTTATTTTATTTATTTATTCCATTTTGCTGCCCTTGTTGTTTTATTGTGGTAGTTATTATTGTTGTTGTCGTTGTTGGATAGGACAGAGAGAAATGGAGAGAGGAGGGGAAGACAGAGAGGAAGAGAGAAAGATAGACACCTGCAGACCTGCTTCACCGCCTGTGAAGCGACTCCCCTGCAGGTGGGGAGCCGGGGTTCGAACCGGGATCCTTATGCCGGTCCTTGTGCTTTGCGCCACCTGCGCTTAACTCGCTGCGCTACAGCCCGACTCCCCCATACATATACATTTAAATGTACATACTTACATATATATATATTTATATACTCTCTCCTTTCTTCTAAGGTATATGGGTACAAGTACTGGTTTCAAGAGAATTATTTTGAATGGTTAATTGGGAGAGCTGGCATTATTTTGGTAAACTGGAGAGTCAAATCTCTCCTTCAGAATGGTTTAATTTGTTGCAGCAAATGCTATTCTATACAAAGGTCACATATGGGCAACAACAGGAGAACAAAATACGCATTTTGAAGGTTAATTTTTTGTGAGGGATTCTTGAAGGATGAGGCAGAGATTGTCTTTGAAAAAAAATTTTTCATATAGACTCTGTAAAATATCATCCTGTTCACTGTACAAGGAAAACCGAATCTTATCTCTTTTCAATGAATTTAAGTCTGTATTCCCTTATTTACTGTTAACTTCACTGTTAAACTTTCTAACTGACCTCTTGTCCTTATTCCAAATGTCTTCTTTATACATTGGTTTCTCTTCAAATAGCATAAATCGTCATCTTTTACCAAGTGTCCTCTATTTTAGTCTAACTATTTAAAGATGATATCTGAAGCTATGTAATAAGTTATTTATTCTTGCTGGGCCTCTCCCAAGTACCCAGAAGGCATTTAGTCATTAATAACTATCTATCTTTTTCTCTTATTAATCTGACTGATGCTTACTTATGTGTCCCTTCTCTGCAGAACTCAGAGAAGTATAGGAAGACTTTCTTTGTACAGCAACACAACAGAAAGAACAAAAATAGCACACAACTTGCTTAGAGGTCTATTGGTTTTTAAATTTCAATAATTTCTTCTGTCTGGGGTATTAAGGTAGTCCCTGTTAATTCACATTAGATTTAAATTTATTGACTATGAAATCCTTTAGAGGGAGATGAGAAATGCCATCAAATGAGGCCAAAAGTCTGTTTAATGGAAATCCCTTGCAAGTGTTTGTTAAATTATGAGTATACTACAGATACAAGTTTTCTCCTAAGTGAAATTATAGTATCAGAGCCACAGTTGATCTGTCAGTTCTGACCTAAATGTCAGTTAGTGATATCCTCCAAAATGCAAATTGTCAATAATCCTCTTGAAGTGGATGAAGGAATGTATTGGCCAGAATAGAGTAGGTTATGCTGCAATAACACACAGTCCCCAGATCTCAGTACTTTGAACAGCGAAGGTTTATTTAGGAAGCATATTCATTACTTATAGGCTGAAGAGTTTAGTCCACATCATCTGCATTCAGTGATTTAAGCTAATCATCATAATAGGAGGGAGAGAAAGAATGGAGAATCATCATTCACTCTGAATTTTAGAAGTGGGACATGTCAAATTATCCACATTATTTTAATCTATAAATCACACGAATAGGTGTGAATTCAGTAAAGAACTGGAAATAGAAAGCTAAGCATTTATGAACCAGTTCAAAATTTAATAGAACAAGAATAAAGACAACGTAATTGTTAACTCTTAGCTCACTAGCAAGATATTTGCATGAAGACAAAAGAAAAAGAATAAAAAAATGTAATAATATCAAAACACATGTTGTAATTCTGCATTGTGTTTCATGAACATTTTTTAAAAGATTATATATGTGATTCTGTATTCTAGCAATAACATGCAAGCATTGGATCGACCTTCTTGTGGTGCATCCAGTGAGTACCCATTCATTGGGGAAACTGACGATCCTTCCTAGCCGACTGAATCCACATGGATCCCAGTCACTTTCAAAGCCAGCAACAAGCAGCTCCTGACAGCTTTCAACCTGACGCTGTTGACTGGCTACAGAAGAAGGGCAAACGCTAGAAGAAGAAGAACACGCAAGCACCTTAGCTGACTTGTTAGCTAGGAGAGGTCTTTTCACTTCTAGTCTAGTCTAAAATGCAAGCTCTGCAAAACTACAACAACAGGGGGTCAGGCAGTAGCGCAGTGGGTTAAGCGCACGTGGCACAAAGCGCAAGGACCGACATAAAGATCCCGGTTCAAGCCCCCAGCTCCCCACCTGCAGGGGAGTCGCTTCACAGGCAGTGAAGCAGGTTTGCAGGTGTCTATCTTTCTCTCCCCCTCTCTGTCTTTCCCTCCTCTCTCCATTTCTCTCTGTCTTATCCAACAACAACGACATCAATAACAACGATAATAACCACAACATTGGTAAAACAACCTGGGTAACAAAAGGGAAAAGATGGCCTTCAGGAGCAGTGGACTTGTGGTGCAGGCACCGAGCCCTGGCAATAACCCTGGAGGCAAAAATAAATAAATAAATAAATAAATAAAGGCATAACTTGCATAAGAAATTACGTATGCTAAAAAAATCTTTGAATACTTCTTCAAGTAAAAGGACCTGAAATAACATGATTCACCTGAAATGGACTTCTTCAATAACCATGTGCTCATATTATTTCATAAAGAAAATGAAATACTTGGGGAACTAATTGCGTTACAAAATATCTTAACCATAAATTTTGGCATAATTAGTTCTCCTTCTTGCTTAGTGGTCAAAATTAGAAAATGTCAAAGTTGGTATGCATCCTCTTCATACAAAATGATTTGGAAATAAAGATCTGTCTCTAAAAAGTCACAGTGAGAAATAGAAAGCAAAGCAAAGATAATGAGATAAAATCATGGGAAGAAAAGATGTCTCTATTATGAAATATGAATAGGCATAAGTGAGTATAATTTAGTCATGCTTTGAAAAAGTATGATTGTGAGGAATCATCCATGTTTTTCATGAAGGCAATTAGGGGTCATCTGGCTGTGATGCTCCTGAAAAGGAGAAAAATAGTAAACCAATATTGGAAATGTTTTTCTCCAGATATGGTCCCATAAGAAGACCTTTTTTTCTGGGAGTCAGACAGTAGCACAGTGGGTTAAGTGCAGGTGGTGCAAAGTGCAAGGACCAGTGTAAGAATCCCAGTTAGAGGCCCCGGCTCCCCACCTGCAGGGAAGTCACTTCACAAGCAGTGAGGCAGGTCTGCAGGTGTCTATCTTTCTCTCCTCCTCTCTGTCTTCCCCTCCTCTCTCCATTTCTCTCTGTCCTATCCAACAGTGATGCCATCAATAACAACAACAATAATAACTACAACAATAAAACAACAAGGGCAACAAAGGGAATAAATAAAATAAATATTAAAAAAACTTTCATGGAGTAGCTCAGCACGGGTTCTGAGAGTTTTACCAAATATTCCATTAAATTGAGCTAAAATTGTTCCCACCAAATTTTTAACATTTTTTTCCTATCCTCGTCCACTAGGGTTAACAGAAAAGGGCTGTCCTTTCTTGGGCATTTTTTCCCAGATATTTCAAGGTAATTATTGTTACCACACAAATTTTTGTAATGCACGCAGAGAATTGGCTGATGAGAATCTTATAGGTGTCTCTAGGTGTCAGAGTACTTAAATACACACAGATTTGTGTGCTGTTCACCTAAACAGAGTGTGTCTTCTGATGGTCACATATGCTGTCCTATGTCAGAAACTGACACTCTCTGGTTGGCTGTGTTTTCTGGATGAAGACTTCTGGGGTTGGGGAGTAAATTTAAAGAAAGCTGAGATCTCAAGTGTTTAACTGTTAGAAGCTTAACTTTGATCTGCTATATGTTGGGAGAAAATGTTATCTGCAATAACAATGATCAGGAAGATTTATGACATGTTCTTGTTCTTGTTTTTGCCCTTTTGATTGTGTTTTGGGAAGCAAGAGGGATGACCACTTTGTGGAAATAAAAGCATTTCTTCTTAGCTTTCACATCGTATACATAAAATTAAATTTGGCAGCCATGTAGATTTAAATATTAAGGAATACATGAAACCCAAAATACTATAGCAAATTATTATAGTCTAATGACTACAAAATATCAAAACGAAGTAAGGATGGAGGGTGTTTTCTTCAGCTAAAGAAACTGTTGTTGGGTGGTTAAGATAAAACACAAAATCAAATCTATGAGAGACGCCTACACTTAACAATAAATATCTTTCATTGATATCACTGTAAAAACAACAAAGGCCAAGCATCTAGTCAAACTTTATAGATTAAAAACTAGACACATTTGTGTTGGAGCCACCATTGGTCATGGATGCAATCTGAATCTCATAAATTCAAGTTGAAGCTCAGCAGGAATTTTTTCCCATGAATGGATTTGTTATCAGTACCATTGTGGCAGATAAAATCTACACCCAACATGAAAAAAGGAAAAGAAACACTCTAGAATAATACTGTGCGTAAAATATGTAAATTGTTCCTAGAAAAGACATTCTGTTTTGAAATATATCATTACAGTGAATTTCATCAAAGCAAAGGACTATGGGGAAGGGGAGGGGAGGTAGAAGAGAACTTTTGGGTCTAGGTGCATAATGAAATTGTACCCATGTATCAGTGACTGCACTGTAGACCATTAACCCCCTCAAGAAAAAAATGGGAAAAATGAGAAATGTATCATTAAGATATTTGCAGAGAATACTCTAAAGTTGGTCAAGATTGGAATTACATTTTAAAAGGACTTCCCAGAAACTATTTCTTACACAATTAAGCTATTTTTTGTCAATCAAATTGATGACTATATTCTCTATTTTCACTCTGCTGAACATATTCAAGTACTTCCTGAATAATTGTAACAGCCCACGAGTAAGTAATTTGCTACATAAATCCAGTGTCTATTTAAGGGGAAGGAAAATAAAAATAGTATTATACAGTTACTCGTAATAAGACTAATAAATGGAGTAACAGATAATTTATTATATTTTTGTTTTTCATACAACTGAAATGTAAACTCATAATATTTATAAAAATAATAATTTGAAGGTTAGGCTACATTCACAAAAGTTTAGCAGGAAACCATACAAATATATAATTGAAAATAAAAGCAAAATTACAAGTAGATCCACAAATACTGATGTTTACCAAAAACTGCTTCTACTATGGATATCCAGTGAAAACAGTCACATGTTAGGGAGAGTATAATGAATTAACTTTAGGGTTGCTATGTAGCCATTGATCATGAGAGATATATATCCAAGAGTGGGTATTTCCTGGAAATGTTCTCATTATTTTGTCTGTGCTCTTGAAAGTTCCATTATGATCTGCATAATTGGCCACCAATAAATAGATTAGTGGTGCTTTTCAAAGTAGATTAGTATTCCCTATGCATTTAACTAATGTAGACCTCATTCTATCATCCTTAAAAACATAGTTATATGGAGAGAAATTTCATCTGTGTAGACACTGGCAGCAAATACATCTCCCACTCAGTCCTTGAAGGAAATTCATTGGCTGCAGAGTTCATAACTTCTGGAATTATGTGCAAATAATATTCTTTTTTTTTAATTCTTGAAGACAGAATTATCATCTCTTCTGTGAGATGAAGGAAACAGGAAGATTTATGTCCTGGACATTGTATGAATTTCATACTTTCTAATAAGGTTTCATTTGTAAGTTATGTTGCTAAGTGGTAAAAAAAAATTACTAATGTCCCCCCTCAAGACAATAAACTTGAAAAGCGAGAAATAAGGATGCTTCTCTGGCTCAGATATTTCAGATCATTATTTATGTTCTTATCACATAGTACCATCACAGGACTTGTTAGTGTCATAAATATCAACACTTAATATCCTGGCCTGCAGCTGTATGACCATTTTATGTAAATAATCTCACAATAGCAAATGTTTTATCCCTGAGAACCAAAAATAAACTTACTAACTGACAATTTTCATAAGCACGCTGTAAAATATTTACTTATAAACGAGACACGTATATGACTATAATAAACAGGGTTGGAGAGACAGCTCACCTGGGATGGTGCCTGCTTTGTCAGGTATGTGACCCAGGTACAAGCCTGGGCCCTAGCACACTAGAGGGAGCTTTGGTCCAGGGATGACAACGTGAGCAGATAAATATAATGAACATCATGGAACAATCTATTATATTGTGTAATAATATAATATAGAGTAACATAAGATAAAATTTTGCTACTATAGAATCACCTAGGAAACTTTTTTTTTTTAATTTGTGCCTGGTCTCATTTTCAAAAATCACTGAGTTTGGAGTATGGCACCAAAGTAAGAAAGCAGAAGTATACTAGAGTTTGCAGTGAGTACCTCCCTAATACTTCCTCTCCACTTTTCCAAGCTTTGGGTCCATGATTGCTCAACAATTTGTTTGGCTTTGTATGTTAACTCTCTTTTCAGTCACCAGGTTCCAGGTGTCATCAGGATGCCAGCCAGACTTCCCTGGATTGAAGACACCACCAATGTGTCCTGGAGCTCAGCTTCCCCAGAGACCCATCCTACTAGGGAAAGAGAGAGGCAGACTGGGAGTATGGACCGACCAGTCAACGCCCATGTTCAGCGAGGAAGCAATTACAGAAGCCAGACCTTCTACCTTCTGCAACCCTCAATGACCCTGGGTCCATGCTCCCAGAGGGATAGAGAATGGGAAAGCTATCGGGGCAGGGGGTGGGATATGGAGATTGGGCGGTGGGAATTGTGTGGAGTTGTACCCCTCCTACCCTATGGTTTTGTTAATTAATCCTTTCTTAAATAAAAAAAGAAAAAAAATCATAATTTAAGTTGTCTGAAGTGGAGCTCGAAACAGCATTTTGTAGATAGCATCCTAGGTGATTCTGTAGTCAAGCAGACAATTGAAGTAGAAAACCACTGCACTGTCCAACTCATTCTGTCTCTGTCTTTACAGAAGACTTTAAGGCTTTCAAAAACTTCATACCTTTCTTTCTTGCCTTTTGGGATTAATTTCCATAAATATTATTTTTAGACTGAAGAAAACATCGTATCTTACGTCTGACCTAGACCCTATTTCTTGGCTTTCAAAATGGTGATGGATAATGTGTGACAGTAACAAAGAAGCAGGGCACTGGGGAAGGGAAGCCAAGACTGATTCAGTTCTGCTGCTCACTTGTGCATTTATATGTCTAAATAAATCATAGGGAAAGGGAACTCAGTAATGCAGAATGTTACTATACTGCTGGTCATCACAAGTGATTTGGGGGCTGGTAGAAAGCTGACTGAGGCAGGGGAGGGGAATACAAGAGTGGGATCTTTATGGGTATGGAGTTAAAGACACCTTCACTGTGTGGAGTGACCACATACACTGTGTGGCTCAATTACTAAAGAACTCTTGCCATAAACTGCCTCTAATTTGTTGCTTCTTTGATTGTGACAGGCAGAAAAACCTTGGGGTGGTTCTTCTCTCTCCAGCTTCATTGGCTTGTGTTCTCAAATGTCATTTTGCCAAGATTGAGTTTCTTTTTGCTATGTGCTTATTTAATTATTTTTATCTTTATTGGATAGATACAGCCAGAAATCAAGAGGTGTGGGGGGGCTAATAGAGAAGGAGAGAGATAGACACCTGCAGCTCTGCTTCACCACTCGTAAAGCTTTCCCCCTGCAGGTGGGTGCTGGGGGCTCAAACCCAGCTCCTTGCGCATTGTAATACATGCGCTCAACCAGGTGCACCACCACCCAACCCCTTTCCAGAGAGTTCTATTCCATAACTCCACAACTTTAAATTTTATTAATAAGTAACCGACACAGGTTGGGTATTTCCTTCCAGAAGCAGTAGATAGATAAAAATTACCCATTATCTTTCTGCCAGAAATTCCATTTGTGTGTTTTCAAGGAAATATATCCATTAGTGAATTTGTAAGGAAATTTGTATGACTTATTTTTCCTTTATGTTCCAAGCAAAGGTTGAAAATTGGTGGGAGGGCCATTGCAAACCTTTTTCCTTTTTAGCACCTAACAACACTAAAAACTATGCCCATAACTATCACCATTTTGATTTTCCCACAAACTTCTGAAGCAGGCTGGACAAGATTCTTTTTTCCTGATTACAAAGGAAAATTCAAACTCGGAAAATTTATCATGCAGAACCTTGAAGCAAATTATGAATGATAATTTAGCCCTGCTTCCTAATATTCTACCTTAAGTTTTTCCTTATAGATCAAGATTCTTGAAGGATCAGATGTCAGTGCCCTGGGAGGTGAAGCAGTACATTAAACATTTGACACTCAAGGATGAGGTTCTGAGTTCAGTCCCCAGCATCACATATTCCAGAATGATATTCTGATTCTTTGTCTCCTGTTTTCACAAATTAAAAAAAAAACAGTTTTAAAAGAACTATATTTTATTCACCCTGGAACCTTATAAATATGTAAATTATAATGTTCAAAAGCACCATTTTAACAATGTTTATTGGATAATGCAGCATGTGCTATTGTAAATATTGTCAGCAAGAAGTCCTAGAGCTCTGACCTATGTGGGTAAGAGGAAGGAGCCAACTGCGGTCTTTCCAGTCACTGTTTCCAAGGAGAGAAGAGAAGACAAGATGCTGAGGTTGCAATAATACCAGTCCCTTATCCATTCATATATGAATTAGTTCCATAATTTAGTTCACATAGCCCTGTGTCATCTTGCTTTGAGTCTCTGACTCCTGGCATGCATGTGTCCTAACATATTAGGTACACAGAGAATGGTTTTGTAGAACTAAATCACATATATTTGAAAACTTACAATAATATTTTGAAGAAGTCTGTTCAGAAATCATTACAAATTAGGAAAATATACTTAAAGACATTACTAAATGGTTTCAGCAGGTTTTCAGCTCACCAGCATCCCGATTAGGGCTTATAACTAGATCTCAATTAATGCCAAGGGGGTTTTCTTCCTCTTCCTCTAGATTAAGTAAATACCATGGTAGTGCCTTCTTATCACCTTTCACAACTAAGGTCAGCAAAGCGACTTAACAGACACTTCATTGGTTACGGAACCTTTGGCCCTAATAATCTCCTGGTCAATTCTTGTCATTCAAACAGCAGATGATGAGAATGCCCGGGATCCCTGTAGTCAATGAGGCTGCAGGGTGAAGAATGAAAATTGGGTACCTGGTGCAAAGGAGCTTGTCACTGAATGCTCAGGAAGCCTCAGATTCCTTAATCTAATACCTATAAAAATACCTGTTTCCGTAACTATAAAGGAAGAAGACTAAAGAAATAAGTTTGAGTTGTAAATGTTTCTGATGGCTTTTTTGGCGATATATATCCTTTTCCTTTTCTTTTTCTTCTTCTTTTTTTTTTTGGCCTGAGTATGAACCCAGTGACTCCCTCACCACAGAAAAATTCCTCTCACAAGAATTTTTTTAAGTCTATACTCTTGTGAGAAGAAAGAAGAATTTCCTTGGTGCTGGTCATGGTGCTCCCTTATGATGCTGGAACTTGAACCCCAGACCTCATACACACTAATACCTTACTCACTGAGAGCAATTTTTGGCCACCCCCCAATATTTTATTCTTGGGTTGTATACCTATTTAGGTGGGTCTTTCAAAACAACAATTTTCTTGTATTTTCCATGTTCATGGTGACGGAGTTTAATTTCATAGCTGTAAAGTCTCCCAAGTGAGATTAAGCCAACCATCTTTGAATTAATCTAGAGTAGAGTCATGCATTTCACCTTAACTCAGTTTGGCTCAGTGTTGAATCAGTTTTGTGCCTTTTTCCTTCCAACTCAGGAAGTTATGGGGGATTAGATGACACATCTAATGCAATCCTCACTTCAGTTTACCTGCATACAGATTTGTGCACCATGTACTAGAAGAAAAATTAAAAAGGGAAAGAAACTATTGGTTTCAGCACTTATCCCATACTGGAATTGCCTCCATTAATGTATTAACTTGTTTCTATTTGTCTGTGAAACACACATGTGGCAGCTGAGTCAATTCTTGTGAGAGGAATTTTCCTATGGTGAGGGAGTCACTGCGTCCATTCCCAGGCCAAAAAATAAGAAGAAGAAGAAAAGAAAAAACGATATATATCAACAGGAAAGCCATCAAAAACATTACAACTCAAGCAAACTTATTTCTTTAGTCTTCTTCCTTTATAGCTATGGAAACAGATTTTTTTATAGGTATTAGATTAAGGAATCTGAGGCTGCCTGAACATTCAGTGACAAGCTCCTTTGCACCAGGTACCCAATTTTCATTCCTCACCCTGCAGCCTCATTGACTTCAGGGGTTCCGGACATTCTCAGCATGAGGAGTTCAAAACTTGGATTACTTTCAAACTTACATCACTCTGTGGATATCAAATGAAGGAAGGTTGAGATGACAGTGAGGTGGGAGAATATGGTAAATCAGAGAGGGCTTATTGCAGAAAAGAAAAAAATATCTCATAGGCTTACCAATTCAGTTAAATATACCTTCTAACCAATTCAGTGAAATATACCTTCTAACCAAACACTACATGGCCTGTCAACTTGTGACCTCTAATAAGCAGAACCTGGTATAGAGGAGAACCACACAATTCAAGTGTGTGTTTTGGCAAGATGCTACATTTTTCATCAGCAGAGGCCAGGATGAATTTTATCAAGGTTTGATTCTATTTCTATCCTTGTTCTTTACAGCCCATCAGAGTCAGCAATTCCAAATCCTGTAAGTAGGCCATCATTCAGTGTGTGGAGGGGTGGAGTGGGAACCCAGTATTATTCCTGAGACTTATGCAATGGGTCAAGCATGGCTGTGATAGGAGATCCAGAAGGCTTTTAGGGATTCTCTTCTTGTCCTCTTAGCTTGATCTTTACAGCTAAGAGGAGATGCTTTCCCAGAAATTCTACTGCTTTAAGTAGAAATGGGGAACCTTTTTTTTTAAATTCTTTTTCTGCCTGGGGTTATTTGAATATTTGTAACAACAGTTGTAGGCCATAGAAATAACCAACTTAAAACTTAGCACTTACCCTAAGACAGCAGGAACCTCACATCTCCACTATCGAGCCTATATTTCCCCCAATCCTGGAACCTTAGGATAGGACCCACTTTCCCACATGCCTCTCCCAATCCATATCAAATAATATTGCATCTGCCGATCACAACCTAATCAATGCAGCGATTGACACCTCAACATGCTTCAGCTCAGACTGTGTCCAGAGACTTCAGGTGTGGAATGACAACCCTTCAGCTTCATTACTAGGGTGAGACCTTTCCTTTCATAGTATTCCCTAATTCCATCCCAGGTGGATCACTTTCTAACAAAGTCCCAAAACCTAGATATAGACCAGGTTCTGTGAGAGAGAGCATATGTTCACTCGTATCCATAAACTAGTGCAAAATATATACCTGAAAGCAGAAGACACTAGAGTTTGCAGTGAGTACCCCCCTAACACTTCCTCTCCACTGTTCCAACCTTTGCATCCATGATTGCTCAACAATTTGTTTGGCTTTGTATATTAACTCTCTTTTCAGCCATCAGGTTCCAGATGCCATCAGGATGCCGGCCAGGCTTCCCTGGACTGAAGACCCCACCAATGTGTCCTGGAGCTCTGCTTCCCCAGAGACCCATCCTACTAGGCAAAGAGAGAGGCAGACTGGGAGCATGGACCGACCAGTCAACGTCCATGTTCAGCGGGTAAGCAATTACAGGAGCCAGACCTTCCACCTTCTGCAACCCACAATGACCCTGGGTAGATACTCCCAGAGGGATAGAGAATGGGAAAGCTATAAGGGGAGGGGATGGGATATGGAGATTGGGTGGTGGGAATTGTGTGGAGTTGTACCCCTCCTACCCTATGGTTTTGTTAATTAATCCTTTCTTAAATAAAAATAAATTTTAAAAAAACTTAGCACTTAATATTGACATGAATAAAGCTCTTAGAGGGGCAAGGGAGTGACACACTCCATTAAGTGTACACATTACTTTACATAAGGACCCAGGTTGGAGTCCCTGCTTCCTACCCATAGGGGATAACACAAGAGGTGAAACAAGTCTATAGGTGGCTTTTTTCCTCTCTCCTCTAACTCCCCCTGCCTTCTCAATTCCTCTCTGTCCTACTCAATAAAATAGAAAGAAAAAACGGTCACATAGAGTAATGGACTTGTAGCCCCAGTAATAACCCTTGTGGCAATAAAAAGTAAGTTTTCAAACCTTCCCCCCTCAAAAAACAAACAAACAAAAAAAACCTCTTGTATTTATTGATTTTTGAGTTCCTGCTTGTCATTGACTTAGCTGGACCAGACCCAATGATTTCATGGGCCATATATAACCCATGGGCTGAATGTTCCCTACCCTGACTAAAGTGATGTTTACCTCTCATAGCTACAATTCCATACCCTCAGATATAGAGGACAACACAGTCCCAGCCTAGAATCTTACTCAGAACACTTCAACTAGCCTACAACACAGCACAGGAATAATGCTCCATGAGCCAAGTGCACTGAAGCTGATGACAGGTCTTCCACAGGCTCAACTTCTTAAGAATGTCTTGACTTAGAGATTTGTATTTACAGAAAATTTTTGCTTAGCTAAAAGACAAAGCAAACTCCTACCAAGAAAATCCTCTAGGACTCAAGAAATTATGATTTTTATCCTCAAATTCTAGTCATACAACATTCTAGAAAATATCAAGTTTAATGATAGTATATTCCTAGAAGCATCATTAATGTATATTACTGATTTATGAGAAATATGTGATATTCTGTTTACTTATAGTCATCTGCATAACAGAAAGAGCGAGAGAGAGCCTTGTGTCCCTTGAGCAATTTCAGTGATCTTTGTACCGATGGCACAGTTGATGCTCAGAATGTCAGTGTAAACACTGATCTCACTTTGACAGTCTCTTTATTTTACCCTCATTCTGGAGACAGTATATGTCATTACTCTGATGCAATTAAATGGATTATTCTTATATTCTCTATACTCTCCCTACCATTATAAAATTATACATCTACTGGCTTTGTCATATGACTTTGAAAAGTCTCAACTATATTAAGCAGCATATAATTCCTCATCTACATGGTATTGTATTTGGTCCAGTGATTGCTTAGTCAATGGAATCTCAGCCAAAGTGATATAAGAAGGGACTTTAAATGTGTTGATATGACTTGGTCTGTGACTGCCAGGAGCAGAACATTCCCAGGGAACTACCATCCCTTCAGCCTGGCCTCCAGAATTCAGATACATGAATAGACCTGGGACCCACCTGTAACTTAAAGCAGAGTCATCCATCTGACCTGAAGTCACATAAACAAACAAAATAATAATAAATGTCTGCTATTGTGACTGACATTTTAATATTTATTGTACATCATTATTGTCATAATAAAAATTGATGCACAGTTTCAGTAGATTTACTATATATGGAAACATTGTGAGGCCTCTGCTTGTGACTACAACCCAAAGAAATTGCCACTGTGAAGACAAGGCCAATTCAATACATGTGGAAAATGAATTTGAGTGGCCCTCAAACCAGCAGCATAACAATTCCTGCATGAACATTAATTATTTGTCTGTATGTCTGTAAGTTGCCCCACCAGAATATAAAAATTCACAGTCATGGGATTCATTTATTTTGCTGTCACCATTGAATAGTTTGTGGAAGGCGTAACTTCTATGAGAAAATGTAGCTTTTGTAACTCAGGGCTTCCTCCACCTCCTTCTGATTATAGACACAAAACCAGAGCTGTCTAATGAGCAGGCAGTGTGCTATAGTTCAAGTACACAGTGACATACATTGACATATAAGCAGCATTTTTATTCAGTCTTCTGATCATTCTCTCTTGCTGAATGCATGTCTAACCTATTTGTAATCAAGCTGCCTATTAAAATGCAAGTACCACAACTGGATAAATACTGAGTGCCAAAACTTGTATCAGTTTCTTTGTATGTGTTAATAATTCAAAAAGTCACAGCAGCTTTATAAATCAGGGACATTTAGAATTCCCATTCTGTTGATGGGAACATGAGAGTTCATTTGTCTCAAGAGGTACATCTAATTTATCATCCAGAATTTCAATCCAGTGTATTTCTCAGTCCAAAGCAACCTTCATTTCTAGGCCTGGCCATCTTTTTGTCATTGCCTGTCCCTTTCCAACTTTAGATAATTTCTCTAAGACCTAAGGACAGTGTGTGAATTGTATCGTATCTTCCAAAAGTTATCTCATTTTAGACTTAAGCAGTTATTTTGCACAGAGATAAAAGGTTGATGGTAGAAGCTACCTGATCTCCATAGATTTCAAAAGAAAGAAACACAAAATAATTATGCCTTACTGTGATATAGCCCACATGTTGGTACCAAATTAGCAATGAAGATTATTTGGGCATATAAGAAGCTACAAATCCACGAAAAGAAGGTGTTTTGTGGGGTAGTTCCAGTGTAGGTAAATCCATTCCAAACTGGATTCAAATTTAGCAAAAGTCAAAAGAAATGTATCTGCTGAGAAATCCTAACAAGTCGTTGCATTTTTCATAAGACTTGCTGCTAAAGGTGTCTTGACTTTGACTAACTCTTAGTCCCAGGGATAAGGAATGTTCCTAAAAGAGACAGAGTGTATAACAATGATCATGCATTTTTGTCAAGTTTTTCATACACTAACACTCTTTTGGAAATACTCTCTTTGGAAAATGGACAGGACACAGAATTCTGGAGTCAGATAGGGCTGCTAGAAAGTCCCAGCACAGTCACTAACTTGTGTGATTTGGGGCAAATAAGTGACTTCATTTGACAATAAACGTCAGATCCCTTATTTACAAGTCAGGGACAATGTCTTAGGTTCCTCAGAAGCAAATCTTAACATGAAGACTTTTATTATTCAAGAAGTACTTTGAGAGAAATATTAAAATTGAGTGGAGGCAGTGAGAAAGGGAAAATGTGAAGGTGCACCATTTGCATGATGTCCAAAGGCTGATTTCACATCGTTGGCTGTCCGCAGTTGGCACCTCATTTATCACCTAGTTTTATAACTACTGGATTTTTGGAATCACTTCTACTAGGGCCAGAAAGACCCCATTTCCTGCCAGGTGGGATGTATTTGAGGGAAGGAGGTGGTCAAGGACTTAGGCTTAAACGTGCTTTCTTTCTCTCTCAGCAATGCCACTGGGCCTCTACTAGGACTTGTCAACCCAAATCCTCCTCTCTCATTAAATAAACCCTTGGCCATTTTAAGTTTCGCCTATTCATCTTGCCCCTCTCCTGCCCAAATAATGAGGATTTTTTGGAATGAACCACAGTCTATAATAGAGTTTCTTTTCCTTTTATGTCTAAGATCCTACCTCGAGAGACCTTGTTTAGCTTCCCCTCCTAGGGCGCCCAGGACACCCCTGGGAACAATGAAACCTGGGCTTTATTTAATTAGTCTTTCTTAACAATCAGTCTTTTCCATGTGCTGAGCAGGTAAGCTCATCTATGACGGAGCCTCCCCTCTGAGACATAATCCTCTGTGTTTAAAGATTATACTTTTCTCCACAGTCATCCCTTACATACATCAGTTCATAAGAACTATATCTTCTCACAGTGCCAAGCAGTCCTTCTTGGCCACAACTATTCCAAGGTCCCATTTTCTGGGCTGCTATCATCCTTGAAATTAATCTAAGAGGGGTTCCTTTTACAAGAGTGGCAGCAAATATCCAATTCAATTTGCTTTCACCCAAGATTTCCCAGGAGTCATGCTGAATGAGATGATCAATGATGATTATAGGGCTTGGCTTGCCTTGCTGAGCCAAAAGTGTTAAAAAGGAGGGGGAATTTCTGCTTCAGTGCTTGCCCAAGTCAGGTGCTAATTCAGGCAGATGCATTACTTTTCTCAGCTGCTCTAAACCATCTGTGTTGCAGTAATCACAGTGGGTAGGTAGAGGCGATCTACACTCCTAACTAAGAAAAGAATTCATTTTTGTATCTCCTCCCATAACAGAACAACAACAAAAAAATGTATAGAGCATCTGGAGCAAAAGTAAGTAGGCTGTTCAAACCAGTGATGCTGAAGAGATTTAATTTAGACAGGCTAAACTTTCCTTCTCTCAGCTAGATATCATTCCATGCCTTTGCTACTAATCCAATCTAAAGAAAAGTCTTAAATTACTTGTTGCCACCATCTTAACCCTGAGAGGGCTTTTCTGCTTGGGTGATTGGTTTGAAAGTCCACAACATCCAGGGAAAGAAAGTAGATACACATGATTGGAAGGGGTCAGATAAATCCCCCAAATGCTCCTAGCCTCAATGCCTGTCACCCCTTCTTTCTTGTCTCTGCTATTCTTATACTGGCTGACTGGGGAAGGGGGGAGTCATTCCAGACCCTGCTTTTTTTTTTTTTTTTTAAACAAAGCTTTAGACTAAAGGTAGGATCTGACTGTGTATTAGTTACCTATCACTGAGTAACAAATCACCCCAAAATGCAGCATCTAGAATCAGCAGACAAATAATCTCACAAATCCTGTAGAGCAGGAGTTCAGTTGCTTTGGACCAAGTGTTTTGTACTTTGACCTCAGCATCCCTCACAGAGCTGCACTCAACCTCTCTTGAGGATGCCATCATCTCCAGTGTGAAAGGGGTCCTCTGCCTCTAAGCTCATTCACTTGATGGCTATTAGCAAGAGACATTTGTAGATCTGTTCCCAGAATCAATAATGTGGTCCTCACCGTGGGTCTTCCTCACAGCCTGGGCAGCTGATCATCACAGAAAAGTGGCCCAAGAGATATATGAAGAACAAACAAGGCAAAAACTAGTTTTCTATAACCTATTCCCCAAAAAGAGTCCCAGCACTTTGTCATGGTCTATCTGCTAGCAGCAAGTCAAAAGGCCTGACTCTCATCAGATGAAGATGACACAAGGTCTTGACTATGAGGAGGGGGTTGGGATTGTCTCCAGACACCATATCAGAGATAACTCTGATAAAGGGGAGAGCCAGTTCTTTGGAGAGACCATTAAAACATGACCTTATACACTGCACCCCATAATAATCCTGGGTCCAGAGGGATAAAGAATAGGAAAGTTATCAGGGGAGGGGATGGGATATGGAGTTCTGCTGGTGGGAATTGTGTGAAGTTGTATGTTGTATCCCTCTTATCCTATGGTTTTTGTCAGTGTTTTCTTTTTATAAATAAAAATTTTAAAAAAAACATGAAAATGTGTCGGGAGGTGGGAGAGTGGGGATGCAGAGCACTGGTGGTGGATGTAACTCACTACTAATCATAATTTAAAATACATGTATTTATAAAAATAGACCATAGAGATAGTTTACCAGGTGCATATAAGCCAGATTTGGTCCCCAGCACCACATGGAAGGTATTATGGCAGTGGGGAAGCTATGATGCTTTGGTGTCTCCCCCCACCCTGCCTGTCTCTCCATCTAAATGAAGGAAGTTTCCCAGAGTGGTGAAAAGTCCATGTTAAACAACAAAAACAACAAGTAAATAAGAAAATGATGGGATGTGATCCTATTGGATGTTGAACCCACACACAACTGAGGAAAACTCCAGTGAGAGCTTCACTTCTGTAGGGCAGAGTGTTATTCTGACCCAGGGCAAGAAAGGGTACCTGCATATGCAGAGTCTGTTAGAATGTCCGGGGTCAGAATCAGAGCTACAAGCAGGATTTGCCTTCCCCAAGCTTCACTGAGAGCAGAGGACTAACCATGTGCATACAGGAAGGGGTTACTGTCTAGCATCCTTGGTAAGCACACATGCTAAACCACGTGTAGAAATTTCAGAATAAAGGTAGAGGAGAAGACATGGAGGACGTGTGCTAGGATGGGCTGGGTGGCAACCTCTTATCCTGTGCAAGATGATTATAGCTGTGGCCACAAGACCCAGATTGTAAGGTACTGTTCCCCTCCTGTACTAACCCTGTACTTGCCTAGAGGACATGTTCGATGGAATCACTTGACAAGGGTTTTACACTGGGGATCGATCTCTGCAAAAGTTGCCCTGACACTCTCAAACCAGGAAGAGCTATGCTGTGAAACCAGAAAGAAAAATCACAAGGCAGGAAGTTCTAGTGAATCTCCCAAAGCCCAGCCTACTTTTCCTGATGGATGAAGTCACAGCAATATTCTAGGGGGGTGGGGGTGGATCCTGCCAATTAATGAAATTCTGATAAATTGTTGTTTTAGGTCACTAAAACACAGAATAGTGAATCAACATCCTCCAGGACTATCAGAACTTCCAGGTCTGTTAAGCCAGGCAAAGGAGGAATCTGGTACCATCCTGTAGTCCCATAAGATCCTAAAAGTTCTAAAGCCAGAAAGAAGCACCAACTGTCCAATTTCTGTGTTCTCTCTCTCCCATCTAGGCTCAGCCAAAATAGGTGAATGTGTGATGATTCTTTCATTTGAAAGGAGGACAACTCTTTTTTTATTTTTCTTTCTTTATAAGTTATTTTTTATTTGTTATTAATAATGGTTTATAAGATTGTAAGTGTTGTTAAAATTTTCAGAGGCTCTGGCCGGGCTTGCTTCACGGCGGGTAACAGAGACGCGGAGACAACGGCTGGGCAGGGCAGCTGTATTTCTTTATTCAGGAACAACGATTCACAAACTAAGACAAACTAATCACCAAACAGAACTCTGCTGTCTCTTTGCGGCGGCGCAAGCACTCTCTCTTACTCTGGAACTCAGGAACCCTCTCCCTTACTCTCGAACTCAGAAACTCTCGCACTCTCGCACTCTCGAACTCCGGAACTCAGGAACTCTCGTACTCTGAAACTCTGGACCTCTCTTACTCTGTCACCCTCGAACTCAGGAACCCTCTCAAACTCAGGAACCCTCTCTCGGGGTTCCTTTTGGGGTGGGGCCAAGCGGCCCGCGAAATTAACTGGACTGATCTAATTCTCTTGGCGGGGGAGGGCTAGAACCAACCAATGTAAAGCATACGACAATTCCCCCTTTTCTTTTTAACTAAATGACTATAGTATCAAGGGTGTGGGGTGAACAGAAACATATATAACAAAAACCAGCATGTTGCCAAGGGAAGGCCTGAGGGGGCCATATCTGAAAAAAAAAAACATTTCTTGCCTCTGGGGGGCTACTTGCCTCGATGGGCAATTGCATGGGGGCGGAGACGGCCTAGAGTCCCACAGGCAGCTGGCTGCAACTTACTTACTATGAAACAAAACTTGTTATTAGCATATCTACTGCACGATCCAACGTTTCTAATAGGGAAGGAATTTGAGACTTTTACATATCAACAACGTCTTTTAACCTTTTGTTACACCCATTCAAGATGGAGACACACCCTCGGTGTGGGCCGGAAAGGAAATCTCAGGCATGGGAATAATTAGCATAGCCATAGTGCGATCTACCATTTCTAATAGAGAAGGTAGTGTTTTACATATCAACAAGTCTATTTAACCTTTTGTTTAGACCAACTTAGTTAAAATATATTGATTGTTAACTAATTTTTACCTTAGACTTTAAATGTAAGTTAATTTTATCTTTATGAGAATTACATTGAAAACCTTTTTCATTTAACTTTGACTAGTAAGAATTCAGCCTTAAAGCTACTGTTTACCAAACTTTAAACATAAACATGGTCATTAATACACAAGGAGAGAAACCTCTGTTACGAAGACATGTCATTTTAAACATCAATTTAAATCTGTACTGTCTTAGTTGTTGGGGGGGGGGGGGGGGTTCACCATCCGGAGGTGGCTTCCCGAGCAGCTCCACTTCTAGGAATTGCAGGTTGCGATCTCTGTACAAATTTCTGCGTACTCCAGCTTGTCTGTCTTCAGACCGGACCGGCGGCTGGAGATCTCGTGTGCCCAGTTTCGGCAGGGAGCCCGGGGGTCCGGGAGGCCCGGGATGGTTCCAGAATTTATAGAAAGAGGGCAGGCAGGCCATCTTTGTAGAAGGTGTGGGCCTAGGTGCCCAGGGGTGGCGGCCATGATAGGCCGCCGCGGCCCTGCCCCATGGCCCTGCCATGTCTGCTGCCCTGTTTGCAGTGGCTGAGCAGCGTGGAGGGATCACACGTCCAGTGCCCTGCGTCACGCGGTGGAGAGCCGGCTCCTGTGGGCTGGCCTCGGGCTCTTGCATGTTGGCCTCGGGCTCTTGTGTGTTGGCATAGGGCTCCAGCATGTTGGCATCGGGCTCTAGCGTGCTGGCATCGGGCTCTTGCATGGTGGCGTAGGCCTCCTGCGGGCTGCGGGGCTGCGGGGTTGCTGGCGCGGTGCGCGGGGTTGTCTGGGCGCAGCCGGCTGGCTGGCTGTTTAACCAGGTGGAAACAGCAGCTCCGCGCCTCGCCTCCCGCCCGCTGGCTATTCTCGCTGGCTGTTCTGAGTTCGCCCGAGCGAGTGGAAACCACAGAGTGGTCCAGAGATAAATGTTCCAGAAACAGCAAAACAGTCTCGTGAAGAAAGAGCAGAGGCCTTTGGAGATCTCTTCACAAGCAGAAGAGAAGGCCATCGTGCATAGGTAGCCAAATTGTCTTTACTTATCTGAGAGATGCGCAGGTCAGGTCCACGTGGGCGCCATTTGTTGTTAAAATTTTCTGTGGCTCTGGCCGGGCTTGCTTCACGGCGGGTAACAGAGACGCGGAGACAACGGCTGGGCAGGGCAGCTGTATTTCTTTATTCAGGAACAACGATTCACAAACTAAGACAAACTAATCACCAAACAGAACTCTGCTGTCTCTTTGCGGCGGCGCAAGCACTCTCTCTTACTCTGGAACTCAGGAACCCTCTCCCTTACTCTCGAACTCAGAAACTCTCGCACTCTCGCACTCTCGAACTCCGGAACTCAGGAACTCTCGTACTCTGAAACTCTGGACCTCTCTTACTCTGTCACCCTCGA
Source organism: Erinaceus europaeus (assembly GCF_950295315.1). NCBI lineage: Eukaryota > Metazoa > Chordata > Mammalia > Eulipotyphla > Erinaceidae > Erinaceus > Erinaceus europaeus. Next base: position 58,566,815 of record NC_080162.1, read on the forward strand.
ACTCAGGAACCCTCTCAAACTCAGGAACCCTCTCTCGGGGTTCCTTTTGGGGTGGGGCCAAGCGGCCCGCGAAATTAACTGGACTGATCTAATTCTCTTGGCGGGGGAGGGCTAGAACCAACCAATGTAAAGCATACGACAGTAAGATTACAGGAGTTTCACATTGCACCCACTACCAAAAAGGAGAAGGAGGTGGAAAAAGAGGAGTCCTCGGAGAAGAAATGAGGGCATCTTAAGAAATCACCAGTCAAAGGCTCTTTCAAGATTTGAGACACAGGAACACACACTACACTCTGCAATGGCTTTGTGGAGACATCGGAGAAGCAGTATACACTATTACATGATTCCTCTGCTCCAGACTTAGCATAGTGCCTCTCAGACACAAGGCTACCCGCCCAGGTGTTCTCTGAAAGACTGCTTCTAATTCAGCAGCAAGTGAACACCAGATCACCTGCGACTCACCTTGTCTGGGCACCACAGCTACTACAAATCGTTCCTTTTTCTGCAATTCCCAGGAACCGAGCTTGGCCCCAAGTCAGCATGCAGGGAAAAGTCACTGAGAGTTAAGCCTGCTGCTTGCTATGCTGACTGCTCTACTCCACTGCCAATCCACATCCAGAAGTCTTCTCTGGGCTTTAGTCCCAATCCCCAACATGGCTCAACAAGCACCCCATGCCTACACCCTGATCCATGCTGCTACCATTGCTACATTACAGAGGGGTGGCAGTGCCCTTACTCCACAGACTTAGTTCCCTTTAAGAGAAAGGTTTTTCACCTTGGATGAAGTTTGAAGGAATCATGCTAGTGAGATAAGCCAAAAAGAGAAGAATGAATAGGAGATGATCTCATTCCTAGGTGGAATTTAAGAATCAAGGACAGTAATGAAAAACACAAAGTAAAACTTGCACTGGGTGTGGCATATTGCACCAAAGCACATTACTTTCAGGAGAGAAAAAATGAAGAGAGAGAATTTGGGGAGGGGAACATTGGGGTTTGGTGTGTCATGGTGGTAAAAGACCTATGTTGGGGGTGAGAGTATTTTGCAGACACCTATTATGGTGAAGAAATTGTATCTGTCAACAACTGTAATATAAATCACTAATTCCCCAGTAGAGTGTTTTTTTCCCAGTAGAGTGTTTTTCTAAGAGAAAAGATTTTTATATTATTAGTAGTACTAGTATTATTTTCAAAGCCACATATGTAATTTTACCTTTGGGGATGCTTTTTTCACTCAGATAGACAGAGAGAGACACCACAGTGCTGTCAGAGCCTATTGTCATAGTCTCTCCCATGTGGTGTCAGGGCAAGGTGAGTGATCTCTCCAACCCCAGGAGGAAGGATCTTACTGTGACTATTTTGTGTACTTAGTATGCACCTGATATATGGCAGATGTTTGATGAATAGTTGCTTCATTTACTCAGCAAGAATTTATCAAATTCCTGTTTTGTGCCAGTTAATAGCTCTAAGTTCACAGAGAAGAGCAAGACACACCAATTCCTGCCTTTAGAGAACTTATATTGTATTAGCAGGAGACAATAAATATACAGTAATAACTAAAATAAAGAGTATATGAAAAGGAGGGGGTCAGGTGGCATACCGGGTTAAGTGGACATAGTATTAAGCACAAGGACCCATGCAAGGATCCTGGTTTGAGCCCTTGGCTGCCCACCTGCAAGAATGGGGGGGGGACTTACTTAACAAATGGTGAAGCAAGTCTGTGGGTATCTTTCTCTCTCCCTCTCTGTCTCCCCCTCCTCTCTCAATTTCTCTGTCCTATCCAGTAAAATAATGGGGGAAAATGGCTGCCAGAAGCAGTGGATTTGTAGTGTAGGTACCAAGTTCCAGAGATAAAACTGGAGGCAATAAAAAAAGAGTATATGAGAAGGGAATATTTGCTATGCAGGAAAATGGAATGAGAGGCAACAGTTGTACTAGAAGTCCATTTAAAGGTAGACAAAGAATTAGCTAAATAGATCAAGGCACCGGAAACCGTGAGTGCAAAGGCCTTAAAGCAATGCATGGTTCATCTGAGAAAGAGCAAACAGGTTCAGAAGCTAGAGCCCTGTGAATGAAGTACATTCTAAAAGATGAGAGTGAACCAGGAGTCAGGTGGGTGCTCTTTGTGCGTGGCTTTGGCAGGGAAGATTAGGGAGCTCGGCTTTGTCTTGAGTGAGAAGGAAGATTCCTAGGGATTTGTTTTTCTTTCAGCAGAGGGGAAATATGGCCTGACTAAGGCATCCACAAGACTGACTGGAATATCCAATTCAGTGAGAACAGAACCATGGGAAGATTGAAATGAAAGCAATTAGGAAGAGTAGCAATAACCCACGTGATGGATGCTTGGAACAGGTATGACTTTGTATTTCAAAATAGCATTTTCTGTTTTACTATTCTGAGTATTTATTATTTTTTTAAAAGATTAATTTGAGGAGCAGAGTGGTAAATGTACCTGGTTGAGTGTATAAAGCCCAGTGCATAAGGACCCTGGTTCAAGTCCCCAGTCTCTAGTTGCAGGGGGGAAGTTTCATGAGTGGTAAAACAGTGCTGCTGATTAATTTTTATGAAACAGAGAAAGACAAAAAGAGACCATAGTAACATTTAGCTCTGACAGGGACAAGGACTGAACCCACCCAGGACCACAGGTATGAAAGCCTTGTGTTCTACCACTGAGATGTTCCCTGGCCATTCTAAATATTATTTTCCAAAAGGTGTGGCACATGATAGAAAAAGGCAGGCCACTGAGAAAGTGGTGAAGCAGGTAATGCAGAGAGCAGAATCTGTATGTCTGTTCCAGGTACAAAATATGCCAAGCCAGTTCTCTATTACATCTCTCATTCAATCAATCATTTTGTCAAGGATAAGGCACTTGAAGAAATAGCTTAGCTGAGGACCAGGTGGTGGCACACCTGCTTAAACGCACATAGGACAAAGCATACTCACACAAGGATCTCTATTTAAGTCCCTGGTTCCTCACTCACATGAGGGATTGCTTCACAAGCGGTGAGACAGGTCTGCAGGTGTCTTTTTCTCTCCCTCTCTACCTTCCCCTCCCCTATCAATTTCTCTGTCCTATCAAAAAAATTGAAAAAAAAATTACCACAGGAGCAGTGGATTCACAGTGCAAGCACCGAGTTCCAGCAATAACCCTGGAGGCAAAAATAAATAAATAAATAAAAAGCTTAGTTGGAACATGCACTGCTTTCCAGTGTGTGTGACCCAGGTTCAAGCCTAGCCCCAAAGGAAACTTTGGCGCTGTGGTGTCTTTCCTTCTGTCTTCTCCGTCTCTATGTAAGGTAAGAATAATACTTTACAGTAACAATAAAATAATTTAAAAAATAATAATAGAGTGGGGAAGATTCATGCCTCACTTCAAGATTTGAAGTCACTGAGTACGATCTACAGAAGTAAGAGGAAAGCTGGGGGGCGGGGGAGAGAGGGACAGTGAAGATCTCTGGAGATGTGGGGAGATGGAGTGCTATGCCCAGATATGATGAGTCTGCTTAGTCTGGAGTCCATGGAGGAGGTGCTGGCTAGAGACATAAATTTGAAGGAATTAATAAACTTGAGCACCTAATTTCACTCTTTTCATTTCACTTTCCTCAATAGCAAATTGGGGTGAAAGGATATTAGAAGTGATATTAGACTAGATGATTATCTATAATTGTTTCCAGTGCTAGCACCAGTCATTTATCTAAAAGACAATTCTGCCTCCCACACTGTTCACCTCCTTGGCATTTTGCCTTTGCTGGCTTCCCTGCCTCTGATTCCATTTTTCAGGCTCCTGCAGAACATCTCTCAAGCAGACAGTCCATCCACTGTCAGTAGGAGAATCAAGCTACAGCCATGAGTCAGCAACCCAACTCTCAGGGACCTCAGGTTTAGCCAGTTCATTTCTTTTTTATTTCTTTCTTTCTTTTTTTTTTTTTATAAAAAGGAAACATTGACTAAACCATAGGATAAGAGGGGTACAACTCCACACAATTCCTACCACCAGAACTCTGCATCCCATTCCTGATAGCTTTCTTATTCTTTTTTTTTTATATTTTATTTATTTATTCCCTTTTGTTGCCCTTGTTACTTTATTGTTGTTGTTATTGATGTCATCATTGTTAGATAGGACAGAGAGAAATGGAGAGAGGAGGGGAAGACAGAGGGGGAGAGAAAGACAGACACCTGCAGACCTGCTTCACCGCCTGTGAAGCGACTCCCCTGCAGGTGGGGAGCCGGGGGCTCAAACCGGGATCCTTACGCTTGTCCTTGTGCTTTGCGCCACTTGCGCTTAACTCGCTGTGCTACCACTTGACTCCCAGCTTTCTTATTCTTTAGCCCTCTGGGAGTATGGACCCAAGGTCATCATGGGATGCAGAAGGTTGAAGGTCTGGTTCCAGATGCTAGCATGATGCTGACCAGACTTCCTTGGACAGACAACCCCATCAATGTGTCCTGGAGCTTCACTTCCCCAGAGCCCTTCCCCTCTAGGGAAAGAGAGAGATAGGCTGGGAATATGGATCTACCTGTCAACACCCATGTTCAGCGGGGAAGCCAGTTCATTTCTATGCCCTCGACCCCCAGCCCAAATCAGCACTCTTTCCCTGATGAGTCAAAAATTTTGACCTTTGAGTAGCTTTGAATTGGATCTCTGCTGACAAACCATGGAAAGTATTAAATTCTCTTCTTGATGACCCCACTGGAGAGAAAGGAACAAGGGCCCATGTAGGGATCTTTGTATGAACTGTCTACCCAGAAGCCACTGGAAGGACTGCAGCTTTAGAGGGACCTGGGCTTTCTCTGAGCTCAACCCTCCCCAAAACCTGGTGGTGGTTTATTGTAAGTCACTCAGCTCACCTATACAAAGTTTGATATATACCCTTATCCCTGATTCTTTATTCACTCATAGCACTGCTCATTAATAAAATTTCCACTCAATGGGGCTGGGTGGTGGCACACCCAGTTAAATGCACATAGTACTAGGTGAAGGGACCCATGAAAGGACCTGGGTTTGAGACCCTCACTCCCCATCTGCAGGGGAGATGTTTCACATAGCTCTTCAGGTGTCTCTCTTTCTCTCTCCCTCTCTATCTCCTACTCCCCTCTCAAGTTCTCTCTGTCCTGTCCAATAAAATGGTGAAAATGGCTGCTGGGGCAGTGGATTTGTAGTGCCGCCACTGAGTAATGCCCAGCTCAATGGAGGGAAAAAAATAAATGAATTGATAAACTTTCCACTCATGTAGCCAGTACCTATTATGTGCTTCCTATGTGAGATGCATAATGGGGGATACAGAAGGATGAAGATATTAATTCCATGGTCAGCCAGGCAGAGCACTGAGCAAACATGTGTGTAGCAATCACAAACACCTTATATAGAAAGTTAAATGACAATAAAGGTCTAGCTGATCAGAAAGCAGTCCGTGGATATAAAATTATCCTGTCCTTCAGCCAGTATTTTGTGCACTGATAGTCACTCTACAAATATTTGTGGAAATTCCATTTATCATGTACCAGCTACTTGGTATGCTTTATCTCATTTAATCTTCACACAGTGAGGTTGATACTACTATTTGAACTTAATAGTTGGGAAGCCCCAGGCGCTGAGAAGTTAGATGACTGGCTGCTGGTCACATTTTTGTGGGAAAAGTATGGGGACCAGATGCTATGAGCACATTATTCCCTCTGGATACAGTCTCCACACGCAGCGCTGCTGAGTCCTCCTATCCCAACACTAGTCCATGTGTTAATTATTTCCTCAGAACTCACTGCTGAGCCCTTATAAAAGGTCTCATATCCAATTCTTCCTTGGTTAAGGGTTAGAGTTGGGATGTGGGTGAGGAGAGTGAGACAATGGCATAGGATTTAAAGGGCCAGCCAAACCCCCAACAATCAAAGTAGATAATAGTTCAATATTTAAAAGTCAGGCTGGTTGATCACATGAGTGCCTTGTTTCACTTGCAGAAAAGAGAAGTTGTTTGTTCTAGCCTGGTGGACAGAGGTTGCCTATACACAAAAGCCATGTGGATTGGGTCCTGGATGATCGTGAAGAGTGATGCTAGGAGGCAAACTGCTCTCTTCATTCCTCTTTGGAGTCAGAGCAATGCTGGTGTGAGTTTTGCACATGGACAGGAAGAAAGCAGCCAGCATTTAGAGAGTTCAGGGAGAGGAAGTGAAAGACTGGAGGACTTTGCACTCAGATGGCTCTAGTCCAGTGTCCACAGAAGGATAAATTTAGACATGTGGTCTGAAAACAGAGCAACTCAGTACCAGATCTCTATTTCCTAAATGTGATGGGAGCTGTGGTTATTTTTACACACACACACACACACACACACACACACACACACACACACACACACACACACACACACACTCCGTCAATTCAGGCTCAGCCATACTCATGCACTGACTCCAGCACAAGCACTGAGAAATTATTAACAAGAAAAGAGAGTACTGGAGCCCCCCAAAGCCATTTTTAACTGTGGACATTATTGCTCAATTTTGAGCTGCACCTCGGGACTCATAAGGGGAAGACAATGCTTGTTTGTGGAACTTTTATAGCTAATTGACATTTTTTCAGTGTTCCCCTGACAGCTGTAGTAACTCCTGATTGGAAGGGTCCTGCAAAGCATCAAGTGGTGCACTGTCTCCAGATGGAGACATATTTCCGACATACCAGGGAAAAAGGGAGAATAAATAAGAATCTGTCAAAATAAATACATGCTAAAGTGATAAAGAGGAGCTGAAATGACTGGCAAAAGCAGTTCTCTTTGTACAAAGATAATGTACACCATTTTCATACTAATTGAGAATGTTTGACTGTCTGGCCCTATCAGATTCCCTCTTTCCTCTTTTCCTGAGCTTTTCAGAAGAAGGGGAATACAGAAGGAAAATTTTTCTTTTCCTTGAAAATTTTCTACTTACATTTTCCTAGACTGTCCTAGGCACTAGCAGTAGAAGTCAATGAATGTTATTTTGGCAGCACTAAGTCAAATTTGTGATACAAACACAATTAGAATTAAGCTGAAATATCAGACAAATAATAAAAATTCCTTCATCTTTGGATATATTCATATATATCCAGAAAGATCAGTAATAAGGGCAACAAAATATAAATCAACAGAAGGAATGGGGGAAATTAGTTAGTATAAATGCCAGTTTTCATATTAGACAGTAGTAAATATATATATATATATATATATATATATATATATATATATATCTGATATATTCATTATCAACTTCATTCAAATCCCTTTTTACTTGAAAAAAGTTACTACTTAATGTCGAATCATTCATTCATTGGGGAAGAGTTTTCAGAATACTAATATACCATGTGGAAACTTCCTATTAACAACCAAATTTTCTAGTTGCATATTATATACATGGAGGTCTATCAGCTCACATAATCACTGATTGGAAGAGTATCCTGTAGCATGTATAAAAACCACAAAAATGCAGTTGAATGGTCCAATTGAGTATCTAATGCTGACATAAAAATTGTGTACACTTGAGGTATAGGAGAGTAAGATCACTCTTTGCTCAAAAATCTACATTTATTCAGTTTAAACACAAGTTAAATAAACTCATAGACTGAAATTCCAAATCAAAACAGCAATTAAAGAGAAGGAGATATCATGTTACAACTAAAACAGTAATAGTGACAGCCCCCAAACTGACAGAGAACAGCAGCAATGGGCAAGACTTTTCATTCAAAATAGTTACACATGAGAACTTAAGGAGTCCTCTACAGCAAATATACTTAATGTAGATACATGAACCCAAGATAGCTCTGTGAACATCAGTGTAAAATGCCAGTCAGCTTAAGGAATGTTTCAAAGCCACCCAAGAAAAGATTGAATCCTGGATCTCTGTTTAAGAAACAGGCAAGATGGCTGGATATTTGCCTACTTAGTAAGGAGTGAGGTTTGCCATGTTCACATCCCAGCAAAATATAAGAACGCCATATCTCCTGGGGAGGATCTGGTGTTGTAATGTATCTCTTCTCTTCTTCTTTTTCCTTTTGTTTTCATCATCTTTATTTATTGGATAGAGACAGCCAGAAATTGAGAGGATAGAGAGGGTGATAGAGAGGGTGAGAGACAGACACCTGCAGCTCTGCTTCACCACTTGTGAAGACTTCCCCCCTGCAGGTAGGGACCGGGGGCTTGAACCCAGGCCCTTGCACACTGTAACATGCGTGTGCAACCAGGTGCACCATCACTCAGCCCCTATCTACTCTTTCTGGTTCTGCTTCTAACTATATGAAGTGAAATAGAATAAAAAGCTATAATAAATAAATACATAAATAAATAAATAAAGCAATTTTGGTCAGACAGTTGTAGAATAAGACATATACAATGTTCTTTGCTGGGAGAAAAAAAAACAAAAAGAAGGAAGAAGAAACCTATTTTATCCTGGAAGCAGGATCCTTACACTGGTCCTTGCACTTTGTGCCATGTGGGCTTAACCCGCTGTGCTACCGCAAGACTCCCACAGCATAGCTTCTTTGTCTCAGTAATGGCAGACTAAATCCAATGAAGGACTCCTATTTGCCCAGCTTAGCTTGTGTACACTGCAGCTATTGGCTAGACTTGGGCCATGAATCTCATAGGAGTCTGCTTACTCCATTGGAAAATGGGCTGAGAGGAGGAGGTCCTCCTGATCCTCAAAGGAAAATGTGGAATCTGATAGAAGGGGGAAGAGGATGCTGTGCTGATCAAACCAATGGATATTCGTTACACCATTAGCTATCACAGACTTGGGGGGGGGGTGACTAAATGTCTGAGAGTTTTATAATTCTGGGTTCCCTAGGAAACAACTCTGAGATGGGCAATTAGTTGAAGGGGGTGGATCTCTGAGGAGGGCTGCTAGGACATTATCAGGAAAGGAGTTAAGATTGGGCAGAGAGAGACTTAAGCTGTTGCAGAATTTTAACAGAAATCTTAGTTCATGTCTCAAAAAGCTGAAGGGTTCACATAACCCTTGCAAATTATTCAAGTTATATGAGGCAAGGGGTCAGCTCCTTGTGCCTCCCACACTGAGCAATCATTAGACATAAACTCTGCCTTGGAAAGATGTTAATCTTGAGGGAGTAGTTTCCCTTTGGCTAAGTGTAATGCTTGGGGGGGGGGGGGGGGACCAGCTGAGAGTCATCAGAGGCCAATATTGCCAGCATCTGGAGGAGGCCATGAACTGTGGCGCACTCAAGAGGGAGGCAGTGGAATAAGGGACACCAGACAGCAACACACTGAATTTCAGGCCATGGATTTGGATTTGGTTTACTGTAGTCCCAATGTTGTCATTGTCTGAATACACTGATTTCCGGAAAGTAGACGGGAAGCAACTGCAGGCAGGCTAAGAACATGATGAATTCTTGCAGCTCTGTATACTAAAATCATGGGGTGGGGTGGGAGCCAAGCTGGTAAAACACACGACTTAAAATAATACAAAAAGGAAAGTAACATTTTTGAGCACTCACTATGTGTGAGTTCCATGCTAGCTTATTTCTCTTGCACAAGAAAGATTATGCATATCAGATAATAGAATAAAAAGTATCTGTAGTTAATATTCTACAACTCAGGGAAAAACTAGTGCATGAGAAACCTAAATTATGAGATTACAACAACAAAGATTTTAAGAAAATTCTTTCTAAGTTTGGATTACAGATGCCTTACTAATAGCAAAGAAAAGAGGGAAACAGTCTGATACTAAATCAGTTCAAGGACTGGAAAAAGAGTAGTTGTTCAAAAGTTAGCCCCCAGGGGTAAACAAGACTATGTTTCTGAGAGTGTGTGGAGAGGTCATCAGTTCCTAAGAAGGGGTAGGAAGTTAGGCGAAAGTTTTTCCAAGCACAGTCACAGAACTGATCTAATTTCTGCAGACTTCTTTTTAAAAGGACTTTCAAACAAATTCAGAAAATTATGTATAAATAAGAGTGCATGTTCTAAAACAAAGGAGAATGAAATAAATGTGGAAAGACTCGCTCAATTAAGTCGTTTCTAAAAAAGAAAATATGTTAGAAACAAGATTCTCTTATTGGGCCTTGACTGTTTACCATCGTTTTGTTTTAGTAGGAGTTAACTGGTTTGTAACTGAGTGAAAGAGTTATGTGGATATTCTGAAATTAAATATAAAATTCTGTGTGTGTGTGTGTGTGTGTGTGTGTGTGTGTGTGTGTGACACATTCTTTGGAGGAGAGGGCCATGGATGTCAGCAGATCTTTAAAAGAAACCATAACTCCCTAAAGGTTAAATAATCCAGTCAGAGTCCTGTTATCTTCTATCTTCTATCTGTTGCATTGTTTTCCAAATTATATATTCTCTCTATATATATTTTTTTAATATTTATTTTATTTATTTATTCCCTTTTGTTGCCCTTGTTGTTTTTTATTGTTGTAGTTATTATTGTTGTTGTCATTGTTGGATAGGACAGAGAGAAATGGAGAGAGGAGGGGAAGACAGAGAGGGGGAGAGAAAGATAGACACCTGCAGACCTGCTTCACCGCCTGTGAAGCGACTCCCCTGCAGGTGGGGAGCCGGGGTTTGAACCGGGAGCCTTATGCCGGTCCTTGTACTTTGCGCCACCTGCGCTTAACCCGCTGCGCTACAGCCCGACTCCCTATTCTCTATATTTTTGTGTGTGTATATACTTTGTATGCTATTATGTGAGCAAATATATAGCCTATGAGGTACATGGGCATGTGTTTATGTATTCATAATGTATTGTGTATATTTGTGTATTCATGTGTGTATGTTTTTAGTCAAAAAGTAGTTAAATATAGACGCTATTCTCTAACTTCATGCATATCATGCATCCTTATTTGTGTATATACCCTCCTACTTATTTCTTAAGGTCTTATTACTATTATTCATGCATGTAGTATAACTTATTTTAAGAGTCCCTCAATGGTAAGTATTTTGATTAAATATATTGCTACTATTCTGACTACTGCAATAAACAAGATTGTCCATGAATAAATTTGTACATATGGTAACATCTCTAAGATGAGTTCATATAAATTGAATTGCCTGTCAAAATGGCAAGAGCATCTGTAATTTTGATAGATATTCTAAATCACACTGAGATCTTGAAATAATTTAAACTATGGCAATATGTGAGGGTACCTACTTCCTCATAGTTACTAATAACCTCCTCTTGAGAACTGTAGCTGAAAAATCTCAATGAAATGTTATTCATTTCTTCTATTTTGAGAAAAACAGCACCTTTTCATGTAAGTATTATTAGTGTTTACTACTCTGCAAATCATACATTACTGTGCTTACTTCATCTTTCTGTTGATTTACAGAACATCTTTATATATTAAGATGATCATGCCTTTGAAATGTGAATCACAACAGTGCTTAAGTGTGAAATATGAAAAAAGTGAAAGAAGTTCAACTGTAAATATGTTCTAAGAGGGGTAAGAACATACAGGAAAAAGAAAAGAGTTAGAAAATAAGTGGGGTGGGGCTGGGCAGTGGCACATGGGGTTAGCTCACATAGCACAAAGTACAAGGACTGGCACAAAAATCCCGGTTCCAGCTCCCAGCTTCCCACCTGCACGGGGGTCTCTTCATAGGCAGTGAAGGAGGTCTTCAGGTGTCTATCTTCCTCTCTCTGTCTCTATCTCCCCCTCCCATCTCAATTTCTCTCTGTCCTGTCCAACAAGAACAGCAGCAGCAATAACAACGAGGGCAACAAAAATGAAAAAAAAAAAAAAAAGGTCTCCAGGAGCAGTGGATTCATAGTGCAGGCACTGAGCCCCAGCGGTAACCCTGGAAGAAAAAAAATAAATAAATAAGAAAGAACTAGGCTAAGTAAGCTTATGGTAGGAAGGAGTGGAGACAAAAGATTCCTGAGTTGAAAGTTGGAACTTGGAAGAGAGATTTAGAGATATATAGTGGTACCTCAGTAATTACTGTTAAGTGGTTCCAGAAGGAATAACAAATGGCAAAAAACAAGTATGAATAAAATTTCCCATAAGGAGTCATGAAAACTGAAATAATCATTTCTAAACCCTAATCATTTAACATCTTACCAATAGTTTACAATTTATAAATTAATGTTTGTTCATACAAAGACATTAAAACTAGATAGACATAAGGGAAAAAACAATAATTAGGTAAAATAAAGTTCAATTTGACTTTACCTATACGAAGAGGAGTTCATGGCCCGATGGGATGGTGGTGAGATAGAGAAGGACGTGCTGTGAGAAGAAAAATGGCTCCAGAGCCATGGAAAAGAGTCTGGTCTGTGGTCAGTGGATCTTGACTGGTGACCAGTGACCCCAGCAGGCAGTGGCTTCATCTTGTGGTACAGCACGCCCGACCCTGATCATCTGCTCACCTTTCTCCTGGATCAGGCCTGGGGGAGCTGAGCAGGGCAGGTTCACAAGCTGGTCATTCCAGGCATCCTCTTGCTGAAGGTGGATACAGCACTGTGGACACCTTGTGCTCCACCAGCCTGACTAGGGCACCTAGTGCTGCCCACTGTCCCTAACACGATGCCAGAAGATGTGACCAGGTCCTTTCCCATGATGCACAAATTGTAGGAAATGGTGGATATGATGTCTGAGAAAATCAGGTGTGAGGCTTTCTCATCAGCAAGACCCACACTCCATAAGTTCCTGTGAAGGGCCCACTGTGAGAATTCACTGTCCACAGGGTCACAGCAGGCCAGCCTCACCATTTGTACAGAGGCCCCAGGCAGATGGTACAGTCAGCGACCAGCACTGCATATTCTGTGAAGTGTTTGGTGGGTGTAAATTGCTCAGCTAGATGATGTTAAAAACCTGGGGCCTGGCCTGCACGGACTTGTCCCACCTATTTTTGGCTCTTGCACGGGTGGGCAATTGGCTCAATTCCCCACCTCATTGAGATCTTAATCTGTGCAGCCTGAAGGACACTAGAGAGCCTGTCTTTGTCTTTGGTCCCATTAAACAATATTATACACTAGAGTGACTTCTATATATTTTTTGTTTGTTTATATATTTGATATATATTTTTTGTTTGTTTGTTTTTGATAGAGTCAGAGAGAAATTGAGAGGGGAGGGAGCATAAAGGAGAGATAAATTTGCAGCACTGCTTTATCAATCATGGGGAGTAGGGGTTTGAACCCAGGTCCTACTGTATTACATGTGCACTCTAGAGCTGTGCCACTGCCCAGATCCCTGGCCTTTTTAAGTAGCACGCTGGTAAATGTGATCCACTCCAAAGTGTTTCAGCCCCTAGGCCTACCACTGCAGACTCATGACATTTGTAGCACCACTCCTAGTCGTAGACATGGCTCCCAGCATAACACAGTGTTCCAACACTGTGGCTGACAACAGAAGGTGTCTCTGTCTTGTCAGGAGACCTGCCTTCGAATTTTAATTTTTGAAATTTAAAATGGTATGCTTTACACAGAGGAAGTCATTAAAGCTGCATGAAGCAAAGCACAGCAAGCCCAGGCATAACTTGTTATGGCAGAATTGACGTATGTGGTAATTATATCAAGGTCCCCGCAGGCTGAGGGAATCTTAGCTTCTGCTAGTACTCTCTTTATTGGGGGCAGATAAAGCTCGAGAAGTTTAAACATTGATGATGACCAGGTGAACCTGGCTGGGAATGGAAGGACCAGGAATATAGGAGACTACCACATAGTTCATTTAAGAGAGTGGTAAGATTTGTTCAGCCCACCATGGTTGTTTGTGGTCAAATACTACCTTATTTCCTTTTAAAAATATCCCAAGTACTGCTTAAAATAATACATCATAAACTATAGATAGTGTATAGTTTATATTTTGATAATAGAAGTAGGAACCTAATAGCAGTTAGCACTAACTGAATTCCAGCTGTGAGTTAAATTTACACATACTATTAATATATTGCTTATTTAATTAGTTCCTTTATTTCACATAGATCCCAGGTATTATGGTGTTTCCATTTTTCAGTCAAGAACACTGACAACTCAGGAAGGTTGAGTGTCTTTAACCAGATCACATAGCAGATTTGTGGTGGAGACTTCTGTTCAAACTCAGTGTGGTGCTAGAGCGTGAATGTTTCATCACTAGGTTATTTATATTCTCATAACCATTTTAACTTACTGTATTTTATATTCATACCTCAATCTACATGGACTACAAGCTCATTTTAACAGCTGCACTACACTTCACTAGAATAGAAAATGAAGTTACTAAGTTCTCTATTTATAGGCATCATTTCGGTTTTGTTCGAACATTTTTATTGTTACACTACAAGAATTCATGCACACTTTTTGTGCATTTGTCTGATTGTTTACATAGGATTTTAGACATAATGTCAGATGTCTATCGCTATGCAACAAGCCTTCTATTTTATCATATCTCCCAACTGTGTGTGGGGGCTGGGCTCAGTTGGGCAGTTCTGCTCCATGAAGTATTTGACTAAGCACAGTCTGCAAAGTCATGCAGAAGGCTGGCTGGACCTAGAACATCTAAGTTGGTTTTCTTCACGGGTCTAGAGCTGGTATTACCTGTCAGCCAGTTGTTGTTCTCCAAGTGAAGAGTCAGGTGGTAATTTACTGTCCCAAGGTGGCAAAACACAGAAAATTCTATATCTCTTAACGTCCAGAGTTTCCAGAGTTATACACTCACTTCTACTGCTCTCTAAAGGTCAAACAAAGCAAGTCTCTAGGTGAGCCCAGATGCCTGATGGGAAAAAAGCAAAACCCATTACAAAGGAGCATGGTACAGGAGGAACTGTTTTGGTCATCTTTGTAGAAACTAAGGATAAATCAAAGCACATGGAGATAATACAATATTTTGACTTCTATACTGTCCTTCAGAGAGAGAGAGAACTATAGCTTCTAGACCTTCCTGTTTTTCACTAGTTAGGCACTGATTTTTTTTCAAACTTTTATCAGCTTGAAGTGTTACAAATGACAGTTCAATGATGATGTTTTTAATTTCCACTACAGTGTTGGTCTGTTCACTGGTCACTTAAAATTTATTTTGTTGGTGTTAATTGTATATCCGTTCCCTTTGAGACTATAAAATCAAATCATTTTTGAAAGCCACTTAAAAAATTGCTATAGGCTGGGCAGATACCTCAAAGTTAGAGCAAAGGACTTTCATCCTGAAGCTGTAGATGCCTCACTTTCAATCTGGAGTATTATCATCTGCCAGAACTGAGCAGTGCTCTGATCTCTTGTCAACTCTGGGTGGTAGTGCAGCAGGTTAAGCGCACATGGCACAAAGCATAAGGACTGGCTTAAAGACTCTGGTTCGAGCCCCCGGCTCCCCACAGGCAGGGGGATCACTTCACAGGCAGTGAAGCAGGATTGCAGGTGTCTATCTTTCTCTCCCCCTCTCTGTCTTCCCTTCTCTCCATTTCTCTCTGTGCTATCCAACAACAGTGACAGCGATCACAATAACAACAATAACAATAACGATAAACAACAGGGCAAAAAAGGAAAAAAATAGCCTCTAGGAACAGTGGATTTGTAATGCAGGCACTAAGCCCCAGTAATAACCCTGGAGGCAAAAAAAAAAAAAAAGCAAATCCTTAAAATTAGACAAATAGATGATGTACCTCTCCTATCGATTTGAAAGCATATTATTTACATATATCATTAATTCCTTGTTCATTAAATATGCTGCAGACTTTTACTTCAGTCTTTGTCTTTCATTGTTTCTATTGCAAACACCAGCTGTATCTTTATGCAATATCACTGTTGTATCCCGACCCATCTAGTCTAGATTCTCCCATAGCTCCCATCTCTGTAGGGCTATTCTGTGGTTGAGTCCCTGAAATTAAACTCTGTTTTTCTTTCCAAGCTTCTAGAACAGTACCTACAACATGAACTTCCTTTCCTAACAACAAAGCACAATTAAAGGCAACTCAAGAGAACATCAGTGGACTTTGGAGAATTCATTCCTATTTGTATTTGCCTAGGTTTGGAGCATATTGAGAAGGGACTTAGCAGTCCTAGAAATACTGAATTCTAAATCAAATCTCTGTGATGAGTATTTTACATTGAAGGCACAGTTTCCAGTTATTCAATCAAACATTAACCTAAGTGTTATGGTGAAAATATCTTGCTGATATAATCAAAATCCCAATGTTAGCTTTAAATAAAGGATGTTGTCCGGGATAATGTGGACAGGTCTGGTTAAAACTCCATAGAAGGCCATGGAAGCAAGATCAATAATTCAGAGAGTAAGAAAGGAAACTTCACTAGTGGATGTCAGTTTCAACCTTGCCTGTGTAGTTACATTACACCCTCCTGGCAGTGTTTCCTTGATTAATGTGGCCCATGGACCTCAGCTTTGCCTAGTCAGCCCACAACTGTTTATGTACTCTCTTCAGGAGATGATCTTAGCTCACTGGAATGACCTCATTGCTAGTGCGCTTGAGCTGCAGTTCCTGTCCTTAGGGACTCCTGACTTGTACTTGCCTTCCCAGGAAGGAGAAGCAAAGGGATCGGCTAGAAAGGAGAGATGCATGCGAGGAAGCAGGCCTCTGGAATTGAGCCAGCTCAAGCTGTCTGAGGACAGAATATTACCAATGGACTCCCCTGGATATGTGATGTGAGGGGAAGGTGGGTGCTGGGGAAAGGGAGGAGCAAGATGGGGTGTTTAAGTGCCCTGGTTGAACTGGAGCTGTGGAGAAGCTTTACACAAAGTCCTTCCAGTACATCATCCCTTCCTCACATCTGTTTTGTTATTTGTAAACCTAGCCTTTTTTTTTTCTGCCTGATCTTCCACAGAAGCCTCTGGCTGAGAGGCCTACTCCTGGCCCTGCCAAACCACACCCTTCTTTCCCTCAAAATCTGATTTTATGCTCCAGTCCCCCAGGTTGGGGCCATCTGGCTGCAGTTTTGTTTCCAGACTTCTTAGAAACTCAACTGTCTCTTATGTGAGACAGACAGATAGACACGCGCACACACACACACACACACACACACACACACACAGACACACACACAGAGACACAGACACACACACAGACACACAGACACACAGACACACACACACACACACACACACACACACACACACACACGTCTATTGTAGCTGTAATGTCTGTACACCTCTGCTTACAAGCCTTCCCTTTTCTATCCACTCTGATTTTTCACTAGAACAAGAAGTAATAATACTCAGCACAGCCTGGAAGCATTCTTTACCTTTGGGCTTTGGGCATGCACCACAAGTCTGCTTATTGTGAAGAAAGCCAGGTAGAGAAACCCAAACCTTGATCTTTCCCTTCCCTTTCCCTTTCCCTTTCCTTCCCTTCCCTTTCCCTTTCCCTTCCTTTCCCTTCCCTTCCCTTCCCTTCCCTTCCCTTCCCTTCCCTTCCCTTTCCCTTCCTTTCCCTTCCCTTCCCTTCCCTTCCCTTTCCCTTTCCCTTTCCCTTCCCCCTTCCCTTCCCTTCCCTTCCCTTCCCTTCCCTTCCCTTCCCTTCCCTTCCCTTCCCTTCCCTTCCCTTCCCTTCCCTTCCCTTCCCTTCCCCTTCCCTTCCCTTCCCCTTCCCCTTCCCCTCCCCTCCCCTCCCCTCCCTTCCCCTCCCCTCCCCTCCCTTCCCCTCCCCTCCCCTCCCTTCCCCTTCCCCTCCCTTCCCTTTCCCTTCCCCTTCCCTTTCCCTTTTCCTTTCACTTTCATTTAATTTCCTGTACTGTTAAGTCTTAGGGATTATGCCATAATGGTTTTAGAAGGTAGATACCAGTACTAGTCCTTCCGAGGCCGCCAGCTGAGGCTCCTTTTTTTCAATTCTTCCACTTCCTCTCCAGACTATTTCCATGAAGCAGCCTGAGGGATCCTTTTAGAATGTTGGCCATCACTACTACTAGTTTAGTCTCACACATACACACTGATTCAAATTAATGACCATTAGACATTCCAGACACTGGACTCAGGAAAAAGACAGTGAGCAGAAGAATGCTTATCCCAGAACTTACCTCAAGTGAGGGAGTCAGGGAACTGCAGTATACCAGGTAGCAGTTAAATGTTCCATTGTGCCCCATGCCGATGGGGGTGGGTGGTTGTATAGTCTAACCCCTAGGGGCCAGGATATAGCTCAACTAGTAGAGCATACACTTTACCAGGTACAAAGATTGGGGTTTGAACTCCCTGCCACCATATGGAAGCACCTGCACGGGGAAGCTTCATGAGTGGTGGAGTAGTGCTGTCATGTCTTTTCCTCTCTCTCAGTCTTTCCCTCTCTACCTCTTTTTCCTTGCCTCTCACCCTCAATGGAAAACAAAAAAGGGGGTTAGGCAGTGGCACACCCAGTTAATCACACATAGTACAAAGCTCAAGGACTCCTTTCTCCACCTATAAGGGGGATGCGTCACAAGTGGTGAAGTAGATCTGCAGGTGTTTTTATTTCTCTCTCTCCTCTCTACCCCCCCCTTCAATTTATTTCTGTCCTATCCAATAAAATGGAAAAACTGGCCACTAGGAGCAGTGGATTTGTAGTGCTGGCACTACAGGCAAAAAAACAAGCAAACAAACAAACACAAACACTGAGTACAGTGGAATCATAGGTACAGAGCCCAATAATAACTCTGGTGATGAAAAGAAAAAAAACAAAGCAAACAAAATAACAACAAATTAAGCCCTTCACTGGGATTCTCTCATGTTTGGTATTACCAACCTCAGAATTCTACCTCACCATGCTGGGCCCTACTGACCCCAGATACATAAAATCCCAGGCGCATTGTACTTACTTGTTCCAGGCACCTGGAGAGCTCTTCAGCTGCTTCTCTGGTGAACATTCCCTATTTCCTGGTGAGTTTCAATATCCTGCCTCTTGGAGGCTTCTAGGAGCTAGTGGAAGCTGGGAAGAAGTCCTCTGGGTCTTTCACCTATAAGAACCCAATGACCCAGTGTGGGCCTATGGTCTTCCAGTCCTGAGAAGGCCTCAGGATAGGGATGGGATAGGCAGTGAGAGGAAAGAGGGAGCAATGCAGAGAGTGCAGTGGGGGGAAGGAAGACAGCTCCTGAGATGACAGGGTCACTGCTTAGCAACTGGCACACGATTTCACTGGCACCTACTATATGCTGAGTGAATCGTGGAATGGTCCCTTCTATATATATGCAGACAGGAGGGGACACAGTTCTAAATAAACCCAGGTCTCCAGCCAATCAAGACCCTGGGGGTCCAAGCTCACCAACTAGACAAAGCTGGGAGGCAGAAATATTTGTTTCCCTCCCATGGGTCTATGTCAGTGTTTGTTGCAAAGGAAAAAGAAACAGACCCAATATAGAACAGTAAGTCAATCTGCTTTATAGAACAAGTTACTGGAAATAATAACAGCATACCTTGTATATGGCAAATTCACCCTTTGCAATATGAAGCTCTATGAATTTTGACAGACACATATAGTTGCATAACTGCTCCTAAAATCAAAATATAGGACATTCCCCTAAGCTGCCCCTTGGTAGGCAGCTCCTCTCCTCATTTTGAACAACTTTCCTTCTGCCTACAAGCAGCTGTGAATCTGTTTATTTTCTTTGTGGCTTTATCGTTTCAAGATTGTCATCTGGTGGAACCTCATAGCAATTAGTCATTATGACTACTGCCTGTGGTAAATGCTCCCTTTTTTACCCCTTTTATTTGATAAGACAGGAAGAAATTGAGAAAGGAAAAATAGAGATGGAGAGAGAAAGATGGGTACCTGTAGCACTGTTTCACTGCTCATGAAACTTTCCTACTGCAGGTGGGCAGTGAGGTGCAAGCCTGGGTCCTTGTGTATGGTAATGCGTGTGCTCAACTGCATGTACCCCACCTGGCCCCTGCCTACACTTTCTTTTGCTGCACTTTGTTCACATCAGACCACATCTGCATCAGACATTAATGCCACACGCCTTCAGAGGGAACAGAAAGGCTTTTCACGACAACTTGTCAGCTTGCTGCTATAAATGCCATCTCTTCTGGACAGTGCTTCTTACCTAAGGGCAGGTCCTGGGAGAGCCCTGATTCTTTGATCTCCTTTGCTCTAGTTCTCTGGGTCTCTCAGCTTGGCTATGTTGGTCCATCTCAGCTGCTTCTTTCCCCTCATTCAACCCAACCCTTCTGTGTCTGCCATAGCTGAGGGAGGCAGCCTGTTGACCCCACTGCTATGCTGGTGGGACAACAGATGGGAAGGATGATTGCCCAAGAAGGGTCAGAGCTCACTCCCCACAGCCTGGGCTGCCACTTCCTCCCCAGGATCTCACAGAAGTCTTTGACTTTGGAAGGTGTCTAAGCATATGAAGGATTTAGTTTTAAACATATTCATAGTAAGGCCATGTCTGCTGTTGAATTTCTCATTAAAATATGAAGAAGAACTTCAGGAAGCAACTGTTCCAGGATGCATCTCACTGTTAACTTCAATGGGGTAGCAGTGCCCATTCTCTCAACTCTCTAAAAAGCCTGCTACAGAAAAGGAAAAAGAGGGCACAAATTGATTGAGTATATTCTGTACTAAACATTTACATTGGGGGTTGGGCAGTAGCGCAGTGGGTTAAGCACACATGGCACAAAGTGCAAGAACCGGCATAAGGATCCCGGCGTAATGGCTCCCCACCTGCAGGGAGTCGCTTCACAGGCGGTGAAGCAGGTCTGCAGGTGTCTGTCTTTCTTTCCCCCTCTCTGTCTTCACCTCCTCTCTCGTTTTCTCTCTGTCCTATCTAATAACAACAATAACCACAACAAGGCTACAACAAGGGCAACAAAGGGGAAAAAATGGCCTCCAGGAGCCGTGGATTCATGGTGCAGGCACTGAGCTCCAGCAATAACCTTGGAAGCAAAGAAATAAAATAAAATAAAATAAAAAAGATTTACATTACTAGGGAGGTGGTGGAGGAGGACAGACCTATGTACAGACCTATGTACAAAGGTTCCAAATTACCTGTATACTACCATTACTTCTTTACCCCCAGGCTGATGGCCATAGCAGATGCTTAAGATATGTTTAATCTATCAGTACTTTCCCCCTTGTGGTCTGGGAGGTGGCGAAGTGATAAAGCTTTGGACTCTCAAGCATGACGTCAATACCCAGCAGCACATGTGCCAGAGTGATGTCTGGTTCTTTCTCTCTCCTCCTTTCTCATAAATAAATAAAATCTTAAAAAAAAAAAAGAGAGAGAAGTGATTAAAAACATCCACCCTCACTTTTAATTGTGTTCCTTTGACTTCTTAGGTATGGTTTTGGTTTATCTCCATTGTTAAGCAACCAGACTGTTACAGCTTACACTATTGGCACCTTCACAAAAGAAGCTTTCTTTGCAATCAGATATGCTCTTAGCTACTTGTCACGCCCCCACATCCCTCCACCCACACCCTGCCCATGAGATGATTGTCTGTTATCAATATTGGGAAATTCAATGAAATCAAAAGTTCTTTGAGCTTTCTGGACAGCATCCATTTCAAGAGGAAGACAAGACAAACACCAGCCCAATCTTTGTAAGATACAAAAGCAAATATTAAATGTTCATTTCACTTGTTGAAGATTTCATTATGGCAGGTAGATAAATCTGAACCCTAGAGACTGAAGGTTTTTCTATACTATTAGAGTAATTTCTTATGATCCTGGCATCTTTGATCAGCTCTCCATCAACACTCCTCCATAAATTCTCTACTATCCAAACATGTCCACTTACTTTGATCTACCTCCTGACAAAAAGTGAGCAGCAAAGTTCAAATGGGAAGATAATGGTAGAATTCCATGCAATAGGAGAACTGGTCTCTGTATTCCAAAAGCCAAAAAAACAACTAGAGAGCAGAAAAATTAATACCAAGACTCATGTTTTTGCTAATAGAATATTAAATGTCTTCAGAAACAACTCTTCCCAAGTAGTTAGGCTCAGAGGATTCAGGAAAACTGTTTTTCCCTAAAGGCCTCTGGCAGCCAATGCTTCTTCTTCTAGCGTTTGCCCTTCTTCCGTAGCCAGTCAACAGCATCAGGTTGAGCCTGATGTAAAGTTTCGAGACCTCCTTTGAATCTGGAGAGGTGGCAGTCGTTGACTATGTGGGTCATAGTCTGTCTGGAGCCCCTTGGGTCAAAGTCGGGTTGACGCTTGCAGGGGTCTATGATGAGGTGTTTGTTCTTTACCTCAACTGACTGCCAACTCTGTTTCCAAGAGACTGGAACAGAGAAGGTCAGTGTAGGCATAGAGGACCAGATTGGATGACGAGACATCAAGCGTTGGACAGCATGGGCGAAGATATCCGCGTATATTGGCAGGTCCCGTTGAGCGTAGACGTGGGAAATGAACTTAGATGATGCCGCATCCCGACGAATATCTGGCGGGGCGATGTTGCTAAGAACTGGCAGCCATGGATCCGGGTTGGAATGGATGGTTCCAGAAATTATCCTTATGGAGGAATATAATTTGGAATTGACCAAGTGGACATGGGGGC
This sequence comes from Erinaceus europaeus, assembly GCF_950295315.1. Lineage (NCBI taxonomy): Eukaryota > Metazoa > Chordata > Mammalia > Eulipotyphla > Erinaceidae > Erinaceus > Erinaceus europaeus. Next base: position 58,589,167 of record NC_080162.1, read on the forward strand.
TACAGAACCATACTGGGGCACAGTATTCTGCAGTGGAATAGCATAATGCCAGAGATGATGATCGTAGTGTGGAAGCACTCGCGCCCCTTGAGGAGCTGGCCAGTCTTACAATGATGTTATTCCTCACGCCCACCTTTGCTGCAGTTTTTATGAGATGTTCGTGAAATGACAGAGTGCGATCGAGAGTAATGCCAAGATAGACTGGCTGGGCTTCATGCCGGATTCTCGTATTGCCAAGCTGCACATTAAGCTCACGCGAGGTCGAGGCATAGTATAGATGGAAAACAGATGATACCGTTTTTGCAGTGCTAGGGATTAGTCGCCATTTTTTACAGTAATCAGATATCAGAGACATGTCTTTCGTGAGTGTTTCCTTGAGGATGTCAAACTTGGATGCCTGAGTTGCACAGCAGATGTCATCGGCGTAGATGAACTTCCTTGAAGAAGTTTCTGGGAGGTCACTGATGTAAATATTAAATAGTGTAGGAGCCAGAACAGAGCCCTGGGGGAGGCCACTTGAGACAAGTCTCCATCTGCTAGAGTTCTCACCCAGATGCACTGGGCTAAAGCCCAGTGTCAGGAATATTATGACTGTGCTTTTTTTCTCCCTGGGGCATGGAAGTTATGTCTTAGGTGAGTATCACCTGGGTAGAAGAGATAACACCTCCAACCTTGAATGGAGATTCCATAGGAAATACATCCCAGTATACATTACTCAGAACACTATAGCCAGCTACAGGGTAAGCATAAGAAACCACTGCATTTAATGAATGGCGTTACATTTATGCAGGGAGCATGTACTTCCTTTATGAATTACATCATAATTTTTAGTGTGTAAGGGAAATGTATTAGTGATAACAATTATATTTTGTATTTGTAGAGTATAAAGTTTGATTCTTGGTACAACATATATTAAAGTGAGGGTCATAGTAGTCAATAAATTTTGTAATGAATAAAAAAAAAGAAAGAAAGAAACCATTACATTAATCAACAGCATTGGAACTCTGGGTCCCTAAACCTTGAACCATAAAATTCACTTCCTGGCTGGATGCTCTGGAAGTATCCTCCATACCTACATACCATCCATACAGTATGCTTTATGAGGAATTCATGTGAATCCCTGTAAATACATTTCCAATTTATCAGAATATCTTCTTAGGCATGTGAGAGAAAAACAGAGGAAATTCAACTTCTGTTTTGACTCAGTAGCAGGTATTCTAGGATGTTTTGATTCCTTTGCTTCTTCTAAGCATCTCTTGAACCATTCTTTGCATTTCAGAAAAACTCACCTTCTCATGTGCCCCTAGCCCAGAGGATGGCAGCTGTTTCCTGTAGCTACAGTCTCTTAATATCTTAACTTTTCTTTGTCTCTTTTTCCAGTTAACTATAATTATTTTAAATTACCTTTCTGAAAATAACTGATCAGGGATCTCTGTCTCTGGTCTTGTTGCACTCAATCATTTCCTTTAAGTTCTACGATGGCAGGGGTCTTAGAATTCACCGAGGCATTAGACATAGGTTCCAATTAGTTCTGTAGGTTGGATAAGCTCACAACACCCTTGCAAGTTGTCTTTATTTGGTAAAGTTAAGCTAAGCAACCCAGTGAAATCAGAGCTTGCAAATAGTAAGTAGGAGCAGAGGTCAACTTGTAGATGTGTTAGGTCTTCCTGATACCTGTGTGTTCACCATAACATCACAATCAGAACTCATTGTGATGGGCACATCATCTCTGAGTGCGCTGCTATGTTCCATCACTGGGGAGCCAGAGACGACCCGAATTGCCCCTGGGGCTACAGACAATGACCCACATAGTCAATAACTGCCACCTCTCCAGATTCAAAGGAGGTCTCAAAACTTTACATCAGGCTCAACCTGTTGCTGTTGACTGGCTACGGAAGAAGGGCAAACGCTAGAAGAAGAATCTCTGAGTACAATTGTGTTGGCTATTAGGTCTAGAATGGGTCCTGGATCCAGATGGTACCCAGGGCTCTGCCCAGCTCTGACATTATCCTGTCAGAGAATGTTATCCTGCTCATAGCCTCTGGTTTCCAGAGAAGCCTGAAGAATATTCCACAAGGAGGCAATGCTGACGTAATTTCTCCATAGCTGCAGGCATAGGATAAAAATGCAAGGAATAACTGGCCTTTCTGTTCTGGCTGCCCTGAGCAACAAGGACTTCTTGGAGGTAGTAAAAGTGTGCCAAAGTTATGCTGTTAGGGGTCCCTATGAATCATAAAGGCCCCTGTTTTTCATTTACACAAGTTGCTGCCTTACTGGCAAGCTTTCCTGACACAGGGAGACTCACTATGATCTAAAGTCTGCGTCAAGTCTGCAACAATTGACTTGGTAGCAAAATCTTTGTGGTTAATTGGGAAACAAACTGGGCTAAAAGGTCTCTAGGACTCAGTCTGGAGCCCTGCATGGGTCACTGAGGTCACATATGTAAGAAGATGGTGTGACACTTAGTAAAGGCCTCAGGAAGACACCACCACTTGATGCTGAAGCATCTTACGCAGCAAGAAGAAATGAACTTTCCTACCCTGTAGGTGGAAATGAAAATTGGTTTAGCCCATGTGAAAAATAGTCTGGAGATACCTGAGAACATTAGAAATGAACCTACCATATAGTCTGGCAATTCTTCTCCAAGGGTTCTACCAAAAGAAAACAAACAAATAAATCAAATAAAACACATATTAAAAATGATCTAAACACACCTATGTTAATAGCATCACTACATGCAAGAGCACATATTTAGAAACATCAAAAAAAAAAAAAAAACAGTGCCAGACATATGGTTAATAAAGGTGTGGTAGGATTGGCAAAGTAGCTCACCTACATAGTGTACCTCTTTTGCCACGTGCATGACCTAGGTTCCCACTGTGCTGAAGAAAATAAAAGAGAAAAAAAAAATAAAGCCAACAAGAGTTTAGCATCAACTGATGTGCAAATGTCTAAGAAGCTCTTAAACATCATCACAAACTACTATTACTGTTTACTGTGATTCTTTTCTCTGAAGATATTTCCCAGTCTTTTTGATCAAGCAGATGCAGAGCCCCCTCCCTTCCTCCCACCTGACTGAGAAAGAGCCTCAGGAACAGCAGACTCTCAGGCTGTTCTTTGATGAGATGTTCTCATGCACAACTTCAAGTACTATTGGAAAGATGCAAACACTTTTGCAATTATTAACTAAATAAGGACTTGTGCCACTTTGAAAATAATAATTGCTCTCAAGTGGTAATGATGCTTAACTGTGTCTTCACTTCTGTCCTTTTATTGGATTTAAATTCTGGAGAAAGCTTTCTTATGACCAACCTTAATGACACCAAACATCTCTGTAATGCCAATCCAATGGGCCACTCACCAATGCATTAGCTGCTATGCAGTTCCGATTCTGTAGGCAGAGCTCTTTACCCATGATCAATACTTAAAAGAGAGATGGCACTTGCACTTGTTTTTTTTAACCTAGATATTTCTCAAAAGATACATAGATGGAAGAACCTTCTAGAAGGGTGTGGGTTCACCTTAGGAGATAGTGCCAGTTTAGAGTCTATAATTTCACAGTGAGAAATACAAGAAAATATTATTTGCAGAGTAGGGGGAAACTGATATCCATAACAGGGTTTTTTGTCAATCCTATCATTAAAATGAAAAAGGGATCTAATAACCTTTTTTTACATATATATTCATACATATATATGAAACGTTTTTCATATATATATATATATATATATGTTTTCCCTCATATATATATATATATATCTTTCCCTCCTTTGGTTATGGGGTTCTACTACCTCAGAATAACTTTTTCAGGTAGAGAGAAAGAAACCATAACACCAAAAACTTCCTTCAGTGCTGTTAAGGTTGGGTTTGAACCTGTGTGATGCACATGGAAGATGGTTTCTGAAGTAATCCTGGTTAACACCAATGTGACCCTGCTAACTCCCAGGTTTTTTCAGTGTAACCCTGATGTCTTAGAAACATAAAAGAGCACTGGGATAGACAATATCATTGTTATGCAAGGAGACTCTCATGCCTGAGTCTTCAAAGTCCCAGGTTCAATCCCTGTACCACCATAAACCAAAGCTGAGCAGTGCTCTGGTTAAAAGAAATGGGTACATTGGAAAGAATTCTATATTAGCAAAATTCAAAAATCTGACCGCCACAGAGTAGTTTTCCATCCAGTTGTATTGTCATTAGATGTAAAGTGCCCTGTCATTTCAAGGATTAACAAGGTTCAATTTGTAGGGAATGAGTCTTCTTAAAAAATAGCTCCTTGGATACTTTGCCATGTGTGTGACCCAAGTTCAAGCTTGGCCCCCACTGCATGGAAGAAAGCTTTCATGTTGTAGTCTCTTTCACTCTCAAACTTTCTGCTTCTCATGCAAAAATAAAACAAAACAAAACAAAAAAAAACCAATGGTCTCTAGTTTCCTGAAAACATATGTCACCTATCACAATAATTTATAAATAATTGAAGCTACGGGGTTACTTTGTCATGAAGTTATTTTACCTAAATGTTCTTATTCCACTTACTCAAAATGAAGAGAGAGAATGACCTTTCCAGTACTAAAGTTTGATCTGAGCCTGCAGGTGTATGAAATTATGGGAGGACAAAGGCTTCAGTTGGCAGACGAATAATACCTGACGGCACCACTTTAAGTATTTGCAAAACAGAGTGTATTTAAAAGTCTCTTTCTAATGTTCCTGTTTAGAAAGCAGGAAGTCACTGACTATTTCCTCTCTTGCCAGGTTATTCCAGCATCTCCTCTAGTGGGCTCAGAAGAGGGAACAAGTCATTATACAATAGAACAATGATCTATGGCTTCTGAGAGAACATTTGAATGGATAGTGGGACATTCAAGGAAGTGAATAGTAGCTGCCAGCTACTCAGTCATATAATACTCACTTAAGTAAGTAAGCGTATACTTGTATGGGCTAGTGATGGCATAACCGTGTGATTGCGAACTTTATAAGCAAGCTTGGGACATATCTTTTATTGTGTAAACAAGAGCTAGGAGGTACTGCTTAGAATATCTCAAGAATTCTATTTAAGTTCCTTAGATCTGTCCCACTGTCTACAAAAAAATAAGTTGATTGCACCTTAATCTGAATTGCCTAAAGTGATCATCTTAACATTTCTTTGTTTATTTGGTGCCTTTGAAAGTAATAAAGTACGAATTTACTAGGGTTGTTTTACTCCTTTCAATTAGTCCAAATGAGCAAAGTGAAGCTTTAATTTTGTCATTCCAACTTTGTCATCTGTCTTATTTATCCATTCCAGAGAGGAATTCCATTATTTGTTTAGATTAGACTTCTCAACATTTTATTTTAATCAAGCTGACTTTGAGTCTGATTGAAAGTTTGTATTTTATATATACACTCTAGGAGCTCTACGGGGTCTACCTGAAGCAGCTCATCCCTCTGCTTGTAATTATGGGTTAAAATGAAGCCAGGAGGTCATCCTGATCCCACATTTTTAGATGTGTAGACTGAAGCTCTGGGAGGTAAAATGAGTCATTTATGTTATGGCTGATTGAACACTAGATTTATTATTAATTACTTAAGCTGATCCTTGAAATCCAAAGACTGCATGATTCCTGATTTCTTCCACATACCTTTTGTTTTGTTTTGTTTTTTCCCCAAGCCATTACTGTACTCTGTTATTTTAGTAGATGTTTGCCTGACCTTAGATTCAAAAGGGTAGGGGACACATCTGGTCAGATGATGAACACCTCTAAGTTTACTTCTAGGATTAAATTTACTAGTAATAACTGCCCCTGAACCCATGCCTATAATTACTACTACAAACAAAAGCAAATCTTTCTATAGCAATTAAAACAAAGTTGTTCTTCCGTGCTAAATTATGAGCTCTCATTAGTGGAACTAATAGCCTCTCCCCCCTTCGAATAACTGTATCTTTAAACATACTTTTCAGGTTGGAGAGCTCTGTTGCACAGCATACTCTAGAAGACTGAATACAAACATATTTGGTTACCCATTCATTTATGACTTCTGTCATTACTATAATTGCATCTTCATAACACAAATGTTAAATTATACATTATGTATCTTTGCAAATACATTAGATAAAATTTTAAACAGACCATTAGGGATGATCATGCCACAAACTTAAACTGAGCTACAGGGAAGATTCCACAATTTCATTTAATATTAATAGCAGCTCTACTTAAATTTTTGAAAAAGCAAATACCTTTAATGACTTTGGTGTGAATGATTATGTATTTTGATACAAATACTATATAGGAGTGTGTACATATATAAATCTATAGGTAGAGTTATATACATTTCAATATATACCAGATTATTTTATTCACATTTTGCTTTTAATGACACAAAGCAGTTTTACTGTACACAGAGGCGCAATGCTACCTTTAGACCTGAGTAATTTAAGGGATCATTAATCAACTACAGTAAATTCTAGTATTACAGCTAAAAAGCCAGTAGATCCTGTAACAAAAATGGAACAAAATAATGTATAAAAATTTGCATTCAGCTGCACTCATTTTGTGCTTAGCAGAAAAAGACTGAGAATACATGGTAGCCATTTACATTTGGGGATATTTTCTAGAGGAGTCAAGATTATACAAATGACCTATTTGTATGGATGTATAGAAGTTTTAAATCATGTAAATGACATCCCAGTTTGTCAACTATGGAAGACTCAGTCATGACTGAACAGAAAAATCTCTTGCAGAATATGAAATTCTGTGTAAACATCAGGAATTAGGCATTATACAGACATTCTGGGTAAAAGAAGGATAAAAAGAAAAAATACAATGAAATAATTTAAAATGCTTTTCTTGGGATATAGCCAGCCACATGGAAGGAATATTGAAAAAAAAATGAGTACATTTTGGTAAAAGAAGAAACCCGATGAAAGTCATTTGAGGGAAGCCTGGTATGCCACCCACTTCAGGAAGTCCTAAATTGGCTTGGCTTAGGGAGTCCAAGATAATCAAGCCACATCCATCTTGCCACAGGAGACAAACTCCACTGAGCAATAAGAAGGAAGCATTATGGGGAAAAGGCCACATTCAACTGTAGTGGAATAGAAACAACTGTTGAGGTCTGTCAGCAAGCAAAGCATCCCAATCACCACAAATTCAGGCACTAGGTATTATGAACTGGTGAGGTGGTCCAGACAGCCTGCTTGTGTCTGTCTGCAGCAGGAGGAGGCAGGTCCAGAGCCTCACCTGGGAGGCTGCCTTGCACCTGGAGGCCCACTTCAATAAGAAGGCACTGCGTCGGTGGGTCTTCTGTCACTCCCGGCACTACCCTGTCCCATGGCTGCTGTAGTCAAAGACTCCTTTCTTGAAGAATGGTGAGAACTCACAAATGGTGTGTTTCGAAAGGGTCAGTCCCACTTTGTTGATGTGAAGGGGAGACGTCACAGATTGCAGCATCACGCTGAAAAAGTCTCTGAGGTATTTCTGAAGAAGACATAAGAGTTAAAACTATGGTCAAGATGTTGTTGGGTCGAGTCAAAGACAGGAGAAGAATGTTTAGAAACAACTTCCCATGCATTTGGGGAGTGACATTAGAAGCAAAATGCAGAGGAGTTTTGGTGGTGGCACACACAACTGAGTGCATCTGTTATCATGTGCAAAGGACTCAGGTTCAAGGCCCTGGTCTCCCACCTACAGAGGGAAGATTCATGAACAGTGAAGCAGTGCTGCAATTATTTCTCTTCCCCTCTCTCTTTTTATCTCCCCCTCCCCACTCAATTTCTATCTTTATCAAAATAATAATAATAATAATAAGATTCTAAAATTAAAAAAAAATAAAGAAGCAGAATGCAGGGAATCTCTCCTGACTTAGGTGTCATCAGAATAATCTGGAGAAATATAACTAGGCAGGTGACAAGTCTTTGACTCAGAGCTAATTTAATGAACATGGCATCAGGCCTCTCCTTGGACAACGTTCAGAGTAATGGTGAGGCTGGATTGTGGTGAGCCTGGTTGAACTTCCATGTTGTCATGCACAAGGACCTGAGTTCCAGTCCCTGTCTCCACCTACAGGGGAAAGCTTCACAAGTGGTCAAGTAACGCTTCAGGTGTCCTTCTTTCCTTTTTTCCTTTCTTTCATTCTCTCTCTCTCTCTTTCTTTCTCCCTTTTTATCAACCCTCCTTTCTCAATTTTTCTCTGTTCTACCAAATAAATAAATAACTGAATTGAAATTAAAAAAAAAACTCACTGGGATAAAAGGCAAAGTGTTAAAAGAAAAAAAAAAAAATTAACATGGTGCCTGACATTAAGGCCTATTTTTCAGCAACACTGTCACTGGTGAATGCGCTACTAAAAAACAAATCAGTCTTACTCATTCTATAGAAAAATGATGTGAGATAAAAATGACTAGTCATCTGTATAATACTAAACATGCTGCCAACTGGCATTTTTAAATGATTCTGTCAATATATACCTCAGATCCTTCTACTTAACTAAGGGGAAAAGAAAGTTAATCCCATAGAATTAATATTTACAGATCACTCTGCAAACCCTATAATCACCAATAAAAATAAATTCTTAGGTAGAGGAACTGCTCTAAAGCTTTGCTCTCCCCTCCCCCTTAGCAGTGTGTGTTTGTTGCAGCATCATTCTGTCACTGAACAAGCCAAGTCTTGAGACAAGGATTTGAGGTGCTGGACATGAAAGATGTGGGTGCTAGTGGGATGTATTAAAGGACAAAAGAACACACACACACACACACACACACACAAAAGTGGTTAAAATATTCCAGGTTTTATCTAGAAGGAATTTAATTTGTGTCTGGAAATAAGGCCAATGGGTGGGTGGGGTAGCCTTTCAGTTTGTTTAAAAAAAATATAAACAATCAAGTCACAAACTTAGAAATTAGATATAACTATGAATTTTTAAGTAACAAAAATTTTTCTATGTCTAAAGCAGTAGTTTCCGACTAGAGGAAATTTGTTCTATGGAAGAGAGCAATGTGTGAGGAGATTTTTGATTGTCACTATTGGGTGAGGGTGCATTAGTGAGTGGTAGCTAACATCCAACAATGCAGAGCACATCTCCTATGCTTTAGAATTATTTGGCTCCAAATGTCAGTAATGTCACAGTTGAGGAGTTTTCCTACAGAAAGTAGAATTCAGCTTCCTCTATGAACTGCCAACCTGAAATTTCCTTCTGAAAGAAGGTACTCTGCTTAAGGAAAAATTCTTACCTTAAAGAAAATAACAGGGATCACTAATAATAAATACTTGCATAGCAACATATAATAATTTATTAATTTTACCTAAACATTTTCCATCATCTACTTTAAAAATGTATGAGAATATAGTTCATGCACAAAAACTGCACATTGGTCAGATGCACAATTTGATGAGATGTGGCAAATGTGTTCAGAATGGTAAGGAAAAAAAAACATTTGTTTTCCAAAGTTCCCTAATTTTAGTGACTCTTTCTAGATTTATGTCTCACTCTCTCTATAATTACCTCTTTTAGTTATGCAATACTCCCTTTCAGGTGAACAAATTTTAAGGACAGGTGAGGAAGGCTAGTAATTAGAAGAGACTTGAAAACTGAGTTTTAAACTCACATTCTAGTTCAGGGTTCTTTTATTTATTAAGGGGGGGGGAAAGGGGGAGAGAGAGAGAGAGAGATCAGGACATTATGATGATGAAAGAGGGACACCACCATATCAGAGCTTTCCTTAGTACAGCAGCTCTCCCCTGGGTACTCAAACCCGGGCTGTTTGCATGACAAGGCATACGTCCTGTCCTACAGGTGAGCTTTCTTTGGGCCCAAGATTCCTAACTTACAGGTCATCGAGCGATCTCTTATGAAAGACTCTTAAAGTAGGAATTAGGTTAGAAGGTGCAAAACCAATGGCTGAAAAGTGATCTTTATTCAGTGGACTAATTTGCACAGAGAAGAAGATGGAATCTGGCTTAAACTTTTCTGCTGAAAGGGAACCTGAGAATGATAGCAGTAGAGGGGCCGAAACTAATCTTATAATCTACACCCAACAACTGCAATTAAATACATGTGTGCAACTTGTTTTTGAAAGTGCAAGAGAGGAATGATTTAGCAGGAGGAAGCCGAGAAGCTTGCTCACTGGTGCACAGAGCTGACTCCTTCACAGTTCAGTGTGCATGGGGCCAGACAAGGCACACAGTGATATTTGAGCAGCTCCTACTCAGTTCTCACTGCAGGTATCACAGGCTGCATCAGAACAGCATATATGCATGACAAGACAACCTTGCCACCAAGATAAAAGCTATTTAAATCCAGGAACAGATGTTGTATCAATATGTGTCATCATCAGTTCACAAAGTAGGGCCTTCTTAAAGGAACAGTAAAGTCTGGTGGGTATAATAAAAAGAAGTGAATATTAAATATATAAGTAAAAGAAAATGTATTTGAGAGAACTTTCCTGCCAGGGCATCCCCAGAAAAAGAACAGTAAACTAGCTGCACGTTATGCCTTTCTCTTTAAATTAACTCAGTTAACATGTCTTGATGAAAACTTGAGATACTAAGATTTGATCTAACTAATTCCAAATGTTACAGAATAATTTTCTTCTTCTTTTTAGAAACAAATCTCTGTTGAACAGAACTGGGCAGCTTTGGCTTCTTTCCCTGCTTCTCTTGGCAAAGAAATGCTCATTGTGAAGTATTCTTTGCAGTGACCCCAAAGTGCTCTAAGTGTTTGAGGTGAATACAATCTGGGTTGGCTGTGTCCAGAGCCACATGCTTGGCCAACTGAAAATTATTATGGGTTGGAGGAAGTCCTAATAGTGAAAGAAAAACCAAAGGAATAAGGTTAGGGCTAGGGCCAGAAGACAACTAGAATTCTAGAAGGTTCTTGAGGTCACAGATAGGATTTCACTATTCTCTACAGCCCCCTATCATCATTGGATTACTGCTGAGCTAGAGGAAAATGCTTAGAAGAAATCTTGTATGATACAGCAAATCCTAACAATGGGATTTTCAAAGTTGAACCCAATTGTCAAATAATTTGCTTATAGCTATATCTATTGTCTTCTTAAACTCTTAAGACAGCAGGAACCATCCCCATTTTCTACAAAACCCATATTTCTCCCTGTCCTGGAACTTCTGGGGTGGGGCTCACTTTCCTGCATGCTTCTCTCAATTTATACCAATTGATACTGCATGTGCTGATCCCAACCTAATCAATTAGCCAGTACCACCTTGACATGTTTCACTTCGGACTGTGTTCAGAGACATGAGGCGTGGAATGTCAACCCTCCAGCTTCATTACTCCGGTGAGACCTTTCCTAGTTTGTAGGACTCCTTACTTCCATTTTGGGTGGCATACTTCCTAACAAAACCTCAAAACCTAGATAAAGATCAGGGCCCATGAGATAGGACATGTACACATATCCATAAGTTAGGGGAAAATATACACCTTACATTATATATATAATTTTAAATGAGTATATATATATGTATATATATATATATATATATATATATATATATATATATACTAATTTTAAAAAGAAAGGAAAAAGAAAAAAGAAATCTTGATGGGTGACTTTGATGAATTAATTTAAAACAAAAGAATAAACTCTAGAATAGCATACATTATAAGCACAGTCTAATGAAACTAAATCATTTCAAAACATGAACACCTCTGTGTGATCAGCAGTTAATTTCTATCACTCAAGTAGCCCTCTCCATACCCTCTTCACAATCCTTCCCTCAAGTCACTATCCTGACTTCATCCCACCACTGATTAATTTTCACAGTTGAACTCCGTATTAATTGAATCATTCAAGATAAGCTTTTTGGGTGTATTTGACACAATGTTTGCGGGTTTTGTTCCTATATTCTGGGTGTAGTGTATAGGAGGTCACCAAATTATGTTACTTCATTATAATATTAATGAAAGCCAGGTAGACAACATAATGGTTATACAAAAGACTTTCATGCCTCAGGTTCTGAGGTTCCAGTTTCAATCCATGGCACCACCATAAACCAGAGCTGAGCAAAGCTCTGGTTAAAAATAGAACAGAACAGGAGCCTGGTATTAGTGCACCTGGTTGAGTGCACATGTTATAGTGCACAAGGAGCCAGGTTCAAAGCCCTGGTCCCCACCTGCAGGGAGAAGATTCACAAGTGGTGAATCAGGGCTGTAAGTATCTCTCTGTCTCTCTCCCTATGCCCCCTTCCCCTCTCAATTTATCTCTGCCTCTATCCAGTAATAAATAAATAAATGATTAAAATATCAAAAATTAGAGCAGAACAGAATAGAAATGAATAGAACAGAATAACCATAAGTCCAGAAGATGGCATAGTGAGTAGCATGCTGGACTTGGAAGCATAAGGTTTTGGGTTTGATCTCCAGCATCCTATGTACTAGAGCAATGCCCTGTTTCATATTCTCTCGCTCATGTTCTATCTTAAATAAATAAATAAATAAGGGGGGTAGGGCGGTAGCGCAGCGGGTTAGGCGCACGTGGCGCAAAGCGCAAGGACCGGCATAAGGACACCGGTTGAGCCCCTGGCTCCTCACCTGCAGGGGAGTCGCTTCACAGACAGTGAAGCAGGTCTGCAGGTGTCTATCTTTCTTTCCCTCTCTCTGTCTTACCCTCCTCTCTCCATTTCTCTCTGTCCTATCCAACAACGAATGACATCAACAACAATAAGAACCGCAACAAGGCTACAACAACAAGGGCAACAAAAGGAGAAAAAAAAGGGCCTCCAGGAGCAGTGGATTCATGATGCAAGCACTGAACCCCAGCAATAACCCTGGAGGCAAAATAAATAAACAAATAAATAAATAAATAAATAAAATAAAATACCTTTTAAAGCACTGATAAAAAATATCTCTAGACTGGCAAAATAGCTCATTTGAAGAGTGCGTCTTTGCCATGTTCAAAACCCAGGTTCAAGCCTGGCTCCAGTCACCCTGAAGGAAGCTTTGGCACTGTGGTCTCTTTCACTTTCTCTGTCTCTACCTAAAAACAAATAAACAACAATGACAACTACAACAAAAACACAAAGTAAAAAACAAAAGAACAAAACCAATTCCAATTGACATAGAGCAAAATGGCATTATTCCAGGACTTGTTATTCAAGGACATACTTTCATTACATGTAGTTTACCCAAAGTCAGTTTCCGAAAACCTCTTGACAGCGTAAAGTGAGGGCTTACAATAGTTTGGTTACTATCACTACTGCATAGTACAGGCATACCTGGGAGATACTGAGAACTGTCATAGTCCACAATAAAGAAAATCCAGCAATAAGGTAAGGGAAAGAAACCTGCTCACTTAATGATGATTTTGGGCCACTATCAGGCCACCCCATCATGCAGGGTCCTAGGCAGGGAATCCTTGGGCTCCCCCACAGGTAATATGGGCCTAGACCTCTAATAGATCCCTCTCTCTAACATAACTGGTCACACTGATTGGGAACATCAACATAAGCCCGTTTAGAGGGTTCTCCAGGACCATACCCTCACTATAAACTAGCAATGATAAGGACTGTGTCACTCTCCAAAGAGATGTTGGGTCAGCCTACTCTGCCACTTGAGGAAGACTGGTTCTGAAATGAGTGCAGCTAGAATGTTCCCAGCTGTGACTATGGACTGTGAGCTCAGTCAGACAGGGACTTGGAGGTTGTACAGGCTCCAGTGATAAATATGAATAGATATGGGCCCTGGATTAGATCATTGTGGTAAACAATAAATTACATTTATACATCTTCTTCAAGTTTGCGAGCAACTCTCTAAGCTAATCCTGCTTTCTAGTTCTACTCTCAACACTGACTCCATCTTCCCAGACAATATTTCTAGTCCATCATATTAGCTATCAAGCTCAAGCAAAGATTATTAAGACACAGGATCCTAGGAACATTACTAAAATAGACTTCCTAACTTTCTTCTACTCTAAGAACCCATACTTGCATCTGCTCTATTCCTACTTTATGGTTCCTATTTATTAAACAGTTTTTCCCTACTTTCTATCTTACTGCCTTTCAGCTACCAAGTTCTAGATGATACTACGACTCTACCCTGATTTCCCTGGATAGATGACCTCACCAATGCTTCCTGGAACTTCACCTCTCCATAGCCCTACTCCACTATGGAAAAAGAAATAGGCTGGGGGTATGGAATGACCTGCCCATGCCCATGTCCAGCAGAGAAGGAACTACAGAAGCCAGAACTCCTAACTTTTGCACCCCAAAAAGAGTTTTGGTTCATACTCCAGAGTGGTAAACAATAGGAATATTTCCAATGGAGGCGGGTGGGATACAGAACTCTGGTAGTGGGAATTGTATGGAATTATATCCCTATTATCTAGCAATTCTGTAGGTTAACATTAAATCACTAATAAAAATAAAATAAGAAAATTTTAAAAAATCCAGCAATAAAGTAACTCACAAATTCTTTGTTTCTCAGTTCATATCAAAGTTATGCTTACACTGTACTGTTTGTGAAGTGCACAATAACATTACCTTAAAATGTATATGATTTAATTGTGACACAGAAATACAAAATGAACACATGTTGTTGGAAAAAATGTGCAGATAGGTTGCCATACATCTTTAATTTGTAAAACAAACAAACAAACAAACAAACAAAAACACAGTATCGGTAATGTACAGTAAAGTAAAGTGCACTAAAAGAAAATAAATCATATCTATATGTGAGCAAACCTAGTTGAGGGGCATGGTTGGTCTTTTTTGTCTGATTTCACCTTCAATTACAAAATCTACTTCCATACAAGGGTGTCTGGTGAGACAAGTTTACTGAAGAAAAACAAATAAATAATAAAACAACACTTAAAGACTTTAGGCTCCATTCAAGACCAGCCAATGTGTTAGAACTCTGTCATTATCGCCATTAGGATGGCTGAACAGCCTAAGGTACTGCATTAAGATGTCTGTCATATATTTAACATAAATTTAATTGCATATAAAACAGTGTACTTAGTTATGTACATAAGCATTTTTTGTTGCCTCTACTCACAATGTTAGAGCATCTTTAACTAAAGGGAGAAAAATTAAGGTTCTCCCTGTCAAAGATATTCCACCTCTCCCCTAGTATGTGAAATCAGGTCCAGTAGCTGAGCTGCATCCCCAGGGCAGTACACTTAGTGAAGATTATTACTAAACTGAAGGCCATTAGGAGTGACTACCAGGGTTTAGAAATCTAAGCAAAAAAAAAAAAAAAAAAAAAGGATTTGTGAAATGCAGCATTCAAGTGCTTTTTTTCACATGACATTTTCTTTTCCCATTGAAAAAGGAAATGACAGAGTTGGGTGGTGGTACATCCAGTAAAAAGCACTTGGGACCATTCATATGGATCCACTTTCAAGTCCTTGCTCCTTACCTGCAGGAGAAAAACTTTGTAAGTGATGGAGCAATACTGCAGGTGTCTCTACTTTGTCTCTCTTTTTCTCTCTTGCCCTCTCTACCTCTCTTTTCTTAACCATCTATTAATTAATTAATTAATTAATTAAAAAGGCCACATGGAGCAGTGTAAGTTAAAAAAAAAAGGATTTGAAAGAATGCATATTTAAATCTCCATATATTTTTGGGATCACAAGCCAGCATAACTTGATGTCCTGGTGGTGGGTGTTCCACATGTGTCTTTTCATTTTTTTTTTCTTTTTAATCTCTCAGTGCATCTAGGCTACTGAGCATAGCAGCTTTATTCAGAATTCCAGCTCTGCTTTGGATACAAAGATGATGAAGGTCAGGTTATACCAAATCTTCCAATAATATTGAAACCAAGAGATGCAATGGCAGAGTAGAAAAGCGTATGGGAGAGGGTGCACAAATGTTGAATGAAGGCAACGGAAAGGATTCAGGAGGAGAAGAACCCACAGAGAAATGAAGGAGGCTACTTGGGTAAGGAGAGAAGAAAGGGCTGGAATTCAGGGCAGAACAGAGAAGAACAGCTAGGAGAAAAAGTAGCAACAACAACGCTGCATATGAAGGTCCATTATTTGTATATTTTCCTAGTTGGAAAGACAGATTTAAGAATATTAAGAAGTTTGTTAAGTGCTAGGTTATTATTATTATTATACTGCCACCTCTCCAGATTCAAAGGAGGTCTCGAAACTTTACATCAGGCTCAACCTGACGCTGTTGACTGGCTACGGAAGAAGGGCAAACGCTAGAAAGAAAATTATTATTATTGCTACTTGGACCAACAGTAAAGATATATATATATATATATATGGAACTCAGATGCAAATGGACAATTTTTAAGGTCTACTTCAGTGCCAATACAGGGCATCTTGACTTCACGACCTTTCTTTTATAGGCTGAAGGCATATTTTATTGTCCTGGAAAGCCAATATACTTGGGACAATGATTGGGAGATATGGGCCCCTAAAGGTTTATTTCAAATAAAGTATAGAGCTGGCATGTACTTTTGAAAACCCCCTCAAATCAGAGGCAAAATTCTGTTGGGGATCATGAATTTCTTTTCTAAAGGCTTATTTATTAATATGAGGGAGAGACAGTGAAAGAATCAGAGCATCTTCCTGTCATATTCCATGTGAACTTGGGGCCCAAATCACAGAAGTTCAGAGCTCTATCCACTGTGCCACTTCCTGGGCTGCTTGTTAACTTTTTTAGGAGGTATCTAGAGAGACCAACAAGAACTTAATAAGAGACATTTAGATTGTCAGGACACACATAATGCTCCTTCTTCCCCAAGAAGTCCGTTGTTTAAACTATCTGATAACACTATTTCCTTGGGACTACCTCCTATGTGCACAACCCAGCCTGCCGAGCCAATACAATTCTTTCAGAAAGGTCATTTGTCAAGGGTCTGAAATGCTCTTGGCACAGTAAGATTTTCTTAATGTTGTTTCTTAATCAACGTTGTGATGGATTTACATGGCATTTACAATGACACATTTATGAGGTAGAGATTCTGATTCTGTCTTATAGGTGAAGAAATTGGGGTCCCAGAAGGTCAAATAATGTCCCCAAAGTCAAAAAGTATGAAAGTAAGCCAAGACTCACATCTACACTGTCAACTCCAGAGGCTAAGTCTTAATTTACAGACTGCCTTCCAGAGTAGCTCCCCACCTTCACCTCCTGAACACTTGCTATTTGCAATGAGCAAGGTTGCCTATACTGAATGTTTGGCTAGTTGACTCAGATATGCTGTTATTTTCCAGGCCTGGTGGTGCACCCACGGGGAACAGGCACTGGATTCTCTAGACCAGGCGTGGTGGAACATATGGCTTTCAGAACTAATTGCCCTGGCCCTGCAAAGGGAAATGAAGCTTACTTGCCCTTCCTCCCCCTGCCCCTCTCTCTCTCACTCTCTCTAACTCTTGGTCTCCCCCTTTCTCTCTTTCTATTGCCATTAGGGATATTGCTGGTGCCTGGTGCCTGCATGAAGTGTGCAGTACTGCTCCTGAGGGTCATTTCTTCTTTCTCTCTCTCTCTTTCTTTTTTTTTCTTCCTCCCTTCCTTCCTTCCTCCTTTCCTTCCTTTCTTTCTTCTCTTTCATTCTTCCTTTCTTTCATAGGGCAGAGAGAAATTGAGAGGGAGAGAGAATGAGAGACATTTGCAGCACAGTCTCTCTTGTTACTTTTCCTTGTAGATGTCAGTCTAGAACTCTACCAGTGGAACTTAGAGGGGACCTCTTGCCCTTTGCCCTGTTCCCTGTTACTTTTCTGCAATTGCTTCACCACTTGTGGTTGTGGGGCAGGGGCTTGAACCTGGGTCCCTGTGCATAATAAAGCACATACTCAACTGCATATACCACTGCCACGCACTCAAAGCTTTTCTTAATTTTTCTTTTTTTATTAGTGATTTAATATTGATTTATAAACTTATAACAGGGGTATAATTCCATACCTTTCCGACCACCAGAGTTGTGTGTCCCCATTCCCACTGTAAACAGCAGTAGTTCTCCCAAAATCACAGAAATGGTTGATTATTATTTCTGTAACTATCTATCTATAATTATATACGTTTACCCATTTATTTTTCTATGGTCCTGCTTTCTCTTCCTTTCTAAGTCACACCTCCACTCATTACTACTTCCGAATGTCTTTCCTCTTCTCCTTTTCTCTCTCTGGGTCTTGATGGAATTGGAGTGCAGAGCCCTCTGGTCATCTTCTCCTAACACTTTTCCCCCTCTGGGAATAGGGACCAAAACTCTTTATGCGATGCTGAAGGTGGAAGTTCTGGCTTCTGTGATTGCTTCTCCACCAGACATAGACATTGGTAGTTAGATCCATACTCCCAGCCTGTTTCTATCATTTCCTAGTAGGGTAGGGCCCAGAACTTTTTTCAAAGCAATAAGAACGTTAATTTTAAGTTGATACTTTTGTATGACCTTCAAACGCTGTTACAAATATTCAAATGGCCCTTGGCAGAAAAAAGGTTTCCCACCCTGCTGTGAAGCTAATGTTCCATAGAAACTCTCATAAAAACCATCTTTCCTGTGAGGCTTAGACACAAACACAGCTCTGCTATGCTCCCATTGCTCATGCAGTTTCTTGGTTGGCACTAACCTTTTTTTTTTTGACTGCACCTGTCTCCTTTTACTTACTCCAATTTCCCAAATAACACTTAACATTCCCCCCTGTAAAAAGAAATCTTTCCTTTTTGGGGGGATAGGTGACTTGGCTGATTTAATGCAAAAGGATGGAGAATCTCACTCATATTCAAGAATGGACACCTCAGAACCAAAGAGCTAAAGAAGATACCACTTAAAGTCTGCTGGAACCCAGGGCCATTTGGAGAAAGCCACTATTAGACCACTGAGTTGCTGCCAAGGAGCATTTTTAAAAGTATGAGACAATCAGGTGCCTCCCACAGAGGGGTAATTTCAAAAAGCCTTTGGTCTGTCCATTTCCTAGCTTGGGGCTAGATGAGCCATTTGCTTACAGTGGTGACAGTTCTCAAGATCTTCCCGCACAGTCATCACCGCCCAGCTATCATCCACATTGGTCTCCAGCTCCCACTGATTCTGTGCTCGGAGAAACTAAGATGGAACTTTCGGAAAGCAAACTGGCGTCTGTTCAGTGATCTTACAATAAATAAATAAATAAAATCTATAAATCTATAAATCAATAAATCTATTCCTGCAATTCCAATTAACTCTATCCCCTCTGAAGATTCCTACAGGCGCTTCCGCCAAGCCATCTGCAAAGCAGCTTCCCAAGCCATTCCTCGTGGAAGACGTGCTAACTATACGCCTTGTCTTGATGTTGAATACGAGCAACTACTAAAGCAGTATGATGAGTCGGGCGACCCAGATGTGGCCGACCATCTTATTGCCTCCCTGGATGCAGCACGCCAAGCCCGCTGGCAACAACCCACGGAAAGTCTGAACTTCACCCACTCAAGTAGGAAGGCCTGGAAGCTTCTTCATAGTCTGGGTGCCGGTAGCCAACCTCCTCCCGTCTCCCATCCTCCCCTATCTCCAAACTCAGTGGCCAGTCACCTAACTCAAGTTGGACATGCTAAGATCGACCCAGTCTGGAAAAGAGAAATTTCCCATGAGTGGTCATCCCACTTCTGTTTATCTTGTCCATCTCCAAAACTCTCTCCCTTTACACTGTCTGAACTGGAAGACACTTTGAAGAGGGTTAAACTGGGAACAGCTGCTGGCTATGATAACATCACCCCAAAACTCATTCTTAATTTGGGCCCCACGGCAAAGAAGTGGCTCGCTTCATTCCTGTCCCACATCTTGGAATCTGAATCTATGCCCAAAATTTGGCGTCGTGCGAAGATAATAGCGGTTTTGAAACCAAAGAAAGACCCAACACTGGCCGCCAGCTATAGACCAATTTCTCTCCTCTCCGTGTGTTACAAACTCCTTGAGAGGCTGCTTCTGTCACGTATTTCTCCTCTTACAGAGAAATTCCTATCACCCGCCCAAGCTGGTTTCCGCCCAGGAAGATCTACCTGTGAACAAGCCCTGGCCCTCTCAACTTACACTGAAAATGGATTCCAGAAGAATATAAAGACGGGTGCTGTCTTTGTTGATTTCACAGCAGCCTATGACACGGTCTGGCACTGTGGTCTCCTAGTCAAGATCTCAAGATGCCTGCCTCCATGGGTGGCCAACACTATATCGTTTCTTCTCCAAAACAGAAGATTCCGGGTGCATCTGGGTGACAAGTCTAGCAGATGGAGACTTGTCTCAAGTGGCCTCCCCCAGGGCTCTGTTCTGGCTCCTACGCTATTTAATATTTACATCAATGACCTTCCAGAAACTTCTTCAAGGAAGTTCATCTACGCCGATGACATCTGCTGTGCAACTCAGGCATCCAAGTATGACATCCTCGAGGAAACACTCACGAAAGACATGTCTCTGATATCTGATTACTGTAAAAAATGGCGACTAATTCCTAGCACTGCAAAAACTGTATCATCCGTTTTCCATCTACACCATGCCTCGGCCTCACGTGAGCTTAATGTGCAGCTTGGCAATACGAGCCCAGCCAGTCTATCTTGGCGTTACTCTCGATCGCACTCTGTCATTTCACGAACATCTCATAAAAACTGCAGCAAAGGTGGGCGCAAGGAATAACATCATTGCAAGACTGGCCAGCTCCTCATGGGGCGCGAGCGCTTCCACAGTACGATCATCATCTCTGGCATTATGCTATTCCACTGCAGAATACTGTGCCCCAGTATGGTTCCGTAGCCCCCATGTCCACTTGGTCGATTCCAAATTATATTCCTCCATGAGGATAATTTCTGGAACCATCCGTTCCACCCCGGTTCCATGGCTGCCAGTTCTTAGCAACATCGCCCCGCCAGATATTCGTCGGGATGCGGCATCATCTAAGTTCATTTCCCACGTCTACGCTCGACCGGACCTGCCAATATACGCGGATATCTTTGCCCACCCTGTCCAACGCTTGACGTCTCGTCACCCAATCTGGTCCCCTACGCCTACACTGAACTTCTCTGTTCCAGACTCTTGGAAACAGAGTTGGCAGTCAGCTGAGGTAAAGAACAAACACCTCATCACACACCCCTGCAAGTGTCAACCTGGCTTTGACCTAGCACGTTATGATTGGGCCCTCCTCAATCGCTATCGAACAGGCCATGGCCGGTGCGCCGCTATGTTCCATCGCTGGGGAGCCAGAGACGACCCGAACTGCCCCTGCGGCTCCAGACAGACTATGGCCCACATAGTCAACAACTGCCATCTCTCCAGATTCAAAGGAGGTCTCGAAACTTTACATTAGGCTCAACCTGACGCTGTTGACTGGCTACGGAAGAAGGGCAAACGCTAGAAGAAGAAGTGGTGACAGTCATCATCTGTTTGCAATCAAGTTAACTGATAATTACCCCAGGCACTGGCAGGTGGCAGGCACTGGGCTGGGAATTTGAGGAAGCCCTTCAACTACATCAAGTCAAAGCTTCTGGGGGCTAGTCTAACCCAATGCCTCTGCCTGGGGCACTCTTCAGAAGAGGTCCTTCCCAGGAAGCATTTGGGGGTAGGACTGACAGCGTATCTTCCTGGTACATCCCAGTCAAGTACTCTGCTTAAAAGCTCTGCCCCAAATCCTGATATACAAACAAGCCAATCTTTAAAACTCCTGATATACACACAAGCCAATCTTTAAAACTCCAACACCATTTCAGAGCACACTAAACATTATTAATCATTTGAACCAAAACACAGGCTAATATGGTCTGCTGGTTGTGTTAATGAGTTCTGAACAGCAAAACACACTCCCTACAGCAATAGAGAGTAATTCAGCAAGAATTTAGTCAATTATTTTAAAGCTCTAGCCCAGTGCCTCAATCAATACACTACATGGGGGGAAACAAAAAGAAAATATAAAGCACTCCTATATGCAATTTCAGTTTAGATATTCTTTATGGAGGTCATTACATTAGGATGATTCCTGTGTGATCTAAAATGTTATTTCTATTTAAGCTCTTCTTGAATGTGTCCCAGAATCTCACATCTCCAGCACCCTATCCAACTTGGGAAAGATAGAACAGGCTGAGGTATAGATCGACCTGACAATGTCCATGATCAGTGGAGAAGCAATTACAGAAGCCAGAACTTCCCCCTTCTGCATCCCCAAAAGAATTCTAGCCCATACCCCCAAATGGGGAGAAATGCTAGGAGAAGATGAACAGAGTAAAATAGGAATGACATTCAGAAGTAGTAATAGGTGGAGGTATGACTTAGAAAGAGAAGGCAGGACCATAGGAAAAATGGGCAAACGGGCCAGATGGTGGAGCATCTGGTTGAGCACACGTGTTTCAATGCGACAGGACCTGGGTTTGAGCCCCTGCCCCCCACCTGCAGGGGAAAAGCTTTACAAGTGATGAAGCAGTGTTGCTTCTCCCTCTCTATCCTCCCGCCCCCTCAATTTCTTTTCTTTTCTTTCTTCTTTTTTTTTTAAGGACGGCTAGAAATCAAGAGGGAAGGGGGTGATAGAGAGGGAGAGAGACAGAGACACCTGCAGCACTGCTTTACCAATCTCAAAGATTTCCCCCTGCAGGTGGGGACTAGGGGCTTGAACCTGTGTCTTTGTGCATTGTAATACATGTGCTCAATCAGGTGCGCCACCAACCGGCCCCACCCCTCTCAATTTCTGTCTTTATCCAATAAATAAATAAAAATAATACAAAAATATTAAAAGAAAAGGGAAAAATGGACAAATATATATCAACATAGGTAGTTATATAAATAATAGTCGGGTGGCCAGGTGCACTTGGCTAAACGCACATATCACAGTGTATGAGGACCCAGGTTCAAGTCCCTGGCACCCACCTGCAAGGGGAAAGCTTCATGAGTGGTGAAGCAGAGGTGCAGGTGTCTCTCTGTCTCTCTCCCTACCTATTTCTCCCCCTTCCATCTCAATTTCTCTCTGTATTTATTCATTAATAAAAATAAATAAAAATATTTTTTAAAAAAACCTCAAAAAAAATAATAGTCAACCATATCTGTGAACTTGGGAGAACTAATGCAGTTTCCAGTGGAGGGAATGGAGACACAGAACTCTGATGGTATGAACAGTAGGAATCATACTCTTGTTATCTCATAATTGTAAATCAACATTAAATCACTAATATAAAAAAGGGAAAGTACTTTGAGGTTTCTGGAACCATCTGGGCATGTCAGATTCATGAAGGAGGTCATTATATGATGTGACCCAAATTCCTATCTTGCTGCTATTCCCTTTTAGGTTTGGGATGTTGAAAAGGAGACGACTGAAAAGTTGGGAAAGGAGAAGAAATACTCTCCTTGTTTGGCAAGCAATGTGAACAGAACAAGGCCTGCTCATATGTGAGGAACAGCAGGATTTCAATCTGGATTCAAGTCTACAGGTGCGCCAAGTCTTTTTCCAGTCCATGAGCTCAGAAGGTTCCTATGACATACCGAGGAGAGCATGGGTGTGTGACTTTTGTTTAGAGACAAAGAAACAGAGAGGCTGAGGCAATGAGTTGGCCAAGGTCAATGAAAATAGAGCATGACAAAATGAAAAATTATTTAAATTTAGAGAAAGTTAGAATTGCCTAATATAATTCTCAAGATGCAATCCTTTAAGTCCAAAAGACAACATATAAATATAGCCTTTATTTTCTCTTTTGGTTTGTCCATATGCTGCTCTTGTGGACTCTAAGAATGTACCTGGAATTTCAATAAATTATTTTTGTGTGTGTGTATAAAATGTGAGAGCAGGACCTAGCCTTCTTATCTTTTGGCACTCTGCCCTCAACTTTAATTAGCAAAGGAATAAAATCATGACCGTTTATGCTATGAAAAAGTTTCTGTTTTAATAAGGCTCATGATTATAACTTAGCTGAATGCTTACTGAATGTGTAATCTATCACCCCATCTGAGTCATTCTAATGATTTTCTTGATCACCTCATTGTTGTGGAGCCCTCTTCATTTTACATATTTTTTTTATAATATAAATCCACACTTTAATTTAAGGTTATTGAAAGTATTAAAATTAAATTGTCCCTTAAAAGTGTAATGAAGCCTTATCCACTTTCAGGTTGTGACATATTCACAGGGAAGACAGATCAATAGCATTTCCCTTTGCGAGAAGACATTAGCCACAGTGATAGCCTAAAGATCAGAAGACTCATTTACTCTTCAGCACTTGAAAAATTCATCATCACCTGCTGGGCTCTGAAGATAGGTCAAGTATGAATAGAGACACTAAAGGTGAGTTCTAGATCTGAGTGAGGTCTGGCTACTCCTGCCGAAGTGTCACAAATCAACGAATCAACCCAATGAAGTTAACATTATTCACCCAGGCAAGTCTTCCTAGTTCTAAATTCTCAAAACTTTTAGTTTGAACACTTCTGTTAAGCTACTTATCCCACAGTGTTTATTTCTATTGAATTATCTATGCAGGCTTCCTTTCCCAATACACCCCTAAATACAGTACTCACCAGTGAAACCAGGGCAGTTTGATTCCAGAAATGCATTCAGCTGGAATACCTGCTCTATAGGAAGCGGCATGCCAGGCACTTGGGTGTTCAGTGTGGAGTGAAGCAGATAGGTGCTTGTATTAACAAGATCCCTGAGTTGGGTTATACCATCTCCTCATTGTTTAGATTTTTTTCTTAATGGTGTTTTGCTCTCATCATCTAGATTCTATTTATCTTTAAAGCACTGGATGAAGGTTTGGTCTTTGTTAAGGGCTCTCTCTTCAGACTTCCTTAATTTATTCAACAAATATTTGTAGACAGTAATCTACATGCCTATGCTATTGGGAATTCAGTGACTAATAAGACATAACTTGCAGGCATGTCAGAAAGGTGAGTAAGTAAAGCACTAATTAAAATACAGCTACAAGAGTTAGGAAGGAGATCCTACTGAAAGACACAGAAATGGTATCCATTCAAGTCCTGGGAATAGGTGACATTTATATCAAGATTTGTTCTTACCTCCTTTAGGTTCCTGATTATTAAATAATTTTCTCTGCTTTATATCTTAATGATTTTCAGCCACCAAGTTGCAGATAGTATCATGACACCAACCTGACTTCCCTGGGCAGCCAACCCTACCAATGTCATGGAACCCAACCTCTCCAGGGCCCTACTCCATTAAGGAAAAATAGAAACAGGCTGGGGGTATGGTTCGGTCTGTCAGTGTCCATTTCCAGAGGAGAAGCAATTATAGAAGTCAGAGCTTCCACCTTCTGCACCCATTAAGATCTTTCTTTGGTCCATACTTCCAGAGGGATAAAGAATAGAGAAGCTTCCAATGGAGGGGTGGGTATGGAACTCTGGTAGTGAGAATTGTATGGAATTGTATCCCTCTTATCCCACAATCTTGTCAATTATTATTAAATCACCCATTGAAAAAAATCAAGCAGGTAAAGATACTGAAGGAACATATTGAAGGAAGCCTATTTCAAGCAAAGGAGTAAGTATTTGTAGTAGGGAAGCAGAGCTTGGGATCTCACCAAGGTCTAGAATTCCTCATCTATTTACTGTGAGTGCCCTAATCAATGTGAGGGATGCACAGCTGAAATGTAATGCTTATCACTCCAAGGGTGTACCTGTCCTCACACTGGGCTCCTCATCTGTGTATCGGCAGTCTCTCTTCTCTCCAACTAATGGGTCTACTGAATAGAATCTGTTACATAGAAAGAAATGCATTGAAAGCAATGCAGTTAGTAAAGTAGTCACCTTGGAGGTTCTGATGTGCCCAGGTGAGTCCACACCTTAATATAAACATGATCAGAATGCAGCCATATCAGTCAGTGCCCTCACCTGACACTAGTAGGAAAGATGAACTATCCAGCTCAGCCCTGTCCACATTCAAGAGGCAAAGAACATGAAAGCAATAAAATGGTACTATTTTAAGGCACTAAGTTTTGAGGGTATTTTATCATATAGTAACTGATTCCCAAAATATTTCATATATGAGAAAGAGATGAGGGGGAAAATGAGATTAATCAGAGCAGAATGGAAACATCTTCTTTGATTTCTATTTATAATTTATGACCAGCCGTAAATTACAGTCCTATTCTACTTATGCCAACCTCTTCTAACCTTTTTAGCATTTCTAATGAATAATTCTATCTTAGCAGGAACTTCTTTTCAACCTATCCCAGGTTTTAAAGTAAATACTTGAAATAAGTAGTCATCACTTGAAATATGGCATTTATTTCTTGATGTTATAGAGAATTCTGAGTGCTCCCAGTTAAAATTCATCAGGGTGAAAATGTTAGTCTGTGATTACAGAATCAGAACTATTCATTACAGCTATTCAGACAATCTTCTTTATGAGTTTAATGACATAAGCATATTGTGTTGAATTATTACGGTAGTGCATCAGTTGGACTCATAAATTTAATATACTCAGTCTGGTTCTCATATTCTAATAAAAATTCAGCAAGCCTTAAAATTTTATAAGGTATGTGCATCTAAAGTGCATGTGAAATTCAGTTGTTACAGGTTGATGCTCTTGCTCAGAGTATTAGGCAGTTTCAGTGTTTAGTATGATGCAGCTTGGCAGACCAGAGAGTTTAGGGTGAAATCTTTCAAGCCACAACAGAAAGCCCCAAATCTGCCCATCTCATGAAGCCTAGTGAACTCTCCTTCAGGCTTTAAGTCAATACTGGTTCCATTGTTATGGCTTAAGAAAGCAAAGAGAGAAATCAAGTTTATTCTGTACACAAGAAGGAGAAGAGAGAGAAAGGGGGGAGGAGAAGGAGGGGGTGGGGGGAGGGAAAGAAAGAGGGAAAGAGAAACTGATTAGGCAAATGGCTTCCAGAGAACCTGACAAGTCCAATCCATAACTACATTTGATTGAAGCTAGTAGGAGGAGACCAGTTTCCAGAACTTACTCAGGGCTTTTAACTTTTATTTACTGGTACTTTTGGACCTAGGTAAGAGATTGGTAACTGGTTAAACACAGATACTTAGCAACTTGACTTCCTCAGCCCAAGAGGAGAAGATCAGAGAAGGCTCTGTAGGCACACCTCTGCCTTCTCCACTGTATGATACTGTGAACCAGTTCCTCAGACACCAGGTAACTATGCTACCTACTTGCTGGGGGGCGGGGGCAAGGAGTGTGAGGGTAACTATAGCACAGGGGTGTATACAGGCCATTGGACAATACTATAGCTTTCTTTCCTTATTTAATTATCTTCATATTGCTATAAAATTAAACAAGCTATAGTCTATAAAGTTCTTAGGGCACGACCAAATTGTCAATAGACACTTTTTAGTAGTAGTAGAAATTATTGTCTACACAGCTTTACTTTGCTAAGGTAAATCAGACCACTTTCTCTCTCTCTTTTTTAAAATTTTTTAGTATTTAAAAACAAGTGGATCTGGGAGCTAGGTGGTGGCATACCTAGTTGAGCGTACATGTTACAATGCACATGAGCCCTTGGTTCCCACCTGCAGGAACTTTGTGGTGAAGCAATGCTGCAGGTCTCTCTCTCTCTCTCTCTCTCTCTCTCTCTCTCTTTCTCTGTCTTCTCTTTCCCTCTCAATTTCTGACTATCTCAGTCAAATAAGTAAAATAATCAAAAAATTAAAAAACAAGAGAGCTTAAACTACAGAAGGAAATAGAAGACAGCAAGAATATGTATTTTTCATATTAGATACTAGCTGACCCTTAAGAATTGCTTTACCTCTGTCTACGTGTCTCCAAAAAAAAGGCTAGGATGTTTGTGTTACATCATATACCTTGGAAACATAACATATACCAAATTTCTGCTAGTGGGCTTTCCCTGATCAACCAGGAACAGCAAAGAGAATCACCTGAGAACACTAGGATTCCTTCGGGACCCCTCCAAGCCAGGGGTGAGTGCGATCACCTGTGGCTCATGGACTGAGGGGCTTATGGAGAGATTCCCGGGGCTAAAAGCTCATACCTACTTGGGAGCAGCTGGCATCAGGAGTTGCTTTAATGATCACCGCACAGTGATCTAGTGTCACTTTCTTCCTATCTATCAAAATAACTAAATTAAATTAATAAGCTTTTTCAAAAAGAGGTGTTTTAAAGCAAAAGGGTGAGGCAGGGGAGATAGCGCAGCTGGTTGAGTGCAGGGTTTACATGGTTGAGGCCCCAGTTTGATCCTCCAGAGCTGAAGATGCAGAAGTGGTAGGTACTCTTTACCAAATTGTATGTCTAAGGCCAGAGGCTTCAGGTTCAATCCCTGAAGTTCAATTCCTCATGCCAGAGTTGGGCAATGATCTAGTCTACTCTCTTTCTCTTCTCCTTGCATACCCATAATAGATAATCTTCAAAAATAAAATAAATTGGGGCTGGGTGGTGGCACCCCTGGTTAAGCACACATGTGACAATGTGCAAGGACCCAGGTTCAAACTCCCCAGTCCCCACCTGTAGGGCTGCAGGTGTCTCTTTGTCTCTCTCCCTCTCTTCCTCCCCCTACCTTTCAATTTTTCTGCTGTCTCTATGCAATAAATAAATAAACAAACATAATTTTAAAAATAATTAAAATTAAAAATATTTTTAAAGAATGATCATCTGTCTTGTCTTACACTAACCTATATCTTCTATGAAACAATCTTTAAAAAGAAATGCAAACTAAAGTAAGTAGAAGAGTTAACCTTCTTTCAGAATAGGAAATCACAGGAAACCATGTTGGGAAAAAAAATTAATTAAGGTAAATTAAACATACCCCAGAATCTCAGTTAGGATTTATTTTTGGATAATGAGATTCTGAAAAGAAAATGACATCTGAAAAAATATTCTCTTCTTTGTTGCTAAGCTTATGATTCTAAACCTTCACAGAGGTCTCTGACATTTTGAGACGGGACTGCTCCAAAGCACCAGCTCTTATTGACAGGCCTTCAAACGAAAGTCTTTCTGTGTGATATCTCTTGAATAGAATGCACATAAGCTGAAATTCAAAGATAACCAGTTTCTAAAACACTGAATCAAGAAGTTTTTGCATATTAATTACTAGAATCCTGTAGGCTCCCCTTCAGCATTACCCAAGGACTGAATGCTGTGTGATGTTCAGGAATGTGGGATGACTCTATGACTTCCTTTCACAGCTAAGATTATGGCTAAGAAGAATGATCCTTCTCCCCTTTTATGTCTGGTCTAAAGAAGTCTGTACAATGATGGCAGTTTCCCTTGACTGACCTTAGACTTGATCATCACTGAATAATACTGAGTCTCTGAAAGCCAGGGCAAGAGGGTAAGCTTTTAAGATTCTAGGAGGGAAGACCTACTACTCTGTTCTTTTATTGTTTAGGTTAGGGGCTTCTGATGAAACCAAAGGGACTATTTGTCTTGCAGATTATCCTCCTCCTTGGGAGCTAGTCCTCAGGGTCTACACATATGACCTTAGGTCCCTGGAGAAGCCACGGTCATGCCCCAGGTATGAGGAGAACTATGGACCCAAGTGGTGGGTCCATGACCCCATCCCACAGAGAGGATTAGCTGGGGATTTAGATTATCTACACCAATGATCCCCTTCATTGCAGACAATGAATGAAGCCTATGGCAAGGAAGGTGGAGGCAGAGAGAAATGTCTATCAAGTCTTCCCTAATACAGCATATATTATCCCCCCCACAAAAAAAAAGGATGGGTGGGTATGTATCTCATATATAGAAATGAAAATTAAATATTCTCTAATAAACACATTATCTAGATATTTAATCAACTAAGATAAAAATATATACAATTAACACAAGTACATCTAGCATAGTATATTGCTCACAAAGACACTATCCATTAACTGATCAATGCAGTGCATGGCTACTAGGTAAGGTTAATAACTATTGATTAACAATGAGAAGGGCTGTTTTCCTTTCCTGAGAATTTTACCTTGACGCAAAAATTTCATGGCTGTATAAGTATTTTCTTTTTTCTCTTAACAGGGGGAGCTCACTGATTTACTATAAAGAAGGAAGTCTATCAACTGTTAATTTCTGCTTCAGAGTCAAACTTTAGAAATTCTTAAAACTGGCCCAGCCATCTCTCAAATTCTGCTACAGAAGGGAAGTGAAGAATGTTACCGATTAGACAGTTGATTAAACATGTGCTTCCATGGACACTAATGTCTGGCTGTATTAAACATTAAATGAACCCAAAAACTGCACAAGCATCTGTCTTTCAGTTGTCAAAACTTTTTAGCACCAGTGACTGTTTTGAGTTGAAAGGCTGTGAAAGCAGTGCAGTGTAAGTGAAATATTGGCAAAAAAAAAATGGATAGAAGAAAACAAACAAACAAAAAAACCCCAAACAAACAAATAAATGAACAACAACAGAAAACTACAGATCAAAGGGCAATCTCACAGTGAAGGGATCTTGGAGAAAGCAATAGAGCCATTTAATCCACAAACTAATGGACTGATTCGGGTTATTTTTGGCACCCACAGTATCTCCCATAATACTACTGCCTTCCATAGTAAGAAATGTCGGCTATACTGACTGAGCAATTACATGAATATGTTCCAATTCTTTCAAATAAGAAACAGCAAATGAAAACAATTTTGAGAGCCAGAAGACAGGCATTAGAAGTAGAAAAGGAAAGGCAAATCAGCCACAAAATTTGCTAAGAAGTATAAGTGCTGGGTGGGGGAAATAGCATAATGGTTATGCAAACAGACTCTCATGCCTGAGGCTCCAAAGTCCCAGGTTCAATCCCCCATACCACCATAAACCAGAGCTGAGCAGTGCTCTGGTATTTCTCTCTGTGTCTCTCTCTGTCTGTATCTCTCTCAAAAATAAAATAAATAAAATATTTTTTAAAAAAAGAAAAGAAAAAAAAAAAAAAGAAGTATAAGTGCTTCAGACCCTGGAGACAGAGCAGGCAAATTCCACTTCCTTCTCCAAACTTATCTGCAGAGCTCTTAAATAAAAGCACAATAATCTACCAGAATTTTATTTCTACACAATTAAAAACAATCCATTGAGAAGAAGGCAATAGCTATATTTATTGCTATTTTCAACTTTCATAAATAAATGCCTTCTTGATCTCAGTGAGTTCCTTAACTTTACTGACAAAATATGAAACAGGTGATCTCAATTAGGAAGCAGATTAGAAAAAGTCTTTTGGAATGCATATTATGTATGTAAGTAAATGTAAAACAATTGCTGAGAACAGAAATAAGTCCAGCTAAAAATAGATGGGAGTATTACATGGGAAAACAACAAAGACAAAAAGTTGTTTGGAATTCGAATCAACTGGTGTTCTCATCCACTCATTTCCTCTAAACACTGTCGGACAGAACTGCAACATATGCTGTGATTCATTAACATTATGAAACATAAGTGACACATGCAGAAGAAAAAAGTATATGTAAGGGAAAAAATGAGCTGAATTCTAAAATATAGACACAGTTAATTTATTTTGGCATAATAATATGCCTTTATTTATAAAGGCAACAAAGGACATACAGAGGCTCACTGATAAAGACACTAGGAAACAGCCTGCATCCAAGAAAAACAATTTATTTTGGAAACAAATCTGAATTAGTGGAGTTAAAGAGATCGAAGCATCTCCAAGGAAACCTAATACACATTGAGCAGGGTTATATAATAAAGGTGAGATCTAAATGTTGATCTACACAACAAGCAGAGAATTTAGTGGAGATAAGACATAGATTAGTTCTTAAAAATGTGGAGGCCTGGCAGTGGTGCACCTGGTAAGCATATATATATATATATAAGCATATATATGCTACATGTGTGAGGAATCAGGTTAAAGTCTCCAGTTCCCCAACTACAAGAGGAGGAAGCCAATAGTCTCATCCACTCTATTTCTCTTTGTTTCTACTATAGAGGAAAGAAGGGAGAAAGGAAGGGAAGGAGCGAGAGAGGGAAGGAAGGAAGGAAGGAAGGAAGGAAGGAAGGAAGACAGGAAAAAAAAAGGATGAAAAGGGGACACTGGGAGAGGTGTTGAACCTTAGTGATAATCTTGGTGGCAAAAATTAAATTAAAATAGTCGCAAATGTGCTGAAAGACTTTTGTACATGTTTAATTGGGCTGCAGCAACAAAGTAATTACATTAAAAAGACTTGCATGGACATCAATGAAAATAAGCAAAGCTACAGTATTTCAAGAAACAAGAAGCTAGATTGATTTAGTTGTATGGAATCAGAAATGCAAAATCTGCCAGGTGAATTAATATAAAAGAAGAAAGAGAGAGGCTAACCTTATAGTATAGCTTCTCAAAACATCTGTAGGGAAGGACAGATTTGAAGAGAAAGAAGAGTACTGAAAAACAGACAAAAGAAGAAAATGAAGGGAGGTTTAATACAAACAGAGTTCCAGAAACAGCAGCAAAACTCATGAGAGGATATCATCAAGAAAATATCCAGAATATAGGAAATGAGAGAGACAAGGTCTACAAAGAGTTCGGTAGAATTAGTTAATTGCCCAGCAGAGTAAAATTGTAAGAGTTCAGAACATTCAGGACATAGGGAAGGTCTAATAAGTTTTTTTTTTTTTTTTTTTAACTAGGGTAGAAAGAAGGATAATGTCACTTATAAAGGATCAAAAGTCAAAGTGGCTCTTAATTTCTCAACAGCAGCACTGGGGTTAGAAAACACTTCCATCAGGAACATCATCATAAGTCATCTTGCTGACCTTCCCAGGACCTTACCCTCACCATAAAGCAGAGATGGTAGGGACTTCCCGAGTCTCCACAGGGAGGCTGGGGTATAATGCCCTGACACTCAAGGAAGAGTGGTCCTCAAATGAGTACAGCCTGCAATGTTCCCAGCCGTGACCATGAGCTTCGAGCTCAGACCAACAGGGACTCAGAGGTCACACAGGCTCTGGTGATATATATATATATATACTGGGCACTGGGTTGGAATAGTTAATTATATCTATAGAATGTTTTCAAGAATGGGAGCTACTCTCTGCTCTAATACAACTTTCTAGCCCTTTTCTCTACTCTGACACCATTTTCTCAGACAATATTTTTTATCCCTCTTCATGTTTGCTATCAAACTCAAGCAAAAACTACCATAGTTGTGGGCCTCTAGAAACATGCCTAAAATGGACTTCCTAGCTTCCTTCCACCTTAAAATTCCTAATCTCATCTTCTCTGTTTCTGCTTTTTGGTTCCTGTTCATTAGCCATTTTGTCTCACTTTATGTCCTGCCACCTTCCAGACATCAAGTTGCAGGCACTACCATGATCTGTCCTGACTTCTCTGGGCAGAGGACCTCACCAGTGTGTCTTGGACCCTCACCTCTCCAGAACTCTACCCCACCAGGGAAAGAGAAATAGGCTGGGGATATGGACTGACCTGTCAACCCCCATGCCCAGCAGAGAAGCAATTACAGAAGCCAGAACTTATCTTCTGCACCCCCAAAACAATTTTGATCCATACAACTTGTGGAGGAGAGGTGAAAGGAAGAAGTGGATAAGAGGGCTCTGAACTCCAGCTTCACCAGGACTCAGAGAGAGGAAGAAAAAGGGAGGGACATTTGGATATAATAATAGGGTCATGAGTGGCTTGGAGAGGAAGAGAGGACTAACTCTGGAAGATAGAGTGGGAAATTATGTTTGAAAAATGTAGACAGACAGCTGTAAAGATGTTTGTTAACCCATATCTGCAACCTTAGGAGAACTATGGTGGTTTGCAGTGGAGGGCTTGGAGATTCAGAACTCTGGTGGTGGGAAACTATATGGAATTATACCCCTGTCGATATGTGACTTTGTAAATAAATATTAAATCACTAATAAAAATTTTAAAAAGAGAAAGCACTGGAGCAATTCATTTGAAACTGTGAAAGAAAATGTTTCTCAACTAATATATTATATCCAGTCAGTGAGCAGTGAAGAAAAGACATTTCTAGCCAGGTCTTTAGACATCCTCTACAACTTTTCTCAAGAAGCCAATTAATGTAAGTTCCCCTTTTAAGCTAATTATGGGCCCCCGATCACATCAAATCGATGGCGTGTGCAGTCAACAATATTTATACCCCTTCCCCATATTAGGGAGCTACTCTCTTCCCTGATCCAGGTTTCTGGTCCTTTTCCCAGCCATGACATCATCTCCCCAGACAATAATTAGGATCCACCTGCATATCAGATTTCAAGCTCAAGGGGAAACAAAAAAAAAGAAAAAAAATACTAGTATAGCCAAAGGCCCTTTGGAATGTAACTAAAATATGCCGATTAGCTAACTACAAAATGGAGGACCCCCCCAACTCTTCATCTTCACTATTCCAGCCTTTAGGTCCATGACTGGGCAACAATTTGTTTGGCTTTGTATTTTAACACTCTTTTCAGCCACCAGGTTCCAGATGCCAGCAGGATGTGACAAGACTTCCCTGGACAGACAACCCCACCAATGTGTCCTGGAGCTCCACTTCCCCAGAGCCTTTCCCCACTGGGGAAAGAGAGAGACAGACTGGGAGTATGGATCTACATGTCAACGCTCATTTTCAACGGGGAAGCAATTACAGAAGCCAGACCTTCCACCTTCTACAACCCAGAATGATCTTGGGTCCATACTCCCAGAGTGTTAAAGAATGGGAAAGCTATCAGTGGAGGGGATAGTATATGGAGGTCTGGTGGTGGGAATTGTGTGGAGTTGTACCCCTCTGATATTATGGTTTTGTCAATGTTTCCTTTTTATAAATAAAAATTAAAAAAAAAAAGATATGTTCCCAGTCCTGGAATCTTTAGGGTAGGGCTCACTTTTCTGCATGCTTCTCTTAGTTCATACCAAATGATACTGCATCTGCCCTCAACCTAACCAATGCAATGAGTACCACCGCGGCATGCTTCACTTCAGACTGTGTCCAGAGATATCAGGCATGGAATGTCAACCCTTCACCCTCGTTGTTTGGGTGAGACCTTTCCTTTCTCATAGGGATTCTCTAATTCCATTTCGAGTGGTTCACTTCCTAACAAAGTCCCAAAACCTAGATATAGATATAGATGTAAATGTAGATGTAGATGTAGATGTAGATGCAGATGCAGATGTAGATATAGATGATATAGATATAGATACAGATACAGATATAGATACAGATATCTCAGGTCCCATGAGATAGGGCATATGTACACATGTATCGATAAATCAGGGCAAAATATATATGAAAGCAAAAGTGCACAATAGTCTGCAGTGAGTCAGTATATGCAGCAAGCAAGTAGAAAGACCTAAAAGGACACCATAAAGTTCCTAATGAAATAGTTTCTACTCAGACTTAGATACCCTCCTCACCTACTTCCTATTACACTTCCCTCACTCACTCCAAAGCTAACCTTATCAAAGCAAGGACTGCAAAAGCTGACAAAGGGCAAGAGACTGGCATACTTTAATGATGACTCTTTAGTCACTATCAGGCCACCCCATCAGCTGGGGCCCTAGTCGGGGATTCCTGGAATTCCGAAACAGACATGATGGGCCTAAACCTCAAAGAGATCCCCCCTATCCATTGTTACCAGTCATCTCCATCAAGAACAACACAATAGGGAGTCAGGCTGTAGTGCAGTGGGTAAAGAGCACGTGGAGCAAAGCGCAAGGACTGGTGTGAGGATCCTGGTTCGAGCCTCTGGCTCCCCACCTGCAGGGGAGTCGCTTCACAAACGGTGAAGCAGGTCTGCAGGTGTCTATCTTTCTCTTCTCCTCTCTGTCTTCCCCTTCTCTCTCCATTACTCTCAGTCCTATCCAACAACAAGGACATCATCATCAACAATAATAACTACAACAATAAAAAATAACAAGGACAACAAAAGGGAATAAATAAATAAATATTAAAATTTAAAAAAAGGACAACACAATAGACCCCTTTGTGGGCCCCCACAGAACCATGCCCTCAACCTGGATAAACAATGGTAGAGAATGTTCCATCCTCCAAAGGAAGGCTGGACAACATACTCTATGCTACACTTGAGCAAGATGGGTCCTGAAATTGAGGCAGCTTTGAACGTTCCTATTCATAACCACAGAATGTGAGCTCACACATGCAGGCATGCAGAGGTCACATAGGCTCCTAAGCTGAATATGGTCCCCAGATCACATCAAATCAATGGGGTTTACAGTCAACAATATTTATACACATGTCCCATATTTGGGAGCTATTCTTTTCCCTGATCCATCTTTCTAGCCCTTTTTCCAGCCATGGCATCATCTCCCCAGACAATAACTTGGGTCCACCTGCATATCAGATGTCAGGCTCAGAAAACAAAACAAGAAAACTAGTATAGTCATAGGCCCTCTGGAATATAACTAAAATATGCCTATTACCTATCTACAAAACGGAGACCCCTCAACTCTTCATCTGCACTATTCCAGCCTTCAGGTTCACGATTAGTCAACAATTTGTTTGGCTTATATGATAACTCTTCTTTCAGCCACCAGGTTCCAGATGATAAAATGATGCCAACCAGACTTCCCTGGGCAGACAACCCCACCAATATGTCCAGGAGTCCCGCTTCCCCAGAGCCCCGCCCCACCAGGGAAAGTGAGAGGCAGGCTGGGAGTATGGATTGACCTGCCAATGCCCATGTTCAGAGGGGAAGCAATTACAGAAGCCAGACCTTCCACTCTCTGCACCCCATAATGACCCTGGGTTCACACTCCCAGAGGCTAAAGAATAGGAAAGCTATCAGGGGAGGAGATGGGATACAGGTTTCTGGTGATGGGAATTGTGTGTTGTACCCCTCTTATCCTATGGTTTTTGTCAGTGTTTCCTTTTTATAAATAAAAATTAATAAAAAAAATTAAAAAAGGATATGTTCCATTGAAATGAGGAAGTAAATCAAGACAGAGGAAGATACAGGGTACAGGAAGCAGGAGAATCCATTGAAGAGAGAACCAGATGAACCACATGAGGAAGAGGAGTGAGCCCAGGGTAGATGAGACTCATACTAACTAGAAAATAGCATCAGTTCCCAGGAGGTGCTTTTCCAGGATCCAATTCATAAAATATAGGATGCCTCCAATGTTTTCAGAAAAGATTTGTGCACCTGACTAAGCACTGAAAGCTAAATCAGTGGCTGTGATGTAATGAACTAAGAAAGCCAATGAGCCTCATGCAGACTTCCTCAGACAAGGTGGGAACTCCTTGAGCAGGGGAGTAGCTGCTCTTCTAAGTTTACGGAGGAGAGTGCAGGTATGGACCACTGGACATAGTGGAATGCTAACAGACAACATACCTTATAGGAAAACAAAAATCAAGAAGCAATATACACCTGCAATTTTAGTATGAAGGAAACACTAAAAGGAATTGTAAAGTCTGCTGCTGCAGAAAGAGAAATGGAAGGTAGTTGAGGAAGGCAAGGGAAAAGCCTAGTGGAGCTACTTGAGCAGAACCATAATTGACGTTGAGTTTTTAAAGCTTTAGAAGTAACATACATATGCAAAACAGCAATATTTCAATCACAGGTCATGAAAGATATTAAGTGCTACTTTACCATCATCAATAGATTCCTGAAAACTCAATTTTTCAGTGAAATGATAACTATGGAGAGTGAACTCATTTATCTCGGGGTGGAAGAAAGGGATAAGAAGGTAAGAGAGGAAAGACAAAATGCCAGTAGAGTGGATGGTGTGGAGTAGGTTTCCACTGTGGGTTACTGGAGTCAAGTGTGTGTGTCGGGGGCTGGTTGAGAATAGGCAGAATGTGCTTCAAAATGCCCTTGTAAAGATGGGAGGTGCTTATATCTGTAAATTTGCAGTCTTCACAGTTTGAGACTTACTTTAAGTACCTCACTTTCAAATTGTGAAGTGGCCCAGTTTGGGCTTGAGGGAGTTTTGCTGGCTTCAGATAAATCTGAAAGACAAGGTAGACTAGTGCTAGCAGACATTAGAACTTTCCACTGAAGACACAGCTAGCTTCATGGGGAGATCAATAGGAATAGTACTTAGCATGTGTCAGATATGGTATTAGGATAGGAGTGTAGTGACTGGGATTCTACCTTTAGCTGTCAGGTAGGTGCCCCTCACTTGTAGGGTAACAAGGGTAACCCCTCTGCTAAGCACCATGGGAATAAGGGTATTGGGGAAATCAGTTTTGCTCTTGGTTCTATCTGCTTTGTTTTCCCTCACTGTTCTTAATGTGTCTTTAGCATCCAATTTTCTGCTGAGGTCTTTTTGATTCACAAATTTACTCATATTTCAAAGGATAATCAAACATTTTCAAAGGGTTTAATATGTCAGCTTTATTCTAAGCATAGGTAGGAAGAATTCAGGAGAGTCATTTATTAAATCCAAAGTTATAAAGATGTGAGCTCCCAGATTTGCCTTGAACCTTTTTCATGATGTGATTATTCCCTGGAATGCCTCATATTCTTTTTATTTATTCATAAAAAAATGAACAAAGTCAGTCTCTCTCAGGCTAGCTTCTAAGACACCTAACTTTTATCCTTTTGTTTGGTAAACACAAATAGATGTCACTTGCTGACAGCTCTTTTGCAGTGAATCAAACTAGATTTGTTCTTTCTCTGTTGTTTCTTTGGATTTTGAGGTAAAAATTCTTATCTGACTCTTTACATATTTATAGAATGCTGCCCTTAACTTGATTGTAAACTTGAATATTTGCACTATATTGTTTTTCCTACCTCTATGTTTTATCTATATGTTGTATTGAATACGAGATGAAAAAAATCAAGTGATTTTCAGGTACTCTAAGGATTTTCTTAAACAAATATTTATTGATTTTCCACTGGCTTGTAGTAGTATAAGATGTTGTGAATATAACTTCACACCTCTGTGAAGCGCTAATGATTCTTAAAAGAGTTTTCTACTCTCTCTAAGGAAGGTATGGATTGGAGTCCCTGATGATGAAGTGTTGGGCAGGAGAAGAACAACTTCTAGAATTAACTGCAAAATCAAACTCCATATATACTCTGTGACTTGAGCATTATTCACTCGAATCAGTGTAATATAACAGAATGTAACCTTTATCAATACCCACATTAAATGATGCCCTGTTTATGAATTACAAAAAGAGTGTCTGAGAGATAGCTTGCCAGATAGAGTACACACTATACCACACACTGGTGGTAGCCTGGTATTCTTTACTCTCCTCTTTCTACCTCTACATTAAAAAAAAGTAAATGATTCTGTTAAGAATTAGTGGCATTCCAATGCAACAACAAAACAAAATAAAAAAAAAATTCAGGTAAAGCTGCAAGACAAAAACAAAAAGTCACATACAGAAGAAAACAAATAATATTATCAGCAGACTTCTCCATACAAACTCTAAAAGCCAGAAGATAATGGAAAGGTATCTATTGAGCACTTAATGAAAAAGGCTTTCACAAGAATAGTATACTTTCTAGACTGTCATTCAGACAAGATAAAGGCATAAAAACCTTCTCAGATAAGCAACAGTTAAAAGAGTCAACTATCACCAAGCCCAAGCCCACCCTGAAAGAGGTCCTAAAAGGCCTCATAAAACATTAATAACATCACCAAAAAAAAAAAAAAGAAAGAAAATAGTGCCATATATCAGAAAACACAGAAAAATAATGAATAATGGCATTGAAATACCCTTAATTCATAATGTCAATAAATGTCAATGGCCTAAAGTCACCCATTAAAAGGCAGATGGATCAGAAAACACAACACAACCATATCAAACTGAACCACTTTAACTCACCAGAAACAAAAGTCAACTCAGAATGGATCAACTTGGATGTTAGACCAGAAACTATCAAATACTTAGAGGAAAATATTGGTGGAACACTTTCCCATCGAAACCTGAAGAACATCTTTGGTGATACAGCCCCAATTGCAAGGAAGACTAAAACAAAAATAAGCCAATGGGACTATATCAAATTGAAAAGCTTCTGCACAGTAAAAGAAACCATCACCCAAATGAGGAGACTCCTCACAAAATGGGAGAAGAATTTTACATGTCACATATCAGACAAGAGACTAATAACTAAAAAAACAACAACAACAAGCAAATGACCCAATTCTAAATGGGGAGAGGATATGGACAGAATATTCAATACAGAAGAGATACAAAAGGCCAACAGACATATGAGAAATTGCACTGTTACTGTCAGAGAAATGAAAATAAAGACAAGATACCACCTCACCCCTGTGAAAATGTCATACATTGGAAAGGAGAGCAGTAACAAATGCTGGAGAGACTGTGGAGATAAAGGAACCCTCCTACACTACTGGTGGGAATGTAAATTGGTCCAACCTCTGCAGAGAGCAGTCTGGAGAACCCTCACAAGGTTAGAAATGAACCTTCCTTATGACCCAATAATTCCTCTCCTAGGGATATATCCTAAGAAGACAAATACATTCATCCAAAAGGATTTGTGTATACCTATGTTCATAGCAGAGCAATTTGTAATAGCCAAAACCTGAAAGCAACCCAAGTGTCCAACAACAGATGAGTGGCTGAGGAAGTTGTGGTATATATATATATACAATGGAACACTACTCAGCTATTAAGAATAATGAACACTGCGGGGGAGGATGGGGTGGGACAGTCTTTGGTGGTGGGAATGGTGTTTATGTACACTCTTATTAACTTATAGCCATATAAATATCTACTTAATTAATATGAGAGGGGAAAAACTGATTGAATGTCTCCAACTTGTTAATGCACAGACCATAATTAAAAAACAAACAAAAAGAAAAGAATAATGAACCCACCATCTTTGACCCATCTTGGTTGGAGCTTGAAGGAATTATGTTGAGTGAGATAAGCCAGAAAGAGAAATATGAACATGGGATGATTTTACTCATAAAAAGAAGCTGAGAAAGAAGAACAGAAAGGGAAATGCAAAGCAGAATTTGACTGAATTTGTAGTACTGCACCAAAGTAAAAAACTTGGGGTGGAGAGAGGGTAGATTTTCATCTCAACTGTAGGGGTGTTGAGGTAGGGATACATACTCTATGTGGTGGGGATGGTGTTAATATGTAAGCCTATTAACTTATAGTTTTATAAAAATCAGTATTTAATCAGTATGAAAGAGGACATAGATGGAACGTCTCCAGCTTTTTAATGCTTAAACTTCAGTTCCGTGTATACATATTCCTTTAATCAAAGCACTTAAGGTTTCACATTAGTAAACTGACTAAATTTCAACACTGGGCTCATATTGTTAACACATTTTTAATAACTTTGTTTTTGAAATATTAAATCACCTATAATTTTAGACCAGGGAGACTGGAAGCAATCAGTCATGTCAGTATATAAGATACAGTCATTTGTAAACAGCATTAAATAACACAAATCACTATAAGGTGTTGGTTGGAACCTCTGGAACTGAGCTCTTTTTCTTTCATGCTTCTTTTGATCCATACCATTTGATATTGCATCTGCTGTTCTCAACCAAATCAATACAGCACGAACCACCTTGATAGGTTTCACTATGAACTGTGTCCAGAGATGCCAGGCCTAGGATGTCAACCCTCTAGATCCAATACTTAGGTGAGACCTTTCCTAGCCCATAGGACTTCTAAGTTCCATTTTGGGTAACACACCTCCTGGCAGAGTTATAGAACCTAGATACAGATCAGGGCATGAGTGATGGTGCACAATGCATGCATTAAGTTTGGGGAAAATATACACCTTAAAGTAAAAGTGTGCTATAGTCTACAGTGACTCAATACATGCAGCAAGCAAGGAGCAAGACCCCCCCAAAAGATAACATAAAATACTTACTCAAATATTTCTTTCTTTCTTTATTTAATTTTTAATTGTCAGAATTGAGAGGGAAGGGGAGTGATAGAGAAGGAGAGAGACAGAGATATATTTGCAACACTGATTCACCACTCGCAAAGCTTTCCACCTGCATGTGGGGACTGGGGGCTCGAACCTGGGTCTTTGTGCACTGTAACATGTGTATTCAACTAGGTGTGCCACCACCTGGCCCCCTTAATAGACCTAGATGTCCTCCTCAACTACTTCTTATTTCACTTCCTACAATCACTCTAATCCTAGCCCTGTCAGATAGAGGACTACAAAAGCTGGATAAGAGCAAGACACCCAGAGACTTCACGTGTGGAATGACAACCCTTCAGCTTCATTACTCGGGTGAGACCTTTCCTTTTATAGTACACTCTAATTTCATCTCAGGTGGTTCACTTTCTAAGAAAGTCCCATAACCTAGATATACACCAGTTTCTGTGAGAGAGAGCTGATGTTCACACGTATCCATAAACTACTGCAAAATATATACCTGAAAGCAGAAGTACACTAGAGTTTGCAGTGAGTACCTCCCTAACACTTCCTCTCCACTATTCCAAGCTTTGGGTCCATGATTGCTCAACAATTTGTTTGGCTTTGTATGTTAACTCTCTTTTCAATCACCAGGTTCCAGATGCCAACAGGATGCTAGCCAGTCTTCCCTGGATTGAAGACCCTACCAATGTGTCCTGGAGCTCAGCTTCCCCAGAGACACACCCTACTAGGGAAAGAGAGAGGCAGACTGGGAGTATGGACAGACCAGTCAACGCCCATGTTCAGCGGGGAAGCAATTACAGAAGCCAGACCTTCTACCTTCTGCAACCCTCAATGACCCTGGGTCCATGCTCCCAGAGGGATAGAGAATGGGAAAGCTATCGGGGGAGGGGGTGGGATATGGAGATTGGGTGGTAGGAATTGTGTGGAGTTGTAACCCTCCTACCCTATGGTTTTGTTAATCCTTTCTTAAATAAAATTAAAAAAAAAAAAGAGCAAGACACCGTCACACTTTAAAGATGGCCCTTTTGGTTACTACCAGTCCACCCCATTATCTGGGGTCCTTCCTAGTCAGCGAATCTTTGGATTCCCACACAGATATGATGGTCCTGGACTGCTAACAAATCCCTCCCTACACCATCACTGGTCATCTACATCAGGAACAATATCATAAACCCTCTTGTGGGCCTCTACAGGACCTTGCCCTCAATATAGAACAATGGTAGAAACTGCCCCACTCTCTGAAGGGAGGCTGGGTCAATATATCCTGACACTGGAGGAAGAATGGTCCTGAAACTAGTGAAGCCTAGAATGTTCCTAGCTGTGACCCTGGAATGCAAGTTCAGACCAGCAGGGATGCAGAGGTTGCACAGGCTCCTGCGCTAAGTATGGATAGACATGGGTCCTAGTTCAGATCAATGGGGTTTACAGTTACTGTTATTTACATGCTTCTCCCATATTTGGGAGCTACTTTCTGCCTGATCCAGCTTTCTAGTCCTATTCCCAACTCTGACACCATCTTCCTAGACAAATGTTCAGTAATTCCCAAATAATTCTGATTCAGACATCATCTGAAGGTGGTCAGTGTTTTTTCTACCCTCCATCATTACATCTCACCATAGTTATACTTTACCCTGACTTTAGCTGTATTTCTGTCTGGCACTTCCCCCGGGGCCCTGGAGCTAATTAAGTGCTTCAATTTCAAAGACCTTTTCTTTTCACCCCTGTTGTGCCACAGCATGAATGTGAGATGTAAAGGGGAGCCAGAATGAGAAAATATTAAAATGGTATTTAATTAAGCAGAGTAAACAATAAGGTCAATAGCAACTTGAAAGTAACATCTGTCTCCTAACAAGGCAGGCAAGCTCCTCCAGGTACAAGCAATAGGGAAGGAAGTTTATGCTGCATGCTCCTTTTGTCTCTGCCACTCGTGGTAGCTACTTCTGTTTCAGAGCAATGAGACATTTAATAAAAGAAAACAAATAGCAATGCCTTGCTGTATTTAGAAAGAGAACAGGAATAACCCTCCAGCTGTTGAGCACGGCGA
Source organism: Erinaceus europaeus (assembly GCF_950295315.1). Classification (NCBI taxonomy): domain Eukaryota; kingdom Metazoa; phylum Chordata; class Mammalia; order Eulipotyphla; family Erinaceidae; genus Erinaceus; species Erinaceus europaeus. The sequence goes on from NC_080162.1 coordinate 58,632,766, forward strand.
TATCCAAACATCATTTCATCATGCTTTTAAAAGTAAGAAAGGGAATGTTCTAAAGGAAACTCCTTACACAGAATTTGCAGGGCTCAAAAGCCTGCCGTCTTGGGCTGTGCTCTGCAACCGTCATCTGATACAATTTCCATAAGCAGCAAAGAATCAGTCTCTCTGTTACGTACCTGTCAAGGCTCAAACACCTTGAAAGTGAGTATAGGAGCTGTGGTGATGACAGATATCACTGATTTAAAGCTTCAACTGCACATAAAGTGGGATTGTAATTGGGACTGAAATCAGGGACATAAAAAGCCCAGTAAGTGGAAAAACTTCACCACTGCAGCTGTATCTGGAGTGAACAAAAAGTGACTTCTGCTGTGGTGAGTTTTATGTGCTCATTTGACTGGGTCATAGAGTGGCCAGAAATTTGGCCAAGCCTTCTTCCGGTCTGTGGGTATGGTTGTTTTGGATGACATAACATTTCAGTCAACAGATTGCTCTCTTAGTGTGGGTGGTCCTCATGCAATGAGTTGAAGTGCTGAACAGAAAAAAAGTCCCTGGGGGTAAAAGGGAACTCCTTTTGCCTGACAGTCTTGACTAGGGTATCAGTCTTTTCCTGCCTTGGGACTGAACAGGAATACTGGCTCTTCTTAGGCCTCAAGATTGCTGGATTTCACATGAAATACACCATCTGTTATCTTGGTTCTCATGTTGTAGGACTGGGAGTGAGACTACACTATTTGCTGTCCCTAGTCTCTAATTAGCCAATTGCAGCTCTTGAGATTCTTAATCTGAAGTCTCTCTAATTGTGTGAATCATTTTCTTTTAAATCTCAATCCCTCTCTCTCTCTCTCTCTCTCTCTCTCTCTCTCTCTCTCTCCCACTCCTTCCTTCTGTTCTATTTCTCTGGAGAATCCTAAATAATACAGTTATCAGACTCCAAATGGGAAATAAAGCACAATTTCAATATATTGGGTTGTATACAGAAGTGAAAAATTCACAAACATGTTTACTACCAGGTTTACAGTCCTGTTAATTGATGGACAGGGTCCTGGGTATCCATAGTAGCTCCATCACCACCCCCAACTCACATTCAACTGAGAGACCAATCATGCTGATTCTACTAATTCTACCTCCTGTGTGTCTCTTTAAATACTTTCCTCCATGGCAACTGCTGACGCATCCTCCCTCAGACCACGGGCACATCTTACCTGAAGACAGTACCTGGTCACTGGCCTTCTTGCCACCTACCTCCACTACTTCCACTATTCTCCCCACAGTAATAAGTATTCATCCCTCCACACTTCGATTTAAAACATCCCAATGATTCCTCACCATTTTCAGGATTGGGTCTAAAGTCATGGAGATGACTTTAATATCTATCTCCAGACCAGTCTCCTCTTTGCATAAGAATATCTGCATGCCACCTTAGACCTGAAGAGTCAGAATATGCAATCAAATACTGCAATAAAAGTTGAGAATCTGGAGGGTGGGGGTAGGCAGGTGCACCTGGATGAGTGTATACATTACCATGCCCAAGGACCTGGGTTCAAGTCCCCAGTCTCTACCTGTGGGAGGAAGCTTCAAAAGTTTTCTCTGTGGCGCAAAGCACAGCGGAGGGATCCTGGTTCGAGCCCATCGGCTCCCCATCTGCAGGGGAGTCGCTTCACAGGCGGTTTAGCAGGTCTGCAGGTGTCTATCTTTCTCTTCCCCTCTCTGTCTTCCTCTCCTCTCTCCATTTCTCTCTGTCCTATCCAACGACAATGACATCAATAACAACAACAATAATAACTACAACAATAAAACGACAAGGGCAACAAAAGAGAATAAATAAAATTTAAAAAAAAGTTTTCTCTGCCTCCTTGATCTCCCTTTCCTCTCAATTTCTGTCATATATATATATATAATTTGAGAATGTGTATTTTTCAGAACTATGCCCAAGATCATTTAAAAGAAAGATAAGAAAGGTTTGGAAACCATATCCTATGAAAATCCCAAAGGTAGTTCATGACTATTCATATAGTTATGACAGTGGTTGACACAGATCAATCCAGACATGGGAAATAATCCCAAGCATGGATAATGATGACTCATAGTCAATAGATTTCTTTAATAAAAATAATAAAGTCTAGAAGAGAGACTAGCAGGCATCACTTAGCTTTCTCTGAGACATGATAACAAAGAGAAACTATAAACTGTTCTTGCCCCAAAAGCCAAAGTTGAGCTTGTTCCAGCCCCTGTATCTAACTACTATATTTTAGAAAAATGAAGGTATCAGAGAAAGCTGCTGAATGAAACCATGGGAATGCAATTAGGAAAACTCAAAACTTGAGAATTCAGTGGACAGCAGACAGAGTTTAATCAAATAGACAATGAGAGAAAAAAGAAAGTGGAAATCTATAGATTGCAAGACTCTTTAGAGACATCAATCTACTTTGTGTGGCTATAATTTGGGTTCTAATTCAAGCACATTTCTTGAAAAAAGAAAGAAATCTGATGTGACATGAGCAGCGGTTGTGCATTTGTTTATATTGAAAGATCAGATAATTTGGGGGCAAGTACATGTATGCGATAATGGCACTATGGTTGTTTTTAAAAATATAGATTTTTTTTTTAATTGCCACCAGGGATATTGCTGGGGCTTGGTGCTGTTTGGTGCTTGCAAAAGGCCCTGCCCACCTCACCCTGCCCCGCCTTCCCTTTCCTCTCCTCTCCTTTTTTTTTTTTTTTAAATTTGGTAGGAGAGAGAAGAGATAAAGAGACATAGTATCTACAGAGACACAGTATCTGTAGTATTGGTTCACCACTTTAGATGCAGAGCTGGGTTAGAATCTGGGCCAAATGAGCTAGCTCATTGGGGAAGGCACCTGCTCTGTCATACATGACATTCAGATTTGACCCCAGCTCCCATCACACAGGGGAAAGCTTCAATGCTGTGTCCTCTCTCTCTACCCCTCTGTCTGACTCTGTTTCTCTGTATATGAAAAAGTTGGCTCTGAGTGGTAATGCATTGGTACTAAAAAGAAGATAAAAAAGGAGAAAGGGAAGGGAGAGAGAGGTGCTAGCAATAGTTAGTCACATTGTCTGGGGTTCGGCTCTCACTGGTCTATATTGGATTGAGTAAAGCTTTGGTGTTTTAGTGTCATTTCCTCTACTTCTCTTTCCATCTGAAAATCAGCCTGGGAAAAGTGAAGCTGTGTAGATAACAAAAAAGAAAAATAAATTAAAAAATAAGAAAAGCTGGAGATAGCTGTATAACCCTCAATATAGTACAAATTTGTTAATATAATTGGATTGTATTCTTTGAGTCTATGAATTTTAACACTTGATATTGCAAAAGCAACATTATTAGGGAAAACATTTTTGCTTCTGAGTCAGAATGGGTTGCAAAGGATACCAAAGAAGGAAGCTCTGTGCCAAGAAAACCAAGACTATTGTTCTGTAGTGAAGATACTCTGCTTTTTTCCATGGGAAATTCTAACCACATTTTGAAGCTAAAATTAATGTTTGTGATTTTAAAGAGAATCATTCTAGAGTTTCAAAAGGCCATAGATGATAATTATTATAACCAAGTTAGTTGAGAATTTGTTTCTCTTTGAAAAATCTCATGGTTAGGATTTATGGTACTGTATTTGTCCTCACCATGCTTTATGACATTTAATGATGTCTACTAATAACATTATCTTAGATATTGACAGAAGCAAGTGGTTATGATCTATTAGGTAGAAGGCTGTAGGAAACTTACTATTTTTTTAAAAAGTTATTTGTTAAAAATTCTTTAACAATTTAAGCACAGTGTCAGAATTCAATCAGTTTTATAAATTTGAAACATTAAATGTTTAGAATAAAGAAACATACACTTGGAACTAAAATCTAGGCAGTTAAAGAACTTGAATATTCAAACTTATTTTCTCAGACAAGCTCAAGCAAAAATTACTAAAGTCATAGGCCCCTAGAAACACACCTAAAGCACATTTCCTCGCTTCTTACCAACCTAAAGCCTCTATTCTCACCTGCTCTAGTCCTACTTTCTGGTTCCTGTATAATAAATATTTTGACTTGCTTCATATTTTAGTGCTTTTCAGACACCATATCACAGATGCTACTATGATTTCATCCTAAACTCCCTGGGCAGATGACCTCACCAGTGTGTCCCAGAACATCATCTCTCCAGAGCCCTACCCTGGTAAGGAAAGATAGAAATGGCTGGGAGTATGGATTGACCTACCAACACCCATGTAGTAGAGAAGCAATTACAGAACTTCCACCTTCTGCCCTCCAAAAAGAATTTTGGTCCATACTCCCAGAAGTGTAAATGTTAGGGGAAGATAACCAGATGACTCTGAACTCCAATTCCATCAGGACCCAAAGAAAAGAGGAAAAAAGGCTTCCCTTTTTCACATGTGGAAGTAGTAGTAGTTGTAATTCTTAGAAAGGTAGAAAATGTAGGATCATAGAAAAAATGGGCAAATATCTATATCTATGTCTCTCTTACTCTCTCTCTCTTGAGAGAGAGAGAGAGGAAGAGAGAGAGAGAGAGAAAGAGAGTTATAAGTAAGAACTATAATGCTCCATCATAAACTTAGTCTAGCATAAAGTCCAGGGCAAAGTTCCTCAACTAAGATGATATAACCAAAATCCAGACCCCATACTTCCTATGGTATATGTTCTCTCTCAGTGAAATGAGCTAATACATTTAATGTTATTTTTTTTTTAAGATATATTTCCAGGGGCCTTTGCTTGAAAGACACTGGAACTTGTTTCCCCTTATACTGGGGAAAAGAAAAAGAAAAAAAAAGAAAGAAAGAAAAAAAAAAAAAACAGTGAACAAATCAGGTGAGCTGAAGACTCTTTTCTTCTGCACTGAACAGTTTTGCAGTTAATGACCTAGGGGAACTGTTGAAAGAACTAATCAGCAGTGAACAACAGCCACGTATCTGTGGAAGCACTGTGCTCATTTCATAATGATCTTCTCTGCCTCTAATCTTTTTCACACTGGACAACAGTTCCACCATGAAAAAAAAAACACCTGAAAGCTGTTTCTGCTTTACAGATTGCAATTTCACAAGGTGAAAGGCAGGTTTTATAATAAGAGATTCCTGGTATCTTCCAAGTATCACCATGCATAAGAATACTTACATAATTTCAGGGTCTGCTTTCCAAAACGGATTTTGAAAATAGTTGTGAGAAACTGAAATGCTCCTAACATTTTATGACTGCTAGTGGGGTGTTGCTCTTTTGTCCTTCCTTGGCTCTTCAGACAGATCTAACATGTGCTACAAGGCTCTATTACTGTTGTAAGAGGGTGATATTATTACTGTCCTTTTCAATAGATAAGGAAATGGCAAGACTTTTATCAAATAACTGCAAAGGAACAAAATTAGCATTCAAGACTGGGATGATTTATTCCAAGTCCTCACTCTTAGCTCCCATATTATCTTTAATCTATCTTTTTAGTGAGATGAAAATGAGTAAGAAGAAGTAGCTTTGGAATACTGCATGGTTTAATATTATGAAGAAAACATCCTAGAATGTCTCAGATTTTTACATCTAAAGGTACTTTGCATTGATCTTGAAATTTATAATTTTAAAGGATTTAACTAGTTTTCATTAATTATATTTATTTCTTGAAAAGACAGATAATTATGATGATTAAAGAAATGCTTCCATGTAGATAATAAACTCTGAAATTGGTAATGAAGATATACTGTTTATCAATCAACAAAACAAACTCATTAATTTGGGGCTTATGTGGGGAGATTTTCAGGTAATTCATTGAGTAATTCAATAAATGTGAAGCAAGTATGAAAGGCCATGGGAAACTGAAAATTCAAATAGATATTGATTTTTCTGCAGTCAAGTAACTTAATAGGAAGGGGATATTGGAGACAGATCTTTGGTTGAAAGAGTGACACAAGTTTTAAAAGAAGTAAAGTACCTTTCATGAATTTCCAGAAGAGTACTATTAAATGCAAATTTCTTGTTTTAGACACTTATTGAAGTTAAATAGAGTAAATTTATGTCAGTTTAATCTATAAGTAGTTTAAAAAACACAACAAATTGGACTTACATATTTTGTATGACCTATTTTGTTATGGACCTAGGGCCTTAGGCAAGAGAGATTTCACTGTTTCTGGGACAACATTTTCATTCAGCTAGAGAGATGAGGAGAAACACCATATCACTAGAGCTTCCATGGGTGTAATGGCACTACCAGGTGGTGTCAGGCTTCAAACATGCGTCACACATGGCAAAAAAGATGCCCTAGCCAGTAAACTAATAAACTCTTCCTTGTCCTTTAATAATTTTTCATTTAATTTTTTTTTTTTTTTAGTAATGAACATTTATTTTTTTCTTTCTTTATTGGGGGATTAATGGTTTATAGTTACAGTTGACAGTAAAATACAATATTTTTGTACAGGTATAACATTTCCACATAACAATCAACCCCACTAGGTCCTCCTTTGCAATCATGTTCCAGGACGTGAACCCCACATCTCCCACCCAAGAGTCTTTTACTTTGGTGCAATACATCAACCCCTATCCAAGTTTTGCTTTGTGTTTTCCCTTCTGATCTTGTTTCTCAACTTCTGCCTATGAGTGAGGTCATCCCATATTCATTCTTTTGTTTCTGATTTATCTCACTTAAAATGATTCCTTCAAGCTCCATCCAAGATGGGCTGAAAATGGTGAACCCACTATTTTTAATAGCTGAGTAGTATTCCATTGTGTATATAGACCACAACTTGCTCAGTCACTCATCTGTTGTTGGATATCTGGGTTGCTTCCAGGTTTGGGCTATTACAAATTGTGCTGCTATGAACATAGGTATACACAAATCCTTTTGGATGGGTGTGTTTGGTTCCTTAGGTTATATACCTAGGAGAGGAATTGCAGGGTCATAGGGCAGGTCCACTTCTAACCTTCTGAAAATTTTCCAGACTGTTCTCCACAGGGGTTGGACTAATTTATATTCCCACCAGCAGAGCAGGAGGGTTACTTTGTCCCCACAACCTCTCCAGCATTTGTTGCTGCTACCTTTTCTGATGTATGATATTCTCACAGGAGTGAAGTAGTATCTTACTGTTGTCTTTATTTGCATTTCTCTGACAATGACTTGGAGCATTTTTTTTCATATGTTTGTTGGCCTTCTGGATTCTGTGGAGAATATTCTGTTCATATCCTCTCCACATTTTTGGATGGGGTCATTTGTTTTCTTGTTGCTGAGTTTGGTGAGCTAATTATATATTTTGGTTATTAGCCTCTTGTCTGATATATGGCATGCGAAGATCTTCTTCCATTCTGTAGGAGGTGTCTTTGTTTGGGTGGTGGTTTCTTTTGCTGTGCAGAAGCTTTTAAATTTGATGTAGTCCTAGTGGTTTATTTTCCATTTAGTCTTCTTTGTATTTGGATTCATTTCATTGAAGATGTCTTTAATATTTATACAGAAAAGCCAATATTTTCCTTTAAGTATTTGATAGTTTCTGGTCTAACATCCAAGTCCTTGATCCATCTGCAACTTACTTTTGTGTTTGATGAAATATAGTGGTTCAGTTTCATTGATTTGCATATTTCAACCCAATTTTTCCAACACCATTTGTTGAAGAGACTTTCCCTTCCCCATTTAATAATCTCTTACATTTGAGCTTTGTCAATGATTAGATGTCCACAGGTGTGGGGGCTTACTTCTGGGCTTTCAACCCTACACCAATGGAGTATCTATTTATGTTCTAATACCACACAGTTTTCACCACAATGGCCCTATAATACACTTTAAGATCTGGGAGTGTGATGCCTCCAGTTCTATTCTTTCTTCTCAAGATTGTTTTAGCAATTCTAGGTCTTTTCTGGCTCCAGATAAACATTTGTAGCTTTTGTTCTAGTCCCCTAAAAAATTGGTTGGGATCATGATAGGGATTGTATTAAATTAGTATATGGCTCTGGGTACTATATTCATTTTGATGATGTTAATTCTTCCAACCCATGAACATGGAATATCTTTCCACTACTTTTATATATATACATTTAAAAAAATATCCGATAAATGATGGTGTGAAATGAATGGTAAATTTACAAGGTCCACACCTTTGAAATATGTCAGTAGTAAGGGAAATGAAAATACAACTGAATGTTCTTAAAATGCTGTCTTATACCTTTCTATCAAGGTGTGAAGAGGTTAATAAAGTTTTTGCATTTCTGGAATTACAGAATCCTCAGACAATTCCTCTGAGCAAATATTATGTATGTGTACACTACTGCAAATTCACCCTATTGGAATTCATCTCTTCCTTATGTGTTTATGTAATTACTTATACCTCCAGATTTCATAAAGGAATTCAAGCATATGTTCTTAAAGGGAAAGAAATGTCTCAGTTATCTTTATATTCTGTGTAATACCTAGCACTGTCTTAGCACATATTGGAACTGAGTAAATGCATATTAAATTAAATTGAAAAGAAGTTCAGTGAAATGTAATTTTCACATGAAAACACACTAAATCAAATAGAACTTACAATGTTAGATTTTTTTTAATGTCACAATGGTTTAAGGAAATTAACCCAAGAATCTCAGATGAATTTGCTATTAATGTGGTTAAATTACATCCATCCCTTGCAAATAATATAATGTTCAAAGATTGGAAATCAATATCAGGTGAGATACATGTAATTTAAAAATGTAAGTGCCTAATTTCCATGAGGCATGGAACCTTTTCTACAAAGGTTAGTGCCGCAGAGAAAGAGGATTCACAGGCAAGGGTAGAAATCCTTACATTGGCAGTCATTAACACAGAATTCTTCTCATTAAACAGTTAGCAACTTGGCAGAGCTGAGTCATTAAGTAGAAGATACAAAAAGGTAAAGTATGGATTTTATCTGAAAGGTGAAAATGAAAGAGTTTCTGGAACTCTGGTGAACTTGGTGGGTGGAAGGGAGAGCCTGAGTTCATAAACGCAAGGCACAGAAACCCTGATCTGTTGTTGCACAGAAAGGGCCATGCACATTTAATTAGAGCTTGGAGTAGCTAGGAATAACAGCAGTATATGTTCTGCTGAATATATGTCTGTTATTTATTACCATTCTCCATGCTTACATTAAACTTAAGCCTAGATAATTAAAACAGTTCAGGTAAGGAGGACCCATTTCCTTTGTAGCTTTGTTTAAAAAAAGAGTTTGGGGGTTAGTAAAATAGCTCATCTGGATAGTGCATTTGTTTTGCCATGCACGCAACCCAGGTTTGAGTCCAGCCTCTACCTCATGGTAGGAAATTTCAGTGCTATGTTGTCTTTTCCCCCTCTCTCCTTCTTCTCCCTTCCCGACCCATCCCCAATCTCCACCTCTCTATCTGAAAGAGTCAGGCCAAAGCAGTGAAGCTCCAGTAATGAAACAACAGTTGATTTTGTTAAAAGCATTAACCCCCTCAAAAAAAAATAAATAAAGTAAAAGCTAGTTGTACTGTTATTTTCAATTTCTGTATGGTACAATGAAACCATTAAGAGAACTTCACTAAGCATGATCATAATGAGAATCTTATCCTTGAAGGGAAATTCTTCAGTTGGGTATTAGGGTTATGCCATATATAAGAATTATTTTATTTTTATTTGAAGATTAACTTGTTGTTAAAGAAGATGAGGTGAGCGAGATAGAAAAGATAGGCGCACTGTTCAACTCTCACATAGGTGGGACCAAGGATAATTCCTGTAGCCTGTGGAGCTTCAGGCATGTAAATTGGGGCTCTAACAGGCTGAGCTATCTCTTCCGTCAGTCAGATGATATAGAAGATGACTCATCAACATCTCAGTTTAAACAGCTCTAGGGCCTGTCCAAAAGTGTACCTTTATAGTTTAATTCAAATGCCAGTAAACTATGAACATATCCTGAAAGCTCATCCTTTCTCAAAGCAGTTCTGTATTGAGGATTTCACAACTATAAAAATGCCCATCACGGATCATGCTCTCCTAGTCCTCACTTCTCTTTGTCCCCCACTTCTCCCCTTAAGCTCTCATCGGAACCTCCAGCCTCTCCAAGCTATGCTTATTCTTGGCTCTCTAGCATTAAACATACCCTCTGGACAGTCATTTCTAATTGGTATTCACTGGGAACAAGAATAACACTTACTTTTTATGTAGCACTTGACAATTCAGAAAGGGCTCCCCAAGGCCTTCTCTTACTTGATTTCATTTGCAACAGGTCTCATTATTATTCCCCTTAAAGAAGGAGCCAAGAGATGACCCTTGTTTGCTTGTTGATAGAAACTGCACTACTTAACATTTTATCCTGACTCAGTGGTTCACAATGGCAAGTGAACAGTCAACAATTGAAAGACTATCTGTAACTATATCGTTGTACACACACTCAGCCTGCTAAGCATCAGATTCCAATCAAACAAGTAACTCTATGCTGGAGATAAACACAAACTATATAAAGCAGTCAGTAATGTGTATTACCAGCGAGGCAGTCAGAAAAATAACATGTGTTGAATCAAAGTTCAATATGTAGCTGACACAGAGTTAATTAAAACAAGTCAAATAAATAAATGAATAAGTAAATAGCCGACTAAAATAGTAATTTATCTTTTGACTTCCAATCATCTTGACAAACGAACAGTGATGCCATACTACAAATCTTCAGTTAATTCAAGTTTGATCCCCCCCCCCTTTGCAGCAAGCTCTCATCTTGCATCATTACATGCCATCTGCATATGGTGACTATTTTGTTCTCACCCACAACCTGCTTCCTAAGCCTTAGAATAAATACATCTCCTTAAAAAAAAAAATCAGAAATGCTTTGTTAGACCAGAATGTAATACTTATATTTTAAATAAATGGATATAGTTACTTTATAATCTACTGCTGCCATCTCCTGTGTTAATGAAGCAGCACCTTCATACTCAGAAAGAGGAGTAAAATTATTTAACAAGAACAATTTTCATTGGTCAACCAGACGGCAAATTTTCTATCCAGAAAGAAAAACTTGACTGTTTTACCTCTAAGTGACTACGTCTCTCAGCAATCACACGTTCGTCCTTGTTTCCAAATAATTTCTTTGGAGGGAATTCAAGAGTAGCAAGCTGAAATACAAATTTTACAAGAGTTGATTAATATTACATTGTTGATCATTGGGTTGTTATTAATCTATTATTTGGAATCTCTGTTATGGGGTGAAAAGCAAAAGAGGTTGGTTGTTTAAAGATGGTAAGGCCTACCTTATTTTGCCACCAACCTAATGACCTTGAATAGACTGGGCATCAAAAGTCAAAAAGAGAAGGAAGTGAAATGGGAAATAAAAGAGAAAACATACCAAAGTCTCAATGTTTTCTCTTTGATAACATATTAGATTTTTTTTTTTCTGTCAGATGCTGTCCCACAACTTTTTTTTAAGCACTGGACTATTTCATTCCCCTTCTTATACCAGAACTCAATTATTTTTGTGTTGAAATGAGAATATGAAAACTCAACTTGTACAATCCCTGATTATATTGTCAAATATTTCTTAGACCACTGCTAAAGCTCTTTAAATAGCCCATGTTGCCTTTTGTCTGCTAACTGAAAGTGGAAACTACTCATGTGAAAAGCAGACTTCTCAGAATTTTTCCAACTTTTCTTTTCCCCTAGAGAATAAAGATTCAGAATTCATTTTAGTCAGGTCTTAGGACTTCATAGTGATTTTCGTTATGCTTCTCGGAATTAAAAAGTCATCATAGTCATGCAAGTTTTATTGTACTTTATCATACTCTGAGACAAGAGAGCACTCCACTTCTCTGGTGAAAACCTGGTGAGCTGATATTGCTTTGTATAAATGAATGTTAAGCATCAATAATTGCTGGTGTTGATGGAATTCACTGCTTTCTTCAACTTCTTAAGTTCAGACAAATTAAGAGGCCAATGAAACATTATCAAGTAAAAAAAATTAACATTCCCTCCACAGTAAACGTCACAACATACCACAAAATCCCTATTTACATATATACAAATCTTAGATAGCTTAGATATATATTGTCACAGTGGGTATCAAAAATGAGCATTTCTTGATACCATCCAAAAATGGGGAGAGGATATAGAAGAGATCTAGAAGGCCAAGAAACATGAAAAAAAAATGCTCCAAGTCATTAATTGTCAAATGACAATAAAGACAACAATGAGATACCACTTCACTCCTGTGAGAATGTCATACATCAGAAAAGGTAGCAGCAACAAATGCTGGAGAGGTTGTGGGGACAAAGGAACCCTCCTGCTCTGCTGGTGGGAATATAAATTAGTCCAACCCCTGTGGAGAGCAGTCTGGAAAACTCTCAAAAGGCTAGAAGTGGACCCTGCAATTCCTCTCCTAGGTATATAGCCTAAGGAACCAAACACACCCATCCAAAAGGATTTGTGTATACCTATGTTCATAGCAGCACAATTTGTAATAGCCCAAACCTGGAAGCAACCCAGATATCCAACAACAGATGAGTGACTGAGCAAGTTGTGGTCTATATACACAATGGAATACTACTCAGCTATTAAAAATAGTGGGTTCACCATTTTCAGCCCATCTTGGATGGAGCTTGAAGGAATCATTTTAAGTGAGATAAATCAGAAACAAAAGAATGAATATGGGATGACCTCACTCATAGGCAGAAGTTGAGAAACAAGATCAGAAGGGAAAACACAAAGCAGAACTTGGACAGGGGTTGGTGTATTGCATCAAAGTAAGAGACTCTGGGGTGGGAATTAGGTCCTGAAAGACAGAGAAGGACCTAGTGGGTTTAGAATTGCTATGTAGAAAACTGAGAAATGTTACACACATACAAACTATAATATTATATTTTACTGTTGACTATAAACTATTAATCCTCCAATAAAGAAATTTAAAAAATTAGCATTTGTATATATATATATATATATATATATATATATATATATATATATATATATATATATATTCAATACTTGGGCCATACCTAGACCACTAGGTAGAACCAGAAACTTGTTAGGCACAAGTCTCAGGGTTGAAGACAAAGGATAACCACAATGCTAAGGGACGCTTCACAAATGGTGGAGCAGTACTGTGGTATCTCTTCTGAAATAACTCTAGGGAAAAAGATTGTGTGGGAGCTATGGTATCATGTATATGTGAGGCACTGATGATGTATAAAAAAAAGTAAAATATACATGTGGAAAAATTCATATATCATTAGTCAACAACCTGCTTTACTTTTTAAAAAATATTTGTTTATTACCTTTTGTTGCCCTTGTTGTTTTATTGTTGTAGTTATTATTGATGTCCTTGTTGTTGGATAGGACAGAGAGAAATGGAGTGAGGAGGGGAAGACAGAGTGTGGGAGAGAAAGATAGATACCTGCAGACCGGCTTCACTGCTTCTGAAGTGACTCCCCAGCAAGTGGGGAACCGGGGCTCAAACCTGGATGCTTATGCAGGTCCTTGCACTTTGCGCCATGTGCACTTAAGCCGCTGCACTAACGCCTGACTCCCCCTGCTTTACTTTTAACATCTGAACATACTGTATCCACCCAAATCAAGAAGCAGATTATCTGGTTTTCCTTTTTTTTTTTTTTTCCTCCAAGGTTATTGCTGGGAATCTGTGCTTGCACTACAAACCCATGGCTCCTGGTGGCCTTTTTAATTTTATTATTATTTTTTTATTGTGTAGGACAGAGAGACATTGAGAGGCGGGGGGAGAAGTAGAGAGGAAGAAAGACAGACACCTGAAGATCTGCTTCACTGCTTGTGAAGCTTCCCCTTGCAGGTGGGGAGCTGGGGGCTCGAACTAGGATCCTTGAACTGGTTCTTGTGCTTAGGACTATGTGTGCTTAGCTGGGTGCGCCACTGCCCAGGTTCCTCATCTGTTTTCCCTCATAAATAATTCTGATTATTTTTTATTCTTCAAATCATCTTTGATAACCTTATAGTTCTTTTTATAAGGTTAACAAATGTTCATTCCTTCAACACTTTATTGTTCTCTTTATACCAAATGAACAAAGAAATACCTTGAGGGGCAAGTGGGGAAATAGAACCTCTTTTCCTTTTCTCACTGGTGCTTGAATCTAGTTGCTGGCATGCATCTTTTACATTGGTTCAGAGTGAACCGAAAGATAATGGGCAGTGAAGTAAAGCAGATTAAGTCTGAATCTTGTCTTGATAGCTAACTAGCTGTGTTTCTCTGAGCCCAAGTATTCAATGCTGAAAGAGTAAAGAAAATGATACTAAAACTTCAGCAGATTTCTATAAAGATTTAGTGAAATGCTGCTAAGTGGAACTTAGTTATGGATCTGGTAATTAGTAAGAAAGCAGTGTGTCATTCCCCCTAGATTTCTCCCCATCCCTGAGCCAGTGATGTGACTTCAAGAAGAGAAAAGGGTTGTTTTTTTTTTTTTTTTTTTGGATTCCTGGCCTTACTGGCACAAACACACTTTCCATATGTTGCCAATTAGAGAAGACAGGTAGGCCAGAGCTTGTCTTTTGGGCTTCATCCAGCCTTGATTTCATCTTGTACAAATATGTTTCCCCCTGCTGCAGTGATGCCGAAAGCTTGGCAAGCGTGCTTTCACAGTTGGTTGTTTTGTCATTTTCTTATGTGGCTGATGAGGTGATGTGGTTCCTGTCAGGGGAAATTTATAGTCACACTTGCATGCTTGATCAGAAATGGTGCATTTACAAGGATTCCGGCAGCTGAACCAGGTGGGGAAGACATTTAAATTTCCTCACAGTCAATAGCAGTATTCCATCTTGAGATGGAGGTCAAGATTTTTGTGAGTGCAAAATAAATATGTATAAATTATGTACATTTTTCAGATTTTATAGTAAAGAGGGCAACTCTGAGCAACTTTTAGGCATAACATTATAACAGTTATCACTGAAATTTAGAAGTAAGCACGGGTACAGTGTTAAGTGATAATATTAATAGAAAGGCTCAAAGGCACGGGGTGACAGAATAGAGCTGAGCAATCAGGAATGATGGTGGGTTTTCCTGGCAATGTTGTACAGTATATGGAAATCCTATTTCTTTTTTTATTTTATTTAAAAAAATTTTTGTTAGTGACTTCATATTGATTTATAAAACTATGTGAAGGGAGTCCGGCGGTAGTGCAACGGGTTAAGTGCAGGTGGCGCAAAGTGCAAGGATCATCATAAGGATCCTGGTTCAAGCCCCCAGCTCCCCACCTGCAAGGTAGTCACTTCACTAGCGGTGAAGCAGGTCTGCAGGTGTCTATCTTTCTCTATCCTTCCCTCCTTTCTCCATTTCTCTCTATCCTATCCGACAATGACAACATCTACAAGAGTAAAACAACAAGGGCAACAAAATGGAGTAAACAAATAAATATTTAAAAAAATAAATAAAACTATGTGATGACAAAGGTATAGTACCGCACTGTTCCAACCAGAGTTCTTTGTCCCATTCTCTCCACTGGAAACATCGGTAGTTCTCTGAAGATCACAGATAGGGGTTGGCTCGTGTAACTATCTAACTATATTTATACATATTTGCTCATTTTTTTCCCTGTGGTCCTTCTTTCTATTTCTTTCTAAATCACACCTATACCTACTACTACTTCTGAGTGTCCTTTCTTTTTTCCTCTTCTGTCTCCTGGTGCTAATAGAATTGGACTTTTCTGTTCATCTTCCCCTACTTCTCCTCCCCCAGGAGTATGGAAAAAAATTCTTTATGGGGTACAGAAGGTGGGAGTTCTGGCTTCTGTAATGGCTTCTCTGCTGGACCTGGACATTGTTAGGATGATCTATACCCCGAAGTCTGTGTAAATCCAATTTCTGAAACAACTGCAGGTCTATGATTCATGTGAATTAAAATTAATACCTTCTTTTTTTAAATGTTTTTAAAAATATATTCTTTTAAAAATTTTTTATATTATCTTTATTTATTTATTGGATAGAGACAGCCAGAAATCAAGAGGGGAGGGGAAGATAGAGGGGGAGGAGAGAGAGAGAGAGAGAGAGAGAGAGAAAGAGAGAGACAGAGAGAGATCTGTAGTCCTGCTTCACCACTCATGAAGCTTTCCCCCTGCAGGTAGGGACCAGGGGCTGAATCCTGGGTCCTTTTGTACTGTGACATGTGTGCTCAACCAGGTGCGCCACCACCTAGGTGCGCCACCACCTGGTTCCAAGTCAATACCTTCTTAAGTGTGTTATGGCCTATAGTTTTTAGACAGTGATCAACTGTTCCACCAGAATTGCTGATGGGAAATCACAGAGGACCTACATTCCAACAGAGGAACATGAGGCGAGAAAGCAGGGTCAGTAACAGCACAGGGAACACAAATAACAGGTGAGGATATGGGTCTAGATGGAGATTCCCCAAGAGTCCATCCTAGAAAAGATAAGTTTAGTTTCTATCATTTTTTTGTGGAGGGCTAGTGCTGGGATCACCTAAGAACAAGATTAGTTAATTCCTAGAAATGCTTTCCTCTTATAATAAAAGAACAATGGGAGCCACTGTTGCTGAGAGTTGGAGTGTCAGAGTGCTCCCAGGGAGAAGCGGAATAGGAATAAGCTAGAAATGCACTTACCCAATGACCCTGCAATTCCTCATCTGGAGATATATCCTAAGGAACCAAACACACCCATCCAAAAGGATTGTGTATACCTGTTCATAGCAGCACAATTTGTAATAGCCAAAACCTGGAAGTAACCCAGGTGTCCAACGACAGTTGGGAGGCTGAGAAAGTTGTGGTATATGTACACAATGGAATACTACTCAGCTATTAAAAATGGTGATTTCACTTCTTCAGCCCATCTTGGATGGAGCTTGAAGGAATCATGTTAAGTGAGATAAGTCAGAAAGAGAAGGTGAATATGGGATGATCTCACTCATAGACAGAAGTTGGAAAATAAGAACAGAAGGAAAAACACTAAGCATAACTCGGACTGGAGTTGGTGTATTGCACCAAAGTAAAAGACTCTGGGATGGGGGGCTGGGTGGAGTGGCTCAGGTCTTGGAACATGATGGCAGAAGGACCTAATGGGATCTAAATTGTTATGTGGAAAAACTGAGAAATGTTATACATGTACAAACTATTGTATTTTACTGTTGACTGTAAACCATTAATCCCCCAATAAAGAAATCTAAAAAAAAAAAAAAAGTTGAATAGGAATAGGAATTCCAATATTCTCATTGTTGCAAAGAAAACTACTAAGTCCTTATTCTTCTATTGGTGAGGTCTGGACCCATACAAAACAGAAAGCAAAGGTCATGAAACAATCTATTAAAGAAGGTACTGGTGGTAAATTATTATTTTTAAGATAGAGACAGAAAGGTAGAAAGACAGAGAAGAGAGCATACTACTGATGCTGCCTTCAGTGTTGTGATGGCCATACTCAAACCTGGGCTGTGCATGTGGCAAAGCAGCATCCTACCCAAGTAAGCCATTTCACCAGCACCTGAAGTAATATTTTCAGAAATATATTTTTTAGAGAATTCCCAGGTCCTTTCTTTCTATTACTCATTTCAGGGAAACAGTGTTATTTATGTCCTGCTATCCTTAAGCACTTAGTTTGAGTGAGATTAAATTGTCAGTTTTATAAGTTAAAAATGATTTAATTGTATCAACTTCATTTGCTTAAGTCCCATGTAAATCTTTGACATTTTAAGATCCCATTAGAGCAAAGATACATTTCCAGCTGCTTTACCTGCCAAGAGTAAAGGTTTTCATCTGATGGCTTGTCAATTGGCTATATCTAAACTAATATATGCTCAAAACAATACATTTCTTAAAGATCTCAAAAATAAAATAAAACTTGCAATATACAATGTTATATATATGTATATAGTTGGGAGGTGGTGTAATGGATAGAGAGCTGGACTGATGAGCATAAGGTCCTAACTTTGGTCCACAGCATTGCATATGTTAGAGTAATTTTCTGGTTCTGTCTTTTCCCGCTCTCATTAGTAAACAAATACATTGGTTAGAATATACAACATTGAAATATCTGAGGAGCTGACAAAGATGAAAACCATTTGGGGACCAATAGATGTTGACATATTACAGTTATGCTTCTAAACACAGCCTATCTTCTAGAAAGACTTAAAAAATAAACCTGTACACACTGCATATCCTTAAACTAGGGTAAAGAAGGCAGAACTTATTGCTTAGTTATTAATTAATTAATTAATTTTTAACCTCCAGGGTTATCACTGGGGCTCGGTGTCAGCAATATGAAACCACTGCATCTGGAGGTCATTTTTTTTCTATTTTTATTGGATAGGTCAGAGATAATTGAGAGAGGAGGGGGAGATAGACAGGGTGAGAGAAAGACAGACACCTGCAGACCTGCTTCACCGCTTGTGAAGCGACGCCCCTGCAGGTGGGGAGCTGGGGACTTGAACTTGGATCCATAGGCGGGTCTTTGCGCTTCATACTGTGTGTACTTAACCAGGTGTGCCACCACCTGGCCCCCAATTATTAATTTTTAAATTTTATTTATTTTATTGGACAGAGAAATTGAGAGGAGAAGGGAAGACAGGAAGAGAGTTACACAGGAACACTGCATCACCACTTGTGAAATGCCTTTCCCCCCGCCCCCCAGATGGGGACTTGAAGCTTAAACCCAGGCCCTTGGGTATTGTAACATGTGCTCAGTGCGCTATGTCACGGCCTGGCTCTTGTTGCCTAATAGTTAAAACAGTAATATTATAAAAATCCCTTGAAGACTTCAGAAACCTGTAGTAGAAAGCAGGTCTGAACTTTTTTTTCTCCATATGTAGAAGTCTACGGACTCATTTATTTTAAAACAGCAATAGCAAAGCAGTCCTGTTAGTGTTAGCCTCATTTCTGGATTTTGAATTATATTCTCAAAAATGGGCAATTTACCAAGATGGGAAGTGTTTTTTGCAGGACCAATAGTATGCCTAGAGGACTACCACAAAATTTCTTCCAATTTGCTGAAAGTGCTGCTTTCTGCAAAGCAATATTTTCAACAAATGAAGAAGATAATAGGGGCTTGCAGAGGGGTAGTTGTGCATGGTCCCTGACTTCTCCACTTGTATCCCACTTCCATCTATACCTTTCCTTGTGTTTAAGTAGAACATTAAAATAAAGTCAATGATGTTATCTGGGCATTTTCATTTCTTATTCAATCCTATGTATTTACACATTTTCATTTTTAAAATGCTTTATTTTATTCATTTATTTTTGGATCCAGAGAGAAACTGAAAGGGAAGGGTGATAGTTACATGCATATACATCCATATATATACATATAAATATATGTATATATATGTATATGGAAGAGAGAGAGAGACAGACTTGCAACACTGTTTTACTACTTGTGAAGCTTTCTCCCTTCAGGTGAAGACCAGGAGCTTGAACCTGGGTCCTATGCACTGTACCATGTGTGCTTTACTGTGGGTGTCACCACCAGCCCCTATACATTTTCATTTTTATTGTCTGTCTGTCTGTCTGTCTGTCTGTCTCTCTCTCTCTCTCTCTCTCTCTCTCTCAACCAGAGCATTGCTCAGCTCTGGCTTATGGTGGTGCGGGGGATTGAACCTAGGACTTCGGAGCCTCAGGCATGAGAGTCCCTTTGCATAAACATCATGCTATATATCCCACATAGTGTCTCATTATTTAATCAGGCAGATGGCCTAATATGATTTCCATGAGAAATACAGTGACAAATAGTAACTGACAATCTGTAGGTGGAGGAAAGGCTCTTCCTTGGTTTTCTTTGTTATTTTTGACAAAGGAAATGCCATGACCTCACATTCTAAAAATTAGAATTCCTCGAATTATATATTCTTCACAATAACTAAATTTCAAATCAACTCAGTTAAACATTTCTGATCTTATAAAAATGGCCAAGATACTTGGAATTCAATAATGAGTGAAAAATAGTACCTTTGATTTCATTTTATAATTTCATTTTTATAAAGAACAAGAAGCATCATTTACCTCTATCACTTTCATGGAGAGACTCTTATGTTGAAAGGATGGCTATATCAAAAATTTGAAGGCACAATGGAGAAAGGATTTATATGCTCTCTTCATCTTCCTCAAAAGTATCAAATCAATGAAAATAGGAAATTGTCATAGCCAGTACATTGCATGTGAAGCAGAATGCTAGGAAAGTATGCTGATTCTGGGTCCATCTCCAAAATTTTTTTTCATCTTACCCCCAGATCATAGGCACCATGAGTTGCTCACCAACATTACCATCCACACTCTAAAGCAATTCACTGTAGTATGATTAAAGAGATTAAATCTGGGACTAGAAAAAAGGTAGCACACAACCACAGCAGAAAGGAGGGTAGTAGGTCTGTGGGAGGAATTTGGAGATAATCCAGTCTGTAGGGTTTGAGGGAGAAAAGGCCAGAGGGCAGGTATTGGGGCTTACTGCTCATGGTCAAGAGTCCCACAGCTCTTATGTATACCTAAAATAAGGAGAAGATCTATCAAAAGCAAAATGGTGGAAAAGATGGTGGGTCAATTTCTAAGCAAAAGACTAGGTTCACAGTAGTCTGTAGCTACTTTTTCTTCTCTCTAACAAGTTCCCCTTTAACACTAGCTATACAAACCACCTTCCCATCCTCCAGCCCCGACACATACCATCTAATCATTCATTTCACTGACAGATGAGAACTAGAAGGAACCAAAACAACAACTATGAATAAAAAGAAGTGGGCAAAGAGATGCTGCATAAAAATAATCAAAGTCAGATAAAAAAAAGCCACAAGAAAGACTGGGAAAGACATGTAAGGAGAAATCACACAAGAAGTCATTCATAGGTTTAAGGAACTGGAAATCAAATCTGAAAAGAACAATTTAAAAGATACATAGGTTGAAAGAACAGACTATAAGAAAAAGAAAAGACAGGTCTTGGAGAAACAGCTGACTGTAGGATTGGGGCTGGGAACATGTAAGGTGAGAATGCAACATGCATCCCACAATGATCCTGGGTCCATACTCCCAGAGGGATAAAGATTAAGGAAGCCATTAAGGGAGAGGATTAGATATGGAGCTCTGGGGGTGGGCATTGTGTGGAAATGCACCCCTCTTATCCTATGGTCTTATCCATTTTATAAATAAAATATAAAAAATATACTTTAATTGATTTTTTAAAAAAGAATTAGAATGTAAGGAAGTACTCAGAAATTTAACATTTTAATAGACACTGAGGACTCTGGGTTCTCCTTATTAAGTCCTAACTTGAAGGGAAATGATTTTAACAGTACTGAAACTTTAAGTTTTACCCAAGCCTGAATCAACCTTGGGAACCAACTCAGGTTTAGTAAAAAAAAGTCATGCTAAGTGAGATAAACCAGAAAGAAAAGGATGAATATGAGATGATTTCATTCATAGACAGAAGTTGAGAAATATCAGAAAAGGGGAAACATAAGCATATCTTGGACTAGTTTTGGTGTATTGCACCAAAGTAAAGGACTTGGGGCTCAGGGGGCTTTCAGGTCCCGGTACATGATACTGGAGGAGGACCTAGGCATGAAGGGTTGCAGTGTTTTGCAGAAACCTGAGAAGTTTTTACATATAAACCAACAATTCTATTGACTATTGACTGTAAATCATTAATTCCCCCAATAAAAAATTATGACTCAGCATTAAATTTATGACTCAGTATTAAACAAGAGCTTCATGGACAGCATCTAAAAGGAAAGTGCGTGGAGCTCCATGAATGGAAATGTTTTGATCTCTGTCTCTCACACATACAGTCAAGTGCTTTAAAAATGTAGAATAGCCCAAAGTGCAAGGACCGGCATAAGGATCCTAGTTCGAGCCCCCAGTTCCCCACTTGCAGGGGAAGTCGCTTCACAAGTGGTGAAGCAGGTCTGCAGGTGTCTTTCTCTCCTCTTCTATCTTCCTCTTCTATCTTCCCCTCCTCTCTATATTTCTCTTTGTTATACAACAACAACAACAGCTATAACAATAATAACAGTAACAACCACAACAAGGGCAACAAAATGGGGAAAATGCCCTCCAGGAGCAGTGGATTTGTAGTGCTGGCACCAAGCCCCAGTGATAACCCTGGAGGTGAGAAAAAAGTAGAATAACGGGGGGCTGGAAAGCAGCACAGTGTGAAAATCCTGGTTCGAGCCCCCAGCTCCCCATTGGCAGGGGGGTCGTTTCACAAACAGTGAAGCAGGTCTGAAGGTGTCTATCTTTCTCTCCTCCACTCTGTCTTCCCCTTATCCCTCAATTTCTCTCTGTTTTATCCAAAACAACAGCAGCAATGACAACAATAACAATAATAGTTACAACAAGGGCAACAAAAATGGGAAATTCAAGAGAAGTAGAATTGTAGTGCAGGCACCGAGCCCCAACGATAGCTAATCCTGGAAGAAGAAAAGAAAAAGAAAAAATGTGAAACAACACTGGACCATGGAGTCCCCTCAGGGGTTTTCCACATTTGCAAAGCTAAGGGTCCCTTGGCCTGCACTACATTAAAAGCAAAAAGATTGAGCTCCATTATAGGCCTACAGAGTGCTTCCCTCCCTAACATATCACCACACTGGGATACTATATAACCAAAGGAGGCAACAGTTAAGCTGCAAACCTCAGTTCATAATTCAGAAGTCACTAGGAAATCCCAATGACAATAGTAAGACAAAAATCAAGGGCACCAGTGGAAAATTTAGCCCAAAACCATGGCTAAGGAAAATATATTAAATTTATACTACTCATATATGAAACCTCACACTGAAGGTCTACCTACTTCACTTCCATTAAAACAATGCAGCAAGTCTGGTTTTCAACAAAAAGTACAAGACATGCTAAAAAGCAAAGACCAGAAAGACAGCAACAACATAATTCTATAATTACTGTAATACAAAACTATTGACTGAAAAAAGAAAACTCAATAATACCATACCCCACTCCCTCCTTTTTTCCTATTAAGTGTTTCAAAATAAAAGTGAGCCAGAGAACTCAATAAATAAATAGAAGACACAAAAAACAATATTGGAATAAAAGCCCTAAATTTCACCAAAGTAAGAAAACTCTGGATGGGGGTATAGAGTAGATTTTTAGCTTCACTATAGGGGGAGGGATTGGGGACACAGACCTTTGGTGGCGGGAAGGGTGTACGTAAACACTCCTATTAACTATAATCTTATAAATCACTATTTAATCAATATGTGAGGGGAAAATAGGTTGAAACTCAATTTTTTTTATGTATAGATGTTGGTATGCTTCTAATTCTGCTTCTAAAAACCCCTTCTGTTTCATTGGTTTAATCCCCCCTGCTTAACACTGTATTCTATTTACATAACCACTGTTAACTAAGCACTGCCCTGCCTGTAGGGCATTGGTTTAATCCCCACTGGTTCATGATGTCTTTTTGCTCCGCCCCCTCTTGTAGTATACCCTGATTTGCACCAGTCACCTTTCGCTCCACCCTCTCTATGTCACATCCTGTTTCCACTCTACTTGGCAAGTATATATATATAAGGACAGGATTGTGATTATAGTTAGTTTAGATAGCTTAGACTGTGCTGCATTCCACATGAATAAAGAGATACTGAGTACAGCTCAGCCATGAGTCCCTGGTTGTCTGTCTCCTGCCTGCGAAGGTAGTCCAGCATATAGACCCCAGTTCTGAATATATATTCCTTCAATCTAAGCACTTAAGGTTTCAAATTGGTAACCTGACTGAATTTTAACAATCGACTCAAAATTTTTAAATACATTTCTAATAATGACTGGTTAATTGAAATATTAAATCAACTGTAGTCTTAGACCAGGTAGACCAGGAGCAACTGCTTGTGCCACTATATAAGATACAGCTATATGTAAATAGCATTGAATGGCATAAATCATGGTAAGGTCTTGTATGATACAGTAAATCTTAACCATGGGATTTTCAAAGTAAACCAAGTTCCCTAATAACTTGGTTACAATAATAACTATCTATTGCCCACTTAAATTCCAAGACAGCAGGAACCCTCTCCATTCTCTATAAAAACTGTATTTCTCCCAGTCCTGGAAACTCCAGGGCATGGTTTGTCTTCCTGCACCCTTCACACAATCCATACCATTGCATTACTGAGTTCAACCAAATCAATGCAACCAGTACCACCTCAACATGTTTCACTTCAGATTGTGTCCAGAAACACCAGGTTTGGAATGTCAATCCTTCAGCTCCAGCACTCTGGTGAGACCGTTCCTAGCTCATAAGACTCCTTAATTCCATATCAGGTGGTGTACTTCCTAACAAAGTCACAGAACCTAGACAAAGATCAGAGCCCAAGAGACAGAAAACAAGTGCACATGTACCCATAAGTTAGGGAAAGTATATACCTTAAATCAAAAGTGCACAATAGTTTGCAGTGACTCAAAACAATAAGCAATTAGAAAGGCCAAAAAAAAAAAAAAAGAGAGAGAGAGCATAAAATGATACTTATATACCTTTCCCATATTTGGGAGCTACTGTCTGCCCTGAACCAGCTTTCTAGTCTTATTTCAAATTCTGACACCATCTCCCCATATAACAGCTTTGATCCACCTGCATGTTAGCTGTTGTGCTTGGGCAGAAATCAGTAGTCATGGGCCCCTTGGAATATAACTAAAAGAGACCTACTAGATTTTTCTAAAATGGAGATCCCAAAACTCATCTGCTAAATTTTTGCCTTTAGGTTCATGACTATTAAACAATTTGTTCTGCTTTTTCAGCCACCAATTTCCAGATGCTACCATGATGCTAACCTGACTTCCTGGGACAGAGGACTTCACCAATGTACCCTGGACACCCACTTCTCCAGAGCCCTACTCCACTAGGGAAAGATAGGGAAAGGCTGGGAGCATAGATCGACCTGCCAACATCCATGTTCAGTGGAGAAGCTATTACAGAAACCAGACCTTCCTCCTTCTGCACTCCATAGTGACCTTGGGTCCATACTCCCAGTCGGATAAAGAGTAGGAAAGCTTTCAAGGAAGGGGATGGATATGGAACTCTGGTGGTAGAAACTGTGTGGAATTGTATCCATTTCATTCTATGGTCTTGTCGACATTTTTATTTTATAAGTAAATAAAAAAAGTCATTAACAGAATGATCAAAAGTAGAATAAACAATAAAAATCACTGAAAACTAGCAAGAGGCAAACACAGGCAGATAAAAATCCAGGTTAAACATCAAAGTTCGGGAGTTGGGCTGTAGCGTAGCAGGTTAAGCGCAGATGGTGCAAAGTGCAAGGACCTGAGTAAGGATTCTGGTTTGAGCCCCCGACTCCTTACCTGCAGGGGAGTCACTTCACAGGCAGTGAAGTAGGTCTGCAGGTGTCTATCTTTCTCTCCCCCTCTCTGTCTTCCTCTCCTCTCTCCATTTCTCTCTGTCCTATCCAACAACACCAACATCAATAACAACAACAATAAAAAAACAACAAGGGCAACAAAAAGGAATAAATTAATTAATTAATTTAAAAAAAAAGAAAGGAAACATCAAAGTTCACCTAACAAAAATACAGGATGACCCAAATTAAGCAGATAAGAGATAAAATAAAGATTTTAAAATAAAGAAACCACAAAATAAATGTGGCCTCTACTAAAAATTGCAACTAAGAGTATGTAGTATTTATGTCTGAAGGAATATGATACATCTTGACAATATAAAAACTATGTACTTTTAAAATTAGTTATGTAGGAGAAAAAGTGTGCTATTGTTCAAAGAATTGAGTGATCTTTTATAAAAGGGAACCAATCAATAGCTTAGAAAATGGAAAGGCTATTTGAAAACAAGTGGCTACTGTTTTAATGCTATTTTATTTTTTCTTAAAGTATCATATATTTCAAAGGACTTAATATAGCATATGATGTACATTAGTTTTTCAGTTTTCTTTTTCATGATGTTTAAATTCAAATACAATTAAGTTATGTGTAATTCAAAACAGTGTAACTACAATGAACTGTCATAAAATTACTTAACTTTTCCTATAGTTTATATCACTTCTTATCAATTTACATATCTGTTGCTTTATCTACATATTCAGGTAAGTCATGAAAATAATTTTCATTGTAACATTAGATCTACAGAATGATTTTGGATAATCTTGCATTCTCCTTATATAAAAAAAACCTATGAGTGAGCATGAATCATTTTATAGAAATGATATTCTTTTTATAAATTTAATGGAACAGTTAAATGAACACCATCTGTCTTTTTATTTTAATAAGCTGAGATTTGGGACAATTAGATTTCAAGACTCAGCTCAGCATAGAGGTAGCTGCATTATATAAAGCAAAGAAAATATCTATAGTTACTAGTTTCATCATTTGTCAAAATGGAGTTTAATGTGTAAGCTTCATTTCAGCTCCCAAATTCTCTAACTCAGGGACTAATGATCAAAATCTCTCTGCAGTCAGTGAGTGAGTGAAAGAGAGAGAGAAGTGGGGAGAAATGAAATAGTTTACCTATTCTTTTGGTTATATTCCCTGAGAGGAGCAATGTTTCGTAGTTACTTCCTGTAAATTCTTCATAGAATTTTTATTTGAAGTAAAGCAGAGAAATATACATGGAAAACTGATCTCAATATAGCAATGAAACATGTTACTTTTCAAGAAGCTATAGAATAGAAAAAGGACAGATACAAAGAGGAATGCAGTATTCATGAGAAAGTCCTTAAAATGCTATCTTTTACTGCCATAGCCATTACCCTTACAACAGGAGTGGGAAATGATGCAAAGACATTGCACTTTTATGGGAAAATTGTACATTAGAGTTAAAAATGATGCCTAAGGTCAAATAAATTGGATATTTGTGGGAGATATGATAAACTGAAAGAACACTGGAAGAAAATTTAATAGCAGCCCTATAGCTTACTTTGTATAATTATGAAATTTGATTATACAAAGTAAAACATAGTGGGCAAACAAATCAAGATTAAAATATCACATTTCTTTGTTCTAAGAGAAACATACTGACAAGCTGATTTGGCATTTCTATTAACAAAACAGTATAAAGACAAAAGGACTGAAGTAAAAGCCATTAGAGAAATGAAATCAATAAATTTTAGTACTACTGATTTTCAATGATAATTGTCTTTTCTCTCTTCAGGGCTGATGGAGTCTAAAATCCCTAAAGATTAACTTTACTTTGCCAACCCAAAAGCCTCTACTTTTTTTTTTTTGGCTTCCTTCCTTCTCCCTTGTCAGTTCTCCCCACCACCACCACTATATTGGGGGGTTATAAGTATAGTTGTTGACATATACACATAGATACAATCTTGTATCTGATAGGTTTCTGCAAGACACTTTCTCCTCCTTTTCCATCATCATAACCAAGGGTCCCAGAATGTTTTTAACCCCCCAACCCATCTCCAGAGTTCTTTTTGGTGGAATATACCATTCCTGTCTAAGTTTCTCCTTATATTTTCCCTTATTGGCCTTGATTCTTACTTTACACCTATAAGAGAGACAAGTTGGCATTCATCCTTCTCTTTCAGGGTTATCTCACTCAACATGATTCCCTTGAGTTCTGTCCAAGATGCAGCAAAGGAAGTGGCTTCATCATTTTTCAACATTTGCATATTATTTCACTGTGTACATATACCACGACTTTCTTAGCCACTCATCCGCTATTGGGAATCTGGGTTGCTAAAAAGTTTGGGCTATTACCAATTATGCTGTTATAAACATAGCACAGGTATCTTCAGATAGTTGTCTTTGTTTCCTTTTGACATATCTCCAGGAGAGAAATTGGCAGATCATAAGGTAGGTTCATTTCTAGTATTTTTTTAAAATTTCTTTATTGGGGAATTAATGTTTTACACTCGACATAAATACAATAGTTCGAACATGCATAACATCTTTCAGTTATCCATAGAACAATACAACCTCCACTAGGTCCATTTCTAGCTTCCTGATGAATCTTCAGACTGTTTTCTACATGGATTGGGCTTATTTGCACTCCCACCAGCACTGTAGGAGAGTTCTGTTTCCCCCACAGCCTAAATACTGGTGCCTTTGTCTTTTTCAAGTGTATTGGATTTTCACATGTGTAAAGTGGTATTTTAGTTTTCATTTCATTGATCATCAGTGATTTTTGAGCATTTTTTTAATATTTTCATTTATATCTCTTCTTGAGAGAAGATTCTGTCCATCTCCCTCCCATGTTTCAGTGGAGTTATCTTGATTCTTTTGTTGTTGCTGTCGAGTTTGGTGAGTTCTTCAAGTATTTTGATTATTAGCCCTTTGAATAATATAAGGCATGTAAAGATTTTTCTCCTACTCTCTGGTTTGATGGTGATTTCTTTTTCTGTACAGAAGATTTTCAGTTTGATGTAGTCCCACTGGGTTATTTTTACTTCTGTGTTCCTTGCAGTTGGACTACAGCTTTAGTAGATGTTTTTACAACTTAGATCAAAGTGTTCTAACAACGTTTTTCTTCTAAATACAGGAGTCTTCTCTTCCACCAAAGCTTCTAATTTTTAGGTTAAAAAAATAAAAAATAAGTCACAGAGCTAGATAAGGCAACTGGTGGTTGCTAATAACAGTCATTTTTGCAGAAATATTTGTGAATCTCATAAGTTTTGGGAAAATGAATGCAGAGAATATTTAATTAAGTCAGCTAGATATATGTAAATTGGAAATATAATCAGAATTATCCTTGATGATATTATAATATTCCTTAATGGTCTTAGAGTAAAATGTTATCTTCAGGTTGGCCATTTCTGATTCACAGTAAGTTGACACAACCCAATTATCTTCTAAGAGCCATCACACTCAAATCCTGACTCCAGTGTTTATTACATTATAAGATATGGGCCCAACAGTCTGCAGCCACCAAGAAAGCAAATTAAATGCAAGGGAAAGAAAAAAAGTCTGCTTTTATTACAAGAATTTCTCACTTAGTGTCTCTCTCTCTCTCTCGGTTAGCCAGACTTTGTTTTAGGTCCAGGTGGTCTTGAAGACAATAGGCAGCACAGGCTTTGATAAAAGAAAGTTATTCTTCTGGATATAAATAATAACATCCTTAACACACACACACAGATAAATTAAAATCTTTTATGATTTTGCCTATCTTTTATGATTTTATATCAATTCAGCTGCTAAAACAAGATTATAAATCATAAAAGGAAAACCAAGAATGCAAGAATGACTGGTAAAAATAAAGTATACAGAATCTTTACTAGTGAAAGGAAAATGGTTTAATTTCTATTACCACTTTCTGAAAGTATACTTCGCAGTCATTCCTCATTTATTCAGCACTTCTTCTACTCCTGTAAGACTGGCTACTTAAATAATACATGGTTTTTAAAGATTAAAAGGGAAAATTCTACCTGGCATTCTAATTGGTCCTATCATCTCTAACCTGCCTTTTTAAAGTAGACTCTTCTATGTGATAACTGACAGTCCTCCACACCTTGGAGGTTCTTGGCTTCAATTTCAGTCATTCCAGAATGGTTTTTTTTAAATATGCAAATAATGGACACTCATCAAAATGTTGCCATAATTCAAGCAGCTAACTAGACAGAAGCTTTCCAACTACTTAAAATTAATAGCAACTCCCAAGGACTTATGAGAACAGCTGTCACTAAGAAATGCTCTCACAAACAAGTTCTTCTCGAAGTTCGATGTGTTACAAACATGAAGCAACAACTCTTCAGAACACTTAGAGGGAGGAATGGGACTACATTTAAACCTCTGATGTGGTGACTTGAGTATAAAAGTAAAACAGTATGAGTACCTGGTATGTGTTGAGCCTAGTGTTTGGTACATCCTTGATTCTCATTAAATGTCTTCTGTATGGCATTTGTGAGGCAGAATTCTCTGCCAGAAGTTCATGTGAAGTAACCAGCAATTACAACTAGAACACATCAACAACAGCAGTTATCCTAGTGTCACTGAAATACTAAAACTTGGAGACCTCCTAGGGTGGAAATAGCAGAGGGTTCTGTTTACTTTATTATATTTGGCATAAAGTTTGTATAATTTCCACATAAAATTTCACCCCTCTCCAAGCCAGTACCAACTGAATTTAGGATAAGCTAGTGAAGACAGACCTGAGGACATTCATGGAAGTCATAATGTTTCTTTTTTTTTTTTTTGCCTCCAGGGTTATTGTTGGGGCTCGGTGGATGCAGTACAAATTGAGTGCTACTGACAGCCACTTTTCCATGTTGTTGTTGTTGTTATTCTTATTGTTGTCATTGCTGTTGTTGTTGTTGGATAGGCAGAGAGAAATTGAGAGGAAGGGAAGACAGAGAGGGGAGAGAAAGACACCTGCAGACCTACTTCACTGCTTATGAAGTGACTCCCTTTCAGGTGGGGAGCCGGGGACTTGAACCAGAATCCTCACACCTGTCCTTGCGCTTTTGTGCCTTCTGCACTTAACCCGCTGTGCCACCACCTGACTCCCAATATTTCACTTTTAAGAATAACTGTATTTGAATTGAAATCCTTGTATTTTCTATCTCTTTGTATGATGTCGATGTTCTCTTTCAGGCACTTAGACATGTCACTGAGAGGACATTCAATACAATATTATCTCTACTTATCATCCATGAGAACTTGCTATGCCACTAATTTTTATACAGAACAATCTTGTCTTTGATTTTACTTGGAGCACTCGGGAAAAATTTTCTCTTCTCGAATAAACATGGTCATGGAGATGCTTGGAACAGAAAACACAGGATTGTGCAGAGGTCTGCTTCTTTTGCAAGTTGGCATTTCATTTCTGATGCCCAGTAAGTGGACACAGCCAATTATGTTCTGATAACCATCACACTCAAATTCATTTTTTTAATGTTTGTTATGTTATAATAAAATGGGTTTCCCAGTGTAGTAAGGGAGACAAACTGAATGTGATGGAGAAACTAGATTTTGCTATAAGCTTTTAAGCAGGAGACACAAACCTTGCCTCCAAGTTTTGATGTGACTAAGATTACATTAAAAAAAAAAGATGGGGGCTGGGTGGTGGCACACTGGGTTAAACCCATATAGTAGGAAGCACAAGGACCCACAAAAGGAACCTGGTTGGAGCCCCTGGCTCCCCACCAGCAGGGGTGTTGCTTCAATCAGGTCTGCAGGTATCATTCTCTCCCCATCTCTATTTTCCTCTCCCCTCTCAATTTCTGTTTTATCACCCCCTCCAAAAAAAAAAAATGAAAAAACGATCACAGGAGCAGTGGATTCGTAGTGGATTCGTAGTGTAGGCACTGAGACCCAGTGATAGCCCTTAGAGGCTACTTCATAAATAACAAGTGATTTCATGAAAGTTTCCTTGTTGGTCAAAGAGGTAAGTCAGGCAGAAATTTTTATTGCAGAGTCTTTGGTAATCAAAGAGACAATCAAAAAGTTTTCATTATCTAGTCTGTCAATTTTGACAAAACTACCTATCATTGGAACCAATAATGATCGTATTATAACTAATGCTCCCAAGGTGGGCACAAACAAAGGTCAGAGGTCTAGAAGTATTGTTTTAATGTCTTCCCAAGTATGTGCTCTTGGGCCCCAGTGTATGTCAGACGTACTAAATCATAATATCCTACTTTGGAGGTTATTTCACATATTTTGTCACAGCTAATTTTGATGACTTTTCTTCCTCTCCATCCTGCCATCACTGAGGCAGTGTTTAAATACTTTGCTTACATTAAGTAGAGAGAGTGAGATGATACAAACCATATGTGGAGTGAGATACCTGTGCCTCTGACAACATATCAGGACAGGAAGCTTGCAGCACTCTGCTTTTGCTATTTAAAAATTAAAGAAGGCTGATGGCTTGATGCAGTTGAATTTGTCTAATGGTACTAGATGCTCCCTGTGGCTATGACTGGAAGCATTATAATTTGGGTGGTGAGTATATTTGCAATTTTTATATTAAATTTGGAATGGTGGTTATAAACATGCTTTAAAATACATTTCAGTGATAGATGGTAAAGAGCTGTCCAAGACAAATATAAGGCCAATAGTACGTTTCTTTTCCTTCCCATTTGTGGGATTGCTTTGGGGAAATTACTTGGAAAATAAAGAAGGTGAGAAATGTTTCTATCAGTACAAACTGAAAGTCCATATACAAATGAAATAACCTTTTGTCTAATCGTTTTCTTCTCTCTCCTTGGTAGTTAATGGGCACCCAGACACATCCAGACACGAGACAGAAGAGTTGATCTAACACTACTCCATTTATACTCAAAGACTCTGAAAACATTTTTCTCCCTCAGCTTTATAAGTAGAGAGACCTCTTGGGGATGCACTGATGGATGTTGATTGCATCTGATCCCTAGGGATTAATGACTCATTGGAATAACTCAGTTACAGTGGAGACAGACAGCATGGTCTGCTCTACAAAATTTAAGCTTTCCCCACTCACAAGCACTAAACATTCCCTTACCTTTTGTTTTAATTCTATATTTTAATACAAAAAAATCTGATTTTCATGGTTCATCTGCTTTTCTCTAGACTGACAAACCTGCTTTAAAATCACTCCTGAGATTATAAAATATCTTTTTTTCTATTATTTTTATTTACAAAATGAAAACACTGACAAAACCATAGGATAAGAGGGATACAATTCCACAAAATTCCCACCATCAGAACTCTGTATCCCATCCCCTCCCCTGATAGATTTCCTATTCTTTAACCCTATGGGAGTATGGACCTAGGGTCATCACTATGGGGTGCAGAAGGTGGAAGGTCTGGCTTCTGTAATTGCTTCCCTGCTGAACATGGGCATCGGCAGGTTGATCCATAACTCCTAGCCTGTCTCTCTCTTTTGCTAATGGGACATAGCTATCTTTCAATGTGTAATCCAAATGCTGAACTTGCTTTCACTTTGAGAAGATTTTTTCTAAGAGGTAAATGTACCCATTATCCTTTAACACTTGGAAGAGAGGACTATTTTTGAAAAAGCTGAAAGGAAAGTTCTCTAAAAATTAGACAAGGGCTAACATCTCTGGACCATCTAGAAACAGTTCTCAGAGACCACTTGCTCTACCAGTCCCAAGTCCTGATATTTTATTCTCTATACTCAGAGTCCAAAGGGAATAAGTATGTATACCAGGCCTCAATATTCGTTCTGAAAATTGAAAAGGGAATGTGGTTTCAAAATAGTCTCATCTTTCATTTTATTTGGATGTTTCTATTATAATGACTCTTGGACTGTTATCTAATCCACTGGTAAACATCACAGAAACTGCACAAATACTAAACCAACTCTGATTCTTACATCAAAAGAAGAAAAGAGAACACATATCAGGGACTTTGTTTCTCAGCACATAACTTGATTGATACTTGAAAGGCATATACTGGTTTTAAGAAAGTAAAAAAAAAAAAGCATATACTTTTCGTATAAATAAAGAACACTATGAAGATGATTTGCTTGATAAAGTATTAGACATGGTCTCTCTCTAGCAGATGCTGCACAATGCCTTATATAGTTGCTTTTACTTTTTCTTTTAAGTTTTTTTGTAATTTTTTTGAAACTGGCTGTGGCATTATCGTTTTACAGATGTGGAATTAAAAAACCCAGCGTTTAATTTGATTAACATTGCATACAAGGTCAATGAAGGGGAGAAGAGAAGGAAAGCCAGACGGAGTGATTATCTTACACAATGCATATCATTACATCAAAATGACAAATTAACTCAAGACAAAAAGGAAACCTATTTGGAGTCCAGAAGATACTGCTAAGATGAAAGAAAATTAATAAATAAAATTAAAATGGTCTTTAAAAACTCTGAATAATGCAGTATCTATCCCCTGGGAGATGTAGATTGAGCCAATTCATATAGTAAATCTAAAAACAGAATTAGCATAAAATATGATTCAAAATCACCATTCTTCTCTAGAAATAATTACACAGGACAACAGAATTGTTCTGTTTTTAATTTTTTCTACTAATTTTTTCACCATACAAAAATAATAAACCTGTTTTCTTTGGTTTCTGTTTTTCCCTACCTACTCCACATAGTTTTATAGAATTCAGGGACATTTTATCATTTAAGCTTGAAAGCTCATTTTTCGTGTAATAATACTAATTCAATTCTTTCTGTTTCCCTCATAGGCATGTGTATATATATCATAAACAACAATTCCTTACTGTTTTAACTGGTTCAACCATCCAAATGTATATAAAGTATTGACCAGCATATAATTTTCATTAAGGAGAGAACACAGTAAATAATTTGGCAAATACATTAAGTAAACTTGGAGATTAGATGGCAACAGTGAATAATGGTTAGTGGTCCAAATGCAAGGAAAACTAAAACAGAAATAAATGGGAGTCAGCGGTAGCGCAGCGGGTTAAGCGCATGTGGCGCAAAGCGCAAGGACCGGCGTAAGGATCCCGGTTCGAGCCCCCGGCTCCCCACCTGCAGGGGAGTCACTTCACAGGCGGTGAAGCAGGTCTGCAGGTGTCTGTCTTTCTCTCCCCCTCTCAGTCTTCCCCTCCTCTCTCCATTTCTCTCTGTCCTATTCAACAACAACGACATCAGTAACAACAAAAATAATAACTACAACAATAAGGGCAACAAAAGAGACTAAATAAATACAACAACAACAACAACAACAAAAACAGAAATAAATGAGTGGAACTACATCAAATAGAGAAGCTTAAAATAGCAAGGAATACCATTTCCCAAACAAAAAGATATCCTTCCCCATAGCCATGTTGAGAACATGTTTTTTTACTCATATTTTTAATTTATCAATAAACCTCATTTGGGCCCATTAAAGGAGGATGAAAAAAAAAAAAGACATTCTATGTAGTGGGAGAAGACATTTAAATGCCCTATATCTGACAAAAGGACTGATCGAAATATGTAAAAATCAAAATATATAAAGAATGCACAAAACCCTACAGCTGAAAAACAATCCCATTAAAAAGTGGTGAGAGATTCTGGACAGAGTTCTCACCAAAACGATATTCAAATGATCAGGAGGCATGTAAAAAAATGCTCAAGCCACTGATTCTCAGAGAAATGTGAAGCATTACAATAGTATAATACCATCTTATAGCTGTGAGAATGTCATATATCAACAAACAAACAAACAATCCAGAAACAAGTGCAGACAAGAATGGGGAGTAGGTAAGTGGGTGGAGGAATCTACTCTGCACTGTTGGTAGGAATGTGGATTGCTCCAGCTCCTGTGTAAAATAGTTTGTAGATCTCTCAAAACATTATAAATTGATCTGCCATATGATCCAGCAACTCTTCTCTTGGATGTCTATCCAAAAACAAAAACAAAGCAAGCAAACGAAACACATATGGGACAGATCCACATATGTCTATCTATGCTCACTGCAGGGCTATGTATAGTGATCAAAATCTGGAAACACTCTAGTGTCTAATGACAAATTAGCAGCTAAGGAAATTGTGGTATATATATGATACTTGACTGTATGAAATAATGAAATCTTTTTTTGTTAAAATATGAATGGAACTGGAGGGAATTACATTGAGGGAAATAAACCATAAGGAAAAGGACAAAGTGATCTCACTCAGGTGAGATTTGAGAATCAAAGCAAGGAAAAATACATGATTAAATTATAATTAAACTGTGGTATGTATATTTCAGAAGATTCAAGGACTGAATGGGAGGAGGGAAGAAGTGTTTGAACAGGTTTAGTCTTGAGTGTTCTATGCTGGAGGAAGATAAGAAACTGGATACCTGTGATATTTCCTGAATAAAGTCATCTAAAAATCAATAAAAGTCTTTTCACTAATAGGATAAAGGCCTTCAGGGTTCTCACCTTACCTAATTTCTATTTTTTTTGTTTGTCAGTTTTATGAATAAAGCCTCTAGAAAAACCATCAAATTTCTTCACAGTTTGCACACAATGGAAAGCCATTATGCTTGCTACTACATCAGCCCAACCAGTTCACACATTGGAGTAAAAAGAAACATTTAAGATTGTCTACAAAGAAGTAATCATAGGAGAAAAAAATCAAGAAACTACCTGAAGTTTATAAAGAGAGTTCTGGAAAGCTGGCAAACCTTGATACTTGGCAGCTTTGTTCATGTTAAATCATAGATTGCTTGTGGATGAGAACAATAACTAACTGGTAAGAAGACATGGCTTTAGGTTTCTTTGAATGAGGTATAGGGGTTCTGGAAGTATTCACTAAGGTGTTGATTCTGGAGACAGTATGTCTTCCTTGTGGTACAGCAGTGATCTTGCCTTGCTTCCACAAGGGTTTTATCTCCTGGCACCTAAGCTATCACTTGAAGAGGTGGGACCAGAGAACAGCTCCTAGACAGCTATGTGGACTGCAGATACTACTGTGAGACCCTTTCTAAGTTTCAGCCCTGCAGTGGTTTATGCCTTAAACCTTCCTAGGCTACCCGATGCTTATTAGGGCACATGAGAATCTTTTGAGTCTGAATGTCTAGTTGAAACCAACAACGCATCCTGGAGGCATTAAAAATGGTTACTTCTGGGTGCTAATTTATCCAGAATAACTTGCAGAGGGAGATGGTTCAGTGGATGCAGCACATGCCATTCATAGCTGAGACCTGAAGGTGGATCTCTAGTACCACATGAACAACAGTGACAGACAGGTTGAACTCTATTGATGGGGGGAGCTATTAGTTTCTTTCCTCTCCAACCTCTGTCATAAATTATATAAATATGGTAAGAAAATTGACACAGGGTGGCTCAGAGGTAGAGTACAGGCACAAGGTTCTGAATTCATTCCTTGGAATTTTGTTAAAATATAGGACAAGTTCAGTCCCCATTTCATTGAAAGAAGCTTTAGTGCTGTGATTTCTTTCCATTTGTCTCTTTGTCTCTATCTACAAAAATAAAAGCAAGCAAACAAAAAAATTCCAAAACATAAGAGAAATGTAACATTCAATGTATAAGTCTGAATAATTTAGTATTTTACCATAAATATGTAATTTATTATCTGAAAGGAAATAAAATCCCCATAAAAAAGATTGTCACATCAAAGTCCTTTAGAAGTATATTCACCAAGGGAACATAGTTTAACTCCAGAAGGAAATATAAATGAATTGGATTTAATTTTAGAGAACAGTACAAAAGATTATAAGATTAAAAAAACCAAAAGTGTGTATTTATGGTTTGAAAAATTCTTCCTTGATTAATAAACAACAAATTCTATATATTCTCAACTCGTGTGTTTTTTCACTTTATTTCCAGCTTGCTTAAAAACTGGGAAGCTTGTATGATTAGGTAAATTTGGTGTGTATCATTAAAAAAATTATCATCAATCATTTTGCTACCCTTGCAATTAAAGAGCAAGATTAGTTTTCTACTTCCTTAGAAATAATGAGCTCAATCTGGTGAATAAGCATGGTAAATAAAACTGGTTTCAGCTTATGTACAAAGGTGCTTCTCATGAGAAGGATCCTTTGTATAAGATTGCTTTCTGGGAGTCAGGCAGTAGTGCAGCAGGTTAAGTGCAGATGGCACAAAGCGCAAGGACTGGCTTAACGATCTCAGTTCGAGCCCCCGGCTCCCCACCTGCAGGGGAGTCACTTCACAAGTGGTGAAGCAGGTCTGCAGGTATCTATCTTTCTCTCTCCCTCTGTGTCTTCCCCTCCTCTCTCGATTTTTCTCTGTCCTATCCAACAATGAATGACATCAACAACAATAATAACCACAAAAATGCTACAACAACAAGGGCAACAAAAGTGGGGGAAATGGCCTCCAGGAGCGGTGGATTCATGGTGCAGGCACTTAGGCCCAGCAATAACCCTGGAGGAAAAAAAAAAAAAAAAAGAATGCTTTATATGGATTTCCTAAAGAAGTAACATCTTTAATGAACTGAGTGCTTTCTAGAATGCTGTCAGTCCAAACAGACCATTTGGAGGTAATAGAGATTAAAGACACTAGATCATATGAAGAAATGACAGTAATATGAGTAGTAATAAGAGCAAATATAATTGTTGATCAATTAGTAATTTATCTTTAAGTTCTTACTGCGCTCGGGTCCTAACGAGCACCTAGCAGAGAAAACTATATGTAAAGTTAAGCTACACTACACGAAAGGAAAGACAAATTCTCAGGGAATAGCTGACATTCAGTTTGATATTTAAGTTTTACCTTGGAAATGTTAGATGGACAGCGCCGTTTCTCCTCTCAGTGAAATAAGATCTTGAATGATACATTACTGTGCTTTCAGAAATAGATTTTTTCCTATCTTGATTTTTGTATTTATTGTTGGAGACATGATAGAGTCAAATTGGCTGGGCTTACACAGTGACTTCTGCTCACCAGGTGTGTGAAATGAGGTACACCTTTTACTTTGACAGCAGGAAATTGTGATATCAAAAAGTACAGCACAACAGAGACCTGGTGAGCATTCAAAACATGAGGAAGAAATCAGCCAGAGTTGTGGCAACTTAAAAGTACAAAAGCACAGCCCTCAGGGTGTGTAATTAGCACAGCTTCCCTTTCTACATGCTGTGTTTGTTTTAAGATCTGACCACACGGTCTCAAATCACCTCTCATATTTTCACTACTCATACTCCTCTTTCAAATACATACACTCATATAACTGTGGCTTTTCTTTCATAACTGCTTTTTTCCTCCTTCAATATGAGAAAGACATTCTAAACCATAAAATTAAACTCAGAGCCTTTGATGTCCCCTTTACGTAGGCACTGCTTACTGCTAAGACCCTTCTCACAATTCAGAACTAGACTCAAGTCTCATTTTCAGAAAAGCTTTTCCCAGAATGCCTAGCTAAAGTAGCCCATGCTTGGTCTTTGTGATCATACTGGTGCACTGCCATGCTTAATTTTTTCTATGGCATTTGACATTATTAAGAATTATGTTATGGGGCCAGGTGGTGGCACACCCAGTAGATCGCAAGTGTTACACTGTGCAAGGACCCAGGCTCTACTTTCCCACCCATACCTGCAACAGGGGAAGCTTCCCAAGCAGTGAAGCAGTGCTGGAGGTGCCTCTCTTTCTCCCTCTCTACCTTCACTTCCCTCTCAATTTCTCTCTGTCTCTATCCAAAATAAATAAAAAATATATTTTACTTCTTTTTTTGATTGTTTTCTGCCTTATGAGAAGAGAAAATGCAATTGCCTTGCTATGAACTGTATTTATAATGCCAAGTGTCTTCCAGTCTTATGAATGAATACATGAGTGAATGAATTAAATTAGTTTGATCAAGTGGAGGTGATTGACTATTTTTGTATGTATGTATTATACTCTATCCTCTTGAAAAAAATACATATGTACAGCTCTAGTTATAGTTTTGCCTGTTATTAAACAATCTCCTATGTTATATGCACATTATTGCTCATTTAACTTTAGGTAAGTTATATATATATATATATATATATATATATATATATATACACATATATATATATAAATTGCTTTTGTTTTTCCTGAAGTCTTTAAAAACAGATTAGAATTGGACTTTATCTTCTTGTAGCACATTTAAATACATCTCACCACATGCTTCAACTAAAAGGCCATTTTACAGAGTTCAAACCACAAATTATTTCACTAAAGTGCCCAACACCTTCTACCCATTATACTTATTGATATTTCTCATATATGGCATGCTACTGTCTTGAAATTTAACTGCCATGTGGCATGATGATTAAGTGTTAAGTCATTATTTTTTTTTCTTTGTCTGTGGTCTTCTCTCATAGGCAATTAAGACATATAAACAAAGAGACTCTGGATTATCAAAATCTAGAGTAATATGTCTCTATGTAATGGCATCAGACTATGAACAGAACTGTTAACACATAAATCACAGAAGAGCCAGCAGAGCACCTGCCTTGGCATGTACTTGGCCCAGATCTGAACCTTTACATCTAATTCAAGGTGCTATGGCATCAGAGGAAGCTCTGGAGCTGTGGTTTCTTTCTACTTCTCTCTCTGTGTATCTCTGTATGACTTGAGACAGAGGCCCATACAATAAAATTATGCACACCTGACGTCCTGGCTCCACACATACATTCAAATCAGAGAACGAAAGACACACACACACACACACACACACACACACACACTCCTAGTAATGTTTATGTCTTCTTGTTTCAAGTAAATTTTTTTTCTCCCCTATTCATGTGGAGTTTAATATGTCAACATGAGAATCTGTGTATTATTAAGCTACTGATGTAATACATAACCAAGCAGTTAAAATGCCTAACTCACTTTAAATCACGTTGCTCTGTGTCATCAGTACGCATACAAAATGTGTGCTTTTCATTGTTAACATTAGCTTTGGACATGTAGGATACATGTCAGAAACACACTTGAATTTTATGCAGTAATTTCTGAAACTAAAACCTCTTGAGAACGATAAACTTCTTACCTGGAGAATTTTCAATTTGTAAAGTTGAATACTATCATGATGGCCTGACAACAGCATGATTTTACGTGGGCCCAAGATACTTTTACACTCAAAGAATCTTTGTTCAGCAAAAGATATTTCATTTTATATTATCAGATAAGGAAGAGCTGAAGGACTGGGGGTTCTCTAACGTGACCCAAATTAGGATTAAATAACTGACTAAAATATTTTTAGGATGTCAAAAGAAACTATCAAAATAGTGTTGAAAAGCAATGAAAGCAGCCAGTTAGTGACTACTGATTGATCTGCAGTTGATTAAAATATAATTCCCCAAAAAGTTTTGCCTTTATAAGATTGCCTAAAGCTGACGTAACATCAACATCATCATCAATCATCATCATCATCATCACCACCACCTAGTCACTGGAAGATAAATATTAATTTTAAGTTTTATGAGTACTTTTTTTTTTATGGTGCCAGAGCCTCATACATGTATGATTATATCACTCTCAGCTTGATTTGTTTAATTCTTATCTTTCAGATGGAATGACAAGAGAGTTGGGGATAATCTCCATCATCCTTAGAGCTTCCCCTGGTGCTGCAGCAATGACATATGGTGACAAGGTTCAAACCATGTGCCAAATACATGGTAAAGAAAA
This sequence comes from Erinaceus europaeus, assembly GCF_950295315.1. Taxonomy (NCBI): domain Eukaryota; kingdom Metazoa; phylum Chordata; class Mammalia; order Eulipotyphla; family Erinaceidae; genus Erinaceus; species Erinaceus europaeus. The sequence continues at coordinate 58,673,594 of NC_080162.1, forward strand.
TGATCTACTGAATATGCTATGTCCTGAACCAGGAATATTTACCTACGCCCCCCCCTTCTCCCATCCCACCCATCACCTCTCTTTTCTTCTCATTTTCTTTTTTTGTCATACCTGGGGCTTTTCCACTATAGGATAACTTTTTGAGACAGGCACAGGTAAACATGGAAGTGGAGGGGTGGGGTGAGAGTAAGCACTACAGCACCAAAGTTTCTTCCAGCCAGGTTCAAACCCGCATCTTATTCACCGCAACGCAAGCACACATTTCAGGTCAGCTTTCTTTGCTTAAAAGTATTTTAAAATCTAGTCTTTGTTCAAATAAAGAAAATAACAACATATCAACACACCCCAGATAATTGATCTGATTCATGGAATGCTTCCTTACTTCTAAATAATTCCATATTAACTATGTATTTCTCCTTTGTGCTCAACAGCAGGTTAATTTTTATGACTAACTTCTCATTAAGTGGAAGTACAAGCATCAGTGTAAGTTATTTTTAAGAGAAAAAAGCAGAAGTCTGTATGATGGAGTTCATTACTATTTCATTTTTATGGGTATCACTGTGGAGAAACTGTAAAGTGACTAAATTATTTAAAAGTAACATAAAATTTATAGACAGGACATAATGAATTTATTGTCATATCTTGCATTCAGAAAATATTTAAGCTGTGTAGAGGAGAAATGGGCAAAATTTAAAAACTACTTTTGACTGATGAGTAGTTGGCACTGCTACCTAATAGCCAAAGAGGGAAGTTGGGGGAAAGAAGAGAGGGGGAGACACTGATAATGCAATCAGTTCATTTAGTTTAGAGAATAAATGTTCTTATGTGGAGATAATTATTTCATAGCTTACCTCTGCATACTTTAACTTTAACGTCTTATGCATTTCTCGAAAACGACTGTAACGCCTGAATACGGTCCATGTCTCATCTAGGACAGTAATCTATCAAAAAGGAAAATCAAAATAAATTAGCATGAATTAGAAGAAAGTAATTTCTAAAATAATTTAACTAATTTAAAATTATTAAAAAAAATTAACAGAAAGTGATTAGCATGTCAAATTTCTCTAAAATTGAAAACATTAGCCTAGCTTGCATAAATAAGATTTTTAATTGTGCTGCAGTGAAGCATGCCTCTCCGGCTCCCAAATCCAGCAGACAGTTACCTCTGAAAGACTTACATAAAGTGCCCCTTCACCCTACAATTGGGTTGGAGGAAGGAAATCCACAGGGTTATTTTTGTCACAGCAATAGGGACTGTACCCATGCACAGTGTCATGTACACCATCAGATGCTAGGTGTGTGATAGGGTGGTGGTGGGGGGCAGAGGGCTGAGAAAAGGAGAGAAGAAGGAATGGCAGGGCAAAGAAAAGGGAGAAAAAAAGAACTTCCTGCATTGCAATGATTAGCCGTATATCTCAAGATTAGTAATACAAAGCACAGTACATTTTTTGGTTTCTTTTCAATCTTTGAGTTTCACTGAGTTGAGTTGATTGCTTGAGTCTTCATTACTGTTGAATGATCTGTGATAGGAACTCAGGTACATGTGAACTCACATATTTGGGTCACAGTGACAAGAAAAGGCTAATAGATACCACCAGTCCTTACAACTACACTTAAAGTATGTCAGACTCCTATCTCTCTTCCTACCTTGCCTCTGAGTTGCAGACACACTATCTTGCACATTTTCTTTAGATGTCACAATGGAAAACCACATCCAACTTTCTTAAAACCAAATTTGACCTATTCTCCTCACCGTTGACACTAGCCCTTCTTGAGACTTCTTCATCTCAATGGATTTCAACCCATTCATTAAGCCATCATAGGCAGATGCTGGGGTCTGCTTAGTCTCTCCTCTCCAAGAACATTCACTGTGGAATAAGTAATAGATCATGTTCTCTCACCTCCCAAGCATTCCTTAGAGCTTTCTCCTTCCACCATTTGCCATTATCAATATTTTACTACTTACTCTAGGCCATGAGTACTTGAAGCCTCTGCCAAGACATCTCCTACTTGTTTACATCTGTATTTTCCCCCTTTAACTTCTCTGCAAACCTGACAGAGGGATCTTATAAAACCTACACATAATCATCCTCCCCGATATTTCTGCTCTAAGCAGGATCTGACATAGCTGATAGTATATCCATGTAATGCTTTCTTTTCTATATGCTTAGTTTTCTCTGTGGGGACTTTTCCCCCTTATCTTTTAATCATTAAATATTCAAATATAGCAGGGATTAGTCCTTGAACCTATATTATGTTCTTTTTCTTTTTCTTTCTTTTTGCCTCTAGGGTTATTGCTGCAGCTTGGTACCTGCATTATGAATCCACTGCTCTTGGAGGCCATTTTTCCCATTTTGTTGCCCTTGTTGTTGCTGTTGGATAGGACAGAGAGAAATCGAGAGAGAAGAGGAAGACAAAGGGGAGGGGTAGGTAGACACTTGCAGATCTGCTTCACTGCTTGTGAAGCGATTCTCTCTGCAGGTGGGATGCCAGGGCTCCAACCAGGATTCTTAAGCCAATCCTTGTGTTTCAGGCAGGCCATGTGAGCTAAACCTGCTGCACTACTGCTCAGCCCCCATATTTTATGTTCTATCTGTACTCACTCCTTTGGTGATCTGATTCTGTCTCACAGCTTAAATATATGTCATAACTCCTTGGACAACTTATTTTTCTCTTTGAACACATATTCATCTATCCTAGATTTTATGTGATAGATTTTCATACTTGGACACCACTATGTATCTCCAGTTTAACCAGATTAAATTTATCAAAAGTAATCCACTTTAAACATGCTTCCTTTCTTGCTTCTATAGTTCAGCAAATAATAATGCTATTCCATCCCCACCTACAGAGGGAAAGCTTCACAAGTGGTGAAACAAGGCTGCAGGGTCTCTCTGTCTCTTTCCTTCTTTTTCTCCTCCTCCCCTCTCAATTTCTCTGTTTCTATCTAATAATAAATAAAAAATATAATTAAAAAACAATGCTATTCTTTGACTTACTCAAGCCAGACACTTTGTTACTCCTTTTTAAGATACCTCACACCCAAATCCTTTCCATCAAACTCCAAAAATATCAGTCTACTTTCTACCATAGCTACTGATAGAATCTTCATGTAAATCAACATAATATATTGTCTGGATTATTTTTGAACAGGCTCCTGGTTGTCCTCTAGTCTTTCCTTCATTTCCCACCATTTCTACTAAATTTCTGTTCATTATTTTCTCAGCTCAGAAACTGAAATGAAATTGGTAATGATATAAAGCATGGCAAAGTCTTGTATGGTAAAGTAAATCCTAACAAAAGCAAACCAAATTCCCAAATAACTTGGTTATAAGAATAACTATCGACTGCCTTAAACTCTAAAGCAGCAAGGAATATTCCTCATTCTCTATGAAACCCATATTCTGCCAGTCCTGGAACCTCTGGGGGCATTGCTCATTTTCCTTTATGCTTCTCTTGATCTATACCATTTGGTCCTGTATCTGCTGATCTCAAGCAAGTCAATGCAACCAGTGCCACCTCAACATGTTTCACTTAAGACTGTCCAGAGATGCCAGGCATGGGATGTCAACCCTTTGGCTCCATTACTCTGTCACCAAGTTGCAGTTGCTACTATGACACTAACCTGACATCCCTGGGAAGATAACCTCACCCCTCAAGAGTCCTACCCCAATAGGGGAAGATACAAACAGGCTGGGGGTATGGATCAACCTGTCAATGACCCTGCCCAGTGGAGAAGCAATTACAGAAGTCAGACTTCCACCTTCTGTACCCCATAATGATCCTGGGTTCATATTCCCAGAAAAATAAAGAATAGGGAAACTTTTAATGGAAGAGATGGGATATGGAACTCTGGTGGTGGGAATTGTATGGAAATGTACCCTTCTTAACCTACAATCTTGTCAGTCATTATTAACTAACTAAATAAGTTAAAATGTAACCATTTCATTATTTGACTGGGAACACCCTTCTAAATCATCCTATCTCAATTACAGTAGAAATTCAAGTTCTAGAAAGGGAAATACAAATCAGAATTTGACTGGGTTTGGAGTATTGCACCAAAGTAAAAAACTGTGTTTATGTGTGTGGGGAGTAAGGGGCGTGGGTAGGTAGATTTTCAACTCCACTGTAGGGGGATGGAGTTAGAGGTACAGACTTTTGGTGGCAGGAATGGTGTTATTATATACTCCTATTAACTTATAGTCTTATAAATCACTATTTAATCAATATGTGAGGACAAAATAGATGGAATGTTTTGAGTTTTCAAATGCATATATTTTAGTTCAGAATATATATACCTTCAATCTAAGCATTTAAGGTTTCAAATTTATAAACTGAATTTAACACTGGACTTACATTGTGAATGCATTTCTAATAATATTTTTTGAAATATTAAATCATCTATAATCTTAGATCAGGGAGACCAGAAGCAAGCAGTCCAGTCAGTATGTTAAAAATATTTATTTGTAAAAGGTATTAAATGACACAAAGCATGGTAAGGTCTTGTATGGTAAAGTAAATCCTAACCATGGGATTTCCAAAGTAAGCCAAGTTCTCAAATAACTTGGTTATAATAATAGTCATCTATTGCCTTCTTAAGCTCTAAGGCAGCAAGGAGCCTTTCTCATTCTTTGTAAAATCCGTATTTCTCCCAGTCCTAGAACCTCTAGGGTGTGGCTCATTTTCCTTCATGCTTCTCTTGATCCATACCATTTGATACTGCATCTCCTGATCTTAACCAAATCAATGCAACTAGTGCCACCTCGACATGTTTCACTTTGGACTGTGTCTAGAGACACCAGGACTGAGATGTCAATCCTTCAGCTCGAATAATCTGGTGAGATCTTTCCTAGCTAATAGGATTCCTTAGTTCAATTTTGGGTGGTACACTTCCTAACAAAGCTACAGAACCTAGACACAGACAAGGGCTCATAAGATAGGTAGGGCACATGTGCACATGTATCCATAAGCTGGGGGGAAATATATACCTTACAGTAAAAGGGTGCAACAGTCTATAGTGACTCAGTAAGTGCAGCAAGCAAGTAGAAAGACCTAAAAGAGACACCATAAAATACTTACTCAAATATTTTTTACTTAAACCTAGATATTCTCATCTACTTCCTGTTTCACTTCCCTCAATCATTCTAAGTCTCACTTTGTCAGATGAAATAAGAACTACAAAAGTTGTATAAGGGCAAGAGACTGACCCACTTTAATAATGGCTCTTTTAGTCACTACCAGGTCGTCCCATCACCTGAGGCCCTAGTAAGGGAATCCTAGGATTCCCACATAGGTAAGATGGGCCTGGACCACTGACAGATCCCTCTCTCCACCATCACTAGCCATCTCCATCAGTAATAACATCATAAACCCTCTTGTGGGTTTCTTATAGGACCTTGCCCTCAATTTGGAACAACAATGGTTGGGACTGACCCACTTTCTGAAGGGTGGCTGGGTCAACATACTCTGCCTCAAATGAGTTCAGTCTAGAATGTTACTAGCTGTGACCATGGACTGTGAACTCAGACTGACAGGGGTGCAGTGGTTACACAGGCTCCTGTGCTAAATATGAATAGACATGGGCCCAAGGCCAGATGGACGAGGTTTACAGTTAATAGTATTTATATACTATCCTCACATTTGGAAGTTATTCTCTGCCCTGATCTACTCCTATTCTCAACTGTGACACTACCTCTCCAGACTCTACTTTTAGCACACTTGTATTTTAGTTTTTTTTAATGCTTTATTTATTTATTATTGTATAGAGACAGAGAGAAATTGAGAGGAGAAGATAGAGAGGGAGATAGATAGACACCTGGAGCCCTGCTTCTCCACTCATGAAGCTTTCCCCCTACAGGTGGGGACCAGGGGCTTGAACCTGGATCCTTGCATACTGTAATGTACGTGCTTAACCAAGTGTGCCACCACCTGGCCCCTGTATTTTAGTTTTAAGGCTCTGGAAAAATTGGTAAAATTATGGGCCCCTTGGAATATATCTAAAATAGACTTCCTAGTTTTTTCAAAAATGGAGACCCCAAATCTTATCTGCTATATTCTTACCCTTAGGTTCCTAATTATTAAAAAATGAGTTCTGCTTTATATCTTAATGCTTTTCAGCCTCCAAGTTGCAGATGCTGCCATGGCACCATCCTGACTTCCTTGGACAAATGACTCACCAATGTGTCCTGGAACCAACTCTTCAGAGCCCTGCCACAATAAGGAAAGATAGAAACAGGATGGGGGTATGGATCGATCTGCCAGTGCCCCTGTCCAGCAGAGAAGCAATTACAGAAGCCAGACATCACACCTTCTGCATCCTATAAAGATCTTTGGCCCGTTGCCCCAGATGCAATAAAGAACAGGGAAGGTTCCAATGTAGGGGATGGGATACAGAACTCTGGTGGTGGGAATTGTACCCTTCTTATGCTACAATCTTTCCAATCATTATTAAATCGCTAATAAAAAAATAAAAGAAATTCAGGTTCTTTCACTGACCTACAAGGATCTTCATGATTTCTCTCCTCTCTGGCTTCATCTTCTATTGATTTAGGCCTTCTTGCTTAGCGATAATGCATCAAACATATGCACAACACATATGACCTCATGGACTCTATAAAATTTTCCCGCTTACTGGAATTCTACTTAGCATAAACAGATCTGTCATATGCTTCAAGTCTTTGCTCATATGTCACTTTCTTACTGGGCCTTGTTTCAACAGTTACTTGCAGAATTCTCTCCAATATCATTTATTTTCTCTCTTTTTAGTTTGTTTTTATTATCTTTATTTATTGGATAGTCAGAAATTGAGAAAGAGGGGAGATAGAGAAGGAGAGAGACAAAGAGACACCTGCAGCACTGCTTCACCACTTGTAAAGCGTTCCCTCTGCAGGTGGGGACTGGGGGCTCGAACCTGAGTTCTTGTGTGCTGTAACATGGGTACTCAACCAGGTGTGCCACGGCACCAGCCCATCATTTAATTTTCCTTTTTTTGAATTTTTATTTATTTATTGGATAGAGACATCCAGAAATTGAGAGGGAAGGGGCAGATAAAGAGGAAGAGAGGCAAGAGACACCTGCAGCACTGCTTCACTACTCACAAAGCTTCCCCCCTGCAGGTGGGGACCTGGGGCTCAAACCCGGGTCCTTGTGCACTGTAACATGTGCGCTCAACCAGGTGCACCACCACCTGGCCCCCTATCATTTAATTTTCAAACAGCCTTTGTCAGAACTACTTCATTCAGTTAAAAATAAGATTTATTTAGTTTGGAATAAATGCTATAATATCAACTTAGTATATATAAAAGGATTTATCAGTTTTGCAAACTACAGGGTTTTTTTTGTTTTTTTGGTAGCAACATAACTATGAACATGTTTGAGAAAGCATGAAAATGTATCACAAATAAATCTGCATAGTACCAAGCATTATACATTAGATTTCATGAAAATCTCTTCACAGCAACTGTTGTGAATGAAACTGAATTGGAGGTGGTAAAGGAGTCAGTGCTCTACTAACCACAGGAGAAACTTATTGTCTCCATGCAGTTCCTCCTTGCTTTGGTCTACCTCTAAGATCACCAAATTTTCTGACGATAGCGACAGCACCAGTGCTTTCAGATTTCTAGCAGACATGCTCATTTCACACGTGCTGAGCATACTGTCACCTTCTCACTATCACTGCTTTGAGACCTCTCTAGTCTCCCAGTCTCCTCTCTCAAACCCTTCTTCTACAACTGTAACCTGGACTCCAGGTCAGTCTTCCTGTTACTGGAGAACCGGCAACTCAAGATTCCTAGTTCTTAAGAAAATCTGGTGGAGAGCCCTTCAGAATAATTCATATTAGATAGTCTCTGGTATCAACTCTCTCTCTCCTTTATGTACTGCCCAGCACTGAAGAGTCAGTCTCCTAAGGCAGGAAAGTAGGCACTAGCATAAAATTGATGCCACTTTAACTCAGCAGGCCCTTTCCTGCTTGAAAATCCTTTCAAATTGCAATTGTAATATGACTGTTTTGAAATGTTCCAGATTTTTAATCTTCATAGACAATGGGCCTAATTTTACTCAGATGAATCTGGTCACATAAAGTCAACTCTTTAAGCACCACTTCAGCCAATTTCATAATTATGCTGTTGCCAGAACTCTCTCCCCCTCTTCAAAACCTCTTCATCTTTACTTGTTTTCCTTAAGGATAGGAAGAGGCCCTCCTCTACAACAGATCTCACCCTGTACTATATCCTATGACTAATAAATCATTTTCACTTATCTGCCTTCAGATTTCTATCTCATCATCACTTGTCAATACCCACCAATTTTTTTTTTTAATTTACAAAAAGGAAACACGGACAAAAACCATAGGATAAGAGAGGTACAACTCCACACAATTCCCACCACCAGAACTCCATATCCCATCCCCTCCCCTGATAGCTTTCCTATTCTTTATCCCTCTGGGAATATGGGCCCAAGGTCATTACAGGTTGCAGAAGGTGGAAGGTCTGACTTCTGTAATTGCTTCCACCAATCACTCTTGAGCAAGCAAAAGTTCTAAGTCTTCCCAATTGCCCTTTACGAGCTCCTCTGCTCTGATTATTTTACTTTTTTTGCTATTTCTCCCAACCCCTCCCACATACACATTGATGATCGTTGAGTAAAGGAACTGCTTCTATTTATCTTTCCTGTTCCTCAATACCCTGCTAACTTCTAGTATGGCTTGTATTACATAATTATATACAATATGCACAATAGATTTCATATACTATATACGCATATATACTGTGTGTTTTAAAGGCAGCAAATAAATATTTGAGAAATAATAATTGACTGAGTAAAGGAGACAGTAGAGCTCTGAGTCTCTTCAATATGCTCCTCCATGCTACTTTTTACAATTTAATTTCTCTTCTAAAATGTGGACATCAGAATTACTGGCAGTTCAGTCTTTTTATAACTTACTCATAATTATCTAAAGTTTTTACAAAATAGGCATTAGGGGAGATAAAGGAAAGAAAAAACAAAACAGAGAAAAATGTCATTTACCAAATATCTTATGGAAAGAATCATCTGTTGATTTAGAAGTACTGTGAAAGGGCTGGGATAGATAGCATAATGGTTCTTCTTCTAGGGTTTGCCAGCATAATGGTTATGCAAAGAGACTCTCATGCCTGAGGCTTCAAAGTCCCAGGTTCAATATATATAAATATAAATACACACACACATTTTTTTAATATTTATTTTATTTATTTATTCCCTTTTGTTGCCCTTGTTGTTTTATTGTTGTAGTTATTATTGTTGTTGTCGTTGTTGGATAGGACAGAGAGAAATGGAGAGAAGATAGACACCTGCAGACCTGCTTCACCGCCTGTGAAGCGACTCCCCTGCAGGTGGGGAGCCGGGGTTCGAACCAGGATCCTCATGCCGGTCCTTGTGCTTTGCGCCACCTGTGCTTAACCCGCTGCGCTACAGCCCGACTCCCAACACACACATTTTTTAAAGAGAAGCCTAGATCCTGATTTCAGTCCATTCATTCTCAATTCACCTTTCTTATCCATTAAAAAAAAAAATGGGAGTGGGCGATAGTGCAGCGGGTTAAGTGCAGGTGGTGCAAAGCGCAAGGACCGGTGGAAGAATCCCGGTTGGAGCCTCCAGCTCCCCACCTGTAGGGGAGTTGCTTCACAAGTGGTGAAGCAGGTCTGCAGATGTCTGTCTTTCTCTCCCCTTCTTTGTCTCCCCCATCTCTCTCCATTTCACTCTGTCCTATCCAATGACGACGACATCAATAACAACAATAATAACTACAACAATAAAACAAGGGTAACAAAAGGGAATAAATAAATAAATAAATAAATAAAATTTTTTTTTAAATGACACACTTCAAGTAAATTGAAAAAAGAAGGAAGAAAAAAAGACTGTAGTGGGTTGAGTATATGCTTAGCAGGATTGAGGCCTTGGTTCTGAGACTCCTAGCCTATAACCAGGTAGGGCTCTAATTTCAGTCAGTCTTTCTTTTCATTCTCATAAAATCAATAAATGAATCTTCAAATAGATTTTTAAAAATGTGCAACTTGGGAGTCAGGTGGTAGCGCAGCGGGTTAAGTGCACGTGGCGCAAAGCGCAAGGATCGGCTAAGGATCCTGGTTCAAGCCCCTGGCTCCCCACCTACAGGGGCATCGCTTCACAGGCGGTGAAGCAGGTCTGTAGGTGTATATCTTTCTCTCCCTCTCTCTGTCTTCCCCTCCTCTCTCCATTTCTCTCTGTCCTATCCAACAACGACGACAACAATAATAACTACAACAATAAAAAAAACCAAAAAGGGCAACAAAAGGGAATAAATAAATAAATATTAAATAAATAAATATTTTTTAAAAATGTGCAACTAGCAGAGTGTTTGGGTACTCAATAAATGCTAAGCCTCTGGCACTGTCACCACATACCTAAAGAAAGATTTCTTATATTTACTACTGAAAGGCCTGGCTATACAAGAGCAGTCTTTGTGAAATACGGTATTCAAGTCACTTCATGATGTATTCTAAGATAAACTTTAATCTCAGGAGAATGTAAGACTGAAATTCTAAACTTAGCTTGAGAAACATATTAGTGTAATTTGATAAAGGTAAAACAGATTTGAAATGGAAATTCAAGGTATGACTGCAAAGTGATGACTGTTTTCTTAGGTGTTTGTAGTTCAATCTCATTTCTTCTTCATCATTTCTTATATGTATATCATTTTATGATGATAAAAACAGCTGCCCAAGTAAAAAAAAAAGCAATATAAAAGATTAGTTGCTTTGTGTGAAAACAGAGGAGTGGAAAAATGTTTTCTTTAATTTTTTTCAGTGAAAAGACAAATTTCTTGAATAAATAGTGTTTTAAAAATATAAAGTATCACTCTTGAAACCCCAGTGCTATTTTTCTTCCAGTTACTTATGTTTGGAAATAACACACAAATGGGGTATTTGAATCTGGATGGACCACAGCATATGGAACACTATTTTTCTCAGCTGTGCTTATACCCAGGCAAGGAGATAATTTATCAAGCTACTAATAGGCAGAGGTTCTGAAGTCAACACGCAATCCTTAACATTTATTTTATCAAGTGGGGAGTATTTCTAAAAAGACGTATGTGTGCATAGTTTATCTAATAAGCTAGAATGACACTTATTTCAGTTCTGCCAAATAAAGAGAAATTTCTCTGACTGTGAATGTGATAGTTTCAACTCTCAAAGTGCAAATTTTCTCGGCATTTTCTCTTTATGCTTCCTGGCAGGTCTATCTACCACCAAATCCACCATGCTTGTCAACGCCTTAGCAATAGATCTAATTTACAAAGTGCCTGTGACTTGACCAGAATTCAAGATTAAAAATTAAAACACATACAAATATAAGAGCAAATTTTAGAAGCAGGCAAAAATTTAGAAATGGTCACTAAGTTTAGAGCATAACTTAAATATGGCCCTGGCTTTTAGAAATGCAGAAAGCAGTGATATTTACAAGGTATATTGAAATGAGTAAGCAAAGGGACCTGCATGTCTCAAGGGACTTACATGTGACAGGGTCATTTGGTATGGGGGGCCTGTGGCTTACTTATCAACTGTATAGCTAGCCTAGGGCAAGTCACTTTTAATTTCCTAATTCATTAAATGTGAATAATACCTCTCTTGCAACATTTTCCAAATTTGTGGAACTGGCTAGCCAAGTGCCTGGAGGAAAGAAGGTGCTAGGTAGAGGTTAGTGTTCTCCCTTACCTATAGGTGTTGATCAGGAAAAAAATGTCTGACAGGCTTCATGAGTATAAAATAAAAAAAGGAATAGTAGGTGTCTAAGTATTATTTGGGCACATTTAATTCTTCCCCAGAGGGTGGATGATGTCCTTAGGAAGGGGTTAGTAGTCAGTAAGTAAGCTAGAAGCTTATAAGTAAATTTCATAGACTATGTGAGAAAGGATAATGACCAAGAACACATCTTGTGAGACACAACAGAATTCATGAGAGGTGCGATAAAAAGACCTACAACCTATGTCATACTAACAGTATAATAAGGAGATAAGATGGAGCAGGCTAGAATGTTACTAAGAAAATGTTAAGTCATGATTATGCTCACTCAGGGTTGAGAACTACCTCAGCCTTCAACTGAACACCCATGGTGATACCTAGCCCTGTCCTATGCTGTTTTCATATGTGTTCTACCCAAGAAGTGCAGGTCTTTCAGGAGGCTACAATAGGGTGTATCCTCGTGGAGCAAGAAAGAATTTGCTTTGGGTACCCAGCATCCACCAAGACCCCTGGTAAGGTCCTGATAAGCATGGCAGCACAGAAGGAGGTAGAAGAGAGAGAAGAGCTGAACATGGTGTGACCCCTGGGGGGTTGGATAGCTGTTCTCTGCCCACATGCCCACCTCACCCTCTGTGTATCCATGTGATCTTCTTCCATCTGCTTCTCTATGTATGCTTAAACTTAAAGCAATTTATACAGATGTAACAGATTATGTGATCAGAGATTTCATTTGCTCTGTGAGCCATTTGTTTCATGCAGTAATGCTATTTTAGCAGATTGCTGTAGCAATGAATGTTATGGTCTGTTGGCAAAGTAGAGGCATGAACCCCACCCCTGAGTATGTGGCAGGCACTGTTCCAGCATTTCAATATACAAGCTTTCACTGGCTTCACAGTAACTTAGCCAAGACGGCTGCACTACCCCCATGCTCTAGAGGAAGAACTGTGAAGTTGATTTGTCAAGACTACCTGGAGGAGATGGAGCAGGATGATGGTGAACCCAGCACTGCTCCAACCACTATGCCTTAACTCAGACCAACTGTGCTTCATTTGCATGTTAAAGGAAGGGGCAGTATACTCATATCGTGTTTGTTGGTAGTATTGAGCCCTTGACACTTCAGTTTTAGGGCATCTCTCTGAGGAAGGAAGTCCTTAGCACACCTACATTTATATAGTTGAAACAATCCTTTCTTCTAGGAACTTGGAATTCTCCAGACAAAGGCTAACCATTCCTGGCACAAAAGCAGTAAAACCTGGGATAAGTATAAAGAAGGGTCAGAACAAAGACATGCTTTTAGGACATGGCTTTGATAAGCTCAAGGAAAACAAGACTCTTCAGATATATATATATTATGCCTCCAGGTTTACTGCTAAGTCTTGGTGATGACACTATGAATCTACCACTTCTGGCGGCCATTTTCTTTCTTTTTTCCCCCCCATATTATTCAATAGGGCAGAGAGAAACTGAGAGGGGAGGAGAAGACAGATAAACAGACAGACAGACAGACAGACACACCTGCAAACCTGCTTCACTGCTTGTGAAGAGTCCCTGTTGCAGGTTGGGAGCAGAGGCTCAAACCCGGGTCCTTGCTCAGGTCCTGGCACATGTTTGCTTTACTGCACCACCATCCAACCCAGATTTATATGTGTTTTAAAGTGAAATCCTAGATTCTTAAAGGCTTCATAAGATTTTTTGTATTTGGTTTTACTCTCTTGCCTTTATAGTGAGTAACATCTCCACAATGTTGGTCCCACTGGCACACATACCACTTTCATACAATTTTTTACTTAAATCAGCTCAGCTTTAAAATAATTAAATTATCTTTATCCTGTTTTTAGATTTTATGAAACTGACTCAATAGTCATATTTTTGTCAGCACACTTATCTCTTGAAATAAAGCTAGGTACCAATTAGTCATAAAATACTCTACAGTGCTATGAGTTCTACAGTAAAAACAGGCTCAGCTATTATGAAGCCCTTTTAATAGAGGTTCCTCAAAAAGAAAAATTACAAATATAATTATCATTGAAATTCTACTTCTGAGTTAATATCCAAAGGGAATGAAAACAAAAGTTTTAGTCAACATCTACACTCACGGATTTACTGCTGCATTTTTTAAAATGTTAAGGTATGTAAATAGTCTAAGAAACCAGTTGATGGAACAATAAAGGAGAAGTAAAATATAAATATACACATACACAGCCACACAGTCTGTCCAGTAAAGTGGAAAATACCACCATCACCACTTTACAGGCCTTTCAATATAAACTTAAATTATGTCTGAGATTTTTTTTTAATCTTTATTTTAAGGAAAATTCAGTATGCAGAAATAAGAAATTTTTATTAATTAGAAAGTTAATTATGGGTTGGGGTGTATAGCATAATGGTTATTCATAGACTCTTATGCCTAGTACTCCAAAGTCTCAGGTTCAGTCCCCTGCAACACCCTAAACCAGAGCTGATCAGTGCTCTGGTTTAAAAAAAAAAAAAAAAAAAAGCTAGTTGTTGTATTTATTCTTCAGGAAGACAAGAAGACAGAAATACTTTGCATACCTAAAGTGAGTGACCTCAGAAGGCCCATGGATCCCTTCAAGTTCACTGGGGATTGGAGAAGGATTAGATTTAGGCTCCTTCTTCCCTCTGTTCCTCACAGTAGCTTCAAGCTCATCTGCCTCCAACAGTGCCTTTCCTTAGCCGATATTCTTTGAACAAAGGTCTCCCTTTGCTACAAAGAAATCTGGAAGCCACTCATGATATACAATTTCTTCACATTTTGTTGGGCAAATTGAGGCTCAGAAAAGTCAAAAGATTTAATGTCACTCAGTAAACTGAAGCAGAATTCAAGTTTAAAAAGTCAGCATCAAGAGGGCCATGGAGGTAAAATGATACCTATGCAAAACAAGACTTTCAGTGGGTTGGGTGGTGGCACACCTGGTTGAGCACACATGCTACAATGTGCAGGGATCTAGGTTCAAGCTCACAGTCCCCACCTGCAAGGGGAAAGCTTTGCAAATGGTGAAGCAGGGCTGCAGGTGTCTCTCGGTCTCTCTCCCTCTCAACCTACCCCTTCTCCATTTCTAACTATCTCTATCCAATAACTAAATAAAGATAAAAATATTACCAAAAAAAGACTTTCATACCTGAGGCTTCAAAGTCCCAGTGTCACTGCCCTGTGTCACCATAAGCCAGAGCTGAGCAGTACTCTGGGTTCACTCAGTCTCTCTGTATATTTCTTTCTCATTCATTAAAATAAAGAAAATAACAAACAAACAAGCAAAAGCTCAATATCCAGATGACCAATGTGGTGTTTATCTGACTAAGAACATCTTGCTGCAGTCATATACCAGTGACCCTGTTGGACATCATTACATCAATGCCCTCATTTAAGTTCAAAAATAAAGTTGTGTGGCATATTAATTCCTTGATGAGGAGATGGTGGCCAACACTATTTAAGGAAGCATTATAAGTCAACATAAATAATTCAGAAATATAATGAGGTCATTATTTTGGAAAGTGTGATGTCAGCAAATAGCATTCATTACCTCTTCCCGAAAAGTTGTATAAGTCAAATAATGCTCAAAAGAGATTAGGAAACCTTACTAACAATAATAGAAACAATCATTAAAAACAGCATTAATAACAACAGCACACAAGCGGTGAAACAGGTCTGCAGGTGTCTGTCTTTCTCTCCCTCTCTCTGTCTTCCCCTCCTCTCTCCATTTCTTTCTGTCCTATCCAACAACGACAACAATAATAACTACAACAATAAAACAACAAGGGCAACAAAAAGGAATAAATAAATAAAAATAAATATTAAAAAAATAACAACAGCAATAGGTATAATGTATTCTTTTTTTTATTTTTTTTAAAATTTATTTTATTTATTTATTCCCTTTTGTTGCCTTGTTGTTTTTTTTATTGTTGTAGTTATTATTGTTGTTGTCGTCGTTGTTGGATAGGACAGAGAGAAATGGAGAGAGGAGGGGAAGACAGAGAGGAGGAGAGAAAGACACCTGCAGACCTGCTTCACCGCCTGTGAAGCGACTCCCCTGCAGGTGGGGAGCCGGGGTTCGAACCGGGATCCTTATGCCGGTCCTTGTGCTTTGCGCCACCTGCGCTTAACCCGCTGCGCTACAGCCCGACTCCCGGTATAATGTATTCTAATTGCATACAAGACAACAATGTTTTATATGCACTGAGAAAAAAGGTTACATGTAGCATAAGCAATATTCTTCACTGAGCCTCTTATAGATAAGAACAATAACCTAATGTCCATGGGTAGGGGTGAACCAGAATCTTAGTTTGCCTGGTATTAAGGGTTCCCCAGGGTACAGTAATATACAGTGGTAAGAGTAGGAAAATCCGCAGCAACCTGCAGTACTTGCTTATCTTCCCTGTGGGGCTGGTAGTTGGCAGGAACATCAAGTCTACCTGAATTTACCAACCACGACTTCCTTCTATGGGGTATTTTTGCTGCAGTGACTATGGTCCTGATATTCATATATTTATTTAAAGAAGAATGTGATTCACATATTACAAATAAAGATATTAATATGTAGCTTCACACAGGCATGCATGCACACACATGAAGAACTGTGTAATGTTACAGCCTCCATTACTCCAGAAGAGAAAAGAAGGAATGCTTACCTTGACCTCAAATTCGAAGTGTTCATCCTTTCCTTGCCCACAAAGAACGTAGCGTGGGATACTAATTTTAATTGGGTCCTTTAGGTCTTCTGGATTTGCTCCCAAAGAACGAGAAACCATCCGCTATCAAAGGCATATCAGATAAGGAGAACAAAGAGAAATCAAGATCATTCTGCTGAAAATACCCTGCTTGGGCAGGCAAAAGAAAATGTGTTTCAGGTAAAGCAAAGAGCATCAAACTGGGAGTTTATTTAGAAAAATGGTGCTTTCCTTTGAAAACGAAATGCTAAATCTCTCTCACACAACAAAAGAACATTTTTTTAGGTATATCAGTCTAAGAAGTTAAAGCACAAGCACTTCAAAATGTTGCTTGGCTTTGAAGTCCCAACCAATTTATAGAAACAAGTGAAACAAAGGGCAGATTACATATACTGAGTTAAAAAAGAAAATCAGTGTGAATCCGATTCCTTTCTGAAAATTCCTTATTCTCTGACAAGCTTCTTTCTTCTTCATAGACTATCAGATTACTACACATAATGTTCCCAAATCAAGAAATTTTGTTCAAAATTAGAACACTGTGAACTTATAGGTGTTTTTTTTATCAATATACATATTGATAAAAGACTAGTATAGAAACATTTTTTAACCAAAATTAAAATAAAATCCAAATATTTTCTGTACATTCCATTTGATTAATAACCAAATCGGCTCTGACAAATAATTATTTTCTAAATGATAGAAATCCAGTGAGGATGAGAAGAGGTATCAGGAAAAAAATCTTCAAAATGAATTCTCAGGACCAGGCAACGATGCTTCTGCTTAAGCACACATAATACAGTGTGCAAGGACCTGGGTTCGAGCCCCTGGTCTCCATCTGTAGAGTGGTGAAACAGGGCTACAGGTGTCTTTCTGTCTCTTTCCTGCTCCATCTCCCACTCCCCTTTCATCTTGTCTCAATCCAATAATAAATAAAGATATTAAAAAAATGAATTCTCTTGATTGTGAACAGGAGATATTATCAGATATGAGGACAAAGACTGTGAGTTTCAAATAATTTGACAGAGATATGGAGTAGAGCGGGAATTTGAACATAGGTTAATCTGAAGCCTACTTAAGTCACTATGCCATACTGATATCATGAAGTTTTAAAATAATTTCATCCAGGGAGTTGGATGGTAGCACATCGGTTTAAGCGCACATGGCGCAAAGTGCAAGGACCGGCATAAAGAACCAGGTATGAGCCCCCGGCTCCCCACCTGCAAGGGAGTTGCCTCACAGGTGGTGAAACAGGTCTACAGGTGTCTTTCTCCCCCCCCCCCGTTTTCTCCTCCTCTCTCCATTTCTTTCTGTCCTAAAAAGAAAAAATGATAATTTAATCCACCTGAGATGAATTCAGGTACCGAGCATACACAGAATTTAAGAAGATGGAAGCTCCATGATAATGCTGTAAAACCCACTTATTTGACTGAAAAGAAAATAGTAGGCAATGGGATTTCTTCTTGGGCAGAAAGGAGCCTGAGTCAAATTCTCAGGTGTAACATGAAAGGTCTAACCTAGTTATGTGTTTGGAAATGCAAACTTTCTTAATAAGACAGAAGTGTATAATTAGTTACACAGTATTGCTTAAAAATTTGGCATGCTATAACATTACAAAGATTTTGAGAGCATCTTAATTTTTCCCTGCATAGCTGGTTACCCAAAACAAGATTCACTAATTATATCTCACTAGTATACTTATTTAGCTGTTTCTGATGTTAATACCCATAACAAACATTCTTTATAAATTTCTCAATATAACAAAAATATTCTTCATAAATTTCTCAATATTTTCATAGGTAAAGACCTTTCAATTCACTGACCATGTATTTCCAAGTTTACTTTAAATGTACACACTTTCTCAAGCTTGGGATATTTATCTACCTTAAGGTCAAAAGACACAGAAACACATTTTGTGGTTTTATTTATTTTTAAAGAACACATTAAATGTTAAGTAATGTCTATGACCTGCAAATGCCATAGTTTAGCAATGAAGATCTAGTTCTGCTAAGCCTTGTTCCTTCCACATCAAAATATCTAAATAACTGACTTTTTCAAGCAGGAGGGATAATCACTTTTTCAGATCTCACACAATCACTTTGCAAATCAAATATACTGCAGTGTGTGTGTGTGTGTGTGTGTGTGTGTGTGTGTGTGTGTGTGTGTGTGTGTGTGTGTGTGTTGCAGTTTGAGGGGTAGGGAGACACTGTAACTTGGAGCAATCTTAACTGTTGCTGTAGGATTTTAATCAGTAACCAGCAGCCAAGTAACAGCAATACTAATTGAGAAGGAAAGACTCACTCGTATCCTACTTGATGGTGAATCAGGATCTTCCCTACTGGTTAGATTATAAAAACCCAGCACTGTAGCTAATCTTGTTATGGGACAATTTCTATACAGGTAGAGGTTTTGTGTATGGTGACAAAAATGAAGGAGTTAGGAAAGAAAACAACTGGACATTTTTCCTTTGATCTACTAGAGGCAGACATGATAAAATTCAAACATGGAGAAAAAAAAAAAAACTTGCTGAACGATCACCCGTAGCATACTTTCAAATCCATCTTCTAGGCTGTGGTTACTGTAGATGCATATGTATCCAACACACATAATGAAGCTCTGGAAACAAAAGTCGCTTTTTCTTCACAATTTTTTTTAGGGAAGACCTCTATTTGTAAACCTGAGTTTTTCAGGACCACAAGTATTATAGGTTTTTAAAAAGGAATGATGACAATATCAGAAGTATAATATGCTTAGTTTTGAAGTACAGTTGTTACCTATCCTTTCTGTACCTCAGCTTTTTCATGTCTTTAAAAACAGACATTGATATCTACCAAATATTTGGCAAGAAACCAACTATGAGCATGGCAGTGTCCTGTATTGTGGGATTTCCAGTTAAAGACAAATTGTAACAGGTAAACTAATGATTACAGCATAATCAGAAAGACGTTATGGGTTTCGGAGTGATTTAAAAAAACTGTAAATATCTAGCTATCTACCTATCTTTATCTATTTGTTGTAAATTTCATTGAGGAAGACCTACAGCTGAAACTATGCAGAGATATTCTGATAGCTAAGCAAAGGACGTCAAACTTAAACTTTGTACATGTCTTTACTTACAGACACCTCTAAGTTGCACCAACACTGATATCTTGGGTTAAGCACCAACTGCATGCTGCACAGAGCCAGATCCTGGGAATACAAAGTAACTTCCACCGAAGTATAATATCCTACACTATCTTGCCTCAACTGTATTTTGAACATTTTTCACTTTAGGTGAATTCCAAACTTACTAAATTATTTCTTTCTGTGATTTCTTTTCAAAAAACTTTTTTTACTGGTTTATGGTGGTGGGTGGGGAGAATCACTGTATCACTCTAGCACATAGGATACTAGGATGAAACTTAAAATTGTATGTTTAAGAGTCCAAAGTTTTATCTCTTGTGCTACACTTGGACCATAGAAAATCTGTTCTTAACTTTCTAATTTTATTTTTTAAATTTTTTAATATTTATTATTTTTCCCTTTTGTTGTCCTTGTTTTATCATTGTTGTATGTTATTATTGTTGTTGTTATTGATGTCGTCGTTGTTAGGACAGAGAGACATGTATAGAGGTGGGGAAGACAAAGAGGGGGAGAGAAAGACACCTGCAGACCTGCTTCACTACCTGTGAAGCGACTCCCCTGCAGGTGGGGAGCCGGGGGCTCGAACCGGGATCCTTATTGGTCCTTGTGCTTTGCGCCACGTGTGTTTAACCTGCTGCGCTACTGCCTGACTCCCAACTTTCTAATTTTATAAGTGAATTTGGTTAAGACCATAAATAAATTCTGCAAACTTGATGACCATTTGAAGATTTCAAATGTCTAAAGATGCATATTTATGAAAGCAATCCCTAATAAAAATAAATATGGTTAAAACTCATGTTCATAAATGCTTTAAAGATTAAAAAAATTTTCCTTTAATGTGACAGGGAATATGAACCAAGTAGAGGTCCATTACCTGAGAGGATTTGAACCTTGTGGTATTTATATAGCCCACTTCTGCATACCAGTACTATCAGCTGTGCTCAAGAAAAACTTCTAGATGGGATAAAAGAGCCAAAATGACATTAGAAATATTGTGTCAATTACCCACTATAATCCATGAGCAGTTTTCGGCAACTGATTTTATAATAAATAGATATTTAATATAATAAAATATAACTGCAAAATGAGCTAGGGATCTAGTTAATTTGAGATACCTAAGCAAAATTATAAATAGATATACGGATAAAATCAAAAGATCATGTGCTTCCATCAACTGGCTGCAATGTAAGTTCAGAAACTACTTTCTGAACCCAATTTCATGAGAAACAGAATTTGCAGGCTACTGTGTAAAAGGTTCCTAATATCCTCATAAATTTCAATTATGTTGAACAAGAATGACAATGGACATGGAAGTCTCCTATTTATTTTTTTCTCTGAAAGTAACTGCATTCTTAACATACTGAAGCTTACACTAAACAAGGAAACATGCATTGTATCATATTACATCCCATTATGTATGGAAGCTTTAAAATTTCTATGGAATTATTTATTTTAAAAGCAGTCATGAAGTCTATTCATATGTCAAAAAAGATCGATTTGCAAAGGGAAGTCAGTGACAGCACAATCATAGGCAGAAAACATAAAAGGATGTTTGTTCAAAGCCTTTCTTTCTTTCTTTCTTTCTTTCTTTCTTTCTTTCTTTCTTTCTTTCTTTCTTTTTTTTTTTTTGCCTCCAGGGTTATTGCTGGGGTTTGGTGCCTGCACCAGGAATCCATTGCTGCTGAGGCTATTTTTTTTCCCTTTTGTTGTCCTTGTTTAATGCTGTTTTGGTTATTATTGTTGTTATTTTTGCTGTCATCATTATTGGATAGGACAGAGAGAAGTGGAGAGAGGAGGGGAAGACAGAGAGGAGGAGAGAAAGACACCTGCAGACCTGCTTCACCATTTGTTAAGCAACCCCCCTGCAGGTAGGGAGCCAGGGTCTCTGGATCCTTATGCCAGTACTTGCACTTTGCACTACCTGCACTTAACCCGCTGCACTACTACCCAACCCCCTGTTCAAAGCACTTCTTGTAGCAGATCTTGGATGGGTGAATGTGGAGGACATTTTAAGAAAATGGTTTTATTTAGAAATCAAAGGTTGTGCCCCAGGAGGTGGCACAATGGCTAAGACACTGGACTCTCAAACATGAGTTCCTGAGTTCAATTCTCAGCAGCACATGTACCAGAGTGATGTCTGGTTCTTTCTCTCTCTCTCCTATCTTTCTCATTAATAAACAAAATCTTTAAAAAAAAAAAAAGAAATCAAAGGTCAAGAAAAAGTACATAGCAATTTCCATTATATTTCTATACAGGTAAGATTTATCTTTAAAATAAAATGCAAAGATATGGGGTGGGGCCAAGATGGCAACTTGGAAACAACAGCTGGCATGAGCTCCAAACAGAAGCATCTTAAAGCCTGGGATTCTCTTGATAGGGTGGGGTACCGGGCCATCTGTAGGAGGGTGAACAAGGGGTGGAAAGGATGACATCAAAAAAGAGTCCTATAACCCACTCTTGGGCTGGCAAACAGAGGCCAAAAGGAAAAAGTTAAATCTTTTGGGCTTATTTCTAAACTCACTGCTCCCCTAACCAGAAATAGCCCCCACAAGCTGGGCAGCCTGTCCTAGCAGGCTTCCTGCTGAGCAATTTTCTTTACCAAGATTCCTGGTTCACCAGGGGTGTCATTCCAAGCCTTTTTCTTTTTATTTTCCTTCTCCTTTTTTTTCTGGGAGGCTGGAGCTCTATTTGAGTGACAAAAACCTGACCACTTAGAGCCTCAGCCCTATCTGGGAAAGTCTACCTAGAGGGTTTTTGCCTACAGCCAATCCAGAGCAGTCCAAGCAACAGACTGACTGTTAGGGTTTCTTACTCTATTTTATTTTATTATTATTACTATTATTATATACATGTATCCCTTTTCCCTCCTCCTTCCTCAGGATGAGCAAAATTAACTATTGTTTTTTCAATTGATAGGTAACTGGGTGTCCTATCCATTGTGAGAAGAACCTGTTTCTCTCCCCCTCTTCCTTCCTTCCACTTTCCTTTTCCTCTCCTAATTTAAAAAAAAAAAAAAAAAACTCTTTCCTTCACTGCTTTTTTAAAAAAAATTTATTTCTTTCCTCTTTTTCTTTTCTTCCTTCTTTTGCTTTCTGAATTCATTGATACTCGTTTAGGAATTATTTTGTGGAATAAATAACTCGGAGTGGACTCTGTGTGTGTGTGTGCATGTCTCTATTTTCTAGTTCCCTTTCTCCTCTTACTATCCCTAGAATTTACAGTGGACAGTAGATTTGCATAATTGTCTATTGTTGCTTTCCCTTTTGTTCTTTCTCCTTCTTTTTCTTTTGGTTGCTATTTTTTCTTGAACTGGTGGTGCTGTTTGGCTAACCAGTATTGGTTGGACTACATCAACCCTTCCTACAGTTGCTATTGTTGTAATTTCTGATGTTGGTGACTGATTTATGAAAGGTTTTTAGTATAGTGTGGCTTGTACTCAAAACACAACAAAAGAACGACAGAACAGAAAAATAAAAACCACTATCAATAAAAAAAAAAAAGGTTAAATCTAGAGCAAATAAAACTGCTACCACAATGAATCAGGACAGGAGCACAGAAGAAATTCCAAATCAGTCAGAAGTAGCCATAGATAAGAAAAGTATGCAAGCAATAATAAACATAATAATCACAGAAATGGAAACAACAATGGAGGTAAGATCTATCAGAATTAGGGAAACAAAAAATGAGACCCTCAAGGAAAATACTTGCTACTTCGAGGTAATTAGAGAACTGAAAGCTGAAATAGCTGAGCTAACAGGCAGAACAAGCTAATACTATAAATGAACTGAAAGAAGCTGAAGGAAGGGAAAGCAGACTAACAGAAGCAGAAAACAGAATTAGCCAGACAGAGAATGAGTTAGAGAAAACAAAGAAAGAGGTAAAAAGCTCAAAAAGAGATTGAGAAACACTAAAAACAATAATAGAGACATATGGAATCATCACAAAAAAGTATAATTAGCCTACCAGAGGAAGAAAGAGAGGAAGGGGAATTAAATATTCTTGAGGAAATAATAGAAGAAAACTTTAAAGACCTAAACAACAGAAAGAACATTAATATCCAAGAGGCCCAGAGAGTCCAAACAGAATTAACCCAGAGCTGAAGACACCAAGGCACATCACAGTTACAATGAAAAGAAGTAAGTATAAAGAAAGGATCCTAAATGCTGTAAGAGAAAAAGAAAAAGGCACATACAAAGGAAAACACATAAGACTATTAGCAAATTTCTCCACTCAAACTCTAACAGCCAGAAGAGAATGGCAAGATAACTATCGAGACCTCAATGAAAAAGGATTTGAAAGGAGGATATGTCCTGCTACACTTTCATTCAAACTAGATGGAGGGATCAAAACCTTCTCAGACAAGCAACAGTAAAAGGAGGCAACCTTCACCAAGCCTGCCCTGAAAGAGGTTCTAAAAAACATCTTATAAACAAGAACATCACCATACTACTTGCTATATATCAGAGAACATAAAAAATTATTGATAATGGTACTACAGTACATTAAATCCATAATATCAATAAATATCAATGGCTTAAACTTGTCTATTAAAAGGCACAGAGTGAGAGGATGGATCAGAAAATACAAGTCAACCATATGCTGTGTGCAAGAATCCCACCTGACCCAACAAGACAAATACAGACTTAAAGTGAAAGAATGGAAAACTATCATGCAGGCATATGGACCACAAAAAAAGGCAGGGACAGCCATTCTCATCTCTGATACCATAGACATTAAATTAAATAAAATAATGAAAGTTAGGCAAGGCCATTACATAATGATCAGAGGATTAATCAACCAAGAAGATTTAACAATTATTAACATCTATGCACCCAATGAGGGACCTTCTAAAAACATCAAACACCTACTGAAAGAACTACAAAAATACATCAATAGTAATACAATAATAGTTAGGGACTTTAAAATCCCACTCTCACACTTAGATCAATGAAGCAGAGAATCAACAAAGAAACAAGAGAATTAAATGAATAGATGGACAGACTAGACCTCCTGGACATTTTCAGAGTTCTTCACCCCCCAAAATTGGAATACACATTCATGTAAAACCACACAGCACATAGTCAAGGATAGACCACATGTAAGGCCACAAAGATAGCATCAACAAATTCAAGAGCATTGACATCATCCCAAGTGTCTTCTAAGACCACAGTAGAGTAAAACTAACGTGCAACAACAAACAGAAAATTACTAAAAGTCACAAAATTTGGAAACTCAGCAACATGCTGTTTAAGAGCCACTGGGTCAGAGAGGCATTCATGGAAGAAATTCAAATGTTCCTAGAAACAAATGAAAATGAAGACACAAGCTATCAAAATATTTGGGACACAGTTAAAGCAGTACTGAGAGGGAACTCATCGCCATACAAGCACACATTAGAGAACATGAAAAAGCTCAAATAAACGACCTTACTGCATGCCTTAAGGACTTAGAGGAAGAGGAACAGAGGAACCCTAAAGCAACCCGAAGGACGGAAATCACTAAACTTAGAGCAGAAATAAACAACATCGAAAATAAAGAACCATACAAAAGATCAATGAAGCCAAATGTTGGTTCTTTGAAAAATTAAATAAGATTGACAAACCCCTAGCCAGACTCACTAAAAAAAAAGGGGGGGGGGAGGAGAAGACTCAAATAAATAGAATTGTAAATGATAGAGGAGATATCACAACTGACACCACAGAAATCCAGAAAAATCATTTGAAACTTCTATAAAGCATTATATGCTACGAAGCTAGAGAATCTGGAAGAATTTCTAGATACATATGCCCTTCCTAAACTGAACCAAGAAGAACTACAAAACCTAAATGCACCAATCACAAAGAAATAAAAACAGCTATTGAGAATCTCCCCAACAACAAAAATCCTGGAGCAGATGGCTTTACAAATGAATTCTACAAAACCTTCAGGAAACAGTTAATACCTATACTTCTAAAGCTCTTACCCAAGATCAAGAAACTGGAATATTACCTTCCACCTTCTATGAAGCTAACATCACCCTGATACCAAAAACAGATAGGGACACAACAAAAAAGGAAATCTACAGACCAATATCTCTGATGAACATAAATGCCAAAATATTAAACAAGATCCTGGCCAACCAGATACAGCAGTGTATCAAAAAGATTGTTCATCACAACCAAATGGGATTTATCCCAGGAATGCAAGTCTGGTTCAACACAGGTAAGTCAATCAATGTCGTTCACCTCATAAATAAAAGCAAGACCAAAAGCCACAGGATTATCTCAATAGATGCTGAGAAAGCCCTTGACAAAATCCAACACCTACTCATGCTCAAAACACTACAAAAAAGGGGAATAGACGGGAAATTCCTCAAGACACTGTAATCCATATATAGCAAACCTACAGCCAACATCATACTCAATAGACAGAAGCTGAAAGCATTTCCCCTCAGATCGGGGAATAGACAGGGCTGTACATTATCATCATGACTCTTCAACATAGTATTAGAAGTTCTTGCCATAGCAATCAGGCAAGAGAAAGAAATGAAAGGAATATTGGAAGGGAAGAAGTCAAGCTCTTACTGTTTGCAGATGATATGATAATATACATAGAAAAACCTAAAGAATCCAGCAGAAAACTCCTGGAAGTTATTAGGCAATATAGCATGGTGTCAGGCTACAAAATCAATGTATAAAAATCAGTGGCATTTCTTTATGCAAACACTAAATCTGAAGAAGAGGATATCCAGAAATCACTCTCATTCATTGTTGCAGCAAAGTCAATAAAATACCTAGGAATAAAGCTGACCAAAGAAGTGAAAGACTTGTATACTGAAAACTACGACTCACTACTCAAGGAAAACAGAAAATGATACCAAGAAATGGAAAGACACACCATGTTCATGGATTGGAAGAATTAATATCATCAAAATGAGTATTCTCCCTAGAACCATATACAAATTTAATGTTTTACCCATCAAAGTTCCACCAAGTTTCTTTAAGAGAATAGAACAAAAATTACAATCATTTATCTGGAACTAGAAAACACCTAGAATCACCAAACCATCTTGAGGAAAGGAAACAAATATGGAGGCATCACACTCCCTGATCTCAAACTATATTATAAGGCCATTATCATCAAAACAGCCTGGTACTGGGACCAAAATAGGCCCACAGACCAATGAAACAGAACTGAAATCCCAGAACTAAACCTCAACACCTATAGACACATCTAATGTTTAATAAAGGGGCCCAAAATATTAAATGGAAGAAGGAGGCTCTGTACAATAAATGGTGCTGGAAAAACTGGGTTGAAACATGTAGAAGAATGAAACTGAACCACTTTATCTCACCAGAAACAAAAATCAACTCCAAATGGATCAAGGACCTGGATGTTAGATCATTTTGCTACATTTAATGCATTAATATGTTATATTTTGTTTTTAATTGTCTCCAGATAATTTTAAAGTTTCTTCTTGATTTCTTTTTTGACCCATCAGTTACTCAAAAGTATGTTATTTAACTTCCACCAGTTTGTGTATTTTGGAAAAAAAGTTTATATCCTTTGTCACTTCTTAAATTACTTTCTAGTTTTGTTTTAGTATGGCCAGAAAAGATACTTTGCATAGTTTTAATCTTAAATTTGTTATACCTTGTTTTTTGAGTCTACTGCAATCTGTTCTGGAGAAAGTTCTACGTACACTTGAGGGAACTTGTTGAACTTTATCTGTTAGGTTTATTCAGACTGTGGGTAAATTAAATATTTTTATTTAATGTTTTTAATTTCCTTTAAAATTTTTAACTTAAATCCCATATTGTCTGATATAAGTAAATAAATTTCTACCCTTATTTATTATCTATACAGAATAGTTTTCCCCTATCTCTTCATTTTCCCTTAGGATAGAACTGTTATAAGCATGTGATTGTTGAATTCCACAAAGAACTTTATTAAAAAATAAATGTTCATCTAAGTATTAAAAATCTTCTTGATCCCTGACCTAAATAAAAATAAAAATAAAAGATTTGAAGATATTTTTCTGAAATAATGTCCTATGCTAATAAGTAGAACTTTTTTTCAATGATTGGTGAAAACCTACAGTCAATTTTTCAGTCAAAAAGAAGCAGACAGAACATAGGCTACATGTCAAATATTCAGATTAGAATATTCTCTTCCTACTCAAGCTGTTTCCTTCAAAGAGAGCAAATTAAGAAAATTAATAGGAAGTGGTATTAATATTCACTCAGATCACTGTCAGCTCTACAGAGAGCATGGAGTGGACCAAATCTACAGGGAATCATCAACATTCTTCCCTAAACACTCTAATTACACACCAGATGGCAGAATTTAGTGTTCGCTTTGGCTATGACAAGGTCAGACCTAAGGACTGCAGTTCAATCTCTTAGAGTTGTAGATACAAGTTTTGCTTTGAAAGTACAGGCTAACCATTCCTGCCCCCCCCCACCCCACTACACCACCTCTTAGACTACATGAATGCTTTATTCAATTTTGATTTTAGAAGTCAACTTGGTTTAGAATAAACAAAGCTAGTATTTTTCTTTCTCCATTCCCAGCATAACACACATATTTAATTCCTCTTTTACCCAAACAGACATGCCACAGTGAGTTATAATAGGAGCTATTATGTAATATTTACTTACTGTATACCCAGGCATATTATGTCCCAGAAATTTTTTTAAAAGGGGGAGGAGGCCTGAAGCAGAGATAGCAATGAACTGTAAACATTCTCAAACGTATGTCATTTTCTAAGAAGTAAGGAATAAAAGTAACTTTTCAATTATGAATATAGAAAAGAGCCAAGCCAAGTTTTTCTTCCTTTCCAGAAGGTAAAGTTTGCCTATATGGCATAAAGGTCCTTCGTTCTAACACTGCACTATATGTGAAAGCTTAATACATAAAACTGAACTACGTTTTGCCATGACATGTGGACATACATGCTACATGTACACCCTGTCCACTCTTATCAATATGAGAGAAAAAAGACTGACAAGAAGAAATGTTATTTTTAATTAAAAATGAGTTTATAATGCTCACATCAGTACCAGAAATAACAGTTTTCAAATATAAAAGACTGTCTTTAATGTTGATACTTCCCTTTAAGGATAAATTACTCAGAAAATGACAAACTGTATCGGATATAAGTGTTTGTGAACTTTATTATACAACCTTAGTGTCCTTGGGGAAATTCCAAAGGTTTGGTTAACATTTAGAATCCACAACTCTAATAAGAATAGATTATTTTATCCATCGAAATCTGAGTTGATCAACATTTTTTTTCAGGGTTTAGAAATACTGGATCTGTTATGTCACCATTTTTCTCTAAATTATGAAAGACTAGTTCCTTTATCTGGATAAGACATCAAGTGAACAATGTTAGAAAAGACTAAATAGTGGATCTACTATTGAGAACATAGTCTACTAATTGAGAATATGGCAATAATAGTTAAGTGGATTTCATTACCAAAGATGAACATGGATGGTTTAGCACAGATGGGAGAGAAAATCGGTATTCTCACTTCCATTTCTGCAAAGCAGTACTGCTTTTGTACTTGGTTAGCTACAAAAGCACTAATTTCTACATGATATTTGCTGATGTCATAATGGTTATGCAAAGATGCCCTCATGCCTGAGGCACCAAAGTCTCAGGTTCAGTCTTCCACACCATCATAAGTCAGAGCTGATCAGTGCTGTGGTAAAAGGAAGAAAAAATATAACAATAGAAAAGTTTTGTTTTGAACTAAGCTAAATACCTCTCATTTTCTCTCTGTCTCTATCAACAAAAAATGAGGGAGAAGTAAGGAAAAATAGCATATTATCTAACCTTCTAGCTAATGGAAGAACACTTAGTATGTAAGATTATCTGTGCTACATCCCCACTACAGTTGTGTTCAAACTTTAGTAATTAAAAATACAGAAAGAAAAAAAAAAAGTCAGGTTCTTTTAAGGTAACAGCAGAATTGCAATGACATTTGTAATGTAATTCTTAGGAAAACTAAAATAATCATAAAATTTAATCTTTAAAACTAAACAGAAAATTCTAGTCTGATCAAGAAAAAATTTAAAGTCAAGAAATAATCAACTTTAATAAACATTTATGAATATTTAATCCTAGCATAATCATTCCATGACAGGAAGTCAATAAATCTCCTTATAGTAAAGAATGACTGACTAGGTGGTGACTCTGGTATTAAGGAAAGAGCATATATTGTGGAGCAAGATCTGAACTTGAATTCCAATTCTAAGTAAAGCGGGGCTTTTTAAGTTAAATTCTTAAATATGCAATGAAGATGAATATAACATTGATAGGTCATTCAACATTGTTCATATCAGGAGGATTATAGCATAATGCGAAAACAACAGTACATGGTAATGGATACTATACTGTAAGCCACAATGTAAATGATGGTTGGAAAAGTTATTCCTAGAATCTACTGTGTTGACAAAGATTATAATCATATATAGAAAAAATATAGAGGAATTCATTTGTCATAGAGTCTCTTCACCAACCAGCTTATTTAGGTCCATTCCCCACAAAGAAATCTTTAACAAATCAAAGGGTGCATCCTTTATAGATGACTGGGTAGTGGTTTCATATGTTATAAGAAACAGAGGAAGAGGCCAAGAAAAAAATGGAGGAGGTTAAGAGTGACATTCATATAATACAAACTATGGAACAGTACTGTTTGATTTTGCTAAAGAAGTAACCAGAGACTGAAGGTCTCTGCTGTTGGAGATCACAACATAGAAAAGTACAAAAAGAATGATCTAAAAGAATGGTTCAAAATGAATGAACTGCTGCAGTGATACATAGTGATCAGCTCATTCAAGGAAAGACCAAGCAGAGTGTAGTGAAAACTAGCTGAAATATTTTGTTGTTCTTTCTCTTTCTTTCTTTCTTTCTTTCTTTCTTTCTTTCTTTCTTTCTTTCTTTCTTTCTCTTTCTTTCTTTCTTTCTTCTCTCTCTCTCTCTCTCTCTTTCTAATATTTATTTATTCATTTCTGTTGCCCTTGTTATATTGTTGTAGTTATTATTGTTGTTGATGTCATCTTTGTTAGATAGGACAGAGAGAAATGGAGAGAGGATGGGAAGACAGAGAGGGGGAGAGAAAGACAAGACACCTGTAGATCTGCTTCACCCCTTGTGAAGCGACCCTCCTGCAGGTGGGGAGCCGTGGGCTTGAACTGGGATCCTTACGCTGGTCCTTGTTGTTGTTTTCTTATGGTCCTATATAAGTTCTTCCCACTTCTTAAAAATTTCTATAGAGACAAGTCCTCTATATCAATAGCTTTGAGAATTAAGACATAGTGTATTTATGGTAGACTGAATTAGTTCTAATAGTAGATGATAACCAGTTTTGTCATGGTTTCTAATTGAATGGAGTATATTTCATTGACTCTTGACTTGAACTTGTCTGTGGCCTTTGTTGGCCATTATGTTAGCAGAGATATTGCAAGGTTGCCCTCCTGTGCTTCTGTAATCATTGTGAAGAGCACAACCTCTTCAGTACAGATTGCAAACTGAGGCATGTAGGAAAGAAAGATCAACCCTACCTGAGCGGCTGATAGCCTGTAGCCTGCAGGAGCACCATCTCAAACTACATGCAAAGCATCAATGAGATATAAAAGTTGTTTTTATATCTTTCTCTCCTCCACTCTGTCTTCCCCTCCTCTCTCCATTTCTCTCTGTCCTATCCAACAATGACAACAACAATAATAACTACAACAATAAAACAACAAGGGCAACAAAAGGGAATAAATAAATAAAATAAATATAAAAAAAATAAAAAAAAAACCTAGAAGTTTAAAAAAAAATTTTTTAAAAAAAAGTTGTTTTTATGTCACTGAAATGTAAGCGTTGTTCGATAGTTAGAAGTTGGTGACTGACACAACATGAGTTACAAATACAGCTGAATAAATGATGCAGAAGGTATAGTGGTTGTGCACACACTTCACTATGTACAACGACCTAACTTTAAACTCCTGTATGTCGCGGGTGGGGTGGGGGTGGTTCATGAGTGGTGAAGCAGATGCTGCAGGTACATCTTTCTCTCCCTCTCCACTTCTCCTTTCTCTCTCAATTTATCTCTGTCTTCTCAAGTAAAAGGAAAATGAAAAATGACCACCTGGAGTGATGGATTTGACTGGAGGCACTAACCCCAGTGATAACTCTGGTGGCAATAAAAAATAAATTAAAAAAGTTGAAAATGAAGCAGTGTATGTTGGAGACTATCTAAATAAACAAAATGATATCATTAGAAAATGGCCAGCTGAATAAATGTGCTTAATCATCAAAGATGCACTAAAACAAGTACTCTATCGGAGATCTAAATCATCTAGGGAATCATTTTTTTAAATCACTATTGTAATTACTATTATTAGAAGACATAAGTATTTTCCAAAGAAATGGAGAGACAAGCTGCTTTGAAATAATATTTTTCACAAAGATTAAATAAGTCCATCCTGCAAACACAAGCCTATACAATAAACAGTTGTCAGTAAAATACATTTCAATTAAATTTGGATGAAATCACTCAGAAAAACTCAGAGAGGTAATGCCCCAAATGTCTCACAATACAAATGTTTATCCCTACATTGCAGCAATTAAAAAAATTCCATAAAAGAAAGTATTTACAAAACTCATATTTTTCTGGTGAAAGAATTTCTTACAACTGAGGAAATGTTGCATTAGTCTGGCTGCTGAGATTCATATCTGCTCCCCACTATGTGAGAGTCATGGGCTCACAACTTTCAGTGAGAGAACCAGTGGAGACATAAGGAAGTTATGACGTTAAAGTCACAGTGGATAATGGCACAAACACTACTCTACCAACTGCTGCACAACTATGGCAACCTTAATACTTCATGGGTAGTGAATCAAATTTTCCTGCCATAGTTGATTACAAGGTTAAAGCAGGCTCAGGTGAGAGAAATGACACGTAACCCTGGATTGCCAGAAGCTGTTTCTTTTCTGTGCTGAAATTAAGTATAATCCTTTTTGTAGATATGTGAACCATAAAGCAGTTTAAATACATTATAATACATAACATTGATTTTTATGCAGTACTCATTATTTACTGCATGCTTCATCCGTGAACAATATTAAGGACCATGAATTACAACACTGAATTATGCTGTGTGTTTATTTATTTGTTTGTTTACTTACCTCTGAGACAACCAAGATGGCCTGTTTAATATTTATCACTCTTTGTTAAAATTAAGCACTAGGGATGCATTATTTCCTTTTCTAAACATAGCATCCCTCTTCTGGCATCTGAATTTCCACTCCTTCTGCTCTCCATGATCATTAATTTTAATCTTATTATAAAGGGCATATAGGAAATTTTAAATTAGTCAAACATTTTGAATAAATAGCTTATTTATTTACTTAATTACTTAACAAAGACAGAGAGGAAACCTAGAAGGAGGGGCGAAGAGATTGAGAGAGAGAGACCGAGACCTATAATTCTGCTTCACTGCTTGCAAGCTCCCCCACTGCAGGTGGAGACTGGGGACTTGAATCAGGGTCCTTGTGCATTGTAATGTGTTTTCAACCAGGTGCACCAATATCTGGATCCAAATTAGTCAGTTTCTTTTTTTTTTAATATTTATTTTATTTATTTATTCCCTTTTGTTGCCCTTGTTGTTTTATTGTTGTAGTTATTATTGTTGTTGTCGTTGTTGGATAGGACAGAGAGAAATGGAGAGAGGAGGGGAAGACAGAGAGGAGGAGAGAAAGACAGGCACCTGCAGACCTGCTTCACCGCCTGTGAAGCGACTCCCCTGCAGGTGGGGAGCCGGGGTTCGAAATGGGATCCTTATGCCGGTCCTTGTGTTTTGCGCCACCTGCGCTTAGCCCGCTGTGCTACAGCCCGACTCCCAAGTCAGTTTCTTAAACATTTATTTTAGCTACTATATAAAGAGAGTCTCACAAGAGAAAGACAGAGAAACAGACACACAGAGGCCTAGAGCACCACCTGATACATGAAGCTCCAGGGATAGAACTGAGTACTTTAGTTAAGAAAGTGTAATATTTGGCCAGTTAAATTATTTCCCTAGCAAAAAATTAGAGATTTTTCTAAAGACAGTACAAGAAAAAGTGAAAAATATGACAGAAAGTGAGGCAATGTGCTTTATCTAATAAATAAATAAGTAGAAGAGAAAAATTACATCTTCATGTCAGGATGATAATGAATGGCATAATGAAATCACGGACTTTAGTGAATGATGTGCAACCCTGAATGAGTAGCCACCAAAAGTTAAGCAGATCCTGACTGGAAGTGCATTTACAGTTAATGCAGCAATGAAGGCATTCCCTCCTCCTGAGACCTTAGGATTTAGTAGACTACACATGTTCGAGAGTCAGGAGAATATGGGCAGAACAACTCAAGAATCAGATGAAAAAAAAAATATATATATATCCTATAACCTGACTCCTCAAGGGATCTAACTAGAAGGAGAAAAAAAGAAAAAGGGTAAACTAGGGGAAAGAGAGACAGACGAAGAAAGAGAGACTCAAAAGAGCCCAGATTTTTTTTAGCTTTTCGAAGTGAAGGTGGCTAGCTGAAGGCCAGATAATACTTTGTCTTTTACAAAAGAAAGATCTACCTAGTGCCAACAATGGCATGAAGGGATAACAACACAACTAATGCAGGAGGGCAGACATTGGTCAGATTTATGGCATAGGTGAAAGGCCATGGGACAAAAGAGCCAACTGCCTCTGAGATGACCTTGCATTTGAAAAGACAGCAGGAAGAAGCTGCTAGAAAAAGATAGACTTGGAAAACGCATAGCCTTTCCAGGATAGGAATACACAATCGCAGGGAATGCGTGTAGGCAGCATGTAGAAGAGGGGAAAGAGTGGTGGCAAATCAACTAAGTATAGAGCCAAAATCATGTAAGCTAGAAAGGAGCAGTTTTGAAGGCTCAAAGGAAGAAGGAAAAGGCAATTAACTGAGGGAAAAGACACTACAGGACATGCAGTGCTGTCTGCATCTCACACATTACAATGATGGGAGGACATTTTAAATCTGTGTCCTTCCAGAAAGCTTGATGCGTCACTAATATGCTCTGCTACAGAGCCATCCTAATCACCATTAAAACAGAGGATGTCAATGAAGGTCACTGCCAACCCAGGCATTTTACAGGCAGCACAAATTAGCCTGCTGGAATGCAGCAGGCACAAACAGACTCCAAGCCACTGTACTGCAAGTTGATATGAAGCCAAACACAATCACAAATGCTTTAATCACCTCACAAATAATGAGGCAGGCCCAAGTTTACATGACCAAGTCTCAGGAAACTGAAACAAGGCAGAAATAAAAACATTCCATCAGTGTTCCACAATCAGCTGTTTCATATTTTATTGTAGATATTTGAAATATTTACACATTTCAGATTTTGAGGCGCCTTTCCCAGTTTCAAATCAGTTAGTTACAGTGAGGTTTTCATGGATCTTGACTCTTATCATCATGTTTATTTTATTAAAGATCTCAAAAAAATATGCAGAACACATTTTTACACATCTCTTCCCTAGAGCATAGTCAAATGTGAGACCAACCACAAGGCCTCATCCTGAGAGTTGAGGGTAAGTTTCCAGGCCTCAGATGTCACATTCTGACTGCCCTGAAGACATGGTGTGCTAGTGGATAACTGGACATTCTGGACCCCTTGAGATGCCTCAGCCCTGCTGTTTTCTGAATCTGATGGAAGCTGGAGATTTTGCAAGAAGATAAGTTTGACTTCTGGCACTTTTTTCTTCTCTGGAACAACAGTGCACCTGAATTCTGTCAGAGCACAACATCTGATCACATCAAATTTTACTCGTGTAAAAGGCGTGTCTAGAGACCCAAAGTGAGGGTAGAAAATCTGGTTCTCTCTCACAAGCGCGATGTGCGTGTTCAGAAGTACCAGCGACAGGCAGGGGTGTTGGATGGAGCCAATCTTGACTCGGACTGTGGTGTAAAGCAACAACTGAACCTCTGCCAGGGAGGGGGCATTGACTTCCATATTTCCATGAAGAACGTAGATCAGGTCAACCAAGGTATTGTGGAACTTGGATGACAACTGAACTCCATTTGCCAAAATTAAATCAGGGGTTTCTGTTTTCCAATCAAGGGAAAGCTGAACCAGATCTTCTTGAAGCAAAGGATGATTTTTATAGGCAGCAGCCTCTGACTCGGGTATCAGAACACTCAGGAGATCTCTGCATATCTGTTGACAGAGGTCTTTGTTGTAGCTAAATACAATGAGCAGGCTACTCTCAGCAGAGCTCAGGAACTGTAAACTCTGTCCACCAAAGCCAATTTGAATCTTTTGTAGTGCAGAGAGAGGTATGGCATGAAAAATGTCCATTGAGCCAGGGTGGTTATCTGACAGAACCAAAGCATATAAAGTTGAATGAAGCAGAAGCAAGCAAGCTGGTTGAGGGTCAGGTGCTGTACAGTTAGCAACAGCAAGCCAGTATATGCCTCTGACATCAGCTGAGGTTCCCAAAAGTTCTGGGAGAGAACAAGTCACATGCTCAAAAAAGGTTTCTAAAGGATACTCTTGCAGCTTCAGCATCTGGTCTGGGAATGGCACCAGGGTCTGCTTAAGTGCAGATCTTTTCCCAGCATCTTTATGTTCCAGGTGGAAAACTGAACTTGGCAGGGAAGCTGGTAACATTATAGATGTGGAGTCAGAAGTCAGTTCCAGTGATCTGTATGGCATGATGTGCCCAGCCTTTTTGCTACTGCTGCTGCTAAGCTGAACCGGAAGAGAAGAGTGAGATTCTGATGATGACCAGTATGACATCATGGGTGTATCTTGGGCTAAGAGCTTTAGTAACGGCAGACTTCTCACCAATGTTGCAACTGGGGAGGTGAACCTGCTTGGGTCACACAGCCTCCTCATATGCCTGGCATGGCCGATTACCTTCGAGCTAGCCTCTAGCAGGTGGCTGCTGGTATTTTTATAAAGGCCTGAAAATCTGTGGTAAAAATATCCCAGCCTATTGTTTTCTTCTGTTCTGATATTTGTCAGTGACTCTAGAGGACATTCTTTAGCAGCTAACTCTATTTTGGCTTGTGGCTCACTAGAAATCAATGAGACTGAAGCAGTTTGAGGAATGCTGTCAGATGGGCTCTTCTCACAAGTAAGACTTTCTGAGACAACAATGTGGAATAGCTGGCTTTGCCTGATCTTCTTGCTTCCAATATTTACAGATTTTTCTCTGGATGTATGTTGAAGCAAAGTCCATCTGGATTCAATTCCCGGGCTATGTTCATCTTTGTGAGTCACCAACTCCAAGAGATTTTCTGATTTACTCAGAACATGCTTATCAATGCTGTTGCTGCTTTCACTAAGATAGACTTGAGGTAGATTAAAGTGTTTTGTTTGAAAAGTGTCCATATATTCAGAACAACTATCTGTGAGACTGTGCTTCTGCAGCACTTCCTGTACCGAGGGATGGTCCCTTTGCTGGAGGGTTCTCTCCTGGGATGCTGAGGATGTCACTGTAGCATCTGAGAGGTCCCAGGTCATAGGATAATTCCAGTAGGCATTATGATTGACCTCCATCCTCTCTAATTCAGTAAAGCTGGAAGCATCAGTGACATCATCGGGCAGAAACGAGGCTAGATAACTTGTCTGTTCAATATGTCAAAAAGGATTGAAATGGGAATGTGATAGCACTTTTTGTGATTCTTTTGCACAAGAAATATTTTTACAGTCATTGGTCATTGTGTGGATTATTTTCAGAAGTTAAATAGAAAGCCCAATCATTCATGTTGATTGATACATGATTTAAGAAGAGATGAACTGATTTACAGAGAGAATAGCAATTTCAATATTATATATCATACATTGTGGAGTATTTTGGTAAAAAAAAAAAATCTATCACAGCTGATTGATCCACACTATCCATTTCTTGGTCTAAGAGTTCATTTATTCAAAAATAAGTCCCCAAAACTTTGATCCAATTTTCAAAAGGTCAGATTTCTTTGTGAAAACAAGCCCATGACCATTTGTTCAAAATGTGAAGAATATCCAGGCATATTTAATGAAAATGAGATAGCATGGCCAAAAGAAACTGACAAGTATTCCAAACAGAGTTATGTTTCTCATGCCTCTTGGTTCATTTCATGGGAATGCTTAATTATATTTGCCGTGGTTAGATTGCCATTACTGTATCTACAAGCCAGTACCAGAAAGACACATCTTACCCTTCACAAAGTTGTCTTCTAAGAAGATCAATGTCTAAGGGGAAACAATGTCATTGCTGAATGATGGGTACAAAGGGCATGATAATGGCCAAACTCCATTTAGCCCCATTGTAGAAAATCCATCCTTTCTTCATTTTTACTCTCTATTCTATAATGTATTAACACCATCTTTAGAATTATATTAATCTGCATTTGGTTTTCTTTGTTTTTAATTTGGGAATGTATGGGAAGGCCAGATCCCTCAATAAAGGTAAATAAAAGTAAAATGTGACAAATCACATGCCCAAACAAAAGCTTAGTTTGACAATCCGCCAAAAAGTAAGATAATTGGCCAAGAGGATTGCACAGTTTCACACTACCTTTGTACTACTGCCAACTCAGTCTACAAAGCAGGATTTTAAAAATATTAAGAAGTACTGCGTTTCATTTCCAAACCCCGTATCTGATTCTGATTATATAATTCTGCCTTTTAAATGCAGACCAAACCAATGGATACTGTTACAAATGAAAAACTGGGCAAAGGCCTCTACCACAGCCACATGCCATTCAAATAAAGTCAAAGAGGTTTTCAACCTGCAGGATTCCATTTAATTTTAACTCCATATAATAGCTTGCCTTTCCTATTAGCCATTAATCTCACTGGGACTTCAAGATTCTAATTATGCAACTAAACATTAAGAAAATTTAATCACACAAGCATGCCATAATTTAAGGCGACCCTATCAATCTGAAAAATCATTACCTACCTCATATTTTAGCTTGCGTTGAATGGTGCCATTGTGAAGTTTCTCATTATCCTGAAAAGAAAATAAAAAATCTTTCTATATTAAATTATAACATGTTCATAAAGGGGAGAAAACTGATTTGATTAGAAATATTTATGGGAACAGAAATGTACTTGTCATTCAGCAATGACAATCCTTCTAGTCCCAAGGTAAACATGATTTTATAAATCTATCTGCCTTTAAAAGAATAGAACCATTTATTCCTTCTCTTAAAATTCTAAAGACAATATTAGGATCAAGCTTTGCTTAGGACATTTCATAATTTTCAGGAAAGAAATGGAAAATTTATTTCAATAAAAATAACTTGTCACAAATATGTATATCATCAAAGGAAAAATTATATATTATTTGGAATAATGTATCAAGGAAATTAAGTACTTAAGAAAATTGGTTGCAGATTTAGAAAAAGCAAAGGAAGCTCGATTTTTTTTTTTATATAAATAAGCCATTTCAGGATATTTCATTTTCACAGAAGATATTCCCCCCAAAGGTCAAATTTTTAAAGTCATTATTGAACTAACAGCATTTATAAGTATTGTACTGACCCCAACATTACATAATGTGACTAGATCATTTTTCACCTCAATTTTCCTGAAGTGAAATTACACACATACACACATACCCCAATAATTTATTACAAGATCAATATGAAAATAATTGATGTGGACTCTGGAAATAACTAACCTGGTAGAGCCCAGGCTTTACTATATGGGAGGCCTTGGATTTCAACTCTGACAACACATGGGAGCACCATGGACTGCATCAGGGGGCGCTCCATGGATAGTAGAGCAGTGCAGTGGTATCTCAGCCTCTCTCTCTGTCTCTCTCTGAAATAAAAGGAATGAAAAATTTGGCAAGAGTATAGTGAAATCTCCATGCATAATGCCTGACCCTAGAAAAATAAGAAAAAAAATCACTGTGCTTCTTGGTTCCTTCAGCTCACCTTTGCTAAATCTGCAGATAAATTACTGCCATCACCAATTATATGATGCAAATCCTGAAGACGTCTTTGGACTTCTTCTTCAATGTAAGCATTGATCCTGGAAACAATGGAAATGAAGGTGAAAACCGAGTATTTCCAACCACATAGCATACGGCATTCTGAAATTCTTTATTATGCCCACATAACAAGGGTCCTTCTTGCTCCAAATGTTAAATAACTTGGGTACGTAAGCATTTCTTTACTTGTAAGTAATCTGGGGTCACGTGTGCATTGTATAGGCTTTCTCCAAATAAGAGAAATATAGGCAAACAACAAAATGTTGAAAATGGCCATCTGTATCCCACAACGATCTTGGGTCCAGACTCCCAAAAGGTTAAAGAATAGGAAAGCTACTGGGGGTGGTGGAGGGTGGTGGTGGATATGGAGTTCTGGTAGTGGGAATTGTGTGGAGTCGTACCCCTCTTATTCTATGGTTCTGTCAATGTTTCCTTTTTATAAATAAAATAAAATAAAATAAAATAAATACAGAAAAAATTCTAACATAAAAAATGTTGAAAATTTTAAAGAGAATAATTTGTTCTGAATTTTCATAGTAGGATTCCTGTTGAAGGGGAAAAAAGTGGACCTACCCTATGACCCTGTAATTCTGCTCTGGGGATATATCCTAAGGAACCCAACACATCCATCCAAAAAGATCTGTGTATACTTATTTTCATAGCTGCACAATTTGTAATAACCAAAACCTGGAAGCAAACCAGGTGTCCAACAATAGATGAGTGGCTGAGCAAGTTGTGGTATATATACACAATGGAATAATACTCAGCAATTAAACATAGTGATTTCACTGTTTTCAGCTGATCTTGGATGGGACTTGAAGAAGTCATGTTAAGTAAAATAAGTCAGAAACAGAAGGATGAATATGGGATGATCTCAATCTCAGGCAAAAGTTAAAAAACAAGATCAGAAGAGAAAACACAAGTAGAACCTGAACTGGAGTTGGTATATTGCACTAAAATAAAAGACTCTAGGGTGGGTGGGGGGAGAATACAGGTCCTGAAAAAGGATGGCAGAGGATCTAGTGGAGGTTGTATTGTTATGTGGAAAACAGAGAAATGTTATACATGTACACACTATTACATTTACTATCAACTATAAAACATTAATCCCCCAATAAAGAAATTTTAAAAAAGTGACAGATAAAACATTTTTCAGGGACATGTATCCATTGATACGTTAATTAGATCATGCATATGCAATCTGGAAAATATAAGATGAAATTGTTATTAATTCATATCAGGAATGCTGGCATGAAGTTAGTTGAACGTCCAATACCTGTCATCTATCAGAGGAATCTGGTGAGTATTTTCAGAACTGGATGGCAAACTAGAAGAGGTAGCCTTTCCCTCCAAGATGCCACGATGCCCTTTTTGAACACCATCAACATCACAGATCTTCTGCTTTAACTGCTGGATTTCATGTTCTAACCTATTAAAGTGGGAATTATAAGAATTCATTCATGAACATTGTTTCCTAAGCACTTTCTTTTTTTTTTTAAACATTTTTTATTTATTTCCTTTTGTTGCCCTTGTTTTATTGTTGTAGTTATTGATGTCCTTGTTTTGGATAGGACAGAGAGAAATGGAAAGAGGAGGGGAAGAGAAAGATACCTGCAGATCTGCTTCACCGCTTGTGAAGTGACTCCCCTGCAGGTGGGGAGCCGAGGGCTCAAACTGGGATCTTTATGCCTGTCCTTGCACTTTGTGCCATGTGTGGTTAACCCACTGTGCTACCTACCGTCTGTCTCCCTCCTAAGTACTTTCACTGGATGAGACATTGTTCTTGAAAACATGAGAGAATCCAAGCAAACACTCTTGGTCCTTTAGTAGAAAATATGCCACTTAGCTCTAAGACTAGATAGAAGGTACAGTACGACCTTACAGGGATTCAAAACAAGTGATATGGGCATCTAAGAGTTGGGAAGTTCTTCCACCAAAGACCAAAATGTCTCCACTGTGTTCCAGCAAATCCTCAGAGAAAGATAAAAGCAAGATTATGAGCCCCCTGCCCCTTTTCAACAAAAGAATTGGATGTTGACTATATTTTAGAATCCCAATAAACATTTTGTCTTTTTAAAGCCATGAATCTAGAAAAGCCCTCCTGATCAAATCAGTTCTATGTTGAATATTCAGAAGTCAGGGGAAATTTGAACAATTGGACATGATGTTGAAAGTCTTTGAGTAGAAAAAGCAATATGAACAAAGAGGCAGTCACAAAATCTTTGAATTCATTGTGGTTAGTGCAACTGGCATGGAAAACAGAAAACAGGTGAGAGCTAGAAAAACAGGCATAGTATCTTGAGAGATTAAAACAAATGTTAAAAAAAATGTTAATTGTAGAATCAGGCCTCAATTTCCAAAGATACATGATGCACTTAATATAAGGTCAAATGTATGTATAGAACATTTGGCATATGTGCCATTTACTTATTGTCCTAATTACACTGCTTCTCGGAATCCAGGGCTATCAGGCTAGAAGGAAGGGGCCCAAGTTGCCAGTAATTCTGCTCCAGAGAATATAATACCCAGCTGTGGGTGCAGCCTGATCAGTGTGAACTTGGGCAAGTCAACAAAATCTGGATCTCAACTTCTTTATGTATCAAATGGAGAGTCAACGCATCTCTATAAATTCTTTCAGCTCCAAAAACCTGAGCATCTACCTTCAGATGCTGACAGTAAGACTGTTGGTTCTTGATGTAACCCGTGCCAATCCAATTCTTCTATAGTCAAATGAAAGTCAAGTTCTTAACCCTTGAAAATGTGATTACAGAATCTCTAGGGTAAACACAGGAGGCAATGCTCAACTTCATCTGGCTACTGGTTTGCATCAATGCAAGGAGCAAATAGCCTTTTCAAAAGAAGAAGGAATAAACAGAAAATAGTGATGTTAGGGGTCAGGGAACAATATTAATTGTCTCCAAATGGTAAGGAGAAAGAGATGAATGTAACTAAGTAACTGTCAATACCTATAGTTAAGATTTTGCCTGCTGGCATATTTCTGGGTCAGTAAAACCATCAAGCCCAAGCAACAGCTTGTGGTGAGCAGTCAAGATAACAAAATGGCAAAAAGTTGAGTGGTGAGAAGACTTAAAATGAAGTTTCAGCACTGATACTTTCTGTGTGATGTTTATGCCTTGAGGTTATGAAACCATTAGGTGGAAAAGATAGAGAACAGGTGCCTGAAACACGGCACTCCAAGGTATAATCCTCAATACTACCATATACCAGAGCTGAGTGGTAGGTGTTCTGATCAAAATAATATTTTTCTTAAAGGTCAGAGAATGGAATAAATCTTGGGTCATGAAATCCAATTAGAAGGGGAGACTAAGCTCAGCACACTGTTTTCCGTTGACTTGGGTTCCATGTGAATTTAACATTTCACACTTGATAGCCAGGGAAATAACCTAATGGTACAGCACAGGACTTGTCTGCCTTGGGTTCCTAGTGTCGTATGCACCATAGTGGTACTCTGACTCACTCTCCTGTGAAATTCTCTCTGTCTCATAATAAATAAAGATTAATTTAAAAGAAATTCATACTTGTGGAATGTAATGTGCACTTAAGTCAGGCTACATGGCAGGCCCTGGCATAGTCAAAAGAAGCCAGACAGATTATAAAACATAAAACTAACACCTACAGAAAACTGCAAGAGCATCAGAGTCCAAAATTTTGTTGCCCTGAATTAGATTAACAAAGTTGACTCCATCAAAACACACAAAGCTGAAAGCCTTTGAGTGACTTTTGGAGGAAAGCTGATATTATCAAACCACTGCCATGGAAATCACGATACTGTAGGTATTATAGACTATTAATACTAATGGCCAGGGAGCAGAGCCAGTTGACAAAAGCCACGGACATCAAGATAAAAGCTCATGCTGCATTCTTATTGCACACTGCAGGGTACAAATTGAGAGCATGCCCTACACCACTTTAAATTTCCTGAGGCTGGAGCTCTGTCCAGCAATTTCATTTACATAACATACCTGCAATCATTTCCTTAAACCTCCAACCTATTTCTCTGAAATAATAGCAGTATGGTTTTTGATCGTTATTTGTTGTTGTTTTCCCTGAGGGAATTACCAGGGAACTGTGATGGCGAGAATACAAAGGATAAGCAGATCCCAGGAAGGGAGGTTGTCCCTGACCTTTCTGAGCAACATGATGGATGGAGCCTCCAGCAACAAATCAAAATAGGTCTTAATTACCACCACTCCTCTTACCAAGTCAAGCTGGGTACCTGCAGGCCAGTAGGCAGGATTTTTCTTTCAGCCCTCTGAGAATGTACTGTGGGTGGGTGAATGTTAGGGAGGGCAGAGTTCTAGGCCCTTCAACCTGGGCTTTCAGTCAAGATCTCAACTGACCTGAGGATCTGGAGCTTGATGCCATCCATCCCCCTTTGGTATAGGTTAGGACACCCAATCTCAGAGAAAATGATGCTTCACTAGGTCAACAAGGTAAGAAGATGCTCGACAAGGTTAATGGCCCCTTGCAGAACTCCAAACTGGGCTGCACAGTAGACAGCCTGCCACATTTCAGAGTCTTGGCAACACATCTGCAGGGCTACCAGAAAATGCTTCTGGGATACATTTTGAGAACCTGTTATCTGCAATGGATGGTAACAAGGTCTAGGTGGAAGAAGGTAAATATTCTTTCCTTATCATGAAAATGGTACTAGTCCCCAGTTTTTGGCAACACCAAAAACTGGGGACTAGTACATCAGTTTTCCTGATGCTTCAGGAAACTACC
Organism: Erinaceus europaeus; assembly: GCF_950295315.1. Classification (NCBI taxonomy): domain Eukaryota; kingdom Metazoa; phylum Chordata; class Mammalia; order Eulipotyphla; family Erinaceidae; genus Erinaceus; species Erinaceus europaeus. Next base: position 58,717,889 of record NC_080162.1, read on the forward strand.
ACCATATATGTTCAATTAAACCACTGTGTTTAGAACACCTGCAGAGTTTAGTGTTTAGTTTATTCTAGTTTATTCAAGAGTTTAGAGTTTAGTTTATTCAAGACATAATCCCCATCAAATACTGTAATTTTCTGGGGCAAGAAAAGCATTGCTCTTTAGGTCTCTTCCAGGTGTGAAAATCAGTACTTTCTATACATCTGTAAAGGTAGCATAAGGATGAGGTTTTTACTGGAATGATGGTCCTGGAGAAGATGTTATCCCACAGTGGGGAAGGAATAGTAAAGGGTGTGAGAAAGGGAAGGGGAGGAAAGAGAATGACAGGAAAAGAATATGGAAAGGAGGAATATTATAAAGAGAGAACAAGAGGGGGAAGAAAAGAGGGAGGCAAGAAAGAGAGGGAGTGGAGAAGGAAAAGAGGCAAGGAGAGAAGACAAGGAAATGGAAAGAGAAAGCAGGAAAAGGCAAAAGAAGGAAAAAGGAGAGAAAGAAACAGAAAAAAAAAAGAAGTAGAAGATAGAATGGAAGGAGAGGGAGGTAATAATCAAAGTTGGAAGCTGTCTTAATTCTGTTTGTCAATTATTTTATTTTTATTAGTGATTTAATGATGTTTAACATGATTGTAAAATAACAGGGGTATAATCCCATACAGTCCCACCATCAGAGCTCTGCGTCCCATCCCCTCCATTGAAAACTTCCCCATTCTATATTCCTCTGGGAGTATGGACCAAAATTCTTTATGGAGTGACTCAGAAGGTTCCCAAAAGGTCTGGCTTTTGTAATTGTTTCTCTTCTGGACATGGCTATTTGTCAATTATTAAAAGAGACTCATCTCTAAATCTACAGACAAGGACTTGCAAGTGTGTGTTAGTTTCAACTTCAGGCCAAAGATTCTAAAATGGTCACATCCATTGGGAACAACACCATAAGCCCTTTTGTGGGCTTCATCAGAAACATACCCTCACTATGAACTAGCAACGGTAGGGACCACCTCATTCTCCAAAGGGAAACCGGGTCAGCCTACTCTCACTCAAGGAAGACTGGTTCTGAAGAGAGTGCAACACAGAATGTTCCCTGATGTGGTCCGGGAGATGGCTCAGTGATAAAGCTCTGGACTTTCAAGCATGAGGTCCTGAGTTCAATTCCCGGCAGCACATGTGCCAGAGTGATGTCTGGTTCTTTCTCCTCCTACCTTTCTCATAAATAAATAAAATCTTAAAAAAAAAAAAAAGAATGTTCCCTGATGTGATTATGGACTGTGAACTCCGTTGGACAGGACTGGCTCCTGTGGTAAATAATAATAGATATGGGCCCTGGGTTAGATTCTTGTGGTAAATAGTTAATTGCATTTATATATTTTCTTCAAGTTTGGGAGCAACTCTTAGTCCTTATCCTGCTTCCTAGTTCTACTCTCAATTCTGACACAATCTACCGTACAATATTTCTAGTCCATCCCCATGTTAGCTATCAAACTCAAGCAAAGACTACTAAGACACAGGGTCCTAGGAACATACCTAAAATAGACTTCCTAGCTTCCTTCCACCCAGAGGTCCCTACTTTCATCTGCTCTAGTCCTATTTATGGTTCCTGTTTATTAAACACTTTGTCCTGCTATTCATCTTACTGCCTTTCAGCCACCAAGTTATAGATGCTACTATGAATCCATCCTGACTTCCCTGGGCATATGACCTCTCCAATGTATGCCAAAACCTCACCTCTCCACGTGTGCCAAAACCTCACCTCTCCACCTCAACCCCCACGTCTGGAGGAGAAACAATTTCAGAATCCAGACCTTCCACCTTTTGCACCCCAAAAAGAATTTTGGTCCATACTCCCAGAGGGGTAAACAATAGGGAAAATGATCCAGAGGATTCTGTACCTCCTCTTCCACCAGGACCTGAAGCATTTGTTACCAGGAATCTTGTTTTTATACCATCATTGAAAAGGAAAAAAAAAATCTAGAAAACACTAGAGGAAGCCAAGAACATTTTTGCTTATCTGAGAGAGATATTTGGAAGTCTGCTGGGGAGCAGTGAAATTACACGTGGCAATAGTGAAATTGTACATGTGTCTAGGTGAACTAAAAATGAAGTGAAGGCAAAATCATTGAAAAAATAGATGAAAATGTATGTATGTATGTATCCATAGATATTAGATAGGTAGTTATAGAATCAGCCCTTATTAGTGACCTTGGGAGAGCTTCCTCCATTGGAATTCCCAGTGGGAATGGAACACAGAACTCTAGTGGTGGGAACTGTATGGAAATATACCCCTGTTGTCTTACAATTTTGTTAATCAACAATAAAGAAAAAAACATCAAAATGAAGAAGTAAAAGGATGTTTCGGGTAGTTTTCTCAGACTTGATATAAGAATACACAAACATATTATTGAATATTAAGACTGAAACACTTTTTATATGTATACACACACACACATATATAGTATTACACATGTACAATGTCACCATTCCCATGTGTAATTTCACTGCTCCCCAGCAGACTTTTTCATTCAGAAAGAAAAACACAGAGAGAGGGGGAGATGCCATGGTAAAGGGGCTTCCTTTAGTGACATGGCACACCCATGTGACACTAGGGGTAGAACCTGGACTATACACATGGCAAGGCACACACTCCACCTGGTGATTAGTTCTCAGACCCCAAGAGTTAATCTTTTGAAAAGACACATTATAAGAGGTATATGAAGTAGGAAGTGGGAAACGATTTGACACCTAAAGTGTGGACTTCCTGAGCCTCACCTCTTGCGGTCCTTCTGCAGCGCTTCCTGCTCAGCTTCTAGACTGGCTCTCAGGCCTGACTGCTCACTGCAGCTGCTATTGAGGGTGGCCAGTTTTTGCCTCTGCTCCTCCATCTCCAGGCCCAGGGTGGATCGCCGCTGCAAGGCTGAGTGTCTCCTCTCTAGCTTGGCCACTGCACGCTCCAGTGCCTCTCTCTGTTGCTTCTCTCGAGACTCCAGAATCTCTTTTTCCTTTTTCCTCACTTTTTCTTCCTGACGTGCAATGTTGGCAGTGAATTCAAAGGTGGCTTGGAGTTTTTGCAGCTGGCTTGCGTTGGCATGGTACTGTGCAAGCTGCTCTTCTTTCTCTTCTATTTCTTTCTCTACCTCATAGAGGGTGTTGTCTAAGTCGAGAGGCCCTCTGTCAAGGATTTCAAAGGCCCTTTGCTTTTCTTCTAACAGAGTTGGCAAATGATTCTGTAGGAGGTACTGGAGCTGCCTCTCTTTATACTGTAACCTGTACTCTGCTGGTTTTATTTTCTCCAACTCAAGAGCCATGAGGGTGGCCTTTGTGACACTGTCTTCATTTTTTTCCAGCAACCCACAATCTTCGCGGTCAGACCTTAAACGCTCTAGGACCTCCTGTTCTTCTTCAACTTCTTTTTTCAAGACGTCCTTCTGTGACACCAGGTCCTTCTCCAAGTTGGCCAGCTTGACCAACTGCCTTCTCTTGAATTCTAAGAAATGCAGCTGAGCGCGTTCTAACTCCTCACCATCGTCATCGCCCTCCGCCCGGGCCTCCTTGGCCCGCAGCAGGGACTCCCGGATGCCTTCCAAGTCTCGTCTCTCTTCCTCCACACGCTGGACCTCTCCACGTCGGAGGAGCCGGATCATCTCCTGCTTCTCCCGCAGTTGCTCTTCTAGGTGGGCCACAAGCATAACCTGCTCCTTTTCTTGCTCTTCCAGTCTCTTTTTTTCCAATTCTAACTTAGCATACTGTTCATCCTTCTCCCTTTTGAGCCGATCCAGTTCTCTAAATATCTGAATCTTCTCGGCCTTTTCATTGTTGTTGAGCTCTTGGAGTCGCTGGAGCTCTTCTTGGATTCGGAGAAAGCTCTCTTCTTCTTGTTTCTTCTTCTGCAATTCGATTTCCTGCTGCTCCCTCAGTCTTTCCTCTTCAAACTTTTCCTTCTCAGCCAGCAGATCTTTCAGTCGGCTCTCAATGTGGAAACTACGGCGCTTGAGACTCTCCTCTTGCTTGCGGATCTGGCGCTGGACGATTTCTGTTTCTTTGCGCTGAGTCTCCACTTCCTGCTGCATCCGCTCCAATTCAGCCTTATCCGATTTTTGTTTTTCCTCCATTTCTTCTATGAGTTTCCTGAAATGCAAAGTGTTGACTGGTCATTATTTGATCACTATGTTTGGAGGATGTTCTAATTTTTCCCTAACTGAAACGGTCTGAACATGAGCATAGCACAGAAAGCTAAACCCTTCGTTAAATTTAAAAAGACTGAGAGTGCTTTCTTTTTAATTTCCTGCACCATGCTGCTCAACTATTTTTATTTTTATCTTTTTTTGTTTTTGTTTTTCTTTTACTCTTTAACTGTCTAACATATCATTTGCCTAATCTCCTGAAGTAACCTCTGATATCATTTCTTTGTAGAATGTATAAGCATAATGTGTTAGGCATGATATAATTTTAAAAGCCCCCCTGAGATCAAAACAGAAAGCACCATGCCCAATTTGAATTTAAATGTGAATAATTTTATTCAGTCCAATGGCAAAAATGCAACAGAAATTCAGTTGCAAAATGACATTAACTAAAAATGCTTATGCTGTCCTCAATTCATTGGGGTCAAATATCAGAGTCAAAATAATTGACAATTCACTGTTCCAGCTCAACTATCTACATGCTATTTAGCATTTAATCACCAGGACAAATGATAACTACCAAATGACCCAAAATATTAGTCTATTAATGCATAACATTGAAAGGAACAGAAGTTTTCACAAGAATATTTAAAGAGTGATCACAGGTCAAAAACTGGTTGATGTCACTTATCTATGACATTAGGAGGGGAAAAAAATAAAAACAAAGCAGGGCTCAGACAGTGGCCCAACTGTTTGAGCACATTTAGTACCATGCACTAAGGCCAGGGTTCAATTTCGCAGTCCCCATTATTGGGGAAATCTTGAGTGGTGAAGCAGTGCTAGAGGTACCTTTTTCTCTCTTATCATCTAACCCTTTCAATTTCTCTCTATCCCATAAAAATATGTATAGATTTAAACAAATAAAAAAAGATGCAAAGAAAAGTCTGACAAAAACAAATCCTAAGACTAAAACAGAACTGAGGTAAGCAAAGGTAGGGGGGTAGTTGGAGGGGAGCAAGTGGGAGAGAGGAGCTCAATGCTCAATACTCTTAAGTAACTTAGTTAGATCTAAGTCAATCCAGGCAAACAAGATGAGTGGATTGAAAAGTAGCTAGGGAGGGACCCTTTAAGACTATAGAAGCTATATTCAGCATAACAAGGCACCGTCTTGCTTTCCCAATCCATTTCTGTCTTCAATTTGAACGAGACCCTACCCCCCATCTTCCAAAAGCAGCGATGTCAACATGAGAGATGATCTACAATCATTTTACATGCCTGTTACATACAATATCTATTACATATCATAGAAATGATAAACAAGGCCAGAGGGAGGTCTTGAAACAAGCACAATTGAAATAAATTAAAAATATTAACAGAAGAGTGTACAGATAATAATAGTATTGATGCTCATATTTGACATGCCTTACCTTTTACTTTCTAATTTTTCAAGTTCTTCTCGCTGTTGTCGCTCAAATTCAAGTCTAGTGAAAAGAAAATAAGTCACTTTCCCAAAATCATTTCTCTCACACTCTCGATATAGCTATATATAACATAAGCATCATTTATTAAGTATTACTTTAACTACCATAGATTAGCAAGTTTAAATGTATTATTTGTTACATGACAATGATTAGAAATTAGATATATTTGTAGATATTTAAATTTAGGATGAGAAAAGTGTGTGTGTGTGTGTGTGTGTGTGTGTGTGTGTGTGTGTGTGTGTGTGTGTGTGTGTGTTGAAGCACAAACAACAAAATGCAACTATAATGGAAAGGCAGTGTTAAAGGCAATTTCTAAATTATGTCTACCCATGCAGCTTATCCACTGATGAGAATATACAAATAGAGAATCTCTACCTTAGACAGATGGGTCCTTTTATAGGGAAAAGACTGCCAGGGAGGTAGAGAGGGTGGGAGGGAAGGAGAGAGAGCACAGACATCAATTAAGAATTAACTGGCGAAACATCAGGAGAAAAGCAGTAACTCACTTATAAAAGCCAACAGCCATGCACAAATTAAAACATCTTATAAATGTTACATTTATAAGCAATAATTTCTTGAAGCAAACACTGCAAAAGTTAACACTGTTATGTTTTGCATACTTCAAATCTGTGACATGTATAACTGAATGCCAGTAATAATTGTGAACAGTCAAATTAATAGGTTTACTGCTTTAACATTATAATGAATACAGGTTCATCAAGACCCTCCTGTAATTAAAAGTTATATAATATGGAGACTACTGCATTGTGAACAGATTTATCACAATGGTAGCAAAATAAAGAGTTAGGTCGTTGGGAATTTTAAACAACTTGCTGAAATATTTATAACACAAACTGACTTGTAAATAGATTTAACGATTACACAAGGTTTCACCATTCCTACTAAGTAGCAAGTTCCCTAGAATATAGACATACACACTTTCTTATTGTGATAGGTGATAGATAAAAGTTAAAAAGTCAAACTATGATTGAGGAATACAACATAAATTGTTTTCTTTGCAATTGTAAAAACTTATTTTTCCAGTGAGCTAAAAGTATTTCAAATTAGTCCATTTCAAATTTAATTTGAGCTAGTATTTAGAGTAAGATGTCTGATGGAGTTTGTAAGCAGAGTAATTTATACATGTTGTCCATTTTGCAAGGTAGATGTGGCTTGTCTGATTCCAGAGGTTCCAGGTCTATATGTAACAGTTAAATGAACACAAGGGGTGCACTTTGTGCTTCAGGAGTTGGGAATGAAGAACACAGTGAACTAATACACAAAACTATTTATATAACCCCCCACAAAAAAAAAAAAAACTCAAGAGAATCATAGTAACACAAGACAGTAGCTCCCTATAAGGAAACAAGAAGCCATGAAATTTAAAAGGCTAACAAAGAGAATACAGAGCCTTAGAAGTTATAAGGATTTTGAACTAGATCCTATATATACAAGAAGTATAAATATAAATGTCACAAAAAGTTGTTGAAGACAGACTTATTAAATAATATATATAAACCTGGTGGTTGTGCAGGGAACAAATAAGAGGTGAGCAACAGAAGAAACAGGAAATGAATCAAGAAGTATATAAGAGTTGATGGAGGGAGGAAGGGTCTATCAATACTCCTAATGGATGGAAGGAAGGTATCTTCTGATATTCAGGAGGCTGAGTTAACAAAACATGTTAACTGGGTAAATTCTGTTGTGAAATGTTATGAGAAATAGCCAAAATTTGACTCTCAGATTTTGAACAGGCAACACAGTAGTAGAAAGACAAAATTTAGTGATAAAAAGTCAGGCTAGGAGGTCAGCAAGTTCTAATACAAACCCATGTGGTTATGAACAGCTTTTTATTTATTTAACCTTGCTTATTTACATTTCATAGCACATGGAGAAGATAAAAACCCAACCCGAAAGCTAGGGTCAGACAAGATAAAACATGCAAAATATCTATAGAGCATTTTCACATAACAGTCTCCCATTATTAAGACCCACTGAGCTAAGGAAGAACACTGGGAAAGGAGTCAGGTAGGAGTGAGAAGTACCAGTGGCAGTATCAATGAAGAGCTATAGTGGTGATGGTATCCATGGTGGTGAATGCAAGGGTGCCGGGCTAGCTTCGTGGGCGGGAGACAGATGACCAGGGACTCATGGCTGAGCTGGGAAGCAGTATCTCTTTATTCATGTGGAACACAGCACAATCTAAGCCAAGCTATCTCTAATCACAGTCCTGTCCTTATATATACTCACCAAGTAGGGTGGAAACAGGATGTGACGTAGAGAGGGTGGAGCAAAAAAAGACTGGTGGAAATTAGGGTGTACTAGGAGAGGGGGTGGAGCAAAAAGACATCATGAACCAGTGGGGATTAAACCAATGCCCTGCAGGCAGGGCGGTGCTTAGTTAACAGTGGTTATGTAAATAGAATACAGTATTAAGCAGGGGGGATTAAACCAATGAAACAGAAGGGGTTTTAGAAGCATACCAACACAAGGGTGGTCATTAATATCAGTTGAAGCTGGATATTCAGAATCACTTTTTATTTCATTTAGGTACTTTACATTTAACTCTCTCTGTGACCCTATATACTGTAGGTTTCATCACAGACCCAATTTTATACATTGGATATGGTCATGTCAGTAGTAAGTGGAAAAATCAATTTTAACTCTAAAACCCACTATTTTTTATTAGTGATTTAATATTGATTTACAAAATGTGTAAGATACTAAGGGTATAATTACAAGCCATTCCCATGACCAGAGTTCTATATTCCGTCCCTCCCCCCCCACTGGGAACTGCAGAAGTTCTCCCAAGGTCACAGACATTGGTTGACTTTATATCTATAACTGTCTATATCTATATCAATTTTTTCTACCATTTTTTAAACAGCTCTGCCTTCACTTCCTTTCTAGGTCACGCCTACATCTATTACTACTTCCAATTGTCCTTCCTTTTTTCCTCTTCTCTTCCAGATATGAGAAACCATGCCAAACTTTTTCTGGTGTTTTCCTAATTCACTTCCCTTTCATTGATTGTATCAAAGCAATATTCCTGGTGACAAAACACTTTGGGTCTGGTCAAATTGGGGTTCAGAGCCCTTTATCTTCCCCTATCATCTATCCCTCTGGAAGTATGGGCCAAAATTCTTTTTGGAGTGCAGAAGGAGGTAGTTCTGGCTTCTATATTTGCTTCTCTGCTGAGCCCACAATTTCAATATTTTCTCTGTGCCTCCAAGAATGTAAGTTAAAATTGTATACACATTGAATTAACAATTCTATGGGGTCATCCAAATCGAAATGGTCAGCAGGCAGGGTGATAAATACAAAGAGAGAGATAAAGACTTAGTCTTCATCAGCATCTAGATGAAATTACCCAGGGCATATTTGTGTAATGAAGATAAAGAAGCTTAGTGCAAAGTCTAGAAGATTAGAGATGCTTAAGTGACTGGTAGAAGAGGATGGGTCCTCAAATGAGGCTAGAGTACGCAATTGGAAGCAGAGAATTAAGAACTATTACAACAATGACATTATCTCCCCAGACAATAACCTTGGGTCCACATGCATTTCAGATGTCAGGCTCAGGCAAAAACTAGTAAATTCATGGGCCCCTTGGAATATACTTAAAATAGACCTACTAGCTTTTTACAAAACAAAGACCCCAAATCTTTATCTGCAACATTCCAGCCTTTAGGTTCATGATTAATCAACAATTGGTTTGGCTTTATATGTTAACTCTTCTTTCAGCCACCAGGTTCCAGATGCTACTGTGATGCCAACCAGACTTCCCTAGGCAGACAATCTCACCAATGTGTCCTGGAGCCCAGCTTCCCCATTGCCCCACCCCACTAGGGAAAGAGGGAGACAGGCTGGGAGTACGGATTGACCTGCCAATGCCCATGTTCAGTGGGGAAGCAATTACAGAAGCCAGACCCTCCACCTTCTGCATCCCACAATAACCTAGGGTCCATACTCCCAGAGAGTTAAAGAATGGGAAAGCTATCAGGGGAGGGGATGGGATACTGAGTTCTGGTAGTGGAAATTGTGTGGAGTTGTACCCTTCTTATCCTATGGTTTTATCAGTGTTTCGTTTTTATAAATAAAAATTTTAAAAAGGTTCCTTCAAGAATGTCAAATTCAATAGGGTACAAAGACAACCAAAACATTTAGCAACATGAAGGTCAGCCACTGTTGGGAGTATCTGATGGACACAGATCCCTGAGCAGAAATGAGAGAGAACAGTAACTAAGAGCAAGGATTCTAGAATTAATGTAGATCAGATCAAATCCTGACTCTGCTCTGTGAGACAGTATTTAACCTATAAGTAGGTCTCATTTCCTCACCTGAAATTAGACTAAAAAATCATCCCAGTCCTCACTATATGGATGAGTAACTGATGTTACACATTAAGAACCCAGCAGTTAATAAAAATAGGATCCAAAGATCTGGTAGGGAAAAGTACCCTAATAAAGACAAAGGGAATTTCAGCCATTGGGACAGAAAGAAGGGATAATGGTTAAATGGCAGGCAGACATGAGATTTGAGGGTGTTGTTCTCTTTGGACTTCTGTAAGCTTTGTGAGGTCTGAAACAAGAGTGTAGCAACAAGTGAAGAGGAATGGTGGTAGAGTTAGGGGCATAATGAAGATGGAGATTTTTTTTTTTTAATAAGTAAGAGTCCAATGGGTCATATATTTAATAAAATTTTAAAAAAAGCAAGTGAAATAAGCACCATCTTGAATGTCCCAAGCCTAATATAAATGCAAATTTCTCTCAAATGACTGAGTTGTGATTCCGGATATTGGTTAATTATAGGGAGAGAGCTCAATGGTTCTAGAATAGGGACCCTGGTAAATAATATAGCAGGAAGAACATCTGAGAATTTAGGAAGAAAATGTCTCAAATGTTGGGGATGAGGACTTGATTGGTTAGGAACAAAGCAAAGTTTACAGGAGAAAGTAAGAAATAAAAGAAGTTTCCAAGCTGACAAAGAGAGTTGTACTTTAGAAATCACATGGTAAAATGAGTTATTAAAACAGAATCAACCAATACAAGAACAAGACTTAGAGAGATGGTAAAGTTAGAGGGCAAGTAGATGAGAACAGTAAGGAAAAGTAGTAAGTGGGAGAGATAAGTGCTATAGTGAATACTTAGGAGAGCCTGGTGGGACAAAGGAATGATGGTCTGAAAGTAAGGTTGAACAGCTATTAAACTGATGAAATCATAGGTCTCCTCTTTTGGAGTAGTTTTTACCTTAGAAAATTTGAATGGGGTGGGGAAAGTCTTTGGATGAGAGATACTTGTCAACCTTAGCTGTGTAAGGTCACACAGTTGTGATCCCTCCTGGAAACTAGCTTCAGTTGAAATATAAAGTTTTAGTTAAGAAATCAGAGAGAAATTCCCATTTTAACTCATAAACAATATGACTGCATTCCTATGACTTGTTTCTGAAGAAAAAAAATTTTGCCTTTTACTGGTAACTCTAATTTCCTACAAATATTAAAAATATTTATATTAACTATAAATGCATGTACTAAATGCTTAAATAAAGTCCCAGACGGGGGAAAGATGGTGGCACACTGGCTAAGTACACACAGTACTAAATGCAAGGACCCGTGCAGGATCCTGGTTCAAGTCCCCAGTTTCCCACTTGCAGAGGGGATGCTTTACAAGTGGTGACACAGGTCTTCAGGTGCCTATCTTTCTCTCTCCCTCTCTATCTCTCTCTTCCCTCTCAATTTCTCTCTGTCCTATCCAATAAAGTGGAAAAAATAGCCACCAGGAGCAATAATTCATAGCGTAGTCACTGAGCCCTAGTGATAAACCTGAAGGTGAAAGAAAGAGAAAAAAATACAAATAAAATCTCACACAGTCAGAGGAGTCATGATTATGAAAACAAGGATCATATTTTAGATATGAGGTAATATATACTTTGTTGGGTATTACATATTTATACATAACATTTCCTTCCTCCCACCCCCACCTCTTCTTTTTAATTGCCAACATGACAACTGGGCCTCTGTGCCTGCACAATGAATATACTGCTCCCTGTGGCCAGTTTTCCTTTCTTTTATTTGATAAGACAGAGATAAACTAAGGGGGGGAAGTCTAGAGGAGTAGAAAATGAGAAAAAGTGAGACAGCTACAGCACTGCTTTAGGCTAGTGAAACTGCCCCCCTGTCCTGCAGGTGGGGAACAGGCGCTTGGGCCAGGGACCTTACACATGGTCATGAGTGCAGTCTACAGTGCACACCACTTACACATTTCACATTTTCAAACCCACAAATCACATTTTCAAAACCATCATTTTTTTCCCTAAATAATCATTGACTATTTCAAATAGCAAATAATAATAGGCTATAAAATATAAATATGAGTGTGCTAATCTAGGTTTGGGGACTAACAAAGTCCCCAAACCTAGATATAGACCAGGTCCCATGAGATAGAGCATTATGTTCACACGCATCCATAAATTAGGGCAAATATATACCTGAAAGCAAAAGTACACAATAGTTTGCAGTGAGTCAGTATAAAGTTGATAATGAAATAGTGTCTACTTAGACTTAGATACCCTTCTTACCTACTTAGACTTAGATACCCTTCTTACCTACTTAGACTTAGATACCCTTCTTACCTACTTTATTATACTTCCCTCACTCACAAAAAAAAAAAAAAAAATTAAGGGAAGATATACCTGATCTTGTATTTTGTGTTTTTATATTTTAATGTGACTTCAGTTCAAACAAGTATAGTTCTCAACTTATTTTGCTATAACTATCTAGGCCCCGAATGATAATTTCTTAAATGTTATAATTAAAAGAAAAATCACAAAAGGATTTAAGTTCTGCAGCTACTTTTAGCAAGTTAAAATGACAGCTGGAAGTACACATACTGTGTTAGGTCACACAAGAAAACAAAGCCTACAATCTATTTTTAAAAGAAACACCCTTTTCTTTTACATTAAAAGACAACTAGCATTTTTTGGTATAGCTGCACATCTTGCAATTTATTTTCCTGTTATTGTCAGCAATGGAAAAGAAGAGGGTGGGGATTTCTCACCATTACACTGAAAGTGAGACTGTGATTATATATATAAATATATATGAATATGAATATATATAATGCAAATGAACTGACAGCATAAATAGTTGAATCTTTGTGTAAGCTCAATGCTGATTTGTTTTGTACCCATTTTTTTTTCATAACAGGATTATCACTGGGGTTCCATGCCTGCATGATGACTCCACTGCTCCTGGTGGCCTTATTATTTATTTATTTATTTATTTATTTATTTATTTATTTTAAGAAATTGAGATGGGGGATAGAGAAGGAGAAAACAAGAGATATCTGGAACCCCGCCTCACTACTTGTGAAACTTCCTACTTACTGCAGGTGGGGTTCAGGAGCTTGAACATGGGGCCTCATGCACGGTAATGTGTATGATCTACTGGGTTTGCCAACACCCAGCATCTCATCTTATTTATAAAAGGAGGAAGAGGACTACTTAAGACTAGCCAACACCTGAGCTGGCAGAAGCATATGTAGACAAGGAGAACAATGGATACTAAGCTCCAAGTCACAAAAAGGCAAGAGGAGAAACTTCTCAGTGGAGGTGAGACAGGCATGCAGTAGTTTCCTACTGGAACATATTACTGTATTACTAGTAGGTAAGTGAAAAGTTAAAACAGCAATTGTTTGCCAATGGGAAGCCCTAGGTTTTTCCTACATGACTTTTAGGTTCTAATCAAATACAGAGATGGCTTCATGTTGCTACAATTCACACAATCCCACAGAGTCTTTTGTTCAGAAGAGTCCCACCATAGTGCTCAGCTGCTATCATCTTAAAATAATAGCTGAAAGGCACCAAGGTAAAGATTCTGGGGTGGGAGGGAGGGTTCAGGTCCTGGAACATGATGGCAGAGGAGGACCTAGTGGGGGTTGTATCGTTATGTGGAAATGCTATGCATGTCAAACTATTGTATTTTATTGTGGACTATAAACCATTAATTCCACAATAAAGAAATTGAAGAGAGATTTTTACATTTTCATTACACAGTGAGCTCTGCAAATCATTTACCTGGTTCTAGCCAAATGTATACTGATTTTAAAATGTTTGGTTTTTTTTTCAACAGAGTATCAAGCTATTTACTGAGATGTTTGATGGTATTTCTTAGTCCAGATTCTGGTCACAATGAAAAGGAGAAAGAAAAATACTAGAACTCAGTGTAAGATGACTGATTTCTTTCTGACCCTTCACAAGGAATACAGTTCTAAACAGTGGATCCTGCAATAGTTTAGAACAGAATGATTGTTCTTCTCACTACCCTGTTGAATTTCAACTTAACCTCAAATCATTTTACTTGAACTAATCCCAAAGAGACCAAGAGATCTTTAAGACCAACTAGAAAATATGGATTAAGTGCCTATTAAGTCATCTTCCTGACATTCTAGATATTCTCTAAAGGTTGAGCAGAAACCAAATATCACTCCAAGGTAGGCACAAGGTAAGTCATCAAAGGAAGAAACAAGCAATTCATCTACCCTCCAATTCCCCATTAAAAGGCCTTGTTGTCTTTCCTACTCATGTCAGTTATCATGTAAACATTCATTGAAAGGCTAAGAACTGCTTCTGTTAAAGGCAAATGGATTTGTAACACCTCTCTCTGTATCCCTTTTAATTTTTATTTTTCCATATCTCTGTGTGACATATCCAGCTATCTTCAAGTAAAGTAACTTATACAAGTGCAATCCAGGGTGTGTGTTTTAAGACGAGGGTCTTACAATGCAATTCAATTTAGGAGGTTGTGAAATTGAGCCTCTTGTAGGAAAAAGTGAGAGTTATAATATAAACATCTGTTTTACTCTGGAATTACTTTCTTTTTAAAAATTATTTCATTTACTTATTTTGGATAGAGGCAGAGGGAAATTGTGAGGGAAGGTGGAGATGGGGTAGAGAGAGACCTGCAACACTGGTTTACCACTCATGAGGCTTCCCCCTGCAAGTGGGGGCTGAGGGTTTGAACCCTGGTCCTTGCACATGGGTAAAGTGTGTGCTCAACGGGCTGTGCCACAGCCCAGGCTCCTGGAGTTACTTTCTAATGAACTTTCAAATATTTGATCTAGAAAGTACTTAGAAAAGCTTTCTCAGAAGCCAGTGAAAGTCTCTGTATTGCAAATGGAATGTGATCTAAGAAACAAAGAATGCTTTTTAAATTTTAATAGTAAAATCTGACACGTACAATATGAATTTTAAATGTGTTACTCCTCAGCTTACATCTCATAACAGTGAGATGACTTTTACTAATGAAGTCAGGATTGCATGTCAAACCTAGGGGACTTTCCTGATCATGTCATAACATCATAGAGAGAACTAGATGGTAATATAGAGATCATACATTCAATGAAGGGCACACTCTATATTATTCAGCTTCCTCTACAGGTTGAGAGACTGAAATCCAGAGTACTAGGGAGAAGTTCAACATGACATTTACAGAACATTGCCCAGAACATTACAGACATTGCCCTTTACAGAAGGCAAGAGTAAAGTCTATCTCTTTCTACTCTTCATTCACACCTCTTTCCTGGAATTCAGTTTCAACTTCCAAATGATGTCACCCAAATTAAAACTACCTAATTGTCTCAAATTTACACCAGAAAAGCATGAAACATGGGTAACTTCCTGCCACTTCATTCAGCCACACTTGCCACATACCTACCAACCCCTGATCAATATCACTTACTGTCTACAGAGCAGTGTATTAAACTCTGCAGAGAATACAAAATGGAAAAAAATACCTTTGGGCGTTAAGACTATATTTTAATTGAAAGAAAACATGCATTTATATCAGTCACACAGAAGGTGATAGCTCATTGAGAAAGTTCAGCTGTTAATGAACAAGAAAAGCAGTGAAGGAAGAGGATATATAGCTGTAGGATGAAGAGGAAGCCTCACAGAAACATAGCTTGGGCTTGATGGATAGACAGAATTATGACTGTCATAGTGTGGACAGTGGGAAAAAAATCTAGTACAAAAAAAATAGGAGCAGGTAGACAGAAGATGTAAGCAAAGGATGCAGTAAAGAGTATCTGTCTATTACTCAGAATAAAGAAAACTACGAGCTATTATAGCCCACAAATTAGAGCACAGAAAGAATATTAAAAATCAAGTGGACTCTCTTGAAGGCTCCTTCCTGGACAATCTTTCCTCAGACGGTCCTCTATCATGATAGAGAGCACAAAGCCCAGAAACCTATGACTCATGATCCCATTAATTTATTTGCTCATACTTGCCACCTATGTACTAGACACTGCAGACTTGCTGTTGTCAGAAATATTCTATTCTAGTGAGGAGGACAGTTAGCTAACTGTAACATCTATGTGATAATACTATGAAAGAAAAAAAAAATGATGCTGGAAAAGCAGGTGGAGTGAAAAGGGGACAATTCAAGAGGTAAGTGAATGAAGGAAGAATGTGAACATGAAGGAGAAGCTAGGCCGCTGGCCAGGAGACAGGGTGTATGTGGCAACCTACGAGTGCAGCAAGACCAGCAAAGAGAGAGGAAATAGCAGTAGGGAGATGACTGAGATCAACTGTTACCCAAAAGGGAGCCTGAGCCAAGACCACTCAGGACCAAAGACCATATAGGACCCAAGCCAAGAGCACTAACACAGCCTTGTGCATTAGGGCCCTTGAAGACAAAGACCTGCTTTAGCTGTCTATGTATGCTGAAAATCTTCTGCAAGATACTCAGATAGTTTCTGCCACTGACTACTGTGGATAGTGTTCAAAGTTAGTGTCACGAGGCTCAGACCCAGACTTCGTCTACACAGAGAACACAAAATGTCTGGGTAAAGAGATAGTATTAGTGGAGGGCCAAGTGGTAGTGCAGCAGATTAAGCACACATGGCACATGGTGCAAAGCGCACAGTCCGGCATAAGGATCCAGATTCGAGACCTGACTCCCCACCTGCAAGAGGATCACCACACAAGAGGTGAAGCAGGTCTGGAGGTGTCTTATCTTTCTCTCTCCCTTTCTTCTCTCAATTTCTCTCTGTCCTATCCAATAACAATGATAACAACAGTAGCAGGGCTGCAGGTGTCCCTCTGTCTCTCTCCCTCTCTACTCCCCCTACCCTCTCGATTTCTGGCTGTCTCTATCCAATAAATAAAATAATTAATATAATTAAAAAATTAAAAAGGAATCTGTGTGTCATGGTCAGGGAAGTAGTTTCCTAGGTAGAGGGCAAGACTTGCATTGAAGAGGCCCTGAGTTCTATCCCTGGGGCTGCAAATGCCAGAGGAAGAGAGTGCTTTGGCTCATCTTTCTCATAAGTTTCTAAAAACAAAAAACAAAACAAACAAACAACAACAAAAAAAAACCTCTGAGTATATGCATATTTGCTGGAAGAAGAAAAAGTGACACCAGAGAAGGAAGCTTGAAGATGTGAGAAAAACTTAAAATGCACCACAGTTCCTCTGCTATGACAATATATCCTTGAAGTGAAGAGCTTTGCAAGTCTGCTTTACACATTTGCTCTCCTTTGATACCATACACAGAAAGACAAAATGCTAACATGCTAAACCAAGCAGTGCTTGAAATAGGTGCGTATCTCTCAGGCTGGGGCTGAGTAGAGGTCTCAAAGCACCTTCTGTGCCCTACAGGCCTGTCTGCCCACTCCTGACTCCTCATTGTCATTCTTTTGTCATCTAGATCTCCAAGTCTCTTTTCCTTATGTTTCTTTCTAATAACTCTCCTTTCTTTCCTTTCCTTGTTGATTTAATGTAATAGGCAGATACTATCAAATAAAGAATGATCTGAACGTAGCTGACAAAGTGAGCAAAAATTTATTTAAGTAGATTAATCGCAGTGTAATCAACAATTTATGGGGGGGGGAATACAAATGGCTCCAGAAGTCCTTAATGAACAAGCAAAATTTAAATGGTGATATAAAATTAGATAAAATGCTAAAAGAAAAAGCAGAATATAAAACTATATATAGTGTGATCTCAGTTTTCTTTTTTGAATGCTTTATGATGCAGTTATGAGACCTCATGTATAATTAAGTACATATCCTTAAAAATATAATTAATCAAGACAACAATGAGATATCACTTCACTCCTGTGAGAATGTCATACATCAGAAAAGGTAACAGCAGAAAATGCTGGAGAGGGTGTGGGGTCAAAGGAACCCTCCTGCACTGCTGGTGGGAATGTCAATTGGTCCAACCTCTGTGGAAAACAGTCTGGAGAACTCTCAGAAGGCTAGAAATGGACCTACCCTATGACCCTGCAATTCCCCTCCTGGGGATATATCCTAAGGAACCCAACACATCCATCCAAAAAGATCTGTGTACACATATGTTCTTGGCAGCACAATTTATAATAGCCAAAACCTGGAAGCAACCCAGGTGTCCAACAACAGATGAGTGGCTGAGCAAGTTGTGGTATATATACACAATGGAATACTACTCAGCTGTAAAAAATGGTGACTTCACCGTTTTCAGCCGATCTTGGATGGACCTTGAAAAAATCATGTTGAGTGAAATAAGTCAGAAACAGAAAGATGAATATGGGATGATCTTACTCTCAGGCCGAAGTTGAAAAACAAGATTAGAAAAGAAAACACAAGTCGAACCTGAAATGGAATTGGAGTATTACACCAAAGTAAAAGACTCTGGGGTGGGTGGGTGGGTGGGGAGAATACAGGTCCATGAAAGATGATGAATGACATAGTGGGGGTTGTATTGTTAAATGGGAATCTGGGGAATGTTATGCATGTACAAACTATTGTATTTACTGTTGAATGTAAAACATTAATTCCCCAATAAAGAAATAAATTATTAAAAAAATATATATATATATAATTAACTACTATAAATGTAAACCAGTCATTATTAATTCCTAGGACTGTGAATACTTGTGATACTTTATTCATTTCTAAATGTTTTACAGTTTTTCTTTTAAATAAATACTTCAATTCATGATGAAAAGTACCTGCTTCAATATTTCTTAATTGTGCCTACTGTAGGCACAATTCTTTCTTTTTATTTCTACAGATTTCTGGTTCTTACATTTATTTCCAACAATGATGATTAACTTCAGCAGTTCTTAAAATAAGGACACTGGTGATGTCAATGATCAAGACTAGAATGATGGTCTGTGATAAAAGAAAGATATTGAATCATCTCAGGAAACAACTACAGACACACACACACACACTCATATGCATACAAAATAAGCGATTATTTCTCAAAACACTACCTTAATTAAAATATGCCTACTTGCTGTCTACAAAATGGAGGACCCCCCCCCCCAACACTTCATCTGCACTATACCAGCCTTTAGATCCATAACTGGTCAACAATTTGTTTGGTTTTGTATGTTAACTCTCTTGACAACCACCAGGTTCCAGATGCTAACATGATGCCAATCAGACATCCCTGGACAGACAACCCCACCAATGTGTCCTGGAGCTCCGCTTTCCCAGAGATCTTTCCCCACTAGGGAAAGAGAGAGATGGCTGGGAGTATGTATCAACCTATCAATGCCCATGTTCAGCTGGGAAGCAATTACAGAAGCCAGACCTTCTACCTTCTGCATCCTACGATGATGTTGGGTCCATACTCCCAGAGGGTTAAAGAATAGGAAAGCTATCAGGGGAGGGGATGGGATACAGAGTTCTGGTGGTAGAAATTGTGTGAAGTTGTACCCCTCTTATCCTACGGTTTTGTCAATGTTTCCTTTTTATAAATAGATTTTAAAAAAAAATAGGGAGTTGGGTGGTAATGCAGTGGGTTAAATGCACGTGGCGTGAAATGCAAGGACTAGCGTAAGGATCCAGGTTCAAGGCCCCAGCTCCCCACCTGCAGGGAAGTCACTACACAAGTGGTGAAGCAGGTCAGCAGGTGTCTGTCTTTCTCTCTCCCTCTCTCTCCTCCCCTCCTCTCTCCATTTCTCTCTGTCCTATCTACCAACGACGACATCAATAACAACAATAATAACTACAACAATAAAAAAACAAGGGCAACAAAAGGGAAAATAAATAAATATAAAAAATAAAAAGTCTCAGGTTCAAGCCCTTGTACTACCATAAGCCAGAGCTGAACAGTGCTCTGGTAATAAGTAAATAAATAACTATAAAAAAATAAAAATTAAAATAAATAAGTTTTAAAAAATGAAAAAAAGGGGATATGAGGTTAAAAATAATAATACGTTTCATTTATCCTTAGCTATAGAGACCAAGAGTAAACATATGTTTACACCAACACGCATAATCCCCAACTAGTTAAAGTGCTATCAAGGAATAATAAAGTTATGGGAAGAGAATCAAGAAGATGACATTTAGAATAGGTCCTGGCAGTGTTTCCCTGAGGAAGTGACATTTGAACTGAGATCTCCAGTAAAAAGCTGGATGGCAGACACATGTACAAGGGTTTCTGGATGAGAACACACTATATGAAATGCTCAGGAAGCAAGACTGTATATGCAAGATTAGAATACTCAATTAACTCAGAAACATGCTGCATTCAATGTGTGAAATTACTAAGCACTTATGCCATGCAATAAAGTTAATACAGTATGTTACTTCAGAGGAAAGGCATGGTCTCATGCAGAACGCAGGCAATCTATCACTCACCCTTATGTATCAGTATTAGTCAACATTTTACTAGAAAAAGTCTCATTTCCTCAATTGACTTTTCAACTTTAGATTGTCCAGATATAAAACAGGTGACGGCACATATCATATACAGACTATTACTTGGACAACGGGAATATAAAGCAATGGGATTTGCATTCTACAACTCATCTTTTATATATTTTCAAAATGGAAAATAAAAGAAAGTTTTCACTTTTTTTAATATGTTATATTTATTTTACAAAATTACATATCAAGAGGGGTTTAAGTCCACATCATTCTCATCACCAGAGTTCTGAATCCTTAAGTCTCCCCACTGCAATCCACCAGTTTTCATTTCATGCGGTTCACAGTGGAATATGGTGTTTGGCTGAGAACTAAGTGTACTGATACCAATCTTTTTTAAAAATATTTTTAAATTTTTTTTATTTTCCCTTTTATTGTCCTTGTTGTTTTTTCAATGTTGTAGGTATTATTGTTGTAGTTATTATTGATGTCGTTGTCGTTGGATAGGACAGAGAGAAATGGAGAGAGGTGGGAAAGACAGAGAGGGGGAGAGAAAGATAGACACCTGCAGACCCACTTCAACACCTGTGAAATGACTCCCTTGCAGGTGGGGAGCTGGAGGCTCAAACTGGGATCCTTATGTAGGTCCTTGCACTTTGTGTGCTTAACCCGCTGCGCTACTGCCCAACTCCCCTACTGATACCAATCTTAAGAAAATGTGGAACTGTACATTTAGGACAGAAACACTATTGCCAATAGTAAATAGTCCATAAAAATTAAAACAAGCAAACAAACAACAACAACATGACAACTGAACTTAAGAAAAAAGGTCATGGAAATCAGTCTTGTATTAAACCAAACCAAAGTGTCAAGTCCCAATAAAATAAACCAGTATATAACCTGTCAAAACAGGTTAGTACTCTGCCTCTGTAACATAAATATTGCCAACTATATGTATGAAACATCTGTGCTAAAGATGAGCAAGAAACTTAAGATTAAAGTGATTCATAAGGCACAAAGAAGTAAGAAAGGTAGAGAGGTGAATCCTGATGCTAGAAAGTAATTATATTTACAAAGAAATGTGATGTTTCCCTCAGGACATGCAGTAGATACTACAACCTATCTGAAAGTGTAATCCTCATCAATAATATTCTTTTTTTTTAAATATTTATTTTATTTATTTATTCCCTTTTGTTGCCCTTGTTGTTTTATTGTTGTTGTCGTTGTTGGATAGGACAGAGAGAAATGGAGAGAGGGGAAGACAGAGAGGAGGAGAGAAAGATAGACACCTGCAGACCTGCTTCACCGCCTGTGAAGCGACTCCCCTGCAGGTGGGGAGACGGGGTTCGAACCGGGATCCTTATGCCGGTCCTTGTGCTTTGCGCCACCTGCGCTTAACCCGCTGCGCTACAGCCCGACTCCCGTCAATAATATTCTTATCATATCCAGCTATGATCAGATTCTCACCAACATCAGTATGAATTACGGAGGGGGCAGTGAATGATCTTAATTCACATTTGTTAGACATCTCCAAAGTTCTAGGTACTGTGCTGGGTACTGGGCAAACAATATTAGATCCTGGGCCTATTTTTCAGAAGCTTATAGCCTTCAACAGTGAAGTTATGGCCCAATACAATGAATGATATCGCCTGCTATTGGAATCCACTTACTTTTTCCCTAATGTAATGTATTTATTGTTTCAGTCCAGAAGAGTACAATTACATTGTTACTTCAAGAGGATCATTTTCATGTTTGCAAAGAAAAAGTAACTTCTCATTTAGCTGTAGGTATGGTGGCAATAAGTATAAGCAATCTATGGAATAATTTGTGGGGAAGTATCAAAAGTCTTAAAAACTATATATATACCTTCTGGCCTACCAATTCATTCTCAATTTTCTCCTTCCATGAGGAAAAAAAATCACGTATAAACACAAAGGTTTTAGCTATTAATTTTTTCATCCTACTTGTGACACCTTAAAAGTAGACTGCAAAGTGACTACTGATAGAAGATAAGTTAAGGGAATCAGGTGCTAGCACAGCAGGTTAAACACACATAGCACGAAGCGCAAGGACTGGCATAAGGATCCTGGTTCGAGCCCCCGGCTTCTCACCTGCAGGGGAGTTGCTTCACAAGTAGTGAAGCAGGTCTGCAGGTGTCTATCTTTCTCTCCCCCTCTCTGTCTTCCCCTCCTCTCTCCATTTCTCTCTGTCCTATCTAACAACGATGACATCAATAAGAACAATAAAAGAACAAGGGCAACAAAAGGGAAAATAAATAAATATTTAAAAATTTATTTTAAAAAGAAGGTAAGTTAAATAAGGTATGTGGACAGACACACACACACATATATATGCAAAGATGCATGCACTGAGAAGATGATATAGAGATATAGCAAACAGTAGACAAAACAAAGAAATGGACTCAATACAGTAACATCTTAACTCTATAAAATTAGAACATAGCTCGCCTTGTAGGGTGCATTGCTAGTCATGTGTGTGGTCTGGGTTGAAGTCTCGGCACCATGTGGGAGTGCCACAGCACCAGTGCTGTAGTAACTCTGCCTCTGTATACGGAAGGAATGACAGTGAAGTCACAGATGAGCAAAGCCCTGACAAAGCCTCACCATACCCATAATATTTCTTTAGTAAGCTCTAGTAAATAATCATAATTCATCTGCTTTCAACCCTGATCACTGATCAGGAACATCGTCTTAATTAGGAACCTTCCATAGCTACTAAGATCTGTTGGATGCCAACAACCCCCAAAAGATCTGATCTAATGTAAAACAGTAACAGAAAATGAAGCAAAATCCTAATCGTGATCTGTCTTACTGAATGACGTTCTGGGGAAGACTTACTAAATACAGACCTAAATCTGAATTTTTTATTTTTTTATCCAGATAGACTAGGAACCCAGGTCTTTCAACTCTTTTCAGAATTTATCTTTAGGAGCCTATGTGATCTCTGCATCCCTGTAGATCTGAGTTCACATTCTGTGACCATGAGTAGGAACATTCCAAGCTGCCCCAATATAGACCCATCTTCCTCAGGTGTAGCATAGTTCACATAGGCTGCTAAGCTGAATATGGGCCTCAGAACAAATCAGATCGATGGGGCTTACAGTCAACAACACTTATACCCTTTTCTCCATATTAGGGAGCTACTCTTTTACCTGATCCAGTTTTCTGTCCCTTTTCCAGCCATGACATCACCTCCCCAAACAATAACTTGGATCCGCATGCATATCAGATTTCAGGCTCAGAGGAAAAAAAAACAAAAAACTAGTATAGCTACAGGCCCTTTGAAATATAACTAAAATATGCCTACTAGCTATCTACAAAATGGAGGGACCCTCCCCCCCCAACACTTCATCTGCACTATTCCAGCCTTTAGGTCCATAATTGTTCAACAATTTGTTTGGCTTTGTATGTTAACTCTCTTTTCAACCACCAGGTTCCAGATGCTAGCAGGATGCTGACCAGACTTCCCTGGAGAGATGACCCCAACGATGTATCCTGGAGCCCAGCTTCCCCAGAGCCCTACCCCACTACAGAAAGAGAGAGGCAGGCTGGGAATATGGATCGACCTGTCAATGCCCATGTTCAGCTGGGAAGCAATTACAGAAGCCAGACCTTCCACCTTCTGCACCCCACAATGACCTTGGGTCCATACTCCCAGAGGGCTAAAGAATAGGAAAGCTATCAGGGGAGGATACAGAGATCTGGTGGTGGGAACTGTGTGGAGTTGTACCCCTTTTATACTATGGGTTTGTTAATGTCTCCTTTTTTTAAATAAATAAATAAATTTAAAAAAGAATTTATCAGATGTATTCACTGAAATAGACTCACCACTAGTTAGTGCTTTAAGAAGGCTAAAGCACAATTGAAATTTTAAATTTTCAAGACTGAAATGAACTTGGAATGTAGCTAATTTTGCTTAAAGCATTTCCAAGAAGCTGTGAAAGCATCTGCATCCTGCCAAATGAGCTGCCTATTTGCAGTCTCAGAGAACAAGGCACAGTATGCCCAAGCAGTGAGTTGGACGTCTTCTTAAGAAAGCTGTACCACTTATCCTATGGCTTAGTCAATGTTTCCTTTTTATAAATAAAAAATTAACCTAAAAAAGAAAAAGAAAAGAAAATTTACCCATGTCTCAACAACTGTACTGCATGCCATTAACCTACTAGTAAAAAGATTTTAAAAAATAAAATCTTCCTTTGATGAGAGGCAGTATGTGCTTAGGGGAAAGGATGATAGAAAAAAAAAAAAAAAAAAAAAAAAAAGCTGTACCAGCTGAGGAGGAATGTTTCCCCTGCAGGGAAATTATTTTCTGGCAAAGACTCTGGGCTGGGCGCTTCTCCAAAATTGGAGCTAACTCCCAAAGGAAGTCACTAGGCTCCTTAGCCACATCCAAAAATTCTCTGGCACCAAGTACCATGTACATGTGTACAAACCCCTGTTTCCAGGGAGCTTGAATTGTGGGCCGGGCCAGCAGTAACTACACCAAGTTGTAGAAAAGACACACCCATGTGGGCTGATTAAATGTTCTTGAGGAGTTAGGACTTCATTATTAAAACTCAAAAATCTTACTATGATTCAGAATGTGGGTGTTATTAGACAGGGGCTATTTTGAAAAATTAGTATGTTGCCAAAGACAAAAATCTGATCACAATGAAACAAGGTGGATCTTACTGTATGCAATGACTTGGAATCTGTATGCAATGACTTGGAATTTTTCAAATTACTGACTTAAAAAGAGCTGTGTACTGAGAAGCATTTTCTTAATAATAAGGGAGAGAGAGAGAGAGAGAGAGATACCCAAGTCTTTAATATGGAAACCAAGAGACTTAGTCATTTGGCATAATTTAAAAAGTCACAAAGTTTGTAAAGTATATGTGTCCTGTCCAAGTTGCAGATGCTGCCATGATTCCATACTGACTTATCTGGGCAGACAACCTCATCAATGTGTCCTGGAATCTTGCCTCTCCAGAGCTCTATCCCACTAGGGAAAGAGAAACAGGCTGGGTGTCAGGCACTAAGCCAACTCCCCCTGCTCCACCCTGCATTCCTGATACTATGGCCTATTTACATAATCATTGTTTTGCCTGAAAGATCCCAACCCATTCCATTCCTTTGATCTATTGTCTTTCTACCTTGAGACCCTCCCCGCCTGCAGGGTAACATTAATCCCACCAGTTAAAACCCTAAAACAGTTAAAACAGTTGCTAAGGAAGCTTCCACCTTCCCAGCCCACTTCTGCCTTTCCCCACCCCCTTTCCTAGCCATTTGGAAAAAGCAAAGGACACGCTGGTTTAAATGGATAAGGAAAATACTATGTTAACCTTAAGTAAAAAATCCCTGCCAAAGAATAAAAAGCACTTAAGTCAGACTGGAGATACAGGTAAAACTTTCTGAGGAGACAATCCCTATACTCAGCTTGGAAGACAAAGAGCATGGACCAAGGGGAGAAGACTGCCATGAGTTCAAGCTCTCACTATCTCAGCAAACCCAGCTTCTTCAAGGCCCCCATGACGCCGCTGCTAGTGATCCCTCTTAGTGCCAAGATGATTCTTCTGCAGCCCCACCTTGATTGAGATTTAGGATACATGTGAAAGAGAGGTGACCTTGGAATAGGCTGAGATGTGAAATCATCTGGAAACCAACCTGTGTTAGATTTACATTCATCATTTATTTACTAAACTTTATCAGTGGCAAGGGATTTTGACATTTTATTTTATATTTTCAAACAGTGTTTTCCAGATTGGATGGCATTGAGAAAATAGATACTGAATTTCAGTTTAGCGAGATGACAGCAGTTAGGAGATTGGTTGCACAACAGTGTGAATGCACTTAACAACTGTGAACTGTCCTCTTAAAAATCGATTTAGAATACTTCATGTTGAGCATATTTTACCACAAGTTTAAAAAAAAAAAGTAAAGAAAGGTGTTACTAAATGCCTACAAGTATCTACAAAAAAATAATTCTATGTTTCATTAGGGGCCATACATTTGCATCCTAAATTCTGAACCTGCTAACCAGAATTCACAAAAATGCTACACACACGTGTCTCACAAATGGGTGCTGTGGAACAAAAACTGCAATCTCCCTCCTGGTACTTTTTTCTTTTTGCCACCACTGGAGCCTGCATAGGAATCCACTGTTCCCAGCAGACATCTGCCCCCCACCCCTCCTTTTCCTCCTTTTGATAGGACAGGGAGAAATTAAATGGGAGGGAGAGAGAAAGCACCTGCTTCACTATCTGTGAAGCTTCTCCCATACAAGTGAGGAAATGGAGGCTTGAACCTGGGTCCTTGGCATCACAACATGCACCATCAACCAGGTGTGCCACCATCTGGCTCCTCCTTCCTACCTACTTCTAACCCATTTGGTCCCTAACCCAACAGTGCATCTCCCAAAGAACAGCTGTATTTGTTTACTAAGCAGCTTGCATTTGGTTTTTGGAGTATTCCCCAGTCAGACCTTAACAAGAGGAATCCTGTTAGCTCTCTTAGTCCACCCTCGACTTGACTTTCCTTCCAGCACTCATCTAGTTTGTGCATCAAGTTGTCCTTCCCCAGAGTAGATTCTCTTGACTTCACTTATGGCAACCTGCATACGTCTACAAGTAGATTCTGCCCAGCACAGAATCAAGTTTGACTGATAATTTTAAAGCAGAACTAAAAGGTAGGTGTTCCAAGTAAAAATTCTTTGTTTTCCAAGCTAAGGCATTATTATAGATTTCAAACATCTTCACATCCTCAATCCTGGTGAAGAAAGCATTAGACAAAAGGCTTTGTAACAGCTTTTACATTCTTTATAACCCCTGCTATTCCCCCCATGGGTTGTAAATATCTTTTACAAACTGAAAATTGTTATGGCAGCAAGTGTGAGCTAAATAGGAGAAAATGTTACAATAGGGAGATATGCCTGCTTCCCATACGTTTTGAGGACAAGTGGCTTCTGGGAATTAGGATTTAGGAATTAGGAATTGTGATAAGAGGTGATTTCCCTGTCAAACAATATTCCAATTAAAAAAGAAAGAAAGAAAGAAAGAAAGAAAGAAGGAAGGAAGGAAGGAAGGAAGGAAGGAAGGAAGGAAAGAAAGAAAGAAAGAAAGAAAGAAAGAAAGAAAGAAAGAAAGAAAGAAAGAAAATAAAAGAAACATCCCTATAGTAAATCTTAGGCACTGGGCACTGGCACACCTGGCTGAGCGCAAAGACCCGGGTTCAAGTCCCCAGGTCTCCACCTATGGAGGGAAGCTTCAGAAGCATTGAAGCACTGTTAT
Source organism: Erinaceus europaeus (assembly GCF_950295315.1). Lineage (NCBI taxonomy): Eukaryota > Metazoa > Chordata > Mammalia > Eulipotyphla > Erinaceidae > Erinaceus > Erinaceus europaeus. The sequence goes on from NC_080162.1 coordinate 58,745,393, forward strand.
AAGTACCTTTCTCTCTATATCTCCTCTTGCCCTCTCAAATTCTCTCTGTCCTATTAAATTTAAAAAAAGAAAATATGAGATGTGAATAATTAAAAAGGAAGAAAGAAAATTTCTAGTTTTCTAAGTTACCCAACATATTACACAACATACACACAGGGGGAGAACCTCTCCAAAGGCACTTCACTAGAACTATTTATTTCCTATCAGACTTCCCAGGGAACAAGCCACAATTAGTCTCTCTTTTGTTCTGAAGTATGCATTGCCTAGTCTTCATTCTAAGTGGGCTCATAGGCATATACCATTTTCCGAGGCAAAGAGAATAATTCATCTGACATTCACAGACTCTGCACACACAGAGAATCCTCAATCAATACATGTTGATGTGTTGGTGTTTCTTGGTCCTACTTTTCTGTCTGGAGAAAGTACCATACTTTTGAATCGACAGAAGCTCATCATCCAGATTTAGATAACAGTTTATTTATTTATTCTAAGGCCCAAGTTGTAAATATGGATCACGCAATGTTCTTCCAGACTTCCAACTGGTGCTTAACCTAAGATTAGGGTATTTACACCTGCAACATCAAAGGATGCACATACAACAAGGCTATAGCTTTAATTATGTTTCATTTTGCCAAGTTGCTGAAACAGACAACTTTACAAATTTCTACTTCCCATAAATCAGAGTAGACAGTTCTTTTTCAATTATGTTTTAATTCATGTGCGATCATTCTCTATAGCAGGTGGCAAGTCGAGGGGGGGTTGGAAGTCAGACAGAAGGAAGGTATGATGAAGTCTTAAATAATTTGAATTTGTATGAAGGAATGTTGCAGGGGTGGTAGAGACCATTCATCTCTGTTAACTGCAGAGAGGTGAACAGGATGAACAGAAAGAAGTAGGATGCGATGCGCCCAACACTCCTCATCCACTGTACTGCAGTCTAAAACAGATGATTCCTCCACTCTATAAGTCTTGGACTGTTCTGGCTTGATTTTTGCTTTCATTCCTCTTCTTTTCTATGAGGATCCAACACATAGCCTTGAAATCTCCAAACAACTGACATAGGTCACAGAACATTCTTTAGCTATTTGAGACTATCATTGCCAGAGAAATTAGTGAGAAATCTTTTTTCAGAAGGATTCATATGTCTTAATTTATTTATTTGTTGAGAGACAGGAGAGAGAGAGAGAGAGAGAGAGAGAGATCAGTGCACTGTTTAAGCAATATGCAGTGCCCGGGACCACACCTGTGACCTCAGGTATGCAAGTCCTACTAGTTCTACTTGCTGATCATCTCTTCATCCACAAAACCCATGTATCTTATTAAAATTTCATTATTGATATGTTCACTAAGCACTCACTGAAGAATGTTATGTGAATGATATTTTAAAATACACAAAGCATTGCCTGGGAATCCAGGGGTTCCCAATTCAATTCCCAGTACTACCTTATGTCAAAACTAAGTATTGCTCTGTTCTCTCTCCCTCTTCTATTTTATTTTCTCTCATGACAATAAATATACATTTTAAAATACACAGATCAGTAATAAAATCCTCTGACTTCCAAAGGCTTCCGGTCTTAAGGAAAGATATCTATATAGCTTCTCCTCTCTTATAAAAAAATATATACCTTTGGGGGTCTGGCGGTGGCGCAGTGGGTTAAGTGCATGTGGCGCAAAACGCAAGGAAGGACCGGCGTAAGGATCCCGGTTCCAGCCCTGGGCTCCTCACCTGCAGGGGGGTCGCTTCACAGGCGGTGAAGTGGGTCTGCAGGTATCTATCTTTCTCTCCCCTTCTCTGTCTTCCCCTCCTCTCTCCATTTCTCTCTGTCCTGTCCAACAACGAACGACATCAACAATGGCAATAATAATAACCACAACGAGGCTACAACAACAAGGGTAACAAAAGGGGGCAAAAATGGCCTCCAGGAGCGGTGGATTCATGGTGCAGGCACCGAGCCCAGCAATGACCCTGGAGAAAAAAAAAGATATATATGTATGTATATGTATATATATACCTTTTTTTTTTTTTTTGGCCTCCGGGGTTATCACCGGGGCTCGGTGCCTGCACTACGAATCCACCGCTCCTGGAGGCCGTTTTTCCCATTTTGTTGCCCTTGTTGTTTATCATTGTTGTTATTGCTGTCATTGTTGTTAGATAGGACAGACAGAAATCAAGAGAGGAGGGGAAGACAGAGAAGGGGAGAGAAAGACACTTGCAGACCTACTTTACCACTTGTGAAGTGACTCCCCTGCAGGTGGGGAACTGGAGGATGGAACCAGGATCCTTACACCAATCCTTTCAGTTGTTTAGACTCAGAAACACTTAGAACTCCACAGTGTCCATCTCTATGGTTACCATGTAGGTCCAAGTCACTGTTATTTTTCACTTTGGCTAAGGAAATAGGTTTTCAAATGGTTTCTTGGTTCTAATTTCCAGTCTCCATGTGATATATAACCTAAAATCTTTCTTTATTAAGTGAAGGTTCAGATTACTCTTCTACCTGAAGTTCTCTAACAATTTCTCAGCAACCTTAAATAACACCAACACCCTTCTAATGACCTACAAGGCATATATGAACAAGAGGCCCCAACACACCCACTTTCTATGCTCTTCTTCTTGCTTATTATATTCCAGCTACACTGTCTGCCCCCTTTCCACTTCTCACCTGTTTTTCCTTCTACTTGTATATTCTCCCTGCCCCTACCCACCCCCTCTTTTTTTTTTTTTTTTTTTTCCTGCACAAGTGTCATCTTTCCTTCACTCAAATGCTACATTAGCTAGCTTCTCCTCTGGAAGACTCCACAGATCACACCAAAAACTGTCTCAAGATAGCTTATTTTAATTTTATTTGCACTCCCTGTTTTTATTTGTAAACTGCTTTATTTGTTACTGCAATTTGTAAACTGGCCTTTTTGGTGATGTTGATGATGGTGCCCCAGCACAAGAACCAAGTTCACTCTGCAGCTGGTGCTCAGAAAAGAACTTACTGCTAAATGAATGTCGATACAGAGAATAAAAGCAGGATGACAAAAATGGTGCAATGGACTGTGAAGAAGGGGGTATTTATTTATTTATCAAGGAGAAGAAAGCTGGAAACAGCTTCTGCCAGATGGGGGATGACAAACAGGCAACATCTCAAAATGTATTCCAGACTATGGAACTAGCAATGGGGAAGCACCAAATAAGCATGTAGGCACATTAGGAAGATGAAGTAGCAGGAGAGGGGTACTGGGAGAAGAACACAGATGGGAGGGAGACTCAGTGACATGGTCAGGGCACTAACACTTTATTTTTTATTACATGGAGAAATGGCTGAAAAGTCCTAAAGTTGAAATCAGAATACTCTCACCTACATCTTATAAACACTAAGGGGAAAAAAATAACAGCTTAAAAGCAAGCAAATAACCAAAAATGTCATCAATTTTAAAGAGAACTACATATCCATATCCACTTAAGCACAAATTACTATGTACAAGGACCCAGGTTCATGCCCGCCTACCAGGGAGATGGTTCACAAGAGATGATGCAGGTTTTCAGATTTCTCCCTCCTTCTCAATATCTTCCCCTCTCCTCTTAATTTCTATCTGTCTTATCTAATATAAATAGAAGCGGGGGAGGAAACAAAGGCCACTGAAAGCAGCGAATTCATAAAGCTGGCACCCAGTCCTGTAACCAATGTCCAATAGTCCAATAACCATGGTGGCAATAAAATAAATAAATAAATAATAAAGATATTTATATCCCATCTGCAAATGCTAGGGAAAGAGGGCCCCCACAACTGATGACCTTGTGATTCAGAGAAAAAGTTAACTGCTTATCACTGTTTGTTTTTCCAAGGCTGTTATCAGACACGCAGCATTTGCATACAGTTTCAAGGAGAAGGCAACACAGTTGAAGACCAGGAAGCTGGTTACCTAGACTCCAGGACTGGGTTTGGATCCTAACACAGGAGATGAGGCTAAGCAATCATTCTTCACATCCCAGATTAGATGGGATAGACTCCATTTAAATTACAAAATAAATCAAGTCTCTCATTTTAAAATTAAACCTCTAAAGAGTGAGAAAATAAACTACAATGAGGGGGTGCCAGGCGGTAGTGCAGTGAGTTAAGTTCACGTGGTGTAAAGCACACAGACTGGCGTTAAGGATCCCCCCGGTTCCAGCCCCTGGCTCCCCACCTGCAGGAGGGTCGCTTCATAGGCGGTGAAGCAGGTCTGCAAGTGTCTATCTTTCTTTCCCCCTCTCTATCTTTCCCTCCTCCCTCAATTTCTCTCTGCCCTATTCAACAACAATAACAATAACAACAATAAAAAAAATGGAAAAAAATGGCCTCCAAGAGCAGTGGATTGGTAGTGCAGGCACTGAACCCCAGCAATAACCCTGGAGACATAAACAAACAAACTACAATAAGGACTTAAAGACCTATCCAAAAAAAAAAAAAAAAAAAAAGTGGCTGTCAGGGCTGGGTGGTGGCACACCTGGCTCAGTGCACATACTACCATGCACAAGAACCTAGGTTCTAGGCCCCAATCCCTACATGCAGGGGAAATACCTAACAAATGGTAAGTAGTGCTGCAGATATCTCTCTCCCTTCCCCTCTCTCTCAATTTCTGTCTCTGGGGGCAGGGCCAAGATGGCGACTTGGAAGGAGCTGCCTGTGTGAGTTCTGACAACAATTGCTGGAAAGGGTAAGATCCTGGCCTTCAGCAGGATGGGAAACAAGGTGTTCTAAGCGTGACACCAAGGAGGTGACTATAGCTCAATTTGGGTTAGAAAATAGAGCAAAAAGAAAGGAAACTATTTGATTATTCCCCCCCCCCCCCCCCCCCCCCCCCCCCCCCCGCCATAACCAGACCCCAGGGGTAGGGCGTCGCTGCTAGCAGACTCCCCGCTGACCTTTTTTCTTTACCAAGATTCCTGGCTCACCAGGAGTGCCCTTGAGTACCCATTGAGTTTCCCATTTGGGGAAACTGAAGATCCTTCCTAGCGGACTGAATCCACATGGATCCCAGTCACTTTCAAAGCCAGCAACAAGCAGACATCAGGCTCAACCTGACGCTGTTGACTGGCTAAGGAAGAAGGGCAAATGCTAGAAGAAGAAGGAGTGCCATTCCAATCCTGTTCCTTTCTGAATCCCTTGGCTATTTTTTTTTCCTCTGAGTAAGTGACTTAGGCCCAATTGGAGTGACAAATATCTGGCCAAGCAAAGCCTCACCCCACCCTGCCTAGGAAAGACTGCCTGGAAGTTGTTTTTTTTTTGTTTTTTTTTTTTTCAGTCAGTTGTCTAGGCTCACTGTGCCTGAGCTAACTGGGAGCCGTCCAAGCTGCAGATCCACTGTTGGGGCTTTTTACTTTGTTCTATTTTATTATTACATATATGTATGTATGTATGTATGTATCCCTCTGCCCCCCCCCCTCAGGTTGACCAAAATTAATTCTTAGTATATTTTCCATTGCTAGGTGACCGAGTGTCTTATCAATTGTGAGAGGAACTTGTTTCACTCTTCATAACTCCTCTATCCACTCTCCCCCTTCTCTGTCCTCCTAGTTAATTAAAAAAATAATAAATAAATTTAAAAAATCTCCTTTCACTACTCTTTTTTTTTTACATCTTTTTTCTTTTCTTTTTTATTCCTGTCTTCCTTTCTTCCTTCCTCCTTCCTCTGCTTTCTGAATTCACTGATACTTGCTTGTGAATTATTGTGGGGAAGAAATCTGACTCAGAGTAGACTTTCTTTGTGTGTGTCTCTGCTCTACTTCCCTTTCTCCTCTTGCTACCCCTAGAATTTACAGTGGACAGTATATTTGCATAATTGTATACTCCTACTATCCCTTTTTTCCTTTATCTTTTTCATTTGGATTTGGTTGATATTTTTTCTTGGACTGGAGACATTGCTGGGCTAACTGGTATTGGTTAAACTGCTTTAATCCTTGTTTCAATTTCTGTCTCTATAAAAAAAATTAAATTAAAAATAGGTGTTTTTTAAGAACTACCTTTTGAAGAATTGTTATTCTAGCACTTTCTTATTTCAACAGTCTTCTCAATAGGGTTTATTTCAAAACAGATTTATTTAATAAGCACAAATTCCTTTTTATTAGCCATGTAATAAGATGGAAAGGCTGAATGATATAGACAAAGTCTAACAAAAAATAATAATAATAAACTGCTAGTTTGTAACTTTCAGTTCGAGCAGAGGAATGAGAGAGAGGTCTGGGGCATATAGCCACTATGCTGTACTAATTTACTTTATTTTGTCCTGCACAACTGAATTGTCAGATCTGGGATTCAGTTAGCTCATTTATAAAATGATAAATCCAGAAATATGATCAAAGGTTTCTCTGAGTCTTAAACCCAAATAAAAGTATAATAGGCATGTCTGCTTTCACAAACCAAAGTACTGACTGAAGCTGAAGTGCCGAGTGCTGCTGAGTACCTACCTCACTCAAAGTTTTTGAGAAGAATCCAGGCTGAAACTAAGTTCCCCAAGTCTGAATTAGATATCCCTGCAACTGGAGAACAGCACGTAGCAACATGGCCAGAGTATGCACTGGGAATGATACAGGTCTGGACTCAGACCACAGCTCTAACAATGAAACCATGGGTGAGCATGTGCATATAAACATCTCTATGTATGAAATGAACAGAGTTGCTAGAAGCATTCAAAGAGAACAGATGCAAGATGCTTAGCACAGTGTCTGACATATAGTAACTACGAAATAAATGACAGTTCTAGGAGATGATGTTGGCAGATTTATCTCACTTAGCTGTCAGATTTACTTGCATTGTGTTACATAAGATTCTCCTTGTTGCAAAGATATAATTATGGGATGAACCCCCAAAGTCCTTCCGCCCAGTCTTCTGTTTGGAGGCATTTCCATTTTCACTGATGAAAAGAAGGGCCTAAACTATTAGGCTGATCTAGGTTATCCAGCCACAAAGTCCACCTAAAACACAATCTTCTCTTTGCATTCTCAGTGGTTCTTTGGTTCTTGGAAGTATTAAACATAATTTCCTGAGATATCTCATAGTAATGCTGTCTCTGTTGCAATACATACAGAGAATAAGATGAAAGAGCCTAAGCCAGAGTAGTCTTGCACTGAGTCAAATAACCAACCCTAAATGTTAGACAGTTACGAAAATGATGAAACTTGTAACAACCCTTACTAATGCTTAATCTGCTCCTACGCAAAAACATCAGAGTATACAATCTAATTTATGTTGTAATTATAGCTAAGCAAAAAATCCTGTGTGTGTGTGTGTGTGTGTGTGTGTGTGTGTGTGTGTGTATGTGTGTGTGTGTGTATAGCTAGGGCTAGAAGAAACTTGAAAAATGGCTGTAAGTGATTTGATAAGGATGCACAGTTGCAGATGTTTTCTCTAGTGACATTTATGGACTTAACACAATAAATATCACAACAGGGATATTCAGGGCAGGATATGCGGCTGTTCACTCACCCAGGATTATAGAGCATGACGGCAGAGAGGTTCTCACAGGACTTGGAAAGGTCGGTCATGGACAAACTGAAGGAGGACAGAAGGCCACTCTAAGAGTAGACACAGGGTAGAGCGGTTAACCTTAGTGGAGAGGGCTAGTGCTCTGGACTCCCTGCTTTCAAAAGTCCATAAACTGTTCAGAAGCAATGAGGTGCATACATTCCTAATACTAAGGGTAACAACAGCTTATCTCAATAGGACAGCAAATCAGGAACAATCAGCAAATGAATACATCTCAAACCCAAGACTCTAGGCACAGCAGGAGCCTGGCATGCTTGGGTGGGAAGATTCACCAGGAAGTCCACATCCTGTTGGCTCTTCCTAGCCAAGCTGCATAAAATTGAGGGAAAGGGTCAAAATAACTATGTCACACTCTCTTCCATGGCAGGAGCTGAGTCCCATTATCAGCAGCATTCACTCAGACTTGATGAGTGAAAAAGATGAAGAAGGGGGAGGTGAAGGAAGACCCCACAATGGAGCTTGGTTGGCTCTGCTTCCATGGAAAGCTATTAGCAAACATTTGTCCTTCCCTCTTTACCTCTACTAACTATGTAATAAAAGGACCTCCTGGGAGACTCTGCAGGAACAGATAAGCTGCTTCACTGGCTGGAATAAGCAGCCCTTAAGAAGGCAGGATTTGGAGTGTGTTCCTATTTCTCATCTAAGGCATTGGCACCTTGGGCTGTCTTTACAAAGGTAAGTCAAGATCACAGTTGTGTAACTAAGTGTGAGGGGCATTTCTGCATTGGCAGGGCTGAGCAGAAGTCCTGGTTATCCTCTTTCTGGCTATAGGTTAAAATAGCCCTTATTTCTATAGCAATTTTCTATGTAGGTATTGTGCAAATAAAGGTGTAAAACATTTAGCAATTTCATACAGTAGCCAGCTCATAGGACCATTAGCTGTTGTACTTCTAAGGACAGCACAAAGTCCTAGACAGATTTCCCTCTTCTTTTTTACTCCCTCCTCTCTCAGCTCCTGTACCCACCTCCAAGGTCCAGCACTTTACTTAACATGCCCATTAATGTCTCCATCCACCTGACATGAAATCTCTCAACTGTCCTAAACTCACTCCTTTCTCTGCACCGTAACCCAACCAAAAGTCCAATTGTTAAGGATAAAAATTAAACATGAACAAATATCTGAATGAAAATGATACTAATATCTCCTGAGTTAACTCCGAAAATAGGTGTTCATCTATGGCAGTCATTGCCCACATAATGCAAAATAATGACCAGCTACATTGGGGTGTGTGTGGGGGGGTAGAAAGTTGAGAAGAAGGGCCTCAGAGCAGTCCATTTCTTCATCACTCAATAATATTCTGGGAATGTAATTCCCTAGAATCAATCCAGGAATGACTTCTCATGTGTTTATGAAACCCAGACAGTGACACACTGGAACCAGAGTGGAGATTTCCCCCTTCGCACCCCTATTCATAATTAGAGATTTGCTGCTGAAGATTCCATGGTGCTTACCTTCCTCTTCTCTCTGAGCTTGGCTGCCTCCTTTGGGTGGTTAAAGCGAAACATATTGGTTCTTCCCAACAGTATCACTGCACCTAGGAACACACAAAAATTGTAGTTGAGTTCTGGCAAAACAACTCACCTGCATGGTGCACCTACATAGTCATGCTAGTGAACCAGGTTCAAACCAAATACCCCATGTTGCAGGGTCTTTCCCTCTGTCTGCCTGTTTTTTTCTGTACATCTAAAAAAAAAATCTACTGGAAGTGAGAAAGTCCTAGCAATAATAAAATAACATAAACCAACACTACAATGAATTTAGAATAAGCAATTATGTTGGAAACATGAAAAATGCAATGCTACACTATCAATATAATTTCCAGTATACTATAAATAAACATAAGGAAAACATATAGGTCATAGGCCCTACCCACTTGAGTGTCATCAATAACCCAGAGATTTCTGTCAAATGGTGGTACAGATCTGTTGTCACTATATTTTTCAAAAACAAATTCTAAGCTTGTATGTAAAAATCCAAGATTTTTAACTTTTAGTTACTAGCATTTTTGGTTTTATTTTAGTAGTTATTTATTAATGAGAGTGAGCAAGAAGTGAGAAAGAACCAAAACATCACTTTGACATATAATAATGCCTGGGATTGAATTTGGATCCTCCTGCATGCAAATCCCATCCTCTAGTCCCTGCATAGCCTCCCAGGCTACATATTTTTATTTTCTCAACTTTCATAGGGAAAAAAAATATTTTAAATTTTTTATAAAGATTATTTTATTGTTTGGAAGGCGGGTGAATGGTGAAATGAAATAGTTTATGTATCTCTAAAGACAGTACAACGTCCTAGACAAATTTCCCTCTCTTTTTTAAATTTTTTTATTATCTTTACTTATTTATTGGATAGACACAGCCAGAAGTTGAGAAGAAGAGAAAGACAAAGAGGGAAAGAGAGAGACACCTGCAGCGCTGCTTCACCACTTGCAAAGCCTTCCCCCTGCTTGTAGGGCTGGGGGCTCAAACCCAGGTCCTTGAGCATTGTAACATGTGTGCTCAACCAGGTGCGCCACCACCTGGCCCCTCCGTCTTCTTTTTTATTCCCTTCTCTCTCAGCTCCTGTGCCCACCTCCAAGATCCAGCACTTAACATGCCCATTAATGCCTCCATCAACCTGACATGAAATCTCTCAATTGTGCTAAACTCACTCCTTTCTCTGCATCATAACCCAATAAAAAAGTCCAGTGTGCTAAGAATAAAAATGGGAATGAACAGTTTTGTTTTTTTCTTTTCCTACCAGAGCACTACTCAGCTATGGCTTATGGTGAGGTGGGGACTGAATCTGGGTCTTTGGAGCCTCAGGCATGAGAGTCTCTTTGCATAACCATTATGCTATCTACCCCCAACCCTCCCCCCAAAAAAATACAATTCTGAGGTGAAGTAGTTTTCTGGGCATCAGTGTGTAACTTCTGATGCTACTTCTTTATCCCAGCTCTCCAGATCCTCACTGTACTTCTGCTTCATCTGTCCAATATCGATTCTTGCTGGTGTTTCTTTTTGTCCTATATTGTGAGTTCACTTAACTCTCTCCTCTCCCCAAATAATAGAAGGCCCACCCTCTTACATAAGACATTGCTCCTTCTGTGATGACTCCTTGTGCACCTTCTCTGTCTGGCTCCCTCAGTCCTTTTATGAAATCCTACTTAAATCCATCAAGCCAAAGTCCACCTCCACCTGCTGCAGACTGCATGCATCACCTAGATGCTTGACACCATCACATGCACTGTCCTGCTATCAGGCCCTGCAGAATATCATAATCCCAAGAGAGTTATCCTAGATTTTCAGATCAGAATATCCACCTGCCTATTCAATACAATGTTTCAGATTCCTAAAAAGAGTTTCAAATTTCAATGCAGTTAGCCTAACTATTTAAAATATGGTCACAGGAGGATTAGTTCTGGAAGTGGCCATTACTTAGAGGAAAGAGAGTCAGTATCAACAAGAGAACACAGTTTAAGGAAGCTGAGAGTTGATACTATCCACTTCCCAATCTATGGAACTCCCTCATGGAAAAAAAAAAAAAAGCCTCTCTATACTTTCCAATCATGGAAAGGCACTGTTTACCATAATTATAGGTGTTTACAATGCCTTTTATGACTAAGATTAAAGACTGAGAGGCATACACAAAGTCAAATGTTAAGCAGCTGAGTCTAGGCTACATGTATATTTAATACTCTCAAAGTGACATTAGAGATTAATAAGGCAATCACTTTTGAGGTGTTAATTACATCTAATCCAATTCCTTTTTATTCTCTGTTAATCAAATGCCCAGCCAAGCAAGTTGAAAATTGCTAAAATATGATAATGTAAAAATATAATTTCAGAGACATATTTCATATCATATGAAATCACCAAAAATAGTCTTGACACTTATGTATTTGTATAAAACATATCTTAAAATCTGGTAGGGGGTTAATAATTGAAAGCAAATTACTCATGGCTATTTTTACCTTTCATCTGAAAAATGTACATGAATGTGTGCCCAATACTAAAGGTACTCTAGTATGTGATGGCTGCTTACCTTCTTTTACCGCATTCATTCATTCAACAAATAATGAACACTGACTATGTACTAATTAGATAAAAACTGAAAATACAGAGTTGACTAAATCAGAATATGTTTTGCTCTTCTGGGATAATAAGTAAGTAGAAGATAAACTGTAAAATAGACAAAAAAAATGCAAAGTTTCAATGGGAGAAGTACCTCAGTCTAGGTACCTACTTGCAAATACAGATTACCTCTCTGTGAATGAAAAAAACAACTTAATACTGTGTTTAAATGAGATTCTCTATTTTCATAGTTTAGATAGTCTAAAAACTTAAACATGTAAACATCTCCAATGATTGCCAAGAAGTGTAGAGATAATATTAATGTCACTATTAATCACCCTCCTCTAATTTTACATGGGATTTTCTAATTATGCTACTGCACAAAGAAATCAACACATGCTTTTCTATTAAAAGTAGTTAAATGAGTACCTCTGAAGTGATGGTGTATGAATTATTTTATCCTGGGTTACAATCAATACAAACATGAAATATAAAGACAATTATGTTCCCCAAATGCACAGCTCAATGTAAAATGAGCTTAGAGACCACTGTGGCAATAAAAATGAAGAGGATAGGGCTTTGGAGTTCTGCTTCAAGGCTCCTCATTCTGAATTTTAATTACTCTAGAAAGTCCCTGCCTCCCTCTACACAGATACAGTAGAATGTACTGCTAAAGCAGTTCTGTGAGAGGATGGTTTGCATTTTGGATAACAATAGAAAAAGGAAATCTCTGTGCAAGAACATGTAATTTTCTGGAATTGTATTGAAGGAGAGGTCGGAGAGGTGAAGTTATTTCGCTTTCCGATCAAGCACAAAGTAGCTTGCTGTGAGATAATTTCCCTTCTGATAGAAAATGTCTTAAAATATTTATATGAAAATGAGTTAGCGGAATGGCACCATTTAGAGAATCCATCCGATAAAGAGAAAGTCTAATTTGTACCATCATGCCAGTACTACAGATCAGAATGGGTTCTAGAATCTTAGGCATTTGTGAAAATGACTATCTCTCTATCTCAAAAACAAGATGGGGGAAGATTAAGACAGCATAGTGCCTTGTGATGATTAAGAAAGTTTAATATTTGGAAGGAGAGTTAGCATAATGATTATGCAAAAAAGACTTTGGGTGCTGATGTCCTGAAATATCAGGTTCAATCTCCTGTACTATTGAGCAGTGCAGTAAAATAAAATTAAAATTATAAAAGCAAAAAAGAAATATTAATATTAATATTCACAAATACAAATATATAGGCTTGGGCTGATGGCTGTGTTGGATTAGTGATTGGTACTCAGCATCAAAGCTAATGCCTATTAGTATCAAAACATGTCACTGAGTCATCAACTAGAATTTGTGAAGGATTTAAATGCACATGACAGTTTGTCAAAAAGTCACATAAGCACTGTGTCCCAACTTTTCAGTGCTTATAATTCACATATGAATATCCAATTTCTTCCTTTAGAAAAATCTCTTAAATTCCAGTTTACTCTTCATTAAGTAAATATTGCAGACTTGGATTCTGTGACTTTGGAGAAGAAAACTGATCTTCAATCTTTGTTATTCAAGTTTCTAGTCACACAATCTATCAAGAATAATCTAATCAACTGAGAAGAAAGGTTGAGCACTGAGTTTTAAAAATTTCAAAAAAACTCCATTCCAATCCCTAAAGAAATTGTGTATATGTGGACAAATGATGAAGAGGATAGTGAAAGATTGTTTTCTTCTTAAAGTTTTGGGGTGGCATACCTGGTGGAGAGCACATGTCACCATGCACAAGGACTCCAGTTCAAGCCCCTCGTCTCCTCCTACTGGAGGAAGCTTCAGGAGCAATAGATCAGTGCTACAAGAGTCTGACTTTCGCCCTGTTTCTGCCTCTATTACAAATTAGTAAATAAATCTTATTTTTGTAAAAAGCAAGAGCCAGTATTGACTTTATGTTTTAGAATCAAAGCTTCGGGGAGATACAAAAAGGACATATAGACCAGGTTTCACATTTGAAGAAAAATGGACAAAATGTATTAAATAAACAATCAGGTGACTCAAGAGAATAAAATAATGTGAAAAATTCAAAGGTGTTAAATAGAAGAGGTTACACGAACTAGTCAAGCTTATTCATAACTATGTCACACTTTGTTAGTATAACATTAGTATTTTTTCTCTTAATAACAGTTCTAATTATTTAATTCTAACCACCCACACACTCCAAGCTGTCTATATCTTATTGTTCTTTCAAAACATCTCCTTTCTCCCTCAGCAAAAACAACTTCTTATTTTTCTTACCTCCACCAATTTCTGTTAATTACAGCTCATCAGCAAACTTCCTTTAGGGCTATGAAGCCTGCACTATCTTTCACTTCCATGACCATATTACTATACAGTGTACTAAGGGATAATACACCCTAGACCAAAAACAAACAAACAAACAAAAAAATCCATGCCACTATTCGAGAATCAAGAGCCCTTGACCTAACTATCAAGATACAACAGTATTGGTCTCCCACTACTCCTATCTCCCCAGTTCTGATTTTCAGTCATTAGCTATATATATAAATATATATATATACATACATATATACATACATATATATATATATATATATATAGTTTTTTATCTTCACTTATTGGATAGACACAGCCAGAAATCGAGAGGGAAGGGGCTGTTAGAGAGGGAAAGAGATAGAGAGACACCTGCAGCCCTGCTTTACCACTAGGAAAGCTTTCTCTCTGTAGGTGGGGACTGGGGAGCTTAAACCCAAGTCCTTGCATATTGTAATGTATGCACTCAACCAGGAAAGCCACCACCCAGTCCCCTCAGTCATTAGCTATTTCTTCAGAAAGATTTCATAGACAAAAAAAAAAAAAAAAGGCTCAGGAAAAAAAATAATAACCTTAGAGAATAGTTTATGGACTGTTGGGAAGTACCCATCTATCTACAAATAGATCTATCTGACCTATAACTGCACACTAAGCCTTCTTGAGAACTGAACCAACCAAGATAGAAGCCCCAGCTCATCCAGCCCAGTCCCCAAAGCAATAGAGGAAGCTCCAGGGCAGTGGTGCCTTTCCTTCCCTGTTGTTGCTGATCTTTTGTATGGTTCTCTTATTGAAGAAGGAAGGCACTTAAATGATACAGGTAAAAAATTATCTGTCAGAGGTGACCACCTGCTAAATATAGATAAACCTCCTATTAGTTGACATTAGTGATTCAGATGAGAAAGTGGTAATTACTACATGTGTTTTTTAATGGGACAGTCTAACTAACACATTTCCAAATGAATAGTAATTTACTAATGAAAAAGACACTTAAATACTAAGTAGCAATAAACTGTTAACTGACAGTGAAATGACAGGGAGTTACTGGTTCAGGGCAAGTGGTGAAGAGGCTAAGTAGGAATGGATTTTTTTCTTAAAGATTTATATTCTTGGTAAAGGCCAAGGTAACTTTCAGAGTACAAAGAATTGCTGTGTTTAATCTTATTTCCCAACTGTTATTATGTTCTAGTGAAGTCTATATACAAACTAGGAATTTTGTGGAGTTGTACCCCTCTTATCCTATGGTTTAGTCAATGTTTCCTTTTTATAAATAAAAAATTTTTTAAAAAATTAGGTTTATCTTTTTTTTGTTTTGTTTAATAAATATACTTTGGGTCAGCAAGATAGCTCACTGGGGTGGGAGTAGATAACATAACAACTATGCAAGGAGACTCTGATGCTTGAGGCTCCAAAGTCCTAGGTTCAATTCTCCTGCACCACCATAAGCCAGAGCTGATCAGTGCTCTGGCATTAAAAAAAAAAAAAAAAAAAAAAGATAGCTCACCGGGATAGTGTGCCTTCTCTTGTCCAGGTTCTAGTCCATTCCCATCTTATAGTAGAAAGTTTCCCTCCTGTGATAGCCCTTCCTACCTGTCTCTCTATCCCAGAATCTATCTGAAAATGTCAATCCCTAAAGAAGGCAATAAAGTCTTACAGTTACATTTGACAATTCTTTGTAACTCCTGATAAAACACTTTTCCTGCTGCCCCAGAGACTAACACTTCTATGAAGTAGTAATGGTGTCAGTATCACATCTTTTTTTGTGTTTACATTATTTTCATAATTATAACCAATATATCAAATAATTTTGTATATAAAACACACTGTGGTTTTCATTTTAATAATCCTCAAAAATCAAGAAAGGTCAGTTGGGAAAGTAAAGTTTGAGTGGAGAATTATAGTTCTTATTGCTGAAAGGCTGCATATTTTTCATTTGATGATATCTGTCATCAGACCAACCTCCTATTATTCTTCATTGGCAAACACCATCCACCCTCCCAGCTATTAAGATCAAATGGAAAGACTCATTTGATAAAATTCGGAAAGGGCCTGACCCCCTATTGACTGTGGGGAGGGGTTTCGCATGCGTTTTTTCCGCAGAATTACTCAAAACCTGTCTGGCTTCCTGCCTGCCATATCCGGCAATACCCACATGATGGCGCTGCCATCCCTGAAGAACAAGAAACACTGCAAGAGGACTGGATGCACGCACCCAAGGATCCATAATACGACATGGCGGAATCTGAAAAATCTGGTTCACAGAGCCCTCTCTCCTACCCCTGTTCTGGCGCCAGATGCCGGGCTGTGTTGCGGGGGAGAGAGAAGGGTTCAGGGCAGAGAGGGAACACAAATCTTTATTCACGTGGGCACCTCAGAGTTGGGTGAAAGCGCAGTGGATCGGGCCACATGGAGCTAGCAAAATGGCCGTCACCCCTTACGTGCACAGCAACCCTTCTCTGCATCTGGTCGCTGAGGTGAAGAGGGGCAAAGAGAGAGAGAGAGGGGCAGAAGCAGAAGGGAATTTATGGGAGACATTCCGGAAGTGACAAGTCGGGACAGGATTAGCTAGGAAACAAGGCACGCCGGGAATAGGGTTTCTTTCGGGAATTGACAATACCCTGAGGGGACAACATGGTGGATGTGACCGCATCTGCACAATTTCCCAACAATTAAGTCCTATGAGTTCCCACATTAAACATGGCATGGTCAAAAAGTCCCTGAATCAACATGTACTGGGTTGTTGAAAACATCCAAATGTATTTTTGTCTATATTTTTCTATGCAAAATAAATGTGTCATGACTTTTCAGACAGCCCTGTAGTTTGGAACTGAGAACTGTCTTTTCTTAAAGAAAAATAAGGATACATCAGCCACATCAAGAGTAAGCTTCCAAGCAAATCCAGGAGAGATTAATTACCATATCAGACAGGACCTTAATCACTGTTACCCATTTAGACTTTGAAGCATTCATGGGTCAAGGTTGGAGGTAATGTAAACTCCAAAATCCGAAAAACATGGCTGAAAAACAGGAAGAACCAAGCACAGGTACTAGTCTGGTAGCTAGGCAACATAGATGATCTAGAAATCAGTTTTGATATTTCTGAGCTACTTGTGATTCAAACACAATTTATCTTAAAGAATGCCACCAAATCAATCCCAAATGTAAACCCATTTCTAATATTCTGTGTGTGGCTCCATACATGTATCAAGTTTCATTCTAGTTATCTGGAATAGCAATGTACAAGACTCAGAAGACCCAGACTCCACTCAAGTCATGATGATGATGATGATGATTGATTGATTGATTAGATAGAGACAGTCAGAAATCGAGAGGGAACAGGGAGATAGAGAGGAAGAGAGCAGAGAGACAACTGCACTCCTGCTTCACCACTTGCAAAGTTTTTCCCTTGCTGTTGGGAATGGAGGTTTGAACCCCGGTCCTTATGCATTGTAATGTGCACTCAACCAGGTGTGCCACCACCCAACACCCCAGTCAAGTCTTTAAGTCTCATTTTTTTCCATATTTTTTCAAATCGTTATCCTTAAAGGCTCTTTGTGCTCAAATAGCAGCAACGATGTCAATAAATAGATTACTTAAAGATTATTATCTTCCCCGCAGAGCGCAAGGACTGGCTCAGGCATCCCGGTTTGAGCCCCCGGCTACCCACCTGCAGGGGAGTGGCTTCATGAGTGGTGGAGCAGGTCTGCAGGTGTCTGTCTTTCTCTCCCCTTCTCTGTCTTTCCCTCCTCTCCCCATTTCTCTCTGTCCTATCTAACAATGACATAAATAACAACAATAATGACTACAACAACAATTAAAAAAAAAAACAAGAGCAACAAAAGGGAAAATGGATAAATATTTTTTGAAAAAAAATTATTATCTTCCCACATTGAGGCAGTTAATGTATATAGTTATATCCAGAATTTTGTAAACAATAATAAGCACAGTTTAACAAGAACATACATTATGGACTTTCAAAATATTATTAGATGAAAATTCAGATGTAAGAAACAGACTAGATACTGCACATGAAAATGTATTTTTAATGTGAACAAATCAAATAATGCCTTTTATATGAGGCTCTAAGTTTGATTCCTGATACTATGTAAAAAAGGAAGGAAGCTCAGTTGATCAGTCTAGGAGATGGCACAGTAGATAAAGCACTGAACTCTCAAGCATGAGGTCCTAAATTCAATCCCTGGCAGCACATGTACCAGAGTGATGACTGGTTCTTTCTCTCTCTCCTCCTATCTTTCTTATTATAAATAAATAAAATAGTTTAAATAAAAAAGGTAGAAAGATAAGACAAATAACCTATCATAAGTGGCGGAGTGGTATTCTGGTCTCTTTGCCAAAAGATAATAAGATTTACTCTAAAACCAATGAGTAAAGAACAACAAAGAATAAATTTTGATTTTGTCATAGTAAGGTAAAATGTCGGCAAAAGCAGATAGCGGGTTAAGACCATACAGCTACTCTCTCTTTTTTTTTTTTTAATTTTATTTATTTATTTATTTATTTATTTATTTATTTATTCCCTTTTGTTGCCCTTGATGTTTCATTATTGTAGTTGTTATCTGATGTCGTCGTTGTTGGATAGGACAGAGAGAAATGAAGAGAGGAGGGGAAGACAGAGGAGGGAGAGAAAGATAGACACCTGCATACCTGCTTCACCGCCTGTGAAGCTACTCCTTTGCAGATGGGGAGCTGAGGGCTCGAAAAAGGATCGTTAGGCCGGTCCTTGTGCTTTGGCGCCACCTGCGCTTAACCCCCTGCGCTACCGCCCGACTCCCACAGCTACTCTCTATACTATCTTTCCCATTATTCTATAAATTTTAAAATATTCTAAAATTGAAAATTTATTAAAATAAAAATAAACACTGATAGATACTCTTATCTCTGGGCTAGGGAAACAGTATAATGTTTATGCAAATAAATTTCATGTCTGACGCACCAAAGGTCCCAGGTTCAATCCCCATTACCACTATAATCTGGAGCTGAATATTGCTCTGGTCTGTCTGTCTATCTTGCTCTCTCTCTCATTAAAATAAAATAAATAAAAAAGACCTTTCTAAACAGTGTTGAGAGAGAGAGAGAGAGAAAGAGAGAGAGAGTGTGTGTGTGTGTGTGTGTGTGTGTGTGTGTGTGTGTGTGTGTGTAAAGGCAATAACTTGATAGTAAAGAATTCTGGCAAACCCCGCCTTAATCAAGTGAGCATCATCAGTAATGGGATAAATAGAAACTCTGTAATGTAAAGTAAGAAAAATATAGCATCATTTCTGACATTACTATCAAAAAGATGCATTTGTCTAATAATCTGAAAGCATTAAATAAATCCATATTCATGTATAAGGTCATTCTATAATATACACAACTTGTAGTTTTCAAAATTGCCAAAAGTCATAAAATTACAGGCCAAAGAACAATTCTGAACAATTCCAGATTAAAAGATTCTAGAGAGACCTGGCAACCCTAAGCAACACATAATGCTGGACTAAATAGAGGACCCATAATATATCATTCCTAATGTCAAATTCAAATGGCCACACACAGAGAATAAAAACCTTCGAAGGAAATGCAAACCTAAGTACCTAAGAAAGAGTAGTAAGAGATCATGTTGGCAGGTTACTCTCCGATAGTTATGATATTAAAAAGTTTTTTGTACCATTATTACCACTTTTCTATAATATCAAAATTATCTCAAAAGGAAAGACATAATACCAGATCCTGAATATGTGCTATAATTATAACTATTCATATAGAAATATAAATAAAGAAATAAAAAAATTTTCAAAGAAATAACGGTGTTATAGCTTGCACTTCAAGGATACTTTATAGATTAAAATTTAATGTCATTTTCTATATTAGCAATAATTTTTAAGTTATTAATGCTATTATATATATGCTTATGTTTAATTGAAAAATTATGATATTATTAAAAAGTTCTTCAGTAAAATGGGGAAAAAAACCAGCATAATGAAGCAGTCTTTACACTTTTTTTTTAACCTTCTCTATAGTAAATTATTATTACTCCATTACTTAGCCAACTGATGCTCAAGCAATAATATATACAAAGTATTAAGGAACTCAAAACCAGGATACCTTGATTAAGGTGTGTTGCCTCCATGATCTGAATACCATTCACAGAGCACTGAGACCTACTAAGGGGTATCAACGTTACAGTTCCTCCGACATTTTCAAAGATACAGTGCTCACTCTCCAAGTCAAGGCCATGAAGAACTAAGATGGAAAAACAAAAGAAAAATAAAATGCTTTCCTTGGTATTACTGGAACGATCTCCAAACCTTATTTTTCCATATTGAATATTCTTCTTATTCTATGTCAATATTGTACCCAGCCTAATTAAATAAGAAAATTAAGTATCAAGAGTTTATTCATCAAATGATAGAATTAGAGATATCTCTTGTATATTACGTCAAAAGATCTGATCTTACCTGTATAAAGAAACAAGTTTTGAGGGGGAAAAAAAATCATTGACTATTTTGTCTTAATACCATTGAGTTACTCTGATGCAAAAAAAAAACAAATTCTTTCACCAGGCAAGCAAAAGTCAAATAACATGGAAAAAAAAAAAAAAAAGGACATGGGACAAAGGGTAGTTCACCCCATAAAGTGAACATAATATATGAGGACCTGGGTGGTCCTCATAAGTAGAGTAGAAGCTTCACAAGTA
Source organism: Erinaceus europaeus (assembly GCF_950295315.1). Classification (NCBI taxonomy): domain Eukaryota; kingdom Metazoa; phylum Chordata; class Mammalia; order Eulipotyphla; family Erinaceidae; genus Erinaceus; species Erinaceus europaeus. The sequence continues at coordinate 58,765,965 of NC_080162.1, forward strand.
GAATGATGGAGCAGTGTTGCAGGTATCTCTTTTCCTGTCTCTCTGTCTCTCCCTATCTCTGTTTTTGTCCACTGTTTTAAAAAGTTTATCACAGAAAATAGAGAAATCATGAAAGCATAGAGCCCCAATAATAACCCTTTTGGAGTGAGAGAGAGAAAACATAAAGGTTGAGGACTTAATTTTAGTTCCATAGTTAGAGACATTGTATTCCTGGAGTGGAAAGCAATGGTGATCTAGGCATGGCATGGATCCTGGAAGACTCATGGAAGACTCTAGAAGCTATCGTGACAATTCTGAGGGAACTTGACCTCCAAGAGATTCTCTGAGCATAGGCCTTCTGAGGTTTACCTGATCACTTTATGACTATCTGGAATTATTCCAATTTTATGAACATCCAGACTTTAGTATAAATTCCAATAAGATAAACTTAGATGAATTTAGAGGAATTCTTGGCCAGCTTATCAGTCAAACAAACATTAACAGCTCCCACTATCCTCCACAGACTTGCACTACTGAACTGCTCCCAGAAAACATGTGTTTTTAACACTCATCATCATTTATAGCAACTCCAAAGGTCACTCACATAATTAAATGTTTAGAAGAAGAGACCTGATGCCTACTTCTACTTAAAAACCTTTGAAACTAAGCACTTCTGGGAAAGCTTTTAAGCTCATTCAGTTTAACAGTAAATAGTAAATAAGAATATGCTCAGATAGCTTGATTAATAGCTTACACTTGGCAACTAAACAAGTTTCTTCTTCTTCTAGCGTTTGCCCTTCTTCCGTAGCCAGTCAACAGGTCAGGTTGAAAGTTGTCAGGAGCTGCTTGTTGCTGGCTTTGAAAGTGACTGGGATCCATGTGGATTCAGTTGGCTAGGAAGGATCGTCAGTTTCCCCAATGAATGGGTACTCACGGGATGCACCACGAGAAGGTCGATCCAATGCATCCCGTGAGTACTAAACAAGTGCATAGTCAGAAATCCTAAAAACAGCTAAGAAGATAAAATTCTTCCCAGCCAAACATATACATGGATATACCACCACCAAGTCATTATGATGTTAAAGTCTGGAAAGATTTCATCCTTCTTAGGAAGAATTGTGAATTATCTGTGTTTTCTTAAAAAAAAAAAAAAAAAAAACAGGAACCCATGCCTCCATATGAGTCTATATGTATGCTTCCTACATACAAGCATAATCTTTGTGCAGGTCTATATCCCTTAAAGGGGCCTGACATTCTTTATCCTTGTCTGCTGTCCTCTGTTCATCATTCATTGCCACACAGTGACAAAGGCATAACAGACTGAAAGAAATAAGTGTAAAAACTGGAAATTTTTAACAGTTCATTAGGATTCTATGGTATTCTGTGGGACATATGACATGATGTAGAATGGAGGTGGAGAGGAGTCACAGATCCAGTTTCTTCACTAAAATAATTGTTCTGTGTTACTAATTTGAGTTGAATTCAACAGTTAAAGACACATATATTGACCAGTATACTGTCTTGGAAAAAGTGCTCTCTTTCTTATTACTTCAGTTATCAGTGGTGCAGAAGAAAGTCTTCATTAAACATAATTTTAGAAATCACATGGAAGAGATTAATAATAAAGATTCTTACCAATATCTTGTTCTGTGGAAGCATCTTCTCTACCCACATATGTTTGACCTTCCTGGGAACAAAAGTGAGGCATATTATTAAGAACAAAAGGAAAAACCTGTTACTCCCATTTTTCCACTTAAGCACAAACAACCTGTTGACCAATAGGCTGAGCAATATCCTGGACAGACCACAGTCTAAGTGCAGTCAGAGTTCACTGAACTTTGTTACAACTCCAAGCATCCTCTGGGAAATGATGTAAAACTGCAGTGGTTTCCAATTCAACAATGACTACACCCTACTTTGGTATGCCATCAGTAATTTGCCCATGCCTGTAATCTCAATAGCATTTCTGATAATTTCTGGTGAGCTTTTTCAGTGACTAGGAGCTTCTTTGCGTCCAAAAGATAAAAAATTTATAAATTCACCCAAAGCACAAATATAACATCAGTCTCATTTTTACATTATGGATCAGAGAATGGGGTACTAAAATCATGGTTACAGAAGCTAACATTGTTACTAGGCAGAGATCCTGCTCTCTTGATATGAATAGCATGTTCAGGCCCAGGAATAGTAATATAAATGAGTGACATGGCTTTATAATTAACAACAAAGTACAGGAACTGCACATGGGATAGATCTCTATTCCAGGTTTCTGAGGCTTTGTCTCCTAAATGTGCCTTTTTTTTTTTCCACACCTGAGCACTGGCTAATCATGGTGTGGAGGTTTGAACCTGGAACCTGGGAGCCTCAGGCAAGAGAGTCTTTTGCATAACCATTATGGTATCTACTCTGCCCACCCACCCCCTCCTTTTTTTCCTCTTACCACCACTATAAAGTATTAGAAAGCAAAGTTAAGGGGTCTTTATTTAGGTTTAGAAACACATAAGCATCAGAGCTGGTAATACCACAGAATCCCAATCAACTGCTAAAAATCTCCAAATGTCTTAAGGATCTGTCGCATATCTTCAATGTAATAGCTGTGCTCACAGACAATGAATATTATCATAAACTTTGATAGCATCTACAGGGAAAGGTAAAAAAAAAAAATAGAATGTTTCATTTAAGCAGTTTCTACCTTCAAGTGATATAGGATGATTCCAGTACTCAGAAGGTCATCATCAATGCCAATCAAATGGGGCAGTTCAGAATCCAGAACAACCCCAATCCCTTCTTTCCTAAGGGCTAGAGTCTGTTCCTAAAATTAAAGAAGAAACAGATTACTTTGGATAAAGAAAGTTTCACATTAGGTATTCTTCAGAATGTTAAAATAAGCAATATTTTATAATTCAGAAAAAAAAAAAAAGAAAGAAAGAATAGGGAAAAAAAGAAAATGGAAAATTTTTTTTTAAAAAAGGGCCTTAAAAAAGGCTTGTGTTGGCTGGGAGTATGGAACGACCTGTCAATGCTCATGTTCAGTGGGGAAGCAATTATAGAAGCCAGACCTTCCACCTTCTGTACCCCATAATGATCCTGGGTCCATACAACCAGAGGCATAAAGAATAGAAAAGCTATCAGGGGAGGGGATGGGATATGGAGCTCTGGTGGTGGGAATTGTGTGGAGTTGTATCCCTCTCATCCTATGGTTTTTGTCAGCATTTCCTTTTTATAAATAAAAATTAAATGTGTGTGTGTGTGTGTGTGTGTGTGTGTGTGTGTGTGTGTGTGTGTGTGTGTAAAAATAAACCTAAATTATCTCCTGGGGAAAAAAAAAAGCTTGTGTTAAAATCTTAGCATGTGATAAGCAAGATTACCTTGGAAGGTATGAAAAGTTCAATACACAATGAATTAACTTATTGCCTGAAACAACATAAACTTTTCAAAGCTAAGTTCAAACCTTATCATCCCTTTGGAAGATATGTATGACCACACAACTACAATATAAATTTTCTCCTGGGTCAGGGAAATAGCTCAGTCAGATAGTGTGCTGCTTTGCCACGTGTAACAGCCCAGGCTTAGGCTGCTCCCCACTGCACTGAAGGAAGCTTCTGTGTTGTTCTCTCTCTGTCTCTCTCTCTGTCTCTCTCTGTCTCTCTCTCTGTCTCTCTCTCTCTCTGTCTCTGTCTCTATAAAAAATAATAATTTTTCTCCCATATCAGAACTTTAATGTTATTTAATATCCAAATGTCTCCTTATCTGCTGCTGGCTCTTCTCTCCAGTTACCTGGTCTGTCCACATGTTCTTAAGAGCAGCCCATTCCTTTGTATTAGCTATGACTGAACCGAGCTGTCCCATCTCCAGCATCAGCTTCTGTCTACATCATTCCCACTAACATAAAACATAAAATGTTGTTGTGAGAACCGTCTCACCAACAAGAACCATCACCTCCTTCCCTGTCTCTACATCTTACTCCAGCTACCACCAAATTCTCCTTTTGTCCTTTTAGTGATAGATAACTAGATGCCCTCCGAACTTCACTTGAACATTTCAATCTTAGCTCCCTAGTTCCTACACTCTTTTTAATGATCTCATCCTATTTCTCAACTTTCCCTGGAATATATATGATATAGGGTCTCTAATCACAATCCAGAACTCTCCCTTATTCTATAGTCATAGAACTCTCCCTTAAACCCCATAGTCATGTAGATATGCCCAGCTACCTCAATTATTTTCTGTGAATGGCAAATAAGCAGTTCATGCTTAATACACTAAAAAACCAATCATTGGCGTCCTTTCCTGACTAACCTGTACACCATCCCTTCTTTTACTTGCATGGACTGCAAACCATGGCTAACTTTGATCTTTTCTTTTGGTACAACTCTATATTTTAAGTGTTGGTTCAGTCTTTAAAATATGCCCTAAATTTGACAGTAGCTCGCCACCTGAACCTTCCACCTTGACCTTGGCAATAATTTAGACTAGCACCATTCATGCTTCAACTATTGTATATACTCTGCTTGGCACCCAGAAGGGAGACAGGTCAGGTCAGGTCATATCACTTCTCCACTCAGTTTCTTTAGATGGCCTCTCATTTCACTGACATAAAAGTTAACATCTGTATAAGACTTTTTACAGAATTCCACATAACCTCCTGTTTTCCCACCTGCGCACTCCTCTGTAAGAAATCAACACACATTGGTTATATGTTGCTTGCATCTTGCCTCTATCTCAGGTCTTTTACATTACTATTTCTCTTTTCTTTTCTTTTGTGATGGCTATTTCTTCTATTATCAACTATAGCTTCTCTCTCATTAGAACAGGGTTTTTCAACTTCAGCAATACCGACATTTGGGATCAAATGATTCTTCACTGGAGGTGGGGTGTCTTACATATTACAGGATGTTTAATAACATCCCTGATCCCTACCCATTAGATACCAATAGGCATTGCCACTTCCTCAAACTTGTGAGAACATGACAGACAATGGGCAAGATCAACACCAGCTGGAAGGAACAGCCTTAGATACTTACACAGTTGGACACTCTCTCAGGTTACTTCAAATGTTACTTTCCCTATCATCCCCCTACCCCCATACAAATGGGGATCACCAACTTCCTTAACCTGATTTGTTTCTTTCTGTAGCAATGATCAGGACAGAATATGCTATATACACGTTTGTAACCTGTCTTCTAGCTAGAATGTACATAGCAGTCCCCCCAACTGTTAGCTGCTGAATGAATGAGTGGTTAGGTACAAGAGATAAGGGAAAATGCAGGAAGGAGGATCAACAGTAGTAACCTTTCAGGAAAAGAAGCAGGTAGATATATTGCACCAAAGCAAAGGATTCTAAGGAAAGGGGGAAACAGAAGGAATGAAGATGCATTGGGATCCTGGTGCATGGTAGAAGAAAGAGATGTATGTTGAGGGATCAAATATTTCCCAGACACCTAGACATCAATCATGGGGAGATGAGAAGTTGTACCTTTGTGTCAACAACTGTGCTGTAAACCATTAACAACCCCCCCCCACCCCACAATAAAGTGGAGAGAGGGGAAAGGAAGCAGGCATATCAGGTACATTACTCAAGACTTTAGGTCTCTAAAATCTGGTTTCTAGACAAGTCGAAGGAAGAGCCAAAATCACCTCTATGAACATAGCCCTGTACTCTGAAATTGTGGATATAATCAGAGCAAGTTTCAAGCTACTGACTCAGGATTCAGGTCAGAGACATTCCTAGTGACTGTCTGCCCCACTCCATCCCTAGGCTCAGAGTAGTGATCAAAGCACAACTCTAAAATTTCAACATCCAGCACTGCTAAAATATATCCATACTCCTCGCATTCCTGGGATGATCAAATCTATATATGCCATTTAGGTATTAAAAGAATGTAAAGGGGGCCTGTGGTGATGTACCTGTTAAATGCATGTGTTACCATACATAAGGACCCAGCTCCAAGCCACCACCCCCACCTGCAGGGCGAAAGCTTCAAAAGCAGTGCTGCAGGTGTCTATCTCTATCTCCCCACCCCCAATTGCCCTCTGTCTTATCAAATAAAATAAACTTAAAAATAAATAAATAAATAAACCCTCAGAGGAGGACAGGAGGTTGCATTGTTATGTGAAAAACTAAGAAATGTTATACATGTACAAATTACTGTATTTTTCTGTTGACTGTAAACCATTAAGCCCCCCATAACGAAAGAAAAAAAAAAAAGAAAGCATAAAATCTGCAATTCTCTAGTGAAAGATGAGATATTCAAAACCTTGAAGACTCAGAAGCTTCCACAAGGTTTTAGGGAAGGGAGGCATGTGTATGTGTGTGTGTGTGTGTGTGTGTTTGGGGGGGGGGGAGTTCCCTTTTATGTCTTTTTATCTGAAGACATATGAATCTCAAAAACAAACACAAAAAAGTTGGAGTCATACAAGAGGATGATAGAGTGTGGTGGTGGTGGGGGAGAGACAGAACTAGAAAATAAACCATAAAAATCACCACTTGAAAGAAGGCAATCTAATTTAACAGCCATTAAAAAGAGGCGCAGAGAAAATGACCAATGCATAACTTAGAGTCAAGAAAAGGAAATGAAGCATGTCATTGTTCCTCAATTACTTCTCTTATCAGTCAGGCTCTCATTCCAGGGCTCAAAACCTCAGGCTTCGAGGTCTGAGGCTTCAGTAATCTTGATTTACTACACCAAAGCCCTTGCAAATCTTAGCTGAAATGAGCACTCTGAGTAAACCAACCTCTGCTCCTACCTCTCAGATACTGGTAGCATTTGCACTTTACCTCCTACACATGCAATTCAAGCAGGAGTGGGAGGTCAGTTGTGAAGATATATATTATAATAGAAAATTTAATCACAAAGGCTCATTTCTTAAGACAGTGTCCTTGCTGGAAGATCTAGTAGCTCTAATCTATGGAAGCACTGTCTGCTCAATAGGCCGCTCCTAGCAATGAACTATTCCAGAACCCCTGTAAAAAAGAAAGTCATTATCCTCACAAGTCCACAGACCTGTTTTTTTTTTCCCCTCTACTTAAAAGTGGATGGTAATCCCTCGCCCACCCACCACACCCCCTAAGAGGCAGTATTTCAAACTCTGACAGCTCCCATTCTAAACAGGTAGTTTTATATTACTTTCTAATTTAGTTTAGTATTCCTTTTTTAAACCATTAGAAAATATTAAACCGTTCCTTCCTTGAACAAGTCCGCATTTTAATTCTGTTAACTTCAGACTTGAAAGCTCAAAAGCACTAGGCATAGTGGCACATGCCTTGAATTCCAGCTACTCTGGAGGCTGGGGCTGGAGGATCTCTTGAGCCCAGGAGTTCACCATGCCAATCAGATGTCCGCACTAAATTCGGCATCAATATGATGACCTCCAGGGAGAGGGGGACCACCAGGTTGCCTAATGAGGGATGAACCGGCCCAGGTTTGAGAGCTCAAAAGTAAGGGAACACCCATATAACCTCCCCACAGCCCCAATATACTTCTTTAACTGGTTAGTTTTTTTGTTTGTTTGTTTTTTGCCTCCAGGGTTATTGCTGGGGCTCAGTGCCTGCACTACGAATCCACTGCTCCTGGAGGCTATTTTTCCCATTTTGTTGCCCCTGTTGTGCTTCTTGTAGTTGTTATTGTTGTCATAGCTGTTGTTGTTGGATAGGACAGAGAGAAATGGAGAGAGGAGGGAAAGACAGAGAGGAGGAGAGAAAGATAGACACCTGCAGACCTGCTTCGCTGCTTGTGAAGCAAGCTCCTGCAGGTGGGGAGCCTGGAGCTCAAACCAGGATCCTTAACTAGTGGAATTTTGGAGAACTGCTTCATAATATGAATTAATAGAAAAATTTCCAGGGTTAGGAGTGGCAGCAAATGAATTTATGATTAATACTGCTCTAAAGCTCTGTGACATTCAAGCTGCCTCCAACTACGTGATATTATAAAAAGTGTCACCTCTTGGAACTAAAAACAAGGATTTAAATCACTGCTCAAGTGAAGAGGTAATTTCAGAAAAAATATCTATCACATATAAAATATTTATTGAGTGGCATCTACTGTTATCTATAATTTATGAAAAATCTCTTTGATAAGATGGAATATTTAACATAGCAGAGATGGCCAGCTATTCCCCAACGCCAAGCATATGGGGGTCTCACCACAAGAAAAAAAATTATGCGTGGCTGTACATATTTCATATTGAAACAAGACATTTGGCAACTAGTACTTATATTACAAAAAAACAACAGCCTAAGTAAAAAAAGTGCCAAAACAGTATCAGCTTAGTTTAAACAGTCTGCTCATTAATTTCACTTGATATGTTTTTCTTCAACATCCAAATTTAACTGTTCCTTTACCATAGAGATTTCTTACAATACCTTTCAACGACCTATCCTTTGACCCAGCAATGCCTCTCCTGGTGATATATTCTAGCAAGCACACCCATCCAAAGAGATCAGTGTATGCCTAACTTCAGAGCAACACAGCTTATAATAGCCCATACTTGGAAGTGACTTAGGTGTCCAACACCAGACAAGTGTCTAGAAAAGCTGTAGTACATATACACAATGGAATACTACTCAGCTAATGAAGTCACTTTCTTCACCTCATCTTGGACAGAGCTTGAAAGAATCTCATTAAGTGAGATTAACCAGAAAGAGAAAAAATAAATATTTCACTCATGGGCAGAACTTAAGAAATAAGAACAGAAGGCCCTGAGGAAGGAATACAGGTACATAATGATGGACCTAATTTGGGGGTGAGAGTATTTTGCAGACACCATCTTGGTGAGGTGAGAAATTGTGCCCATATGCCAGTAATTGTACTGTAAACCATTAACCTCTCAATAAAAAAAATAAATAAAGTAAAAAATATCCTTACAAAATCTGACATTACAAGGCACAGTTAAAAGCTTACAGCAGTGTGTGTGTGTGTGTGTGTGTGTGTGTGTGTGTCAGAGAGAAAGAGTGTGAGAAAGAGAATTTTCATAGCTATTTTGGTTTTAAGCACCATTAGTCAACTGTGTACATGCTTTAAGTCCATTTGTCTCTAGCTCTTACACCTGAATGGCATCACAGTAGTGCAGGGTTGGGTCACAATTTCTTTCCCTTCCACATAGATTCTCCACCGTATTTGGAAAATTGAATACTGGTCTAAGAAAAAAAAAAAATGAAGCTTTTCTATGAGATGTAACTTAGTTTTATGCCTAGATACTTGAAAATTTTACTTTTATACTTGAAATTCAATAGCTTAATTAAGACATCTCAATATTAAACATTCTGTATTCTACAATGTTTTGAGAAGACAATACATTCTTCTAATTTGAAGACTCCATTCTTTTATTTTTTATTTCGAAAAACTGTCTTGTTTTATATTCCATATTCTGTCTCACTGTCTACTTAGAGAACACTAATTATCCTTACACTATATTGTCTTTGTAGTATTTATTATTAGTTTCTAGTTGCCTTACTATCTTGAACATTTTGTTCACTAAGAATATCAAGAATATGTCTTAAGCAATTTGATTTCAGTGCCATCTATTCCTTTCCTTGATATCTCTAATTATATTGATTATTCCTATAATGGTTGTTATTTTTTACTACAAAATCATGCCTTAGGCCTGCAGTCTCCCGTTTAGTATCCCCTACTGCTTTTTACCATCAGTTTGCTTGGTTTACTGTCATTACCTTGTCCCAGAAAATGACATACTTGTTAAAGAGTTGCCTTCTGTCCCTACAGCTATGCCTTCATCTAGATCTAGTTGTCTTTTCATGTTTGTTTATCACACTTTGCCAACTACGCATCTATCCACCTACATCAGTTATTGCTACATTTAAGTCTATATAAGTGCCCTACTTTGTTTCCTCATCTTGTGTCAACTTAAGTGTGTGTGTCCAGAAAATACACATACTCTAACACAATTCTTTGATTCTTGCTTTACCTTAATTGTAACCTTTATAGTTCAAACACTTAGTAACCTGTGTTCTACTTATTTTTCTCCATCCAGATAGAAAGGTAAGAGGGCCAGAAGATCTCAGCTGTGCCGTAATAAGGTGTGTTTGAATTCCTTGGCTCTCTGTTCTCTTCACAAAGGATGTTAAACATCCTCTAGCAAACTCTCTCCCGCTTAAGAAGAAATTCCATTCTTATGAACGTACAATCTCTTCTCTTTATGGCAGCCAGAGTCATTTTTCAAAGCATCAAGAGACTAAGCATACAATCCTTCAGTTCATACACATAAGAATAAAATGGTCCCAGGGTTGGGGGAAAAGCATAATGGTTATGAAAAAGGTGTTCATGCCTCTGGCTCTGAGGTCTTAGGTCCAATACCCAGCATCACCATAAACCAGACCTGAACAGTGCTTTGGGATGTCTCTCCTTCCACCCTCTATTAAGAAAAAAATAATAAAATAAAAGATTTTCAAGGGGACACAGGAGATAGTACACCTAGTTGAGAGGAGATGTTACAATGCTCAAAGACCCAAGATCAAGCCCCATATCGTAACCTGCAAGGGGAAAGCTCCAAGAGTGGTGAAGCAGTACTCCAGCTCTCTCTCTCTCCCTTTCTAACTCCCTCTTTGCTCTTGATATCTGTCTCTATCCAGTCAATAAATAAATATATATTTAAGAATAAAATGGTGCCCACAACTCACTTATCCTGGCTCCTGCCCACCTCTTCAACTGTACCCCCTTACTTGTCATCTGACTCACTGTACCCCTGCCACATGCTCTACTCTTCCCCACTGCAGTCCTTCACATACTATCCCTTGACCTCTGTAATTTTCTCCCTAAACCTTCTCGTCAGCTAGCTCTTACTACAAATGTACCTATTTCTAGAGAAAAAAGGACACCAATGAGTAGGATGGACAAGATCCTTGGTCAGAAAAATCGTATGTATTATTCTATCGCTATTTCCCTACTCCTAGTCAAATTCTACCCCTCTGCCTGGTTTATAGTTTTCAGTACTCATGGCTACCAAAATTGTATTAATTAATTTTCTGACCCTCTAGAAAGCAAATAGACTAACCAGGACAAGTTAAGCCTAGGAGATAAGACAAAAGGACAGGGTCAGTAAGATGCAAACAAATAAATAGTATCCTCATCTGTGACCCCAGGGATGAGACTGTCTTTAATAGTCATCCTTTATGTTCTTTGTTAGAAAAAAAGCAGCTCTTAAACTTCAAAAGATTGCTTAAAATAACTAAAGTAAATCAGCAACTTATTGTGGGGATCAAGTTTAAAGATGAAGGTTTGATTCTACAGGATTACCATCATAAATAATTTAGTAAGTGTCCAAAACTGTAACTAGAAAATTGAAGTCAACATCAGATTGATATCTATTAACATTTAAAAAAAAATAGCAAAGGACTGGAAAATTATTGCTTTTTTTATAACTTTGAAACAACTTAGGTTAAAAAAATAATAATAATGAAACAGATGGTTAACGGTCCCAGATTCACCACAGCAGAAATAGGAAGAGTGAATCTAGCTACCACCTACTCCATAATACTAACAAACCTAAATTTCCATGCGTTAATAGCAGGTGGGTCCACACAGTAAGTAGAATTAATGTTGTTCTTTTAATGAACAAAAATTCTTGGGATAGTTCAATTTCCACTACACTTCTCACTACTGAAACATGATTCATTATTGAGAGGCCACACAGCAAACTGTTGGCAGGGAGTCCAGAAGATGCTGTGTGGATCTTTCTGATGAAATAGTTCTTCACTGGCAGAGCATATCACCCAGATGTTGGTTTTTAAATTATGCAAAATGCATAATACCAATTAAAGAAATTACGTGTGAAATATGCAAATGCAAATTTCCTCACATTAAAATTTAACTAGATTTTTTTTTTCTAAGTAGAGCAGGAGCTTGTGATCACAACTATCTTAATATATTTAACCGAAATGAAAAATCAAAATACTCAGGAGCATTCACCAGGAGCTTCTGCAAGGGCATGTCTACACAGTACAAACTTCAACACAAGGTAAGAAACCTATATGAGAAAGTCATTTTTAATTTTTCTTAAAGTTTTTCTTTTTTTTAATTTTTTAATATTTATTTTCTCTTTTGTTGTCCTTTATTGTTGTGTTAGTTATTATTGATGTAGTCGTTGTTAGATAGGACAGAGAGAAATGGAGAGAGGACGGGATGACAGAAAGAGGGAGAGAAAGATAGACACCTGCAGACTGCTTCACTGCCTGTGAAGCGACTCCCCTGCAGGTAGGGAGCCGGGGCTCGAACCAGGATCCTTCCGCTGATCCTTGCGCTTCACGCCACGTGTGCTTAACCCACTGCGCTACCGCCTGACTCCCTAGAAAGTCATTTTAATTTCAACCTGACATTGATATGAAAAAAAAATGATCTTGTAAAGTTGGTCTCCTTTTGTTTCTAACTCATAGAAATAAGTCATATTCATGCCCATCTCACAGCGTCTTCATAAGTGAGAATATATTCATTTGGTCCAAACTTTCCTACTTTCCCATCTCAGTGTTCTAGAATGTCCCCAGCCTTTTGCTTTCGCTGGGGAATATTTAGTGTTTACTTGGGTTCATTACAGACCCTCCCTATCTAAATACAATGATCCAGTTTAGTCACTTGTATCCTAGTTAAAATACAGACTAGGCCATGTCCAGGGGGTCTGGCGGTAGTGCAGTGGGTTAAGCACACTTGGCACAAAGCGCAAGGACAGGAGTAAGGATCCTGGTTCAGGCCCCCAGCTCCCCACCTTCAGGGAGGTCGCTTCATGGTCGGTGAAGCAGGGCTGTAGATGTCTATCTTTCTCCCCCATCTGTCTCCTCTTCTCTCTCAATTTCTTTCTGTCCTATCCAACAACAACATCAATGGCAACAATAGCAATAACGACAACAAGGGCAACAAAATGAGAAAAAATGGCCTCCAGGAGCAGTGGATTCACAGTGCAGGCACTGAGCCCCAGCGATAACCCTGGAGGCAAATACATAAAGAAATAACAACAACAACAACAAACGGCCATGCCTGAGCCCTGCACCAGGTCTTATTTTTATGAGCATCTCAAGCTGCTGGAGTTGTGCCATAATGTTCTGCAACGTACAACTCACCAGCCAGCATCTACTATAACTCAATTCAACCAACACTTAATGAGAATCTTCTACTTTCCAGGTGCTAATCTATGCTGAGTGCAGCCTAGTATGTTGCCAGCTGTAAACTCATTCGGACAAGGATTCATTCAAGGGTTATACAGGCTCCTGTGCTACGTGGGAATAGATGTAAGCCTCAAATTAGAACAACGTGGTTAACTCCATACAATTGAACAATGTAGTTAACTCCATACAATTGTATGGGGTACAACTCCATACAATTCCCACCACCACCATTGTACTTAGATATTTTGTTCTTATTTGGGAGCTACTGTCTTCCTTAATCTGGCTTTCTAGTTCTATTCTGTTATCTGACACTATCTTCCCAGAAAACATGTCTAGGCCATCTCCATGTTGGCTACCAAGGTCAAGTAAGGATTGCTAAAGACATGGGCCACTAGGAACATACCTAAAATAGACTTCCTAGCTTTTTTCACCCAAAGGCCCCTATTCTCATAAGCTATATTCCTCATTTGGGGTTCCTATTTATTACCTATTTTGTCCCACTTTCTGTCTTACTGCCTTTCAACCACCAAGTTGAAGATGCTACTATGAATCCATCCTGACTTCCCTAGGCAGATGACCTCACCAATGTATCCTAGAACTTCACCTCTGCAGGGCCTTACCCCACTAGGAAAAGACAGAGACAGGCTGGGGATATGGATCAACCCGCCAGCATCCATGTCCAGTGGAGAAGCAACTACAGAAGACAGCATTCTCACCTTCTGCACTTCAAAAAGAACTTTGGTCCATACTCTCAGAGGGGTAAAGGATAGGGGAAGAAAACCAAAAGGGCTCTAAATCCCAATTCCACCAGAACCCAAAGTGCTTGCCACCTTAATTTTATTATTTTATTTTCTTAATGTATTTATTGGATAGAGATAGCCAGAAATTGAGGGAAAGGGGGAGACAGAGTAGGAAAGAGAAACAGACACCTGCAGCACTGTGTCACCACTTGTGAAATATTCTCCCTGCAAGTGGGGACTTGGGGCTTGAACTGGATCCTTCTGTATTGTAACATACGCATTTAACCAAGGACATTACCAATAGTCCCTGAATCTTTGTTTTTTTTTTAATGTGTCACCACAGAAAGGGAAGCAATGTAGAAAATACCAGAAGAAGAATCCATGCACTATTTCCCGTATCAGAGAGAATAGGGCAAGAAAAAAAAAAAAAAAGGAAGGACACTAAAAAGTAATTAAGTGTATGACTTAAACATGAAGGCAGGAATATTGTAAAAATGGGCAGATAGATAGATAGATAGATAGATAGATAGATAGATAGATAGATAGATAGATACAGCCCTCGGGCTGTAGCGCAGAGGGTTAAGCGCAGGTGGTGCAAAGCACAAGGACCGGCATAAGGATCCCGGTTCGAACCCCGGCTCCTCACCTGCAGGGGAGTCGCTTCACAGGCGGTGAAGCAGGTCTGCAGGTGTCTATCTTTCTCTCCTCCTCTCTATCTTCCCCTCCTCTCTCCATTTCTCTCTGTCCTATCCAACAACGACAACAACAATAATAACTACAACAATATAACAACAAGGGCAACAAAAGGGAATAAATAAATAAAATAAATATTTTTTAAAAAATAAGATAGATAGATAGATAGATAGATAGATAGATAGATAGATAGATAGATAGATAGACAGATAGATATAGATCTAGATATAAAGTCAACCCATATGTGTGGTCATGGGAAAACTACTGCAGTTTCCAATGGAGGGAATAAGAACACAGAACTTTGGTGGTGAGAACACTATGGAATTATACCCCTCTCAGCTTATAATTTTTAAGTAAATATTATTATTTAAAAAGTTATCAAAGTCCTAGAGTACATGACAGCTAGTCCTAATAATATTTAATTGAACAAAATTCTTGCTTAAAACAGAATCACTGGCTTCCACTGCTATAGCAAAATTCTAGTCAACTGGACCATGCAAGACACGGGTTATAGGTAACAGATTGTATGTCTAATAATAGTAACAGATTCTATGCCATCCTCTAGAGTCCCACTTAGTCCTTTAATAAAGCATCCTTGTAGATAACATGTAGTGCTTCAGGAAAACTAATGTATCTCTATGTCAGCACTACCAGTAAGAAAGGTTGTTCTCTTATTTTGAGCAAAGTAAGGAACTATCTTGACAAAAATTGTTCAGATGAAGTTGGTTTCATCAGCTCAGTGGAATGATGACTCTTCCCTGATTCTGAACACAATTATCCTGTATACTTAGAAACTGGACTTCATGCACTACTGTCACAGGGGAAGTATACAATTGAAGGGCTTTATGACTAGATTTCAAAACATCCCCTGCAAAGCAGTCATTACTCCTGTTGATTCCCACCAGTTTCTGAAATAAGAAAATAAACCTTCCAGAGTTTATATTGTGTGGTGAAACCAACCATTAAACCCAAAGGAAAGTTCTCCAAATTTCATATTGTCACACATGTCAAGCTGTCCCATAGAGCCTACTTTGTTTTTATTTATAAAAAGGAAACACTGACAAAACCATACGATAAGAGGGGTACAACTCCATACAATTCCCACCACTAGAACTCCATATCCCATCCACTCCCCTGATAGCTTTCCTATTCTTTATTCCTCTGGGAGTATGGACCCAGGGTCATGGGGTGCAAAAGGTGGAAGGTCTGGCTTCTGTAATTGATTCCACACTGAACATGGACATTGGCAGGTCGATCATACTCTCACCCTGTCTCTCTCTTTCCCTAGTGGGGCAGGGCTCTGGGGAAGTGGGGCTCTAGGACACATTGGTGGGATTGTCTGCCCAGGGAAGTCTGGTTGGCATCATGCTAGCATCTGGAATCTGGTGGCTGAAAGGAGAGTTAATATATAAAGCCAAACAAATTGTTGACTAATCATTAACCTAAAGGCTGGAGTAGTGCAGATTAAGAGTTGGGGGTCTCCATTTTGTAGATAGCTAGTAGGCCTATTTTAATTATATTCCAAAGGGTTTGTGGCTATACTAGTTTTTTTTTTTTTTTCCCTGATCCTGAAATCTGATATGCAGGTGGATCCAAGTTATTGTCTGGGGAGATGATGTCATGGCTAGCAAAAGGACCAGAAAGCTGGATTAGGGAAGAGAGTAACTCCCAAATATGGGGAAGGTGTATAAAAATTGTTGACTGTAAACCCCATTGATTTGATCTGATCTAGGGCCCATATTTAGCTTAGGAACCTATGTAACCTCTGCATTCCTGTAGGTCCTACATTTTAAGCTCATATCTTTCTATATTTTATCCTTATATTTTTGGAATACCTCTCTATATAAATTTATGTAAATCTCAGGTGTCTTCCAAATCTAAATTAAAAAATCTCTACAAGCTTTAAGTATCAGTATATAATGTTCATATTTAAAATAAAGTTGTAAATCACAACACAAAGAGGCAAACTATTCTCAATTGATTAAAATAGGAAATCATATGCCATTTATTAGAAATTAAGTGTGAAGTTCTAAGAATTTCAACTGTGAGTATTCTAGGCTTCACACAGCATCAATTAGCATCTGGCAAGTAGAAGGTGCTCAATAAGTATTGGATGAATGAGTTATAGTAGATGCTAACTTAAGGATGTGGATGTTATCCCCTTGAGTATTCTCAAATCATGTACCATATAGTAAAACAAATACATAATTTCATCATAGTGTAACTTATGCTAGTGGTAAACAGAAAACTTAAAACTTGCAACTATAGAACATAGAAAATGATCTTGGGGGCAGGTAGTGGTACACCTGCTTAAGCACACATATTACAGTGCACAAGGATCCAGGTTCAAGCCTCTGGTCCCCATCAGCAAGGGGAAAGCTCCATGACTAGTGAAGCAGTGCTGCACATGTCTCTTCCCCTCCCTAATTCCACCTTCATTCTCAATTTCTGTCTCTATCCAATAATTAATAAATAATTAATTAATTTAAAAAAAGAAAATGACCTTTACTTGTTTTAAATGTGTATCTGTGTGTATACAAAATAATATATGTGTCTCTATATATATTTACACACAACATATATATGTAAAGATATATATCCTTATATAATATAGAGTGTGTGTGTGTGTGCATGTGTGTGTGTGTGTGTGTTAGTCAGCTTAGACTGACATAGCAAATGCCTATACATAGACTGGGTAACAAATAACAGAAATGCATTTATCATGGTGGGGGGGGGGGTTGTTACAGATACCTAAAAGCAAACAGTTTTCAATCACCCTTCCATCAGTACAAAAAACAAAATAAAATAACACCTGAAAGACCTATTAATGCTTTTAGTAAAATCTACCATCCTTCACAGGTATCAAGAACTCATTTAAGAAAAATGCACTTTAAAGTACTACGTAGAAACTCCTCACAGTGAGATTGGAGTCAAGATGGAGGCCTAAAGGCAGCAACCAGACAGATTCTCCCCCAAAACTAATTCAAATCCTGTGAATTATAAGTGGGAACAGGATGTTCCCACTCTGTAGTGTAGGAGATACACTACAGAGGAGGGGACAAAGAGGAACCATGGATAATATTATAACGTGTCTACAATCCAGCAAAAAGGAAAAAGCAAAACCAATCCACCACCACCACCCCCATCACACATCCTCCAGGTCAGAGGTGGCCTATTTGGGGAAATAGGACAGAGACAAACACTTGACTTGTGGAGTTAGGCTTACCAAGTAAGATTCCAAAGATGAACCTTTTGTCAAAACTCAGTGGGGAATCATTTGAAACTGCCTTACTAGATTTTAGCTAAAGATAGTACCAAGGAACAGTTTGAGTGGGCTGGGGTATTTGTTCCCCTAATTTGACTTGATTGAAAGGCAGTTTGTTAGCTTCTAAGTTTACTGTTGGTTGATGGTCTTGGGCCCCCCTTTTTTTCTTTCTTCTTTCTCTCTGATTTGGTCAATCATTCCTTTCACTTTTGTTGCTGTTATTGTATTAGATGGTGGTTTAGTTGGTTCTCTTTTGGGAATGCATTAGGCTGAATTTTACTCTTTTATTGTTACTGACTTTTTTTTTTCTTTTCCTCTCTGGTTTTACCTATCATTGATTTTGTTGTTGCTTTTGTTGTTGTGTTTGCTAAGGTATATTTGATTTCATTTGTGAGAGGAGTCTGGTGCACAGCACAATAACTGAACAGCAATAGTCAGGACACAAAACAACAGAACACACCAAAAAAGTGGCTAAATCAACTACAGCAAAGAGTAAGGACAGGAGCCCAGAAGAAATTCCAAGTAATCCAGAAGCAACTAAAAATGAGGAAAATATTCAAACATTATTTGATGCATTAATCTCAAGAGTAAGGAAAGCTTTTAAGGAAAGGGCTAGAAATAGACCCAATTATTCCTCTCCTAGGGATATATCATAAGAACTCAATCATACCCATCCCAAAAAGATATGTGTGCACCTGTGTTCATAACAGCACAATTTGTAATAGTTAAAACCTGGAAGCAAACCAGGTGCCCAACAACAGATGAATGGCTGAGAAAATTGTGGTATATATACACCATAGAATACTTCGCAGGTATTAATAATAATGAACCCACCTTCTCCAACCCATCTTGGATGGAGCTAGAAGGAATTATGTTAAGTGAGATAAGTAGAAAGACAAAGATGAGTATGGGATGATATCACTCATAAATATAAGTTGAGAAAGAATAGAAAGGGAAATCCAGTGCAGAATTTGACTGAGTTTGGAGTATTGCACCAAAGTAAAAAGTTCTGGGTGTAGGGTGAGGATAGATTTTCAGCTCCACTATAGGGGGTGGGGGTAGGGACACAGAACTTTGGTGGCAGGAATGCTGTTTGCTATACACTCCTATTAACTTATAGTCTTATAAATTATTAATATGAGAGGGGAAAAATAGAATGAATGTCTCAAACTTTTTGATACATAGACCCCAGTTCTCAGAATATATTCCTTCAGCCAAAGCACTTAAGGTTTCAAATTGGTAACCTGATTGAATTCTGACAGTGGGCTTAAATCATTAACACATTTCTAATAATGACATTTTTTTGAAATATTAAATCACCTATAATCTTAGACCAGGGAGACCAGAAGCAACTGATTTTGTCAGTATATATGATACTGTTAAGTATAAATCATGGTAAGGTCTTATTCAAGTAAAGTAAATCCTAACCATGGGATTTTCAAAGTATACCAAATTCCCAAATAACTTGGTTATAACAATATCTATTTCCTTCTTAAACTCTATGACAGCAGAAACCTCCCTTGTTCTCTGTAAAGCCCATATTTCTCCCAGTCCTGGAACCTCTGGGGTATGGTTCATTCTCCTTCATGCTACTCTAGACCCGTACAATTTGATACTGCATCTGCTGAGCTCAACAAAATCAATGCAACCAGAAACACCTGAACATGTTTCACTTCCAACAGTGTCTACAGACACCAGGCCTGGAATGTCAACCCTTCAACTCCATTACTCTGTTGAGACCTTTGCTAGTTCATAGGACTCCTTAATTCCATTTTGGGTGGAACACTTCCTAACAAGCCACAGAACCTAGATATAGACCAGGGCCGAGGAGATAAAGTTTATGTGCACGTGTATCCATAAGTTAGGGGAAATATATATACCTTAAAGTAAAAATGTACAACAGTTTGCAGTGACTCAATAAGTGTAGCAAATAAGTAAGAAACCCATAAAAAGATACTGTAAAGTGCTTAATCAAATGGTTTCTACATAGGCCTAGATACATCCTCACCTACTTCATAATTCACTTCCCTCAATCACTCTAAGGCTAACCTTATCAGATAAAGTAAGAACCATAAAAGCTGGATAAGGGAAGAGACCAAGATATGCCTCTCTTGATCATTATCAGGCCACCCCATCATCCAGGGCTGTAGTCAGGGAATCCTGGGATTCTCACACAGATATAATGGGCTTAGACCTCTAACAGATCCCTCTCTCCACCATCACTGGTCATCTCCATCAGGAATAACATCAGGGAACCATCTATGGGCCTTTAATGGACCTTACCCTCAATGTGGAATAACAATGGTAGGAGACAAACCCACTTTCCAAAGGGAGACTGGGTCAACATACTCTGCCAGTTGAGTAAGACTGGTGCTGAAATGAGTGCAGCCTAAAATATTCCTAGCTATGGACACCGAATGTAAGCTCAGGCCAACAGGGATGCAGAGATTACACAGGCTCCTGTGTTGATATGAGCCCCAGATCATATCAATGAGGTTTACAGGTAATGGTATTTATATACTTTTCCCATATTTGGGAGTTACTTTCTGCCTGATCCAGCTTTCTAGTCCTATTTCCAACTCTGACACAATCTCCCCAGACAGTACTTTTAGCCCACCTGCATGTTAGCTGTTGAATTCAGGCAAAAATTAGTCAAGTCATGAGCCCCTTGGAATATACCTAAAATAGACTTCCCAGCTTTTTCCAAAATGGAGATACCAAATCTCATCTGCTATATTCTTATCTTAAGGTTCCAGATTATTAAACAATTTGCTCTGGTTTATATCTTAATCATTTTCAGTCACTAAATTGCAGATGGTACCATGACTCCAACCTGACTTCCCTGGGCAGACAACCTCACCAATGTGTCCTGGAACCCCACCTCTCCAGAGCCCAGTCCCACTAGGGAAAGAGAGAAACAGGCTGGGAGTATGGATTGACCTGTCAACGCCCATGTCTAATGGAGAAGCAATTACAGAAGCCAGATCTTCCACCTTCTGCACCCCATAATGATCCTGGATCCACACTCCCAGAGGATAAAGAATAGGAAGGCATCTAATGGAGGCGATGGGTTGCGGGACTCTGGTGGTAGGAATTGTGTGGAATTATACCTCTCTTATTAAACAGACATCTATCATAACTAAATCAATTTTAAAAAATCTAATCCAAAAAAAGGATCATTCTCTGAATTACATTTGCAGTATATAACATTGCAGTGACTATTCTGAAGTTGATTGCTACAGACCTATTAAATCTTTGAGTATTAAAAAAAACAATGAAACTCATAAAAAGTAACTTTACATGTTGCTGTGAAGTCACACAATACCCCGATTCCTAGCACTTAAGCAAGAAATAATAATATTGAGGCAACTTTTCTCTATAATTTCCCCTTTTTTTTTCTTTTTAAAATTATTTTTAAAGCTTCTTACATGTGAAATCAGAGAGGAATATAAAGAGGAGAAGCAAGTATGCAGTGGGGAGGAAGGAGTGGAGTTTAATTCCTATACTTGATGCAAAGATTTCCTTAGTTTCTCAGTCACTGGTTCCAGTATTATTACCAGAAAAGAATTTAGAAAAAAATTAGACGAAGGAAGGAGAAGAGGAAAAAGGAGGGAGAGGCATAGGAGGAGAGAGATAAGACGAAGAAGGGAAGAAAACAAAAGGGAGAAAACTTTGGGCTTTTGACAATTTCCCTCTGGAAGATGGATGCATCAAGCATGATAGTGAGTCAGTAAATCACCCCATCCCTATGAATGAGTTCACAGTTTCTCCTTTAGTAATAAAATGTGCTTTTTAGAGAGAAGAAAGAGTATAAGCTCCTTTTATTCTATTAACCTAATATGCACCACAATCACTAAAATGAAATTAGCTAATGAATCAAAATGATCAGGCAGCTGGTTATACCAGGAGCAGAGACGGTTTGTACATCTCTGTACATAAATGAGTTATTGTTCTTATTATGCAGTAAATTCTGCAAGGTATACGGAGAGGCCAGCACAGAAGAAGTGATTTTCACATTGTATCAGTGACTGAAAAAAAAAATTCTCATAACCCAAGGATTAATACTTTCCAAATGGTTGACCACTCAAATACTGCCCCTTGGAGAGTGTGTGCTTCATTTACACAGCAATACTTTATAGGTACACCAATCCCAAAAGAACAACTTCTCCTACCCCAATCAATTTAACTGGAATATAAATGTGTACCTTGCTTGTATAAATACTCTATGGTCAACAATATTTTATAAAAGTATTCCTGTAAGTGATACATTACATTTTGAAACATTATTAATATACCTTTAGCAAGATAAATTGCCCAGTAAATCAAAAGGGCGCACTCACTCAGATTATGCAAACAGAGGGCTTTGAAAAGCCCAAATAAAATTTCAAATGCTGACTGCACATGGTCCCAATAGCTTATTAAAATAGGAAACATAATTCATTTTCAAAAAGAAATTACATTAGAAAGCTTTATACAAGTGAAGCACGTGTGGCAAAGGTTACAGAACTATTGATGGAAAGGTGAAACTAAAGATACAAAATTAATTGTATTTCCTGATATGGTAAACAAAAGGTACACATGCAACATTTTCCAAACAAACTTCAATTATCGTGGCAATAAGCAGAATGCCAGCCACTTACCTAACTTCTTACAGTCACGACCAGTCAAGAATAAAAAGTAAGCAACAATGTTTTCCTATGCCAAGACAAAATTCAAATACTAAAATCTACGTTCTTCATTTATGAAAAAGATATTTTCATCTTATAAGGTGGAAAGTCTCTGGTAGTGTCTACTTTAGATTAACCCTGTCTTTAAGCCATGCAACCCACTAGGCTACCCCAGGTTCATGCTCGAAGGCAGGGGTCTGTTTGCCCTGTGTGCTAAGAATGACTTTTAGATGCTTGAAAAAAAAAAAAAAAGAAGGCTATTTCAAGACATGTGAAAATAAAATTTTACATTTCAATGTCCACAAGTAATTTACATATCTGTTCATTCACTGATGGGCTATTTATGGCTACTTTTGTACAACAGCAGCAGAGTGAGTTCTTGTGACACATACATATTCTCAGCAGAATGAGTTTTTGTGACACATGCATATTCTGACCTAGGGGAAGGGACTGTTTAGTATCCAGCCAGTTGAAGAAGCACTCTGCTAACCTCTGCACTGGAGAAATGATACATGTGTTTATCACAAAGACATACTTGAAATTTTCATAGCAGCACTATTTAAAATAACACCCCCCCAAAAAAAAAAAAAAACCACGCAAACTATATAAATGTCCATTAAGAGCAGATGGGTAAATTGCCATTTATTCATATAGTGGAATAATATATAATAATGAGAATGAACAGACAGCAGCCATAAGGAAAATACCATGGTTGACTCTACAAGCCTCCTGTGAAGTGAAACAACCAAAAGGAAAATTATGTGGACTTCCATGCAGCTAGAGTTTAGTAAGAAGTCAAATCATCTACACAGAGAGAGACCAGGGTTAATGGTATAATAGTCTCCTTTCAAAGGGAGAGTAATGACCAGAAGAGAACGCTGGAACCAGAATGATCTGTCCCTCTATCAGATATTGGTTAAAAGATGAATTCATTTTGTAAAAAGAATTCAAGAGTACTTAAGATTTCTATACATGACTGCTGTATGGCAACACTTCGATACAACATCTTCTACTAATTTTGTTTTTAATTACCTAGGACTTATACAGGTCTGATAATGGGACATGTCGCCGTACCAAAGAGCAGACATAGCAGATGAGAAATGAGGAAGAGCACAAGAGGACAAAGTAACTGCAGGGTTACCAATTTGTCAGGTAGTTCTGTGGGGAAAGCAAAATGAAATGGTACAAGTATCTTTCTACTCATATTCACAGCTGCCTCCACTTTCATACAAAAGAGACTTCAGAGCATACATATGTGGGGCAGTGTTGGAATCTTGGGATAAGGTGGGCCTCTATTCCTATAGTCACTGTAAACATTACCCTGGTGCATGAGTTAAGCAAGGAAAAAACTATCAGGAATACTAAAAGTCCACTTCTTTGTTAAAAGGCAAATTCAAAGTTTAAGAGAAACCATGCAGGCAATTCCATCATGGTTTTAATGAGAATAATCCCAAACATTAGTTGATACCAACTTCAACAGTCCTGCAGCGGTTATCCAAACACCATAACAGATTTAGTTTGTACTTTAATTAATATAATGAACCAGTTGTCTGGCTTCAGTAGAAATGCTTTTAAATGTCACGGCAGGCTTTAGGACTGCAACTGAACTGGGTAAAGAACTCTCTTGCACCATCTTGACTCTATTAGTTCCTGCCTACAGGAACATTTTATGTTTATGTACTCATATGCTGTGATAATATCATCACTTTATGGTTTATTAATCCAAGTAAAATACATAAATGTTAAGTACTGAAAAATTAGAATCATGCCTTAAAATAGCTATATGAACAAAGAGAGAGAGAGGTTTAAAAAAAAATTATGGACTCTAATTGCAAAACAAGAAAAATGTTGATCTAATTAACAGAGACCATACTATTTAAAGACTATTATGTCTATTTAAGATGAAAACATCAGGAAGCATTAAGAAGACTGGCAAATTTCTGAAGACTTTATAGATTGAGCAGCCAGTGTGTTCTATGAAATTTGCAACTGAACCAGAAAAATTATTAAAACTCACAAAAGCCATTCTGCGTAGAACTAAATCCAGCAATATTCATCAACTCTACTCCCACATCACCTCTTGAAAACGAAACTTTGGACTTTCTTAAACCTAGTCTTCTCAGTCACCACACAGAGCAGATGCTCAAGACAAAACACAGTCCCACTTCACCACTCATAAAGCAACTGTCCTGCAAGTAGGGGCTGGGGGACCCAACCTGGGTCCTTGCCATGGTGACATCTGTGCTGAACTGGGTGTACCACTGACCAATCCCAGCATTCTCAATGAAGGCACCATGATATTGGAACAGCAAGAATAGTAGGATATCTTTAATTTATTGGCTAGAAATAGAAATCGAGAAGGAAGAGGTGTGACAGACCCAGCTGCTGGGATCCTGGATTCCAGTGTGTCCCATAAAAAGATTAACTCTGAGGGGCCAGGTGGTAGTGCACCTGGTTGAGTGTACTTGGTAAAATGTGATAGGTCCTGGGTTCAAGCCCCCGGTCACCACCTGTAGGTGGAAAGCTTCGCAAGCTGTAAAATAGTGCTGCAGGTGTCTCTCTGTCTTTCTCCCTCTCTATACTCCCCTTCCTCTCAATTTCTGGATATCTCTATCCAATAAATAAATAAAGGTTACACACACACGATTAACTCTGACACTGACTGGTAAGTGCAAGAGTGGTCTGGAGAATGGACAAACCAGTGTGCTTACTGAGTGTGACCTGAACAGCCTTCCCTTGTGGTATTTATTAAACAAAAGTCTGCATAACATCAGAACATGGAACTAGGAACCTCAAAAGCATTTCTACAGGGGTACTCCCTCAAATGGCCCTCTGGGTATACATCGTGTTTTATGATGCATTCTATAGTCAATGAGGGGCAGCAGTGTTTGTCATAGTATGTAACTTTAGGACCTTTTGCCTTTCGGGGGCCTATTAACCCAACTGCTCACAAACTTGTGTCATCTACCAGATGCCCATCAGAGAACAGGAACTGCAGGCCAGAGGAGAAGATGAGTGACTGCAGGCAGTCACCATCCCTTTGTTCTATATATAGTTTCCCAGTAAGTGAAGAAACAGAATAGCAGAAAATGTGTCAATAAGCAACAGCCATTATAACTTAGGGGTCTCCAACATTAAGTAATAGGTCTTAATAAATCAGGGGTCTCGAACAAAGAGAGAGAGAAAAAAGGAGGGGAAAGAGAGAAAAGGAGGGGGGAAAAGGAGGGGAAAGAGATAAAAGGAAGTGTCTAATGCTATAGGCACCTATAGCATTGTTTCACCGCTTGTGAAGTTATGGACTAGTGATTTGAAGCCAGGTCCTTGCACATTATAAGATGTATAGTCTAGTGGGTGTGCCACCATCTGCCCCCCCCAGGATGTTTATATAATTAAGTGGGAAAAGATAAAATATATAATCTCTACCTTTTAGAAAGGTAACTTTCTTTTTACAAAAGATGTGTTTGGAGCCCAGAGATATCTCACCCAGTAAACTGAAGACTTTATCCTGTGAAAGGACCCAGGAGGAGCCAAATGTAAGTTCCGAGCACCAGTGGGGAGGGAGCACCATGCATGGCATCAGGGGAAGTTCATGGATGGTGCCTTGGTGCTGTGGTGTTTCTCTTTTTCTCTTCCTGTCTCTAAGGGAAGTTGAAGAGAAATGAAAAAGAGAGAAAGAGAGTCTGCTAGGAACAGTAGATTTTGCTTGGGGAAAAAACGCCTGGCATTATAAAAAAGTATTCATTGAGCTGAATAATTTATTTAATTTGAAAGGGAAGAAAGTATCATTCAGTCTATGCAGTGCCAGGGATCAAATGCAGAGCTTCGTACGTGAGGATTTACTCGCTGTCACTGAGCCACCTCAGTCATACCAGGCTTATCACTAATACACTGTAAAAGGATGGGCTAGAAAGAATAAATGCAGATTTTCTTTTAAATTCTAAATACAATTCAGTTATTTCCGTGTTAATATACAGTAACATTTTCTTATGTTTGATTTTTACTGTCTTCCTGTTTTTATGGATCCTTTCTACTGCATATTACAAGAGACACACATACACACTTCATGTTAGTACTAATAAAAATAGGAACCATCACTGCAACAGACTAGACTTTACAAATAGACCCCAACTCTACCATTAAACATTTGCATACAAGAGTTCAGAGAGCCATCGGCTATCTTCCAACTTAAAGTATCAAAAATGCTGGTAGGGTCTATGGTACAGTGGTTAAGTCAGAACTTACATGTGTTAGGTCCAAAATTCAATCCTCAGTATGGCTTATGCTGAGTTGTGCTCTCATATCTGATGTTCACTTTCCTTCTCTCTCTCTCTCTCTCTCTCCTCTCTCTGTCTCTCTCTCTCTCTCTCCGCCCTCTCTCCCTCTCTCTCTCTTCCTCTCTCCTTTCAAATATATCTTCAAAAAACAAAATATCAAAATACTAGGTTACTGGTTTATTGTAGGCAAAGTTCTACTGCAAGTAGCAAAAAGACAAGCGTCAAAGGGGAACTGGGAGAACTATAACCTCATTTTCTCACTCATACACACATCTGTCCAAAAGGCTTGTTTCTCTACTCAAGTTGTCAATGCTTTATTATTATTGTTTCTGCCTTACAATATTATAACTAATCGTCATCTTTATCTCCCTGGACTTTGAGTTCTTTGACAGCAAAGACAACATCTTATTCAGATCTGTAACCACAGCAGCTAACAGTGGTTGGTATATGCTATATACTCAACAAATAATGCAGGAGCAAACTGTGCTTATGTAAGAAGCACATGACACTGGAAAAGCAAACATGTCCTATATCAGGACAATTATTTTATCACTAAGACCTTAATTATGAAGAGATTTGAATATGTCACATCTTAGAGGGAGAGATTACAGTGAAAACTGATAAAAGCAGGTTAGAATTTACAGTTTCCCCACCAAAGAATAAAGCTATTTAAGTGGCAAATAATGTGAAAGCATGAATAGACTGCAGGACAGCTCAGATGATAAGCTTGATCTGTATTCCTGCAGATTCTCAGACATGCCTTTTTCAGTCAAAATTCTATCAATGTTTCTTCCATATTTACATGGAAAATAAATTTAACAGCATATATTCTGCATGCTAACTTCCAAGCTCACATGG
Organism: Erinaceus europaeus; assembly: GCF_950295315.1. Classification (NCBI taxonomy): domain Eukaryota; kingdom Metazoa; phylum Chordata; class Mammalia; order Eulipotyphla; family Erinaceidae; genus Erinaceus; species Erinaceus europaeus. The sequence goes on from NC_080162.1 coordinate 58,793,552, forward strand.
AAAGAAAAATATAAACTAGAAAGACTGAAATAGAGCAAGTCATTTAGCATCTCATGTGGTTTAATGTCTTAGGGAAAACATTTCTATAATTGTAAGTTCCTTATTTGGCCTTCTGATGTGAGCCATTTATAGCAGCAAATGCAAGATGCTGCGAGACTTGGGAGACATAAAAACACATTTCACAGAATAATGAGAGACAGAAAAAAAAAAAAATGAAGCTCCTTAAGACACTGGGAAAGTTAATGAAGCACAACTGCACTTTTTAGTATTTAAATTTTCACTGGTAGTGATTCTTGACAAATTACAAATGACCCCAAATCCCCAATCATTCTCCTAAGTAAATTGAAGACTTCTTCCTTTGGATCACTAATCCATTTCCATTAGATGGAAATAATTATCACCAGGACAAGAAAAAATGATTTTTCAGAATATTATCAGTGAAGTTCATTCAATTCCTTCTCTTGTGAGTTTAACAAAATGAAGTCAAGAGAGGATGAAGAGCTGACCCTGGAATATAGATTTGAACTACACATGTTGACTTACACTGTATATTTTTCTTTTTCTAGGATCTGCATTCATGAATTCAACCACAGATATCACTAGACTGAATTTGCAGGTGCAGAACTAGTAAATATAGAGAACCAGCTATAACTCAGAGATCCCTAACTCCTGAGCTTTTCAAGGGTAAAGTACAGTTGTTAAAGAACCCATGTTCATGTTAACACTACTCAGTTCTGGTGAAGATTACATACACCAGGCACAGAAAACATTTCCATATTTACCTGGAAAAAAGGATGGAGGCCAATTTTCTTCATTTAAACTTTGATTCCATTTATTTTAATATTCATTATTTTTAAACATTTACTAACTTTAAAAGAAATATGTATATATATACACAATGTAATACTATGCAGCTATCAAAAACAATGAACCCACCTTCTCTGACCCATCTTGGACAGAGCTAGAAGGAATTATGTTAAGTGAACTAAGTCAGAAAGATAAAGATGAGTATGGGATGATCCCACTCATCAACAGAAGCTGACTAAGAAGATCTGAAAGGGAAACTAAAAGCAGAACCTGATCAAATTGTAAGTAGGGCACCAAAGTAAAAACCCAGTGGTGAGGGGTAGACATGCAGCTTCCTGGGCCAGTGGGGGGTGGGAGTGGGCGGGAGGGATGGGTCACAGTCCTTTGGTGGTGGGAATGGTGTTTATGTACACTCCTAGCAAAATGTAGACATATAAATCACTAGTTAATTAATATGAGAGGGGGAAAATCAATTGTATGTCTCAAAGTTTCTCAAAACACAAACTGAATCTTTTTAATATGTAGGCTATGTATTTCATATGCGGACTCTCTCAAAAGCCTAGACCAAGTAGATTAGAAGCATCCAATAGCACAGCTATATACAAGATACTGGATACTGTACAGCAAACCATAACAAAGGGACTTTTCAAAGTTAACCCAATTAACAAATAATGTGATGATAACATTAACTATCGATTGTCTTTTTGAACCCTAAGACAGCAGGAACCTCACATCTCCACTATAGAGCCCCTACTTCCCCCAGTCCTGGAACCCTTGGATAGGGCCCACTTTCCCGTATGCATCTCCCAATCCAAACCAAATAATATTGCATCCGCCGATCACAACCTAACCAACGCAACGATTGCCACCTCAACATGCTTCACCTCAGACTGTGTCCAGAGACTTCACGTGTGGAATGACAACCCTTCAGCTTCATTACTCGGGTGAGACCTTTCCTTTTATAGTACACTCTAATTTCATCTCAGGTAGTTCACTTTCTAACAAAGTCCCATAACCTAGATATACACCAGTTTCTGTGAGAGAGAGCTTATGTGCACACGTATCCATAAACTACTGCAAAATATATACCTGAAAGCAGAAGTACACTAGAGTTTGCAGTGAGTACCTCCCTAACACTTCCTCTCTCCACTATTCCAAGCTTGGGATCCATGATTGCTCAACAAATTGTTTGGCTTCGTATGTTAACTCTCTTTTCAATCACCAGGTTCCAGATGCCACCAGGATGCTGGCCAGGCTTCCCTGGATTGAAGACCCCACCAATGTGTCCTGGAGCTCAGCTTCCCCAGAGACACACCTTACTAGGGAAAGAGAGAGGCAGACTGGGAGTATGGACCGACCAGTCAATGCCCATGTTCAGCGGGGAAGCAATTACAGAAGCCAGACCTTCTACCTTCTGCAACCCTCAATGACCCTGGGTCCATCCTCCCAGAGGGCTAGAGAACGGGAAAGCTATCATGGGAGGGGGTGGGTTATGGAGATTGGGTGGTGGGAATTGTGTGGAGTTGTACCCCTCCTACCTTATGTTTTTGTTCATTAATCCTTTCTTAAATAAAAAATTTTTTAAAAAATACGTAGAATCTACCGGGATTCTGGTAAAATTATGGAGATTTCCCACAGTTGAATCTTCCCACTTCGACAAACTTTAAAATAGTACTCAGAAGAACAAACATGGCTGAAGAGATATCTGACCAGAGAGAGCACAGGTACTGCCATCCATTCATCCATGTTTTGAATGCTGGCACTATATAGGAAGTACTGTACTATGGCACCATGAGAACCTCTAGCGCTATGGTATCTCTCCTGCCCTTAATTTTCTCTATAGTAATAAAAAAAAATTATAGAGCAGTGAAATTTCCCACGAACATGATTCTGTCCCTATACAAAGAGAGAGAGAGAATAAACAAAACTTTCTGTATGTCAGGTAATGTGTACTCATACTGAAATGGCTGAGACAGTCTGAAAATGAATAAGGCTGAAGCAATGGGATAGATGAGAGAAAGTCATGGAAACTGATCCAGAGCAAAGTCAACTAGTTCAATGGAACGAAGAAAGCATCATTCTAGTGGTAGCAGCTGCATTCTCAGACCTTTTCAGCAATTTCACTATGAGTACATGCTACCTGATATATAGAAGGTTCTAAATTATGTTTATTTTTTTTATTTGCCTCCAGGGTCATCACTGGGGCTTGGTGCCTGCACTATGAATCTACTACTCCTGGAAGCCATTTTTTCCATTTTGTTGCCTTTGTTGTTGCTCTTGCTGTTATTGTTGTCATTGCTGTTGTTGTTGTTGGATAGGACAGAGAGAAATCAAGAGAGGAGGGGAAAACAGAGGGGGGAGAGAAAGACACCTGAAGACCTGCTTCACCACTTATGAAGTGACCCCCACACACACACCCCTGGGGAGCCAGGGGCTTGAACCTGAATCCTTACACTGGTCCTTGGCGCTTTGTGCCATGTGCACTTAACCCACTGTGCCACTGTCCAGCCACGGTTCTGTTTATTCTTTATATATTTTTTTATTTGAAGTATTTGTGTATTTTTTCAATTGTTTACTAGGAGACTAGAGGACTTGGTGCAGCCTTCCCAGTTTCTCAGTATAAGACTGCAACTTCAGAGGCCTGGACTATCTGAGCAGGTAGACAAGCTGCCCTGGTCATGCTCTCCTAAGACCAGGCCAATAAGGAAAGGTTCTCATTCCCCTCCCTAGGACTCCTGGCCCAGCCCTTTCCTTGGTGTAGGGGTTATTATAAGAGGGACTGAGGAGGTTGTGGAGGTGGGTACTTGTTTACCTGCTCAGGCAGTCCAGGCCTCTGCAGTTGCAGTCTTATGCTGAGAAATACACAAACACTCTAAGGCAGAGGCTGACCAGCTGGGATACACAAGCCACATCCTGTCATGACCAACTACACATGTACCATTTATCTCTGTCTTCACACTATACCAGCAGAGTTGAATAACTGTGACAAGAAGCCATGTAGCTCACAAAGTTGAAGATACTGCTCTCAGGTCCCTTATACCCAATACGTATGATTAAGAAGAAAAATCATATGCTTCAAGACATCAAGAATATCAACAGACTTTAAAGATGAAAAATCCTTTGGATAGTTCATTGGGATGATCAAGTCACATTTACAGTAATGTAAATCAAAAAAAGAACATCTGACTTTCAAATCAATAATTAATTCTAGAAAAGAATGGAGTTACACTTCCAAAGAGAACAAGTGAACCAAGTATTCATGGCTGATGAGTAGTTCTTCTAGTTGTAGTACATGTACAGAATGGAATACTATCCAATTCTTAAAAATTACAAAGTCATCCCCTTTACTCAACTTGGATGGAACTTTAAGGAATTATGTACGTTGAGCTGAAGCAAAAAGAGAGGGATAAATATCTGAATGATGATCTCACTTATAGGTGGAATATAAGAAAAAGAGAAGAAAGGGCAAACACAAAGTGAAACATGGACTGGGTGAGGGTTATTGCAGCAAAGCAAAGGACTCTAGGAATAAGGGAAAGGAAGGAGTAGAGAGGATGTCGGAGACCTGGTACATGATGATGGACATGGACCTAAGCTGGAGGTAATAAGAGTGTGTTTTTGCAGACACCTATCACGGGATGATAAGAAATTCTACTCATGTGTCAACAACTTTATTGGGAACCATTAAATGCTTCAATAAAATGATAAAATAATGGTATTTTCTCCTGAGCGTTCTTTCAGAAAAAAATTAAATTTCTCCAAAGACAAGCTTTACCTAACCAAGAAATAAGAGAAACTTCAGCAAGGTATGTGGAGACCTCCAGACATATTTCATCATTGGACTAAGTCTTCAACAAAAGTTTTGATAAAGATGACTGACTTAGCATGTAAACTGTAAATGCACTGACAAGGCAGCAAGAATTCAACTCATCAGCCAGATGCTGAACAGGCAAAACTGAAACAGAAAGGATAGCATTTTTAAGTTGATTAATATAATTTAAGGACACAAAGTTAAACTAAAGAATATTATACAAGGGGGCGGGTAGTGGCATACCTGGTTAAACACACATATTAACATGCGCAGCAACCAGCCAGGGTTTAAGCCCCTGCTCCCCACCTGCAGGGAGCTGCTTCAGTGAGCAGTGCATCAGGTCTGTAGGTATCTATCTATCTTCTTCTCTCCATCTTTTTCTCCCCCTCCTTTAAATGCAGAATTACCTGGATAGAGGTGATAGACATAAACATACTACATAGGAAAGACCTACTAAAAAAAAAAGGAAATACATATGTACACATAAGCAACATAACATAATCTGAGAAAACTAAACCAATCTTCATAGTTAAACTAATCAGAATAGGCAAAGGGGCTTAATTTTCAAAGTGATTAGTAAAGCAAAATTATTTCTGTGGGACTGGGTGGCGGCACACCTAGTTGAGCGCACATGTTACAATGCACAAAGACCTAGGTTCGAGCTGCCGACACCCACCTGCAAGAGGAAAGCTTTGCCAGTTATGAAGCAGGACTGCAGGTGTCTGTCTCTCTCCCTCTCTATCTCCCCTTTCCCTCCTGATTTCTAGCTGTCTCAATCCAATAAATAAATAAATATAATAAAATGTTTTAATCTAAAAAAAATTTTTTTCTGTGTCAGGTATAAGAGCTATCTAACACAAAATGAATCAGAAAGATGTTTAAGTCATAAAAGGATTAATAAATTTTACAATAAAAATTAGTTACTACATTTTACATATATACTTACTGATACAAAGATACAAACGTCTATAATATATATACATATATATATACATGTGTAAACACAAGTCAATGAAAATGCACATTTTAAAGTGGATAATTTCATAACATATGCTGACACAGAACAGAAAATTTTGGGAAGTTGACCAGTGGCCAAAAGAAAAATAAGAAACTTATAAAAACAGATCACTCACAGAAAAAGGAATATAATTAATCGATCTTTAAAAATTAATATTATTTTAACTAGACTCATAAGAGAAGCACAAATCAAATCCATCACTTATCTATATTAGCAAAATGTATCATTTTAATAAAACATGCTGCTAATAGGCTGTGAAGAAAAGAGATATAGTTTAAATAAGATGGGAAATATTTAGCAGTATCTTGCTAAATGGACAGTTAATTTATTCTTGGCTCCATGCTTTTACTTCTCTATTTCTATCCTATGAATTCACTGAAAAATGTAAGACAACTTTATATAGACAACACACATGCACATAATTGTTCATGTGTCAAAAGATTAGGAACTAGGCATCATCTAGGGCCCTAGTCAGGGAATCCTGGGATTCCCACACAGATATGATGGGCCTAGATCTCTGATAGATACCTCTCTCCGCCATCACTGATCATCTCCATCAGGAACAGCATTGTGGACCTGCTTGCGGGCCTCTACAGGACCTTGCCCTCTATGTGGAATGACAGTGGTAGGACTGCCCCACTCTCCAAAGGGAGGCTCTGCCACTGGAGACTGGTCCTGAAATGGGTGCAGCCTAAAATGTTACTAGCTATAACCACAAAATGTGAACTCTGACCTATAGGAAAGCAGGGTTTACACAGGCACCTGTGCTAAATATAGGCCCTAGTGCAGACTGATGGGGTTTATAGTGAATGGTATTTATATACTTTTCCCATATTTGGGACCTACTCTCTGATCCAGCTTTCTAGTATCCCCAACTCTGACACTATCTTCCCTTAGCCCACCTCATGTTAGCAGTCAGGCTCAGGCAAAAATTAGTAAAGTCATGGGCCCCTTGGAATATACCTAAAATAGACTTCCTAGCTTTTTCCAAAATGGAAACCCCAAATCTCATCTGCTCTATTCTTATCTTAAGGTTCCATATTATTAAACAATTTGTTCTGCTTTATATCTTAATACTTTTCAGCCACCAATTGCTACCATGACTCCTACCTGACTTCCCTGGACAGATGACCTCCCCAATGTGTCCTGGAAGCCCACCTGCCCAGAGACCTGCCCCACTAGAGAAAGACAGAAACAGGCTGGGAGTATGGATTGACCTGCCAATGCCCATATCCAGCAGGGATGCATTATAGAAGCCAGACCTTCCACCTTCTGCACCCCATAATGATCCTGAGTCCATACTCTCAGAAGGGTAAAAAATAGGAAAGCTTCCAATGAAGGGGATGGGTTGCAGAGCTCTGGTGGTGGGAATTGTATGGAATTGTACTTCCTCTTATCCTATAGTCTTGTCAATCATTATTAAATCAATCAAAAAAAATTAAAAGGAGGGAAATAGTTCATCTAGTAGAGTGCACACCTCGCCATGCAGAAAGATCTAAGTTTAATCCTTGGCAACACATGAGATCACCATGGCCAGCATCAGTGGTGGCTCCACTGACCTTGGTGTGCTACTATGTCTCTTCTCTCTCCTTTCCCCTGCCAACCTCTCTCTATCATTCTCTTCCCCTTCCCCACCATTTATAGTAGTAGTAGTAGTAGTAGTAGTAGTAGTAGTAGTAGTAGTAGTAATAATAATAATAATAATAATAATAATAATAAGACTGAAAAAGACAGTCTTAGAGCAGAGGAACTATGTATGTGTGAGATCATTACACAGAAAGTAAGGAATACCCAATAGTACAGAAATCCTGAGGTAATCCACAATCTACACTTTTCAGATAGCTCTTGACTTACTTGTAAACAAAAAGTGGGGGGAGAAGTCTCTAAGGAGTCAAGTTATATTGCTAAATGAATAAAATGATGGCAGAGGGCAATATATATACTTTCTTTTCTTTTCTTGGTGATCAATGTAGAGAATAAAATAGATATTGCTCAAGAGATGACGTAGTGGGAAAGATTCTAGACCTTCAGGAGTGAGGTCCTGAGCTTAATCCCTGGAATAGCATGTGCTAGAGGGACACTCTGTTTCTATCTCTTCTCTCTTTCATTAATAAATAATAAAACAAGATATCTTATATTTAACTGACAATCAGCGATCCGGAGCAGTATTTCATATGTTTGTTAGCCTTTTGGATCTCCTCTGAAGTGAATGTTTTGTTCATATCCTCTGCCCATTTTTAGATGGGGTCATTTGCTTTTTTAGTGCTAAATTTGCTGAGCTCTTTGTATATTTTGGGGATTAGTCTCTTGTCTGATGTATGGCATGCGAGGATCTTCTCCCATTCTGACTTCCCTGGACTGATGACCTCACCAGTGTGTCCTGGAGCTCCGCTTCCCCAGAGACCCACCCTACTAGGGAAAGAGAGAGGCAGGCTGGGAGTATGGATCCACCAGTCAATGCCCATGTTCAGCGGGGAGGCAATTACAGAAACCAGACCTTCCACCTTCTGCAATCCACAACGACCCTGGGTCCATACTCCCAGAGGGATAGAGAATGGGAAAGCTATTAGGGGAGGGGATGGGATATGGAGACCGGGTGGTGGGAATTGTGTGGAGTTGTACCCCTCCTATCCTATGGTTTTGTTAACGTCTCCTTTCTTAAATAAATATTAAAAAAATCAACTCAGAAAAGGAACATCAATGTTTAGAAATACCTGTTTTTCCCTTTACTTCAAAAGTAACAGACCAAATTTTCAATTTGCTCTAAAGCAATCTTTACAATTTCTGAAATAATACAAAAACGATATCACATTCATTTGTTAAGTTAACTTGTACTAAATTGAACACTGTAATCTAATACAACAAAGATATTTTTTATTTCCCTAAAGATATGCCTTTCTCATTTCCTAAGACATGTTTTGGGATTTAACAAGCTTCTGGTGTGGATAGAAACAAGATGGTTTCTTTGTACTGTAAAGTTAAAAAAAAAACTGTAAATAACTCTAAACCAAAAAAAAAACCAAACAGATATATTTAAAACTAACTGCCCCTTATTCACATTTTCTAAAAGAAAATCTTGAAAGATAACAAAAAACTAATTAAAACAGTTCCTATGAGGAGGGAGATATAAAGTAAAATTTATCTGCATATATTTCCTTTATTTATTTAGACTATAAAAATTATTGCTATAATATATGTAATTATATATATAATTGTAATTAGAATATGCAATACTCATAACATGAATATGCAATATAAAAATTTAAATCCTAAAATTGAAAAGAAAGCCAAATAAATAAATCCAAGTATTTATCAAAATGAAAACATAGCCACATAAACAATCATCTCAAGTGAGTTTATAATTCAGAATTCTCATTCAAATTCGCCTTCATAGTAAACAATTTGAGGTCTAAATACTATTATTACTATTATTGTTATTATTATTTAGATAGAACCAGAGAAGCAGAGAGAGATTGAAGGAGACCATGGCACTGAAGCTTCTTTCAATTTGCTGGGAGCCAGGGTCAGACCTGGGTCTAGCAAATGGCAAAACAACACACTATCCAAGTGAGCTATTTCACCAGTCATCAAGTATTTTAAATTCCATTCACTAGTTTTAATGTTAGTTTTGATATTAGTAGTGGTGTTTTTAAATAGCTCTCAGACCAAATAAGTAATAAAAAGCAGGGGGTCAGGCAGTGCAACACCTACTTAAACACACTAATTACTATGCACAAGAACCTGGGCTCAAGCCCATGTTCCCCACCTGCAAGGGGGATGTTTGGTTCAGGAGCAATAAGGCAGGTCTGCAGGTGTTTATCTTTCCTCTCCCTCTCTATTTCCGCCGCCTCTCAATTTTCCTCTGTCCTGTCAAATAAAATAGAAGAAAAAAAAAGAAAAAAGAAAGAAAGGAAGGAAGAAAGAGAGAAAGAAAGAAAGAGCGAAAGAAAGACAGAAAGAAAGAAAAATGGACACTGGGAGCAGTAGATTCGTAGTGCTAGTACAGAGTCCCGGTGATATAACCTTCGTATCAAAATAAATAAAAAACATTAATAAAATAAAATGAATAAAGCATGTATTTGTTAACAGCCTTAGGAATCAAGGTTTTGTTCTGACAGAGAGCAAGAAAGTTTTTAAAGATTTACACTGTTCTCACAGAACACAGGTTGAAAATGTCACTGAATAAAGTAGTGAGGAGCATGGATCAAAAAGAAAAAAAAAAAATGACTATAGTTGACTGTAACACACTAAATCTAGTAAAGCCCACACTTCAATAACGATAACCAAAAAAGAGAAAGCCAGGAAATTAAAAAACAAAAAAAAATTCTTATTTGAAGTAACTATGAAACTAACTCTTTTTCTTTAAAATATAATAATTAGCAACAAGGGAATTGGCTTAGCTGGCTGAGCACACAGTATGTTTGTCTAGGTCCTGGGTTTGATATCTGACATCTTCTTTTATACAAAAGTAGTGTCCTGATTCCCTCTCTCTCTCTCTCTCTCTCTCTCTCTCTTTCTCTCTCTCTCTCTCTCTCTTATTCTTTTCATCTCTCTCTCTCTCACACACACACACACATTTTAAAATACATGGCAATTAAAAGTAAAACATTAAACAGTTTAGCTTGTCATTCAGAAGGATCTAAGCAGGCCCTGGTGATAATAACCTCAGCTTTGCACAAACATGCTGGCTAATAAACAAAGGAGTCAAAGTCATTGTTCTATAATTTCTAATTGAAGTAATTGATTCAGGCCAGAATTATCAACAGTTATGAAAATCTAGAGCTAAATGATCCATAAGAACAAAAGTGACAGCATATATTTTTCATTGTTTCTAGTCTAGTGCCTGAGTCTGTGTACAATGAAGACAGAGAGAGAGAGAGAGAATGAATGGCAGTAAGCTAATTAAAAGTGAAGGTTAGGGGCTGAGGAAACAGCATAATAGTAATGCAAAAGATTTTCATGCCTGAGACTCTGAGGCTCTGAGGCTCTGAGGCTCTGAGGGTGCAGGTTCAATCACCACCACAACCATAAGCCAGAGCTGAGCGGAGCTCTAACCAGTCTCTCCCTCTCTCTCTCTCTTTCATTAAAAATAAATAATTATTTTTTAAAGTATAGATTATATCCCTTGCCACCACTACCCTCCAACCCAGGAAGTCATACATATATGTTCTTTTAGGGAAGGACAGACCCATACATTTACCTGCAAATACAACAGACAGATGTGTAAGGCTACATAATACATAGTATATGTGAGTAAAAACTAAATCTTTCCTTAGTACACTACCTCTCCTTATCCAATTCCTACTATCACCTATCCTAAGTGAACTGCTCAAGTTCTCACACAGACTCATAGATAAACCTTGACAACTCTTTGGAACAAGCATGCCAGGCTGCTTTCCAGACACCTCTTACAATGCCCTTCAAGATAGGGTAATGGAGTGCTGCCAAAGCAAATCTACTGGGAGCTAACATGACTTAGTCTAGCTATATATTGGGTTGTAAGAAAAGGCATGATGCATTTTTGTATAGGAAATTACAGTATTTACATCATGGCTTTTGCAACAGCCTAGTAATTCTGATGGTCTGGCTTGATCTAGGGAAAGATTCTCTTGTATCTGGAGTCTGGTTGCACCACATTTTATTAATATAAATACCAAGCAGATTCATATTTCCTATGGGAGGGCCAATTTGGAATTTCAGCTCTGATATTTAAATCTTCAATTTCAAATTGACATTAATGCCTTTGCAATAGGTTGCTTTCCTTTTGGGAAATGCACACAGCAAAGATTTTCTATAATGTTTCTAAAAATATCTCTTTTCCTCTTGCTCCAATTAAATCATATGCAAATACTTTATTCTGCAATACACATAGTTTTTGTATTAAAGGTGGTCCTTGATGGAAGCTGAGACCCTTTGAAATTAATTTGCTACAAGAATCTCACAAAAGGGGGGAGTTGGACGGTAGTGCAGCGGGTTAAGCGCATGTGGCGCAAAGCGCAAAGACCAGTAAGGATCCGGGTTCAAGCCCCCAGCTCCCTACCTGCAGGGGAGTCGCTTCACAGGCAGTGAAGCAGGTCTGCAGGTGTCTCTTTGTCTCTCTTCCTCTCTATCTCCCCCTTCTCTCTCAATTTCTCTCTGTCTCTATACAATAACAAATAAATAAAAATAAAATAAAATAACTTCCAGTACTTAAAAAAAAGAATCTCACAAAAGAAAAGAGATAACTAATACACAGTTAAAAAGTAGCTTTTTCAAAGCACACACTAGTTACTGTTAAATCTAGAATTGGGCACTGAGTCGTGTAGCTTCATAGATCACAGCACTAAATACAAACCTTGACTCCTTTTTATTTATTTTTTTTTGTTTATAAAAAGGAGACATTGACAAAACCATAGGATAAGAGGGGTACAACTCCACACATTTCCCACCACCAGATCTCCGTATCCTATCCCCTTCCCTAATAGCTTTCCTATTCTTTTTTTTTAATATTTATTTTACTTATTTATTCCCTTTTGTTGCCCTTGTTGTTTTTTTATTGTTGTAGTTATTATTGTTGTTGTTGTTGGATAGGACAGAGAGAAATGGAGAGAGAAGGGGAAGACAGAGAGGAGGAGAGAAAGATAGACACCTGCAGACCTGCTTCACCGCCTGTGAAGCAACTCCCCTGCAGGTGGGGAGCCGGGATTCGAACCGGGATCCTTATGCCCGTCCTTGTGCTTTGCGCCACCTGCACTTAACCTGCTGTGCTACAGCCCGACTCCCCAGCTTTCCTATTCTTTAACACTCTGGGAATATGAACCCAAGGTCATTGTGGAATGCAGAAGGTGGAAGGTCTGGCTTCTGTAATTGCTTCCCCGCTGAACATGGACGTTGACAGGTCGATCCACCCAGCCTGCTTCTCTCTTTCCCAAGTAGGGTGGAGCTCTTTTTTTTAAGTAACTTAGTTTTACAAGAGTAAGTGTATATCCTAGGCATGCAATTTCACAACTCTTCAAAATATGTGTTGCCACACCCTGACCATCACCAAATCCCTAATACTGCTACATCCTTTCAACTCCCTCTTCCACAACTCTTAGGAAACTCAGTTCTGCAGTCCTAACCTAAGAGTTCATCTCTCTACTATCTCTTAATAGTGTACCCTCCTCCAGAAACAGGGAACTTGTCCTTATGATTTTTGCCTCAACCGGCTAGGGGAAGGATGAAAGTCAAAATTATTCACCGTTTTTAGCGAGTTTTGAATGCTACAGAATATAGAATGACAGAACCTACCTTATTACACACTATTAAGTTTCAGGGATAAAACTGTCTTTCTGAAGCCTCAGGATAGAAACAGATCTAGGATTCTCATAGACTCACTTGTATAGGAAATCAAGACAAAGAGACATAAATGAGACTAACCCCTTCTCTTCACACTACTCCTCAACTAATCTCATTAATAAACTAGAATAAGCAAGGTGAATAAAAATAGACGTTGGGTTAAAATATCAGCAAATTTTCAATCCCTTCTGACAGGCCTTTCTAGGGTTCGTATTCTGGGGGCCCTTTGGTATAATTTCACTTTAGAAACACGGAATGCAATTCTTTCTTTTTCTTTTTAATTTTTCTTTTTGTGGTAACAACCCAACAACAACAAACATTTGGCATTTTATACCATTTGCCGAATATTTCCAAATAAGAACTGCATACACTGTTGACAAATGACAAATCACATACATTCTGAAAAGAACAGAAAAATCTAATATTGCCAAAATGTTTAACCAATATCTCAGCATAGAAATCATACTTATGGCTACTTATCTAATAATGAAATCTCTTTTTTTAATACATTTTAAAATCATTTATTTTATTTGATAGAACAGAGAGAAGTTTATAGAGAAGGGGGATGGTGAGGATGACAGAACAGTGAAACACCTAAAGAATTGCCTCACCGCCTGTTAAGCTTTCCCCCTACAGGTTGGGGCCAGGGGCTTGAATCCAGGTCCTCCTGCACTGGAATGTGTGCAGTTAGCCAGGTGCACCACCACCCAGCCCCTTAATAATGAAATAATAATGGCTGACATTGTTTAAAAAGAAGTTAGAGAGCTATGATTTAACATTATCACAACTCTTTATTTCTGCTCCAGGAAACTTTTTTTTTTTTAATTTTTTAGTGATTTAATAATGAGCAACAAGATTGTGGGATAAAAGGCATGCTATTCCATACAATTCCCACCACCAGAGTTCCATATACCCTCCTCTCCATTGGAAGGTTCCCTATTTTATCCCTCTGGGAGTATAGACCAAAGATTTTTATGGGCTGCAGAAGGTGAGGAAGTCTGGCTTCTGTAATTGCTTCTCTGCTAGACATGGGCATTAACAGGTCAATCCATAACCCCAGCTCCAGGAAACTTTTAAGAAAAATGGGTGAATGAGAACAGGACTCAAATCACTTCCTGACACTTGATGCTTTCACCTCCTCATCCATGGGAAGATAGGCTTTGGTTTTTTATTCTATCAATATTCAACAGTTGAGCTGGTCATATGGGAAGGTTACTTACTGTGTTATAGTGTCATTATCATCAAAACTACCTGGTACTGGACCAAAAATAAATACAATGACCAGAGGAATAGAAATGAGAGCCCAGAAATAAGCTCCCATACCATGGACATCTAACTTTTGACATCTAACTTTTAACTTTCTCAAATAGATAAAGGAGAGACTCTTGAACAAACAGTGTTGGGAAAATCAGGTTGAAGTGCAGAGAAGGATAAAACTGAACCACTACATTTAAGTCCACACACACAAAGGAAATTCCAAATGGATCAAGGACTTGGATGTTAGACCAGAAACTACCAAATAATTAAAGGAAAATACTGGCAGAACTCATTTCCATCTAAGTTTTATAGGTATCTTCAATGACTCAAGTCCTATCATAAGAGAAACAAAAATAAAACAATGGGACTACATCAAATTGAAAAGCTTCTGCACAGCAAAAGAAACTACCACCCAAACAAAAAGACTGTACAGAATGAGACATCTTTACATGCTTTATATTAGACAAGAGGATAACAGCCAAACTATATAAAGAGCAGACCATACTCAAGGAAAAAAAAACAACAAAAAAACTATCCAGGAAGAAATGAACAGAATATTCACCAAAGAAGATATTGATATTCAAAAGGCCAAAAGGCATATGAATAAATGTCCCAAATGTAAATAAAGACAACAATGAGATACTATTTTACACCTGTGAGAAGGCTATGCATAAGAAAGGACTGTAACAACAAATGTAGGAAGGTTGTGGATGGAAAGGAACTCTTCTGCATAGCTGATGGGAGTGTCAGTTGATCCAACCCCTATGGAGAGCAGTCTAGAGAACCCACAGAAGGCTAGAAATGGACCTGCCCTATGGCCCTGCAATCCTTCTCCTGGAGACATAACCTAATGAATCAAACACACCCAACCATAGAGATCTGTGTAAAGTTTCTATATTCATAGAGCTTAACTTGTAATAGCCAAAACGTGGAAGCAACAACAGGTGAGTGGATTAGAAAGTTGTGATATATATATACACATATATATATATATATATACACACAACCTAATACTACTCAGCTTTTTTATCTTTATTTACTTATTGGATAGAGACAGCCAGAAATTGAGAGGGAAAGGGGAGAGAGAGAGGGAGAGAGACAGAGAGACACCTGCAGCACTGCTTTACACTTGCAAAACTTTCCCTCTGCAGGTAGGGACTGGGGGCTCGAACCTGGGCCCTTGTTCACTGTAACATGTGTGCTCAACCAGGTGCACCAGCACCTGGTCCCACTACTCAGCTTTTAAGACTGATGTATTCACCTTCTTTACCGCATCTTGGATGAAGTTTGAAGGAATCCTGTTAAGTGAGATGAGCCAGAAAGAGAAGGATCAGTATGGGTTTATCTCACTCATGGACAAAAGTTGAGAAATAAGAACAGAAAGAGGAAACACGGATTAGAACTTGGACTGGGTTTGGTGTATCACATCAAAGCAAAGGACTTTGGGGAAGGTGGGAGGGCTCTCAAGCCCTGGTGTATGATGGTGGCAGAGGACCTGGGCTGGGGGGTGAGTGTTTTGCAGAAGACTGAAAAATTTCACCCATGTATTTAGTGTAAACCAATTAATTAAGAGAGAGTAAAAACAAAAAAATAATAATACCTGAAAGTTATTTGACTCATGGAATCTTAAAAGTTTCCCTAAGATGTGTATGAAAGTGTCAGAAAAGTGCTATTGCATAAAATCAGTAATTATCTGGATGATCTTGGGCCTCAGAATTGAAATTTAACAACTACATTTCCCAAAAACTTCCGTATCACTTATGACCCCACACAGAAAAAGCCAACTTTCACCCATGTAATCATAAAGTGCTATGCAAATGTAGAATGGCCAACTGGGTAGAAACTACCACCACATTATATCAATAAGACAGCCATGCTGATGTTCTCTTATTCTCTGACTTTGAGTCTATAAACATGTGGTAAGGAATTTTGTCCCCATTCCTCTAAGTTTTTCTCTTCACACTTGGTGTCTATTTCTAAATAATTCCTTGGTTCTGACAACATGGTGGTGATCAAGTTTCCCTCATCAACCTGTCTACTCCGTGTTTCACTTGACTAAACCCTAGTAAATTTACTTTTCCTCTTAAAATCATATCTGCTGACTTATGGTCATAGTTCCGTGACCTTGCATGTCACTGTCTACCACCATCCAACTCCAGAAAAGCCCTGTCCAAATAAAAATCTGACCCTTTATATGTCCAAGAGTCTATGACAGGGAGTCAAGACAATCAAATACAATTTCATTGCCTAGGCTTAGTCATGCCTTTATCACTGGTTCAATATCACACTAAAAGAGATGGACACACACACACACACACACACATTTAGAAAAAATAAATATAGCACAATCAAGACTAAACTTTACAATCAGTAATTCAGGAACTAGAGGGTTGGGCACTCATGGGAGGGGAAGAAATAGTTTTCTTTTGTCTTCTTGAGGCCCTTCTACATTAATCAATCAAGAAATCCATCAGACCAGATCAAAACAGTGTAGTTTTGTTGTGAACCACTTCACTGCCAAAATGCAGCTGCTGTGAGAGTGAATCCACAAAGGCATTGATAGCTGCCAAAGATGAATATCACTTAAAGAATATGACAGATGCAGCATAAACAACTGCCCAAATGAGCAAATCTGGCAAAGAAAGGATGATAGAAAATTAATATGGTTACTTTACATAAAGAGAAAATGTTACAGGACCAGAGCCCTCCTCCCTACCCCAGCCCCCCCCCCAGAGTCCTTTACTTTGGTGTAGGAAAAATGGGAAATGTTATGCATGTATAAACTACTGTGTTTACTGTCAACTGTATAACATTAATCCCCCAATAAAGAAATTTTCAAAAGAGAGAAAATCCTAAATCAGTAATAGCATCACCTTTCCACAATTCTCACTTTTCCTATCAATTACTTGCTTCTGTCACCTAGGCAATTGCTCACGCAAGGGTGAGCATGAAAATGAAAGCAATTATTAAGAAATCAAGTTCTATTATAAGAGTCAAAAAAGGAAGTTATTGCTAAAATCCATGTTCTAACAGCATTTCTGTTGTCAATTACTGATTAATCTTCTGATGTATGTTGGTAGCATATGCTGTACTGTTTTCCAGAAAACTTTGTCTTTATGAATAAATGTATCTTAAAGTTCTAAATATGGTATGTAATTTTTAAAACATTATGTTTAACAAAATTTCAAGCACAATCTGAGACTATATTCAGAAAATAACTTACATCAAAATGGAATGAAAAGTGAAAGAAGGAAGAAAAGGACAGAAATGGAGGAAAATGGGGAGTCAGGCAATGGTACAGTGGGTTAAGTGCATGTGGCACAAAGCACAAGGACCAGTGTACGGATCCTGGTTGGAGCCCCGGCTCCCCAACTGCAGAGGAGTCACTTCACAGGCTGTGAAGCAGGTATGCAAGTGTCTGTTTTTCTCTCCCCCTGTCTTCCCCTCCTCTCTCCATTTCTCTCTGTCCTGTCCATCAACGACAACATCAGTAACAACAACAATAACTACAACAACAATGAAAAACAAGGGCAACAAAAGGGTAAATAAATAAATAAATTTAAAAATAAAGTTGAATTGAAATTTTAAAAAGAAAGAAATAAATGGAGGAAAATGGAAGCAAGAAAATTCACTTACAAGTGGATCTCTCAGATCTGTGTGTACCACCCCCCCTCTCCCACTAATCACTCTGCAGGAAAGCCAGAAATTAATGAGATGATTTCTGGAACGTGCTTTGAGCTCTTTGAAAGAAAGGTAGTATGAAAGTGGAAGGCATAAGTCCTCTTATAATTCTAAAAAGTACTTTTATTGCAGGTAGATGAAATATGATGCAACCAGTGCCTAAAGTGCTTTAACAATAAAAATTAATCTAACTATAAGACTTTTTAAAATTTATTAAGCAAACACCAATTCCCCATTCACAATCTCTAATGCTTCTATGATTATCATTTGTCAACAAGTGCCAGGATTCATGATTACTTGCCAAACTAATGTAATATTAATTTAATTCCATAAATAAAGATATTTCTGGCTTTCATGAGTTGTGCCCACATCACCACATAGGGCAGTGCCACTGATAAGGGGAAGTAAAGCCAGAAGTCTCTTCTAATATTCTTTGCTTCAAGGTCTCTTCTACTAGCACTCCTAGAGGAATCTCAGAAGATTTGTGGCTGGAATAGTTAGCAAATTAGTAGCTCCTCATTCACATCAGGTATCAAATTGGTTGCAGACAGGCACTTTGACATGAGGAGCTTTGGCTCCACTGACAACTATCATTCTTTGAGGAGTTATAGATCTTTTCTGGCCATGCAGAGCAATTAGGCCATGGGGTTGTATAAGCCTGTGGCAAGCACAAGCCTGGCATGCTGAGATATCACGCCTAGATATTTCCCCATAGTTATCAAAATATATAATGCTTAATACTGCTTTGCTAACTAGTGTACGACTAATAATTAAAACTGTAACTCACTTTGGGAAAAATTCCCCTAATAATTATAGCCTCTGGTTATAGGAAGTATTTTCAATTACATTTAAATTCATTTGCTAGTTTTATCATAAGGAATTATAATAGGATGATCAAAGAGAAAACTCCAACTACACAAATACATCAAAATAATTTTTAAAAATTGGGGAAAATTGGATATACAAGTTCAAGGAGAAACAGAAGGATGTAAAATTTCCACCAATTAAGAAGAGTGACTAATCCAGCAAAATAGTTCACTTGCATAGTGTGCTGCTTTGCTTTGTACACAGCCTAGGTTCAAGTAAGATCCTCATGACACTGCAGGAAGATTTGGTACTATAGTTTCTTTCTCAATCTATCTATGTGACTCTGTCTGGGGGAAAAAAATCATCCCAGAGCAGTGAAGCCCCAGAAATGACGAAAGGAGGAAGAAGAGGAGAAGGAAGAAAGAAGAAGGAAAAAAATAAGGAGAGACCTTTACTCTTACATAAATCTTAGTGAATACGGAATCCTTGTAGACTTAGAGATTTCCCTGAGTTCATTTAAAATAGTGTTTGCTGACCAGACTTCCCTGAACAGACAGACACCAATATGTCCTGGAGTTCCACTTCCCCAGAGCTCCACCCTACTAGGGAAAGAGAGAGGCAGACTGGGAATATGAATCAACCAGTCAATGCCCATGTTCAGCAGGGAAGCAATTACAGAAGCCAGACCTTCCACCTTCTTCATCCCACCTTGGGTCCATACTCCCAGATAGTTAAAGAATAGGAAAGCTATCAGGGGAGGGAATGGGATATGGAGATCTGGTGGTGGGAATTGTGTGGAGTTGTACCCCTCTTATCCTATGGTTTTGTCAATGTTTCCTTTTAATAAATTTTTTTTAAAGTGCTGCAAATTCTATTTTTAAATATTAATATTTAAAATCCACTAGAAAGTCATCCTGTGTGGATGCTCAATGTGTTGGGAAACACTGTCAAGCTGAATAACAAATGCACCAGGGTAGACTAACTTTTGAAAAAATCCCCTTTATAAAGATGTAAGAAGCCCAAAGACACCTATCTTTAAGCTTACAGCATGGCTGCAACTCATCACAGACATTCACTATAAACTATGGGCTTGACCATTTCTCGATGGCATCCTGACACCTACAGCAAGCTTTTCAAAGGAACTGTACTCTTAATTCCTTTGTTTACACTTTCATTTTTGTACCCCAAATACATCCCCTACAAGCACACAGTCATGCAAAAACCATTGATTTTCAAAATGATATAAAATGTCATTTGCCAAAGGTCAGAGAGTAATCTCTTGCTCTCTGAAAAGCTGTTCAAGCTGAAGATTTATCAGACACAAGGGATCAACTGAGCTGAACTTTGGACTATATGAAAAGGGGCCAAGAGTTGAGTTCCTAACTGGGATGAATTTTAGGAGTGACCTTTGATAAATCACTAAATAAAATGTTGGATACTCCATGCAGGTTTCCATCTATATAAAAAATAAATGTAAGAAAGATAAGGACTCTTGCTCGATAGCAAAAACAGACTTGAGAGGTTTAATACATGTCTAGAAAGCATTTCTAGCTCCTAGAAGAAATATTTAACACTGGACAAAATAGAATTTCAAGTAATCCTTTATTCTAGTGTATTATCTGCCTATAGATAAAGCCAGAACAAACCAATTCCACACAGAGCTTGGGGCAGCACTGGTATTTAACCATAATAAATGAGAAGTCAAGGTGTTCTTTAATAAAAAATTTAAAAAAAAAGATGCTCTGCTAATGCAGAATAGGTTCAGTCTCACATATCCTGAGAGGTAGTCAAGACAACCTCAGTTCATCATGCAGCCTCAGTTCTCAACCAATGAAGTGTTCTATATAGCTCTAATGCATTGTGAGCAGCTATTTCAATGAATCCTGGTACCTCATACTTTAAATGATTTTTTTTACTTCAAATCATTTCAATAGAAGGTATTTTAAAATGTGGCTACACTTACCCACATACCTATACATAGACAAGCACAAATGGAAAATTCTCTACATGAAGTAGTACTTCACATAGTTCAACAACTAAAGATGAAGGCAAGAAACTTAAGCTTTCCAATGTTAACCAACAGCACACTTGCATATGTGCATGACATTTATTTAATATATAACATGTTAAGGGACCGGGTGGTGGCACACCTGGTTGAGTGCACATGTTACAGTGCTCAAGGACCTAGGTTCAAGCCCCCCGGTCCCCACCTGCAGGGGGAAAGCTTTCCAAGTGGTGAAGCAGGGCTGCAGTTGTCTCTCTCTTTCCCTATCTATCTCCCCTACCCTCTCGTTCTGGTTGTCTCTATCCAATAAATAAAGATAATTAATTAAAAATTAAATATATATATATAAATATATATATATATGACATGTTAAGTTCTATATAGCCAAACTGGGGGGGGGGGGATTGTTTTTCTCACCCAAAATCAAAGTAGAACTCTCAGTGACTGGACAAACTATTCCTGGTGTACTTCTCTTTTAGATCTTTTCCTCTTGAATTTAAGAACTATGTAAGAGAATTAGAGTGATTCTCAATAAGAACAGAGGCCATGTCCATTCAGCTTCCTATACCTACTACCTATGATCCTGCCTGGTGAATAGTAGGCACACAGTAGTTACTGCTTAATAAATGATTTTACCACCACACACTTTAGGCAGAATTAGGGTAAATAAATAGTAGTTTCACAGTGCATCAGTGAAACATGCTAGACCTACTTACATTAAAATATAAATTCTTGTCCAGCACTGCTAAGGTGTTATTGGCATATAAGTATGTATAAATGTAAGGTGTACAATATGGCAGTTTGATACCAGTATACACTGCAAAATTATCACAATAAGTTTCATTATATCTCTCTCCCCTCACATAATTACCTTCTCTTCTTTGTAATAGATTTACTCAAATATATAGTATTTTATAACTACATTCACCATGCTGTACATTAGATCTCTGGGACATATTCATTCATACTAAAACTGGAAGTTTGTACTTTTTGAGTAATATATCTCCATCTCCCCCACCTGAAGCTCCTGGTAACCACCATTATATACTCCATTTTTGTAAGATTAGCTTCTTTTTTTTTTTTTTTTTTTTGCTCTTGCTAGTCTATGGTTTGAACCAGAACCTCCCAGAGGACTGACCACATACATGCCTATTGACTTTGCAGTCTACCCTAGCTGGCTATTCTGTAAGCCATAACCATGCCGACCCACTTGCTTGGGGCTGTGTAAATCACTTTATATCAAAGTACATTACTCAGTTGAACAAACTTTGGTAATCTAACCTAAGAACCTAAGTACAACTGAGTAGTAGTACAGGAGGATAAGACAAGATAAAGGCTTTAAGAAAATAAGTACATTAATCATTTCTCAGAACACTATATGCTTGGACCTGGCATTGGTGCACCTGGCTGAATGTACAAGGTTCCAGGTTCAAGTCCCCAACCCCCACCTGGGCGGGGGGGACTTTGCAAGTAGTGAAGCCATGCTACAGGCGTCTCTCTTTCTTCCTCTCTACTTCCCTCTTTTGTCTTTATTTCTCTCTCTCTCTCCCTCTCTCTCTCTCTCTCTCTCTCTCTCTCTATATATATATATATAGAGAGAGAGAGAGAGAGATACATATATATCCAATAAATAAAATATTTTTAAAAGAATGCTATCTGCTAAAGCAGCTGGTTGTCTTAAAAAAAAAAAAATCACCTTTTTAATAGCAGGGGCTTGGGGGGTAACCTAAAAAGAATAGCTTTCATGCTAAGGGATTCATTCAGAATAGAAATTTTCATAAATTCTGGACATCAAAATTGAAAAACATCTTTTTGTCTAGAGCCAAATAGAACTCCTGAGAATATCGTAAATTGGAAGCAAGTTGCTTGCTTCCTATATCCATCTTCAGAGTGACAGCATGTGCACGTGTGTATGTGTATTAAAATTTCACATAATTTATAATATACAAGCCTGTTTAATTTTATTTAACCTGAATATTTCCCAACTTATTTCAATAAGGATTTATTTCTGTCTCTCAAAGGACCACTGGAATAATTTGTCAACAAGTAGTTCTTGGATGTAGGTTATATGTCAAGCAACCACATAAAGATTAAAACTAGAATTTGTAGAGATGAAATACTAAATAAATCACTATGAATTATCAACTAAATATCTCGTGGAAAAAAGAGATATGTATGGACTATAGAACAATATTTAGGGAAATGCATGTATGATAAAAGGACACTGGCCTGAGAATCAGAAAATTATCCTTTGACGTGTACTCACACACTGATTCTCTATACAGTCCTAAAGATCACTCAGCAAGGAAATACCTTTATCAGGTCTTAGAAGCTCCCAAGAAAGACATGAAAAGGTTAGGTAAGATAGCTCTAGGGTTCTATTCATTTTGAATATTCTTGTCATTAGTTCAATGTGAAATGAGAGAAATGAATAAGAAATTTCAATATACTAAGACACTTCAGAAGACATACTGATAGCTCAGATAATGAAACTAAACTGGAAAATGTCTTCAGAATGTATGTTTAGAATTTAAATTAGCTCTGAGTATTTTCCCTGATGCTAAGATGAAGTATTAAGAGCTGTGAAAAGAAAAATTACATGTCCACCATAGTCTAGACCAGGCTCTTTCTCCAGCCTGGGCATCTACATTTTCCTACCCTCTTGCTAGAAGTTTACTCAGTTTCCAGAAAGTTCCAGTTTTTCAGAATAATAAATTCTTTGGAGCTCAGGCCATCATAAATGCTTCAATGTCAACCCAAAAATTCAATATCATCTTAGCTCTAAGGAGAGCTCTGAGGTCAATTCTTCTCTAAACCCTACTGCCACTTACACTATCACTACCATCTTCTAGAAGACTTGTCCTGGTAACCAAGCTCTCCTTCATATTTTCCCCAACCCTAAGCCTGACTTCTGGTTGACCTGGCCACTTACTACCTATATGATAAATTTATTTATTCCAACCTCCATTTACATAATAGAACAATAAGTATCCATATGTTGGGATTGTTAATGAGATGCCAGTGAATTATCACATGTAAAGTGCTTAGAATCTGTGCCTGGCACATGCAACTAGTTGTGGTCAAGACAGCTTCTGTTTTCTCTTTCTTTCTCATTTACAGTTTTGTTAAGAAAAGCAATGTGCCTGGCCGTAGAAACCACTTCCTAGTCTTGTTTATAATTGGAGAGAGGTGAGCTGAGAGGGAAGTATGTGGCGTAGCTCTACAATAAGAAATGTGTCAACTCAGGGGCTGGGTGGTGGCATATCTGGTTGAGTGCACAAGCTACAGTGGACAAGGACCCAGGTTTGAGCCCCCAGTGCAACTGGTAAAGCAGTCCTACAGGTGTCTCTGTTTCTCTTCTCCTCTACCTCCCCGTTCCCTCTTGATTTCTGACTGTCTCCATCCAATAAATACACTAAAATAAAATAAAATAGATGTCTCAATTTTGTTGAACAGGATTAACAGAGAGGCAAATTCAGCTAATCCGTGCACATCAGCTTTCCCCAGTCCTCTTGACTACATTGCAGATATGATTATGTGGTTGCCAAAAACTGTCTCTAAACCATAAGAGAAAGTCCAGGAGAATCACACAGACCTCAGTCCTGGTGAGTGACCAAATCTATATCACCAGTCACCTAGCTCTTTAGTTCTCATTTAGTTAAAAAAAAAAAAAAAGGAAACCCTTAACTGGCTTAAGGTACCTGTTGAAAGCTGTTACTATTTTTAGCCAACCACATCCCTGATATAAATAATTTTGTATTATTAACCCACTCTCCATAACATGTTTTTTATTTATTTGTTTAAACCCTGGCTACCCAATAGGATTAAAATTCATGTTCACATAATATTGAATTGTGTGTTTACTAGGCAAGTGATCAAGAATGTTGAACGACTGAATGAACTGAATATACCAGTTATCATTGTCTCCAAGAATTTTGTAAAAATAAATAAATGAATGAATAAAAAAGGTTTTTCTTCTTTCTCTAACTTAGATATTCATAAGACTACTTAGTACTTATAAAAGTGATTACTTGGAGGCCTGGGCAATGGCACACCCGGTTAAGCTCACATAGTTCTATGTGCAAAGGCCCATATAAGGACTCTGGTTTGAGCCCCCACTCCCCACCTGCAGCAGGGATGCATCACGAGTTGTGAAGTAGGTCTGCAGGTGTCTATCTTTCTCACTATCTCCCCTTCCCCTCTCAATTTCTCTCTGTCCTATCATATAAAATGGGAAAAAAAAAAAAAAAAAAAAGGAAAACAGCCTCCAGGAGCAGTGGACTCATAGTGTAGTGCCGGCATCAAGCCTTAACAACTAGAGACAAAATAAATAAAATAAAATAAATTAAAAATAAAAGTGCCAACTTTAAAGCCCTTTATTTAACTTCTTAGACAAGAGTATTATTTCTAGGCACTACTTTCAGTGCATTCAGAGAAACTCATTTATTCCTCTAGACAGACAGGTCACATTACCATATTCCATGGGTGGGAACACTATAGTAATATACAGAAATAAAATAAATATGCAAAATCATGAAATCAGCAGCCAAAAAAGCTGGGAATAGATTCCAAGCAGTTGAACTCCAGAGTTTACATACTTAACTGTTACATACTTAACTGCCTTTGTCAGTTACTAATTGTGGCTATACACTCTTCATCCTAGATCTACATAAATATACAAGTTGAGAAAATTCAGTTTGAATATCAATGAAAGTTCTTAGCTCCATAAAAGAGCAAAATCTAAAAATAGAACCCTATATACACTATCCAAGAGCAGAAGTTATTTTGTTGGAATAAATAATATTAAAAGTATGACTAATTCAAATAAAGACAACAATGAGATATCACTTCACTCCTATAAGAATGACATACATCAGAAAAGGTAGCAGCAACAAATGCTGGATAGGTTGTGGGGTCAAAGGAACCCTCCTGCTCTGCTGGTGGGAATGTAAATTGGTCCAATCCCTGTGGAGAGCAGACTGGAGTACTCTCAGAAGGCTAGAAATGGACTTTGCCTTATGACCCTGTAATTCCTCTCTGAGAATATATCCTAAGGAACCAAACATAACAATCCAAAAAGATCTGTGTATACCTATGTTCATAGCAGCACAATTTGTAATAGCCAAAACCTGAAAGCAACCCAGGTGTCCAACAGCAGATCAGTGGCTGAGCAAGTTGTAGCATATATACACAATCGAATACTACTCAGGTATTAAAAATGGTGATTTCACCTTCTTCACCCCGTCTTGGATGGAGCTTGAAGGAATTATGTTAAGTGAAATAAGTCAGAAACAGGAGGATGAATATGGGATGATCTCACTCATAGGCAGAAGTTGAAAAACAAGATCAGAAGGAAAAACACCAAGCAGAACTTGGACTGGAGTTAGCGTAAAGTAAAAAGACTCTGGGGTGGGTGAAGGGTTCAGGTCTTGGAACATGATGGCAGAGGAGGACCTAGTGAAGGTTGTATTATTATGTGAAAAGCTGGGAAATATTATGCATGTGCAAACTATTGTATTTTATTGTCAACTGTAAACCATTAACCCTCCAATAAAGAAATTAAAAATGAAAGAAAAATATGACTAATTATACAAAGAAAGAGAAATCACATATTTTTGTTCTCTTAAGAAATTGTTAGATTTATAAGAAAAAATATTAAGAGGCAAGCATAAGCAAAAGAAAAAAAAGAGCTTTCTAGTAGAAAACTAACCAAATGATACTAAGATGTAGGTTAAAAAACAAAAATCTTGGGAACCAGGTGGTGGCACACCTGGTTGAGTGCATATATTACAGTGCACAAGGCCTCAAGTCAAGCCTCTGATCCCTATCTGCAGTGGGGAAGCTTCACAAGTAGTGAAGCAAGTCTGCAGATGCCTCTTCTTGCTCTATTCCTCTCTGTCTCTATCCAAAACAAAAGAATAAATAAAATATTTTTTTAAAAATCTAGCTGTAAGTTTTCATTTAAAGTCACCTGAAGGGGGGGGGGGGGCTATTTTAAAGGTATGAGAAGAGTCTCCAGAAATATAGACACCTTATACCAGTAATTCTCAAGTTTTTTGCTAGAAGACATTGCTTATACTAAATTCTTAACAATTTATCTTTCACAGATACAGAGACTGGTAACACGACCCAAGTTCTTTAGCATTATCTGCCATATTCTACAAGACAGCTTCACTGCCAAGGATACATGAACTACAAATAGGTGACCACTTGTTTTTCTTATCTGCAGTGACATCTAGTGCTCAAAACTATAGTGCACCCTGAGCACAACATTTATTCCAAGCTTCATATTAACTGTGTATTGTAAAATAAGGATATTCATTTACAAAATATATGAGTTTTTTTTCCACAGCTGGAAAATTCCAATTGGCAGTTTTCTTCAAATCCAACATTTAAACTACCTCATAAGATTAGCATATTGAAGAGATAAACACTGGTTCAGCAGAGATAAAGAAATCATTGGGCCAGGTTGTGGTTCACCTGGTTAAGCACACACATTACAGTGCTCAAGGTTCCAGGTTCAAGCCCCTGGTCCCGACCTGCAGGTGCAAAGCTTTGCGAGTGGTGAAGCAGGGCTGCAGGTGTCTCTCTGTCTCTCTCCCTCACTATCTCTCCCTTCTCTCTCAATTTTTCTCTGTCCCTACCCAATAAATAAATAAAAATTTAAAAATAAGTTAAAAAAGAAATTATTTTGTTCTCTAATTTCCTTGTTTATTTTAAGTGCAAGCTTTTTTTTTTTTTTTTTTTCTTTGCTAAAGGCTGGCTGGGATGTTAGGATATTGAGCAGACATTAAAGAACTTCTTGTTAAATATAACCAAAAAGCACTCTGGCTTAATATAATAATATATCCAAGCCATTTACTCAAGACCAACTTTCAGAAATCTCTAAAGAAGAATAATTTAAATGCTGATGAAACCCATTATAGAATGGTTTGCAGATTTAAGTATGGTATGGGCTAAATCTTATCCCCAAATTTTATATATTAAAATTATATTCTAAAAGATGTACATGTAGTCATATTCTTTATATCAAAGTACACTACCATTTTGGCACTCAGAACCTAGGTCTTTGGAACTCCTTTTATAGTAAGGTATAATTAAATAGCACTGGAATACAAGTATGCAAACAGTATCTAGTCTTGTTTCCACTTCTAGAACTTTGAGAACAAATTATTCGATTTCTGTTGGTTTCATCTTCCACATTAAAAAACATAAAACAAAAACAGAGAGATGGACAAGAAAAGAATTTGACCTAGATTCATTATTGAACCACTGTTTCATGATCAAGATGATCTTTTAAATCTTTCAGCATTTTTCAATTATGTAAATGACATGTAACGACATACTACTTAAAGTAAGACAGTAGTAAGACCCAGACAACAAAGGCTATTTGAACTGAAATCAATGTGAAATATACAGAAGTCTTTTTAAAGACATTTAGGTGGTGACCCCTGACCTGGATCAAAGACATACTAAATTAAGAGACACATAAAATAACACTCACTATGACCGTGTACATTTTAAACTATTAAGTATTATCTAAAACCCCTCAATAAGAATCCTGAGAAATTATGTAATTTAAGTGAGTTTCATTACTCCAACATGATATGCATGAATATTCTAGTTAAATAAGTTTTCTTTTTTCCAATAAAGTAAATTTATATCTGTTTTATCTGACAGGGAATGTTATTTTTTTAAGTCTACAAAGAAATGGGCTTTATATGTCCTTGTCATTTTCTACTATAATTATTGTTATTAATCTCTCACTTTGCAGAAATATCTTAACTTGTCTAAAAGAAACCATTGGCTATAAAGAAAAAAAAGAAGACAGAGATATAGGGAAAGGAGCGGAATGGCTAGTAAAACTCAACAAAGAGCTGAAATGAAGTAAACTGAACACAAGAGATCCACTAGATTTGGACTGGTTCCAGATCTTCTCATTGGTATGCGCCAAGAATCTCAGAAGGTTTCCTTCAGCAAATGACGGGCTAGTGATTGAGTGACAGTTCTCCAAGATGACTAGAGAGGTAAGTTTATACAAAAGCAAAATTAAATGAGCTCAAACAAGTTGGTAGAGTACCCACAGACAAAATACGTTCAATTCTGGGATCAACAAGATAGCTCACCTAGGAGAGTGCCTGCCTTGCCAGCTAGTGACCCAGGTTCAAACCTGACTACCACCACACTTAAGAAAACTTAGTTGTTATGGTGTCTTTCCTGGTCCTTGTCTGTGTGTGTGTGTGTGTGTGTGTGTGTGTGTGTGTGTGTGTGTGTGTGTGTGTGTCTGTGTGTGTCTGTGTGTGTCTGTTTGTGTCTGTGTTGAGGGGGTGGTCTCTGTCTTTCTGTCTGAAAAAGTTGGTCCAGTGTGTTAAATCCTGATGGCAATGATGACAACAAAATTAGTTTGTCTCAAACTCACTTGAAAACCAGATCTGAAATGAAGTCATTTGGGATATGAGGCCAATTAAAAATAAACTTTAAAAATTTTATACGATCAGGAAATTTGAAATAGAATCACAAAGTGATACCATTACACATTCAAGGAAAATGACTCACAAGAAAGAAAAATAGCAAATGTTGGTGAGGACAGGCAGCAAAATGGGCCTGTTTTTCATCACAAATGGTACAACTGCTTTGGGAACAATCTTCAGGGTGTATTAAAACTGAAATTACACCTATTCTATAACTCAGCAATATGACTTCTACCCATAAACCCTCAAAAATATATGTACACACAAATTCACAAAAATATATGTATAAGCTCATGTTAGCACTACTTCTAAAAGTCAAAAACAAGAGACAACCCAGATGCAAAGAGTAAAATAAATTGAGATACACCCATGTTATGTAATGTGATACAATAATGAAGACAAATACAGGTATGCAGAAACACAGATGGGTGTCATAAATCCAGTGCTAAAAAGCTGAGGTCACACACCAAAAATACATACTACATGATGCCATATGTATGAAGTTAGTAGACAGAAAAGATAACCAGGATAAACATCTCCTGTGGAGGGGTCAGTGACTGGAAGGAGACACAGCAGGGACTCTGAAGGACTGACAATGTTTTCTTTTTCTCTACTTAGTAATAGGGATATGAGTACACTTATTTTAGGAAAATCCATTAAGCATGATACTCATGATGGGTATAATGTTCTGCATATAAAACATTAATTCCCAGATAAGGAAAAGGACCCCAGGACACAGTCATAAATAAATAATAATAGAAAAGAAAAGAGAAAAGGAAAGAAAAGAAGAGAAAAGAGCCACCTACCAGTGAATAGTAAAAAAAAAAAAAAAAAGCTGCCACAGAAGACCCTTCAAGATAGAGAATCGGATCAGAGTCACCCACAACCAATGTAGGAGACCCAGGAAGAATTCCATAAAAATTCATGAGGAAGAACCTATGTCCTTGGTTCTAAGAAACTAAATAGAAGGAAAACTTAGAGTTCACCTATACCACTGCACCTCATCTATGACTGAAAATTCTGGGACTAGGAAATACTGTGGGGGAAAAGGCATTATATATATTTTAAAAGTGAATAGAGAGGAAAATGACACTTAGGGAAATAGTCATGACTCTCTTACTTAAGAAAAAGATTAGGAATGAATTAAGGCAAAAAAAAAAAAAAAAAGACTCAGCCCAAGCTTGGGAGGAGAGAGAGAGACACACACAGACACTATGAATAAGAATCAGAATAATTATTTAAAAAGAGTAGTAGCAAACTCAAAAGGAAATGAGGGTATAACATGGGACTAAAAAACTAGAAATCCAGGTGGAAAAATCAGATCACCTCAGTAAAGCAAATAAATATGAAATAGTCAAGATATTTCATAAAAATGAATTATGTAGTCCCAAGAATGTATAAAAATTTAAGGAAGAAAATAATTTGGGGCTGGCTATGTTATTCATATGAAGTAAGGAGTGAAAAGGTGACTGTATACACACCACATCGACAGAGAAGGCTGACCTCAAAAAAGAAGAAAAAGAGAATCAACTCCTGAGAAATCTAGAAACAGAATGCACTGTAGAGGGGAGATAGCATAATGGTTATGCAAACAGACTTTCATGCCTGAGGCTCCTAAGTCCCAGGTTCAATCCCCCCACACCACCATAAGCCAGAACTGAGAAGTGCTCTGGTGTTTCTTTCTGTGTCTTTCTCTGCATCTCTCTCAAAGATAAAATAAATAGGCATGGCTATAGAGCAGCAGCATCTGTGTTTCTCTCTTCTCCTATACCAGGTCAAATAGGAACACCATGGAACCAAAGGACTGCAACAAGTCAGGAATCCAACGATTCAGGAACCCACCAAATCACCAGTGAGTGCAAGTACATGTGGATCGTGGACAGAGAGGAGCGTAGGGAGAGATTAAGTGGCTGGTAACAGTCCGGCAGTTTACCAATTGAGACACCAACAAGGGGACAGCTGAAGGGAGGAGAGGACTCCCCTGAGACTCACCAAATGCAACTGTGCATCTCCACTGCTACTGCCCTCAAGAGTCTGGAGCAGTGGCAGGGAGGCTCTGTGCTGAAACCAGGGAGCAGAGAACTAACCAGGAAACTCAGGAGAAAATCTAGACCTCGGTGGCTATCAGTGGGGCTGTGAGAGTCTCTTTGCATAACCACTGGATTATCTCTGCCACACCCTGCTTTATCTCTTGATCAGGAGTCAGTGATTAAGCTAAGAAGCCTTACTTATAGTTTAAAAGCCCTCAGCCTCCCATAGCCTACAAGGAAGAAAAAAAACAAAAGAGCCTGTTAAGCCACTGAGGTCCAACTCAGAGATTAAAATACTATTGAAACAACTGTCAATTTCCACAACTGTGAACCCTTTAATTACCATACATAAACACAAGTCAATCCAGGCAAGAGTGAATAGTAATTTGAAAAGTACTGAGAGAAGGACCTCATAACATACTATATAAAATGGTTAAAACAACAAGAAGAAATATTGGAGAAACAAACCAGGATAGGAGTCCAGCTAAAAGCCCCCCAATGGGTGAAGCACAAAATAATGAAATCAACGTCCAAACACTAGTTAGGAAATAATTACAGGAGTGAGTAAAAAGTTTGAAATAATTGTCATTGGAAATGCAGAAACAACAAATGAGACCCTGGAAGAAAACACTAATTATCTCAAGGTTATTAGAGAGCTGAAAGCTGAAAAAGCTGAGCTAAGAACACCAACTAGCTGAACAAGCTAAAACAGTATCATAACAGGTTAACAAAATAGATGAACTCCAGAAAACAGGACAGGGGAGAGAGAATAGAATAAATGAGGCTTAAAACAGAATTAGCAAGATTGAGGATGAATTAGAGACAACTAAAAAAGAAATAAGAAATCTCAAAAAGAGATTAAGAGATACTGAAAACAACAACAGAGACCTATGGGATAACTTCAAAAGAAATAATGTACACATTATTGGCTTACCAGAGGAAGAGAGGGAGGGGAAGAAAGAATTCTTCATGGCATAACAGCTGAGAACTTCTCTAGTCTAGACAACATCAAAGACATAAAGGTTCAAGAAGCCCAGAGGGTCCCAAACAGAATTAACCCAGACTTAAAGACACCAAGACACATCATATTTAGAATGGAAGGATAAAGAAAGGATCCTGAAGGCTGCAAGAGAAAAATAAAGAGTAACCTACAGAGGAAAACCCATAAAATTAGCAGTAGACTTCTCCACACAAACACTACAGGCCAAAAGGGACTGGCAAGGTATCTATCGAGTGCTCAATGAGAAAGGCTTTCAACCAAGACTACTGTATCCTGCTAGACTGTCATTCAGACTAGATGGAAGAATAAAAACCTTGTCAGACAGCAAGAGTTGAATCAACTATCACCAAGCCAGCCCTGAAAGAAGTTGTCAAAGGTCCCTATAAAGTCAGACCACCATAAATAGGCCATGTATCAGAACACTCTAAAAATCTACAAGAATGGCATTAAAATATCTTCAATCTTTGATATCAATAAATGTCAATGGCCTGAGTTCACCTATTAAAAGGCACAGAAAAGGAAGATGGATCAGAAAACACAACCCAACAATATACTGTCTACAGGAAACCCACCTAACTCAACAAAGAAAATACAGACTTAAAGTGAAAGGATGGAAAACTATTATACAGGCCAATGGCCCACAAAAAATGACAGGAACACCTATTCTCATCTGACATAATAGACTTTAAATAAATAAATTTTTAAAAGATAGGATGGACACTACTTAATGCTCAGTGGATCAATCAAGAGGATTAAACAATTATTAACATCTATTCACCCAGTGAGAGCCCATCTAAATACATCAAACATATATCAAAAGAACTACAGCAATATATTAAGAGCAACACAGTCATAGTAGTGGACTTCAACACCCCACTCTCTCAACTTGACAGATCATCCAGGCAGAAAATCAATAAAGATATGAGAGAGGTAAATGAGGAGATAGATAAACTAGAACTACTGGGCATTTTCAGAGTCATTCATCCCAAGAAACAGGAATACACATTTTACTCAAATCCACATGGGTCATTCTTAAGGATATGTTAGGCCACAATATGTTAGGCCACAAAGACAGCATCAGCAAAGTCAAGAGTATTGAAATCATCCCAAGCATCTTCTCAGACCACAGTGGAATTAAACTAACACTTAACAATCAGCAAAAGATTAATAATAGTCCCAAAATGTGGAAGCTCAACAGTACACTACTTAACAACTACTAGGTCAAAGAGGAAATAAATAAATCAAAATGTTTCAAGAGTTCAATGAAAATGAAGACACAAGCTATCAAAATATTTGGGACACAGCTAAGGCAGTATTTAGAGGGAAGTTCATAGCCATACAAGCACACATTAGGAAAAAAGAAAAAGCACAAATAAACAGCCTGATTGCACATCTGAAAGACCTAGAAGAAGAACAAAGGAACCCTAAAGCAACCAGAAGGACAGAAATGACTAAAGTTAGGGCAGAAATAAATAACATTTAAAATAAGAAAACCATACAAAAGATCAACGAAAGTAAATGTTGGTTCTTCGAAAAAGTAAACAAACCTTTAGCCAGACTCACAAAACAAAAAAAGGGAGAAGACCCAAATAAATTGAATCATAAATGAAAGAGGAGATATCACAATAGACACAACAGAAATTCAACATATCATGTGAGGCTTCTATGAACAACTATATGCCACCAAGCTAGAGAACCTGGAAGAAATGGATGATTTCCTAGATACCTACAAACTTTCAAAATTAAGTAAAGAGAAACTAGATAACATGAACAGGCACATCACAACTAATGAAATTGAAGCAGTTTTCTTATCAAAAATCTTCCCAAAAATAAAAATCCTGGACCAGACGGTTTTACAAATGAATTCTACAAAACCTTCAAAGGAGAACTAATACCTCTACTTTTAAAAGTCTTCCAGAAGATTGAAGACACTGGAATACTCCTGCCAGCTTCTGTGATACCACTTTGATACCAAAAGCAGACAGGAACACTCTACAGACCAATATTTCTGATGAACATAGATGCTAAAATATTGAACAAAATCCTAGCCAACTGGATACAGCAGTATATTAAAAAGGTTCATCATGATCAAGTGGGGTTTATCCCAGGCATGCAAGGTTGTTTTAATATACATAAATCAATCAACGTGATCCACCACATCAACAAAAGCAAGATCAAAAACCACATGATCATATCAATAGATGCAGAGAAAGCCTTTGACAAAATACAACATCCCTTTATGATCAAAACACTACAAAAATTGGAATAGACGGAAAATTTCTCAAGATAGTGGAATCTATATATTGCAAACCTACAGCCAACATCATACTCAATGAAAAACTGGAAGCATTTCCCCTCAGATCAGGTACTAGACAGGGCTGCCCACTATCAACATTACTATTCAACATAGTGTTGGGAATTATTGCCATAGTAATCAGGCAGGAGCAAGGAATTAAAGGGATACAGATTGGAAGAGAAGTCAAGCTCTCCCTATTTGCAGATGATATGATAGTATACATAGAAAAACCTACAGAATCCAGCAAGAAGCTTTTGGAAATCATCAGGCAATACAGTAAGATGTCAGGATACAAAATTAACATTCAAAAGTCAGTGGCATTCCTCTATGCAAACACTAAGTTAGAAGAAGTTGAAATCCAGAAATCTATTCCTTTTATTATAGAAACAAAAACAATAAAATATCTAGGAGTAAACCTAACCAAAGAAGTGAAATACTTGTATACTGAAAATTATGAGGCATTACTCAAATAGAAAAAGACATATAGAAGTGGAAAGATATTCCATGTTCATGGGCTGGAAGAATTAACATCATCAAAATGAATATACTACACAAAGCCATATACAAATTTAATGTTATTCCCATCAAGACCCCAATCACATTTTTAGGAGAATAGAAAAAATGCTACAAATGTTTATCTGGAACTAGAAAAGACCTAGAATTGCCAAAACAATATTGAGAAGAAAGAACAGAACTGGAGGCATCACACTCCCAGATCTCAAATTGTATTATAGGGCCATTGTCATCAAAGCTGTTTGGTACTGGAACATAAATAAACAAACTGACCAGTGGAATACAATTGAAAGCCCAGAAGTAAGCCCCCACACCTACGAATATCTAATCTTTGACAAAAGTGCCCAGAATATTAAACGGGGAAAACAGAGTCTCTTCAACAAATGGTACTGGAAAAAATGGGTTGAAACATGCAGAAGAATAAAATTAACGACTATATTTCACCAAATACAAAAGTAAATTCCACTATCCTTCAATATTTCATTTCTTCATATGCAGCACTTAATATATTAATACTCTGCACTTCGACACCAATTTTCTTTGTTAGAGGGTACATTTCAGATCTCTCTGTTATAAGCAAGCATCATAGAACAATTACATAAATGCAAATTTCATATGAAGTAAAATAATTTACTATCATGGAAGATAAGAACACATGGCTGGTTGACTACATTACCCCAAAGGAAAAAAGAGGGGGAGGTCATTATATAAAAAGACATTAAGGGGCCAGGTGGTGGTGCAGCTGGTTGAGTGCACATGTTACAATGTGCAAGGATCTGGGTTCAAGCCCCTGCTCCCCACCTGTAGGCAGGAAAACTTTGTGAGTGATGAAGCAGGGCTGTAGATGTCTGTCTCTCTTCCTCTCTATCACCCCCTTTCCTCTCAATGTCTGGCTGTGTCTACCCAATTAGTAAAGATAATAATTTTTTTTTAAAAGACATTAATATATTACAGGAGAAAAGGATACCCAAGGAAATAATCATGGCTCTCTACTTAAGAAAGAGATTAGAAATAGAGTTAATGCAAAAGAATGACTCAGTCCAATCTTGGTACAAAAGAGATAGAAAGAGAGAGAGAGAAAGAGAGAAAGAGAGAGTCAGAATTATTATTAAGGAAGAGTATTACCAAGCCCAAAAGAAAATGAGTGTCTCTTATTTCAGTAAAAAGAATTTTGTCTTGACATTTGCAGAGAGATCACAGAGCAGATGGTGCTTAAACAGGAGCAGTCAACTATTTGGGGTTTTAAAACACTGATGAGCAGTCAAACACATTAAAATAGAGTCACTTTTTTTCTTTTGTAAAAACTACATTTAAAAAAAATCAATCTTTTCCCCACCAGCAGGGGAGTCACTTCACAAGCAGGGAAGCAGGTCTGGTGTCTATCTTTCTCTCCCCCTCTGTCTTCCCCTACTCTCTCCATTTCTCTGTCCTATCCAACAACAGCAGCAGCAATGGCAACAATAATAACAACAACAACAAAATGGAAAAAATGTCTGCCAGGAGCAGGGGATTCGTAGTGCAGGCACTGAGCCCAAGATATAATCCTGGAGGAAAAAAAAGTCAATCTTTATAGCACGAAAAAGTAAAAAGGGAAAAAGTCAGGAAAAAAAAATGAAACAAGAGTCAATGCAATTGAACTTGAATTTTAAAGAATTAAGAGCAATATAGGGCCCAACAATGAAACACTTGTGTAGAGGGAACACGTTACAATGTGCAAGGATTTGGGTTCAAGACCCCAGACCCCACCTATAGGAGGAAGCTTCATAAGTGGTAAAGCAGTGCTATGTCTCTCTTTCTCTTTCTCTCTCCCTCTCTATCTCTCAGTAAAAAAAAAATATTGAAAAAGAACAAATAAGACAGTTTATTGGGATGCTGCAACATGGTTTAGATTCTGATCTCACCCCCACTGTCAAAAGACTAGTGAACAGAACAAATAAATATATATAACGCTTAAAAAAGTGGCTATCAAATACAGAAATATGGATGATGCAATGGAAAACTTAATTATTATTTTATTTATAGATTTAAACGCTTAAAAGCACTCAATTAAGACACTAGAAAAAAAAACATTTAAATGAGTTAGGACAGATAAACATGCTTAATAAGAGAATCTACTTTTTTTTATTACCACCAGGGTTATTTCTGGAACTCAATGCTAGCACAGTGGATCCCCTGCTCCAAATGACCATTTTCTTTCCCTTTATTTGATAGGACAGAGGGAAATCAAGAGGGAAGGGGGTGATAAAGAAGGAAAGAGAAACACCTGTAGTGCTTACTTCAACTCTTGTGTTGCTTCTCCCCCTCACACCCCATCCTAGTCCCTATGCATAGTAACATGCTTAACCAGGTGCCCCACCATCCGACCCTCCAAGAATCTACTTTTCAACTTTATGTTATAAAATCAAAATATAGATCGTGTATCTGATGTAAATTTAGCATCCGAAATAAAGTGAACTGCATTGTAAATTCATGCCATGTCAGACTACTAAAAAAATATCAAATGTCTCCTTAATTTTTACATTGATTATGTGTCAAAATGGTCAAATTCGTATTTTCATTTGTGTGTATATAGGTGGGGACAGAGCATGTGCGATTGCACAGCTCCTGGGCTGACTCCTTTTTTCTTTCTTTCTCTTTATCTTCCTTCCTTCCTTCTTTCCTTCCTTTCTTTCTTTCCTTTTTCCTCTTTCTTCCTTTCTCTTTTTCAGAGACAGAGGTGGAGACAGAGAATGAGGGTGAGATATTATAACACCAGAGCTCCCTCTAGTGCACTGGCACTCTTATGTGCCAAGAACCTGAGCTATATGCAAGGTAAAGCATACAACCTAACATGTAAACAAACTCTTTTATTATGTGAGAAGGTTAAATAAAATGTACTGTTAAAGCTAATATTTACTTCTTTAAAAATGTGTTCCCAGGGTGTCTTACCTCCTTGACACCACACTACATTGGGCTATTTTTTTTTATTCTTTATTTTAGAGAGAAAGAGGAAGAGAAAAATCATAGCATAAGTCCAACACCATTCACAAAGATCCCCCAGGTGTGGTCCATGATGCCCCATGTTGTGTCGGGAGTCAAACCCAAGACCTCACACATGGCACGGTGCATGTTCTATCAAGTAGGTAATCTCTGACCCTCCCTCCACTTTTATCTTGTGACTACTAGGAAATCTGGCATCTCATATGTGGCTTACATTAAAAACAAAACAAAAAAAGCACATAAGCTGAGTCTTTGACATGTTGACTCTCTTAAAAGCTTAGACTAGGGAGAACAGAAGCAACCAGTGGCACAGCTATATACAAATAATGTCAAAGGACATAAATTATGGTGATGTTGAGTATGATGTAGCAAATCCTAACAAAGGGATATTTCAAAGTTAACCCAATTGCCAAATAATGTGATTATAACAATAGCTATCTATTGTCTTCTTGAACCCAAGACAGCAGGAACCTCCGGCTTCCTCTATAGAGTCTATATTTCCCCCAGTCTTGGAACCTCTAGGGTGCGGCTCACTTTCCTGCATGGTTCTCTCAATTAATACCAAATGATACTGCATCCGCAAATCCCTACCTAATCAATGCAGTGAATACCACCTCAGCATGCTTCAATTCAGACTCTTTCCAGAGATGTCAGGCATGGAATGTCAACCCTTCAGCCTCATTACTGAGACCTTTCTTTTCATAGTATGCTCTAATTCCATTCCAGGAGGTTCACTTCCTAACAAAGTCCTAAAACCTAGATATAGACCAGGTCCCTTAAGATAGAGCATATGTTCACATGTATCCATAAATTAGGGCAAAATATATACCTAAAAACAAAAGTAAGCAATAGTCTGCAGTGAGTCAGTATAAAGTTCATAATGAAATAGTATCTAATTAGACTTAGATGCCCTCGTCACCAACATCCTATTACAATTCTCTCACTCACTCCAAAGCTAACCTTAGCAAAGCAAGGACTGCAAAAGCTGAATAAGGGCAAGAGACTGGCACACTTTAACGATGACATTTTAGTCACTATCAGGCTACCCCATCAGCTGGGGCCCTATTCCGGAGTCGTGAGATTCCCAGACCTCAAATAAATCCCTCTCTCCATTGTTACTGGTCATCTCTATCAGGAACAACAAAATAGACCCCTTTGTGGGCCCCCAATAGGTCCTTGCCCTCAACTTGGATTAACAATGGTAGAGAATGTTCCTTCCCCTAAAGGGAGGCTGGACAACAAACATACTCTATGCTACACCTGAGGAAGATGGGTCCAGATATTGGGGCAGCTTGAACATTCCTACTCATGACCACAGAATGTTAGCTCAGATCTACAGGGATACAGAGGTCACATAGGCTCCTAAGCTGAATATGGGCCCCAGATCAGATCAAATCGATGGGGTTTACAGTCAACAATATCTATATTCCTTTCCCATTTTATGGAGCTACACTCTTCCCTGATCCAGCTCTCTGGTCCTTTTTCCAGCCATGACATCATCTCCCCAGACAATAACTTGGATCCAACTGCATCACATTTCATGCTCAGAAAAAAAAAAAAGTATAGCCACAGGTCCTTTGAAATATAACTAAAATATGCCTACTAGCTATCTACAAAATGGAGGACCCCCCCCAACTCTTCATCTGCCCTATTTCAGCCTTTAAGTTCATGATTGGTTAACAATTTGTTTAGCTTTGCATGTTAACTCTCTTTTCAGCCACCAGGTTCCAGATGCTAACAGGATGCATGCCAGACTTCCCTGGACAGACAACCTCACCAATGTGTCCTGAAGCTCTACTTCCCCAGAGCCCACCCCACTAGAAAAAGAGACAAGCAGGCTGGGAGTATGGATCAACCTGTCAACACTCATGTTCAGCGGGGAAGCAATTACAGAAGATGGACCTTCCACTTTCTGCACCCCATAATGACCCTGAGTCCATACGCCCAGAGAGATAAAGAACAAGAAAGCTATTGGGGAGGGGATGGGATACGGATTTCTGGTGGTGAGAATTGTGTGGAGTTATACCCCTCTTATCCTATGGTTTTGTCAATGTTTCCTTTTTATTAAAAAAAGAAAAGTACTGAAAACACTGCCTGGCACACTGTGAGTTTACTATAAATACTACCTTCAACTACTCTTATTATCTCTGCTAATTGCTGTATTCAAAGCAATTAAAAGTTGTTTCTCCACCTTGTGAATCTCACAGCCCAGCAAAGTCATAGCAAAGAAAAATCTGATAGACCACAACAACTTTCCAGGACACAAATTAAATGCCTATCTATTAAAAAATAATAATAATAAGCTGAACTGAAAAAAATCTACAAAGAGTATATTAAATTATCTAAACACCTTCGAAATTGCTATTCTAAAAAAAATGACAGAAATCAGATTTGATTTGTGCTAATCACTCAGGTTAAATTCAAATGATAATAATAATGATAATAAATACACGAGAAACCCATGCAGTCTAAAGTCAAACTCCTACTTCTAGTTGGCCTTAACTCGATGAACCAAAGGCACTGCCTTGCTCTCTATGGCTGGTCCATACTGAAAGCTAATTGGATGGGGAGTAGATGTTCAGATCAGGGATAGCACAGCTATAAAGACTAGGAAGAGATCTTCTGGGGGTGCGGTAGGGAGGATGGTGCCAAACTCTTAACAGGATAAGACCCAGAAAAGAAGACCCAGCAATTGCATGTTCCCAATTAAACAGGTCCACAAATGTTGGAAGAAACACTACTCATAATAACCAAAATCTAGAAATAACAATCCAAATAATGGGAAAGAAATACTGTTAAATACAGCATGGATGAATGTTGAGACAATATGCTGCATGAATGATGCCAGAAATAAAAGAAAAAACAAAATAGATATATTTGTGCATAGATATATTTGTGTGAAACTCATGATTAAGCAAAACTCTAACAGATGTCAGATAGTTACTTCTGGGAGAGGGGGATAAAAAGTAATTGACAGGGGGCCGCGTGGTAGCACAGCGCAGCAGGTTAAGCACACATAGTGTGAAGTGCAAGGACAGGCCAAGGACCAGAGCAAGGATCCCGGTTGGAGCCCCTGGCTTGCCACCTGCAGGGGGGTCGCTTCACAAGTGATGAAGCAGGTCTGCAGGTGTCTATCTTTTGTCGGGCTAGCATCACAAGGGAGAGAGAGATGACCCAGGAACCAAGCTCGTGGCAGCAAAGCAATACAAATCTTTATATATCTCAACGCCCCAGAGTCGGGTGGTAGCACACCTGGTTAAGCCACATGGCGCAAACCGCAGTGGCCAGTGTCAGCCTCTTGCTCTGCACACCTGCCCTCCACCAGCTTGGGACACAGAAGAGACAAGACCGAAACGGAAGTGGCTTGACAATACCATATATGGTTACGAAAGGGGTGGAGAAAGGCAAAGGGGGCCCCGGAATGGTATGGACCTTCCCAGCAACTGTTACTAGAGGTTCAACTGGTAGGATTAGCAATACCCTGCAGGGAATTAGGAAGGAAACCTTTAGTTATTTGTAAGA
This sequence comes from Erinaceus europaeus, assembly GCF_950295315.1. Lineage (NCBI taxonomy): Eukaryota > Metazoa > Chordata > Mammalia > Eulipotyphla > Erinaceidae > Erinaceus > Erinaceus europaeus. The sequence goes on from NC_080162.1 coordinate 58,835,066, forward strand.
CAAAGCAGAAGATTGATTTGTAGATAATAAAAGGATAGGCCATAGTATCAGGGAATGTAGGGTGGAGCAGGCTTAATGTTTTTTAAGGAATGCCAGGCTAACAGAGGCGGGAAGATGCAGGATGTTTGTGTAAGGCAGGGAAGACTTAAGATGCCCGCCAACCTTTTGAGGTTTATGTGTCCCCCCTTTTGCTCAACCCCTCCGTAGAGAAAGAGACTTATCAGGAGGGACTCATCTCTCAGGTCAAACCCTGCCAGATTCCACCACATCCCCACAACCTCCCTACAATCTTTCTCTCCCCTTCTCTGTCTTCTCCTCCTCTCTCAATTTCTCTCTGTCCTATTCAACAACAACAAAACAGCAACAACACCAACAACAATGGAAAAAAATATAGCCACCAGGAGCAGTGAATTTGTAGTGTAGTGTAGGCACTGAGCCCCAGCAATAGCTCTGGAGACAAAAAAAAAAAAAGTGATTAACAAGGTAAGGAAATTCCTGTGGAATCAGGAATATTTTACCTTTTGGTCTGGGTTTAAGTTATATGGGCATATATACAAATCAAAACACCCTTCAGATGTGCACACTTTGTGAACACTGAAACTCAAAAAGATAGGCAGGGGTAGATAGCATAATAGTTATGAAAAGAGACTCATGCCTGAGCTTATAAAGTCCCATATTCAATTTCCCACACCACTACAGGCCAAAGCTGATCAGTGCTCTGGAGAAAGAAAGAAAGAGAGAAAGACAGAAAGACAGAAAGAGAGAAAGAAAGAAAGGAAGGAAGGAAGGAAGGAAGGAAGGAAGGAAGGAAGGAAGGAAGGAAAGGAAAGAGATAAACACAAATTGTTTTTAATATTTTGTGTCCACTTTATTTATTTATTGGCTAGAGACAGCCAGAAATCGAGAGGGGAGGAGGGAGTGTTAGAGAGTGAGATAAACAGAGACAACTGCAAAGCTGCTTCCAAAAAAAAAAAAAAAAAAAACTTAAAAAGCTTTCCTCCACAGGTGAAAACCGGGGTCGTGAGCCCAGGTCCTTGTTCATTGTAACATGTACACTCAACCAGGTGTGCCACCACCCAGTTCTGCATAAATAGTTTTTTTTAACTAATATTTTTTTAAGTACTGTAAAAATTATGTTGTGAAAGACAGAATTAAAATGTCTGTGGCCAACTAAAATATACACATTGATTTCCAATGATCCATACATAAAACCTTCCTTGTGTTATAATGAAATGCTGCTTCAATTTTTAAAATTATAATAAATAGAAAGGTGTCCTGTGAACAAACCACCCTATTTAACAAATACTTATTCAGCTAAAAAGTTATTTTCAAATGGCATTTAGATATCGCCAAATGCTTGAGTGAGTGTACAATCCAGAGACTACAAAACATTACAAGAAGTTACACATATCATTTTTTTGTGGCTTGACCATATGCAGTGGACATGTAGAGATGTAGTTTAAGACATGAACTTTCATATGTTTTAGGGTTGTGGGCCCCAACTCTTATGAGACTCAATGCACTGTTTGAAGTAGAAATTTTAAAGTATCGTCCAACAATTCTCCCTCCTTGGTTTTCAGAGTTCAGATAATGGTCTTTTAAAATGGTCTTCAAGTGATTCTGAGTAGAAACCACTTCTAAGAGGAAATTCAGCTTTCTAGAACATAAAGAAGAAACTGATTTTCACTGTGAATAAAAAAAAAATTGTATAGAAACTTAGAGAAGTGTCATAGCAAGTTCTACTGATTGATTTCAATCGAATCCACTAGAAATTCAGAATATATTGTTTTTATTTTAATGGCAAAGAAAAGAGATCCTTAGATATAACACAGTAATATACTGTGTGGGATCTAGAGAAAAAGGATCGCCTTCAATCATACCTGTGTTGATTCTTTCAAGAAGTTATAGCTATTGGAACTAACTCCTCTCAAAAGACAATTTTCTCAGTAAGGCTGCTTATAGCTGGCAAAACTAGTGCTATAAAGCATTATTTAAGATGTTAAAGATTTATAGGCATCTCTCCACACCCATTGCAAGCATCAGAATGCCTTGGTATTAAATATCCACACACAACCCAGGTTCATATTTCTTTTCCAGTAGGTGCCCACTGGTCAATTATACTGTCTTGCAGATGCATACTTTTTAAAGCCATCGCCTTTGCTAAGAGATTTGAAGCACTGCTGCCTGAAGTTAAGAGAAACTGCTGTCATCCTTAAATAATGCAAAGGCAAAATGAACCAGAATGCTCAGGAAAAGTAATCTCTTAAAACCTGCTGTTGTGTTACAAAGGGAGGGTACTGCCAAGTTGCCTCTCATAGTAACAGTTGCTAGGCGAGATGAGCTGGGAAACATCAAGCTAAAGGGGTCAAATGGAAATTAAACCAAATTCAAAAGTACATATGAAAAGTTGGGGAACATACCCACATTTAGAGCTCATTTTAAATCATACAATCAATCCAAAAGAGAAAAGGAAAATGCCTTTAAATACATGGAATTCATTGTGTATCATCATTCCATTCTAACACCAGAAAGAAAAAAAAAGTGATTTTCCTGGTATACGCTATTCACACCACAGTACAGATATGCAGTTGGCCCATTCCTGTAATTTTCCAATAGACTATAGGGCTTCTGAATCATAGAGAAAACATTTGAAAATATTTTCTCTTATGAAATAAAAGAACACTTCCACTAATATGCATATCCTATTTGCTTTGGGCCATCATACACTACAATAGGTAACGAAACTATAAGTCAGTGGGGAAAATGTGGGTAGCATTAACAAAATTCACCTGCTCCTCACCCCAACTGCCCCCTCCCACCACCACCACCACAGGGTGCATAGCAGCTACAGGAAGTAGGTCTGCCTCCACCCCCAGTTTCAAAGGTGGGTCCTAGCTCACCTCAGCCAATCAGGGCAATCTCCTTCAGTATAAAAGTGACTGTATTAAACAGTCCAGGTCTACACCAGTAAGTACAGAGTATCTCCCAGACAACAGGATAGATTCTGCACCCAACAGTGCAAAGTTCAAAATTTTACTGGACACACTGAAAATAAGTGCACACAAAGTTACATAACAGCTGCTCTTTCTTTGCCATTCTGAGAGCAGATGTCTGAAGATAAAGTAAGTGCACCAAAAAGGCAAAACCAAAAGCAGTTCCAGAGAACCAATGCTTTCATCAAGTCATGCCTATATCGCATCCTTACTTCTAAACATTATTATTCTGAGAGCTAGTAATCCTCTTTACTCTTTAAGTCAGCATGCCATTGGGTGTTTCCTTATTTAAGATCAAAATGCTTTATGATAAAATGTTTAAGAAGAGCATACCCTATCTATACAAAACTATACTTTTAAAAGTTTCTATGTACATTTTTTTTTGCCACCCAAGTATAGCCCCAGCTTAATAACAGCACTCAGAATCTACTGCTCATGGTAGCCATTTTTCCTTTTTTATTTTTTCTTTCTATCACAGTTGATAGGACAGAGAGAAATAGAGAAGGTATGGGACACAGAGAGGGAGAGAGATAGACAACTGAAGACCTTTCACTACTCCTGAAGCTTCCCTCCTGCAAATAGGGAGCAGGGGGCTCAAACCAGGTCCTTGCACATAGTAATATGTGTGCTTAACAGATGTGTCACCACTGGCCCCTATATACAATTTTTTTCACAAATATGAAGGCAAATATTGCTGAAAATCCAATTTTACACATAAGAGGATGAATTCAAAGAAAATTAATAAAAATGGAGATTATATGTTGGATGCCATTCTAAAGTTTTTACACATCCTCATCCCTTACCTTCCACAACAGATACTACTATGTCTTTTTAAAAATACTTATTAGAGAGAACACTAGAGCATCACTCTGACAGATGTGATGCTGGGAATTAATCCTGGGAGCTCATATTTAAGAGTTCAGCTACTGAGTTACTTCCAGGCCACTACTGTCTCCATGCATTGAGATTCTGAGAAACAGAAAGGTCAGTGGGACAAGGATCAGAATAATGCATGGGTAAAGTCACAAGCTTAGGCAGGTGAGAACCATAACCTGGTTTCTATGCTCACTATTACTCTACCACCAAAAACATCTCTCTAAACTCACAATTCTTAGAACTCTTTCAAAGTGAGTGCAGAGTGATCCTATGTGATGATATAAACAATAAGCTGATAGGTACAGTGAAATAGTCACTATTTAAGTTTCCCTTACAACTAAAGCAAGTTCCAACAATTGAGCACACCCAGCAAGTTCAGGTATACATAAAAGCACACTTCCAGATGACCAGGTAATCTTTTTCTCCCTGACTATGGCAGTAAATATGTAGTAAAAGCCCATCAGCACACATGCCTCACTGTAAAAGATCAGAAAGAAAAATCCCATTTGTATTCAAAATAATTTATGGCATGGTACCAACATTTAATAGGGAACATTTGACTTATCCCTGAGCCTTTTGCACCAGAAAATGTTATTCAAAACTAAGAACCAACACATACTTGCAATACCTTTATTTATGAGCAGTTTCTTCAAGATGAAAACTGCCTTGGAAAATATGGTAGGCTTGGCATTATTAACAACATTAGAGTCAGTTATATGAATATTTCCACTTAGCCTCTGACCTTGACACATTCCTCAGTCAACCTGCAGTTTAATAGCACTGACAGCCATCACCCCCATTAGTTATTAGGTCCCAGCTGCAGAGAACAATGAACTATACTACTCTGCTTTTCATCTTAAAGAAAAGTTGCAAGAACCTTAGAAAAGAGAGAACACACGGTTTGATGAAAATTAACAGAGTTTAATAAAAGGTTAACAAATTCACAGCTGTATACTATATAAAGTACAGTAACATCTTTTTTTTCTCATACTTCAAATCAATAAAGATCCAATGAGACAGTATGTGTGAATAAACTAAAAGGGTGGAGGCTGAGGAGACAGTATAATGATTATACAAATAGACTTTTTTTTTTCTTATATCATTTTACTAGGGGGTTCATGCTTTACAGTATATTTGTTGACACCTTTGTTTCTTATCTCCCCATGAAGGTGTCTGCAAAACACAACCCTACCATACCCAAATTGGGTCTATTTCCATTGTTATACATTAGAAGGGAAAAGAATTTCATGCCTGAGGCATCAAAGGCCTCAAGCTCAATATCCAGCACTACCAGAAACTAGAGCATATTCTCTACTATTTTTCCTAGGACCTGAGATCACCTTATCAATAAGTTTGAAGATAAGGTCAAATTATTCCCACTGGCCACACGAATGAGGTCATTCTGGGACATTCAAGCCTCAGAGCATAAGTAAGGGCAATAGAGCCAAGATGGAACACAAAATCATGGGAAACAATAGTGTGTTTAAGCCACTAGGTTTTAGGGCATATTTTTATGCAACAAATGCCCTTAAACTTGTCCTAAAATTTCTCAGAAATATAGAGCACAACTGAGTTCAACATTTACTTACTAGACAATTAATTTATAAAGAGTTAGGGGGATGAGTGCTGGTGCACCTAGTTGAGCACACGTTTCAGTGCGCAAGAACCCAGGTTCGAGCCCCCACTCCTCACCTGTAGGGGGAAAGCTTTGTGAGTGGTGAAGCAGTGTTGGAGGTGTCTCTCTGTCTCTCAGCCTCTCTATCTCCCCCTTCCCTCTTGATTTCTGAATGTCTCTATCCAATAAATAAATAAATTTTTAAAAATTAGAGTATATAAGACACTAGAAATCAAGAAAGATATGAAGAAAAACCGTGTACCTTTAGTAAAAAGAATAGCAATCACACAATTATAATGCAATATGAAGGATCAACCATTAATCCTTCCCATCTCCAGGAATGTCTGTTGTTTACATTATACTTATGAAGTTAATCCATCAAATTATCTATTGATATAATGCCACATAGAGCCTTCATGGTGATTCATAATGGCCCTTTCAATCAAAATCAATGCCAAGACCTACTAAGCAGTAAACAAAATAGTAAGAAACTGTGTGTCCACATAGCGTTTCTGTTCTAATTTTTTGGTCAACTTAATTAGCCCTGCCCCACTAGGGAAAGAGAGAGGCAGGCTGGGAGTATGGATCGACCTGTCAATGCCTATGTTCAATGGGGAAGCAATTACAGAAGCCAGACCTTCCATCTTCTGCACCCCATAATGACCCTGGGTCCATATTCCCAGAGGGTTAAAGAATAGGAAAGCTATCAAGGGAGGGAATGGGATACAGAGTTCTGGTTGTGGGAATTGTGTGGAGTTGTACCCCTCTTATCCTATGGTTTTGTCAGTGTTTCCTTTTTTATAAATAAAAATTATAAATTAAAAAAATGAAAAATAAATTTACACTATTTGAGGCCTCAAACATTATAGTCTGAGGTATCATGCACCTATTATATACTATACTATTTTATTAACATACATATATATATATTATAGAAGAAGAGAAAAAGACTCGATTATGGGGGTTTCCAACACCTGGGTATTATCTCCATGAAGGGAAGGGAAGTTTTGGCTTTATTCACTGTAAATACTCTATGCCTTGAACTGTGTCCAACATACAACATATTCTCAGTGAATATGTGTTTAATGAATGAAGGGGTAAATGGGAGAGGGATATAGTGGGGGGGTATTGGTGGACAGATGGAATGGATAAAATGAGACACTTTTTAATTTATTTATAAAATAGAAAATATGGACAAAACCATAGGATAAATTCTACACATTTCTACATTCTACACATTTCAGAGCTCCATATCCCATCCCTTCCACTGGAAGCTTTCCTATTCTTTATCTCCCTGGGAGTATGGACCTAGGATCATTATGGGGTGCAACACTTCAGTCTCTCCAAAGCTAACCTTGTCAGACAAAGTAAGGACTACAAAAGCTGGATAAGGGCAAGAGACTGGCATACTTTAATGATGGCTCTTCAGCTTACTACCCAGTCACCTCATCTCCCAGGACCCTAGTCAGGGAATCCTGGTATTGCCACACAGACATGATGGGCCTAGACCTCTAATAGACCCCTCTCTCCACTGTCACTGGTCATCTCCTTCAGGAACAACACAATGGATCCCTATGTAGGCCCCCATAGGACCTTGCCCTTAATGTGGATCAACATTGGTAGGGACTGCCCTATTCTCAGAAGGGAGGTTGGACCAAAATGAAACACTTGGAACTAATCAGTATAACAATATTTTTAAGCTCAGTAATTCTAGGAAGTTTTTTATTGATGTATGCAGTAATATTCATTCACCAACTAGCCAAAAGGACTACCACTTTTATCCTTTCTTTGCTAAGACACTTTAAAATTTTTGAAACTACTTGGTCTAGGCTTTTCAGAAGCATCCAATAGCACAGCTATATACAAGATACTGGGTACTGTACAGCAAACCCTAACAAAAGGACTTTTTAAAGTTAACCCAATTACCAAATAATGTGATGAGAACATTAACTATCGATTGTCTTTTTGAACCCTAAGACAGCAGGAACCTCACATCTCCACTATAGAGCCCCTACTTCCCCCAGTCCTGGAACCCTTGGATAGGGCCCACTTTCCCGTATGCCTCTCCCAATCCATATCAAATAATATTGCATCTGCCGATCACAACCTAACCAACGCAACGACTGCCACCTCAACATGCTTCACCTCAGACTGTGTCCAGAGATTTCACGTGTGGAATGACAACCCTTCAGTTTCATTACTCGGGTGAGACCTTTCCTTTCATAGTATACTCTAATTCCATCTCAGGTGGTTCACTTTCTAACAAAGTCCCAAAACCTAGATATACACCAGTTTCTGTGAGAGAGAGCATATGTTCACACGTATCTATAAACTACTGCAAAATATATACCTGAAAGCAGAAGTACACTAGAGTTTGCAGTGAGTACCTCCCTAACACTTCCTCTCCACTATTCCAAGCTTTGAGTCCATGATTGCTCAACAATTTGTTTGGCTTCGTATGTTAACTCTCTTTTCAGTCACCAGGTTCCAGATGCCATCAGGATGCTGGCTAGGCTTCCCTGGATTGAAGACCCCACCAATGTGTCCTGGAGCTCAGCTTCCCCAGAGACACACCCTACTAGGGAAAGAGAGAGGCAAACTGGGAGTATGGACTGACCAGTCAACGCCCATGTTCAGCGGGGAAGCAATTACAGAAGCCAGACCTTCTACCTTCTGCAACCCACAATGACCCTGGGTCCATGCTCCCAGAGGGATAGAGAATGGAAAAGCTATCAGGGGAGGGGGTGGGATATGGAGATTGGGTGGTGGGAATTGTGTGGAGTTGTACCCCTCCTACCCTATGGTTTTGTTAATTAATCCTTCTTAAGTAAAAAAAAAGAAAAAAAAAAGAAAATTTTTGAAACTGAAGATTTAAGTAATAAAAGAAAACTCACAAAACAGCTGCAAAGTTTAATTGGACCTGTGTTTAGCAATGAAAACCAAAAATCAAAGAGCACTGAGCTCAGAAATGTAAACAAAAGTATTTGCATTAGAGTCTATCATCACATGTATTCAAATGTGTTCCATCCTCCAAGTTCAATTCAAAAAACATGGCTTAACATGTGTAAGAAAAATTTTCCAAATAGTTAATGCCTAAAATAAACAAAAAACATTAATTTGCCTTGCACTCATACAAATAGCTCAAGGACAAGCCTCTGCAATTATAGCCTCTACATGAGCAGTCTGCTTCCTCCACTCCCCACAGCCTGCATCAAGTCACAGTTTATGTCCTGTGCGGGAGGGTGAAAACACAAAAGCAAGTTAGACACTGGAGTAATTAAAAAATGTTTGGATAAAGAAAAGATCCTGTTTAGTAAAAAGAGAGAGGGGAAGAAAGAGAGAGAGAGAGGGCGCAACCAGTGCTTGAGGGATCCAAACTGAGTACACATAGGTTCTCAAACTACACTTTGCAGTCAGGCACTGGACAGCCACAGGCAGAGGCAGTGCTCCCTCTGTTACACCATCTATCAGACACTTGAGAGCTTTCTGCTGCAGTCCAAATTGTCTGTGATTTATATTGAAGCACAGAACTCAAAGAGTTATTTGGAAATCACATAACTCTTTTTGAGCCTCTTTTTTCTCCCTATTTGTAAAATGCTGAAAAAGGAAAAACCAAAATGAGTACAGAACAAAATACTATGTTTAAAAAAAAAGGTGTGTAGAAAACTGGGTTGGGGAAAAAGGGTGGGTAGGCAAAGAATGGGGGGATTCCTCACTAATGGAAATGAATTCATCAATAATGAAACAACACTAGGCAAGAGAAGAAGAAAAAACAATAGGTGAAAGGGAACATGGGAGATTTGAGAGTTATTCAGTAGTCATTTTGTAAACCACTTTAAACAATAAACATAATTGTACTGTTAGGCTAAAGGAGAACCAGAACAAAGGCCTCAGGAATGAATTGATCCAAGGTTTGGATTTATCACATCAATTCCAAGTTCCAACAGAGTTAGCAGAGTTTAAGACAAATTCAAGCACAATGAGAAACCCTTACTATGGATACATTCTAAAAGACTAGAAGAGCTAAATTAGAGAATATGTTAATTCTCATATTCTGAGGAGTCAGCAGGACAAAAGCACGTCAAAAGACCTAGATATGGAGTAGGCATTGTTATCAGGCCTCACTAAGAAACAGATACTACTTCAGTGTTTAAATCCCAGAGGCTAAGGAAATCACCAATGATAGTGATATTTTTTAATATCTAGCCCCAATTTCTGCTTCCTCAATTGTTCTGAGGGGGGCTTGATTACTTAAGTAGTAATTGCAAGTAGCTCGCCTTGTTTCAGCAAAAATTTAAGTACCATTTAGTTTTAAACATACATATGAATGCCAACATTGAAATCATACCAAAATTTAATATAGTGATAACATGTGCAAAAGTCATGATTAACAATCAAAAAAAGAAACCCTGAAAAAGATACTAAAATAGACCGCAAACTGATAACAGCAGGAAATCAGTATCACGACCAGGCAGGAAGGACAGAGGGAGGAAGGTGTTTCTGGATTCCAGGGGCATATCCTCAGGCAGACCCTGGGACTGGCCACATGGGAGGAGTCTGCTTTCTCCAGATCACCCACAGTTAAAGTTTCACAGGAGCCCAGAAGGAACAGCCCAGAAAATCAGGCTCCACTTGATACAGGGCAGAATTGAAGAAGGGGAAGAACAAGCTGACTACTCCCTCTTTCCTCAAATTTTCTAATTCATCACTAGAAACTTCAAGGTGTTTTCTTTATGGAAAACAGATGCTGACCTAAATTATCTGCAGTGGGATCTGAGAATTTACATCTGTAACCAACTCACTGATAAGGCTGATACTGCTTGCTGGTTCAGGAATCACCAAACTTGGATCACTAAAGGCCCAACTGATCCAAATGAAGGTCTGGGACTTCAGTTCATCAAATGGAACTCATCCCTTGTTGGAGGATGGGCCCACTATCCTGTAAAGTCCAGGCCATTGTTTCCATGAGGTCCAAGCAGGTAGATCCCCAGCTCTCCCTCTGGATCAAGACAATGACAGGTTCCCCCAATCTCATGAACTAATGATGAATGGCTTCTCCGGGAGTACCTTTCTGCACATGTCCCACCTCTCCCCTTAAAACAAAGGCCATGAATTACTGTACATTATGTTTGGCCTAACTTGAAAACCACTGCAAACTCCTGTTACTCAACTGCCCCCCTCCCCTTACCCCTCCTCTGAAATCCCTGTAATTTATCCCTGGGGAAAATTGCATTGTGAGATTGTGATTAAACCTTGTATGGTAACCTTTCATTTGTTATCAAATAGTTTCAGGTCAAAATGTGCCTATGCATTGTGTTGCTTTGTGTTTGGGTTAATGATTACCTTAACCTTCCCCCTGGACAATGGGTATATCTGCTTGCTTTCTCTCTCAATAAATGAGTGGCCTACTTTTCCGAGGCCTCTCCCAGAGCTGACTAAGTCTGGTTTGATTCTTGCCTCTCCACACACATCACCCCCGAAAAGCAGAGTTACCCCAGGACTCCTAGGGGGCCGCTCTGACCCTCGCTGCCAGTGGTCAGGGGGGCAGAGGACCTAGAGCAACCTGCAGATTGGTGCCCGAACAGGACATGCAATCCCTTGTAAGACTGAGAACACCCTGCCATACCTAAGACTTTCAAGCATACTGCTGTTCATACAACATTCTATGTCATTCTTGCTGGGTCATCAGACTTGTGTGGTTCAAGGTTGTTAGGTGCTAAATTGTGTTTCACTAAAATTTGTATGTGGAAACATTAACTAGCAACTCAGAATGTAAACTGATTTTGAAGCAGGGGGCTTCAAGAGAAGTGATTAACTCAAAATGAAGCCTTTAGAATAGTCCTTACTTATAATTAGAGGAGAGTATACACATAGGGGCTGCCAGCGGAGCAAACAAGCAGAGAAAAGGTCATGTGAGGACACAAATAGAACGCAGCATCTGTAAGCCAAGGAGAGAAACTTCAGAAGCCAACATCGCCTATTTGATCTGACTTCTGGCTTCCAGAACTATAAGCAAATAAAAATTTTCTGTTTAAACCACCCTGTCAGTCTGTGGTATTTCCTTATGATAATGAATTAGTACAAAGGGTTTTCTGTTGCTGTTGTTTCTCAAAACTACTTTTACCCAGTAAGTGCTCTCTGCATGTGCACTAGATGAACAGATTTTTCAGAAGCTGACTCACAGAATGATACAAGTCTACTCAGATTTTCCTCCTGTTTAGATGGAGAACTCTGGATGAGCAAATCAGATGACAAAGGTAAAACCAAATGCTATAGAAGTATAGAGGAAAACAAAATCATTCTATCTGTGAAGTGGGAAAGAGGGTGATTAAAGAGGGCTTCAAGTTGGACTATTGTCAAATTAGAAAGGGGAAGCATTTTGAATGATGGAGAAGTAGCAAAAAGCAACACCAAAAAAAGTCAGTGTATTGGGGGGGCCAGGCAGTAGCACACATAGTTAAGCACACACCTTACTTACAGAGTGCAAGGACCTGGGTTCAAACCTCTGGCCCCCACAGACGGGAAAAGCTTCACGAATGGTCAAGCAGGTCTGCAGGTGTCTCTCTGCTTCTTTCCTTCTCTATCTATTCCTCCCTTCTCAATATCTCTTTGTCTCTATCCAATAATAAATGGAAAGTATAATTTTTAAAAAAGAAACTCAATTCCTTTTTCATATAAAGGTTAGCAAGATGAGGGGTTGGGAATGGCAAGGGAATGAGGGACAGAAAACACTGTATTAGAACACACAAAACTGAAAGGTTTGCTGCCTTTGGCAACCATGCATGAAAATTGGAACTTCAATATTCTAGGAAATGAAGATTAATGACAAGGAGGAAAGTTGAGTAAAAAGTAAAAGGCAAGTGAGTAGATATACAGAGTAAACAGTAGAAGATAATAAAACTCTTTTATCTAACTGCCTAAGAACTATCTCCTTAAGATAAAAAAAGTTTTTATTTTCTTAATGTACATTTATTTATTGTTACTGATAGAGATGACCGGTAAAAATGGAGAGAGGGATTTATTTGAAGTCTAAGCCCATCATGTCTGTTTGGGAGTCTCAGAACTCCCCGACTAGGGGTGGCCTGATAGTGACTAAAGAGTCATGGTTAAAGTATGCCAGTCTCTATCCCTTATTCAGCTTTTGTAGTCCTTACTTTGATAAAATTAGCTTTGGAGTGACTGAGGGAAGTATAATAGAAAGTAGGTGAGGAGGGTATCTAGGTTTAAGTAGAAAGTATTTCATTAGGAACTTTATGGTATCTTTTCAGGTCTTTCTAACTGCTTGCTGCATATACTGACTCACTGCAAACTACTGTGCACTTTTGCTTTCAGGTTCAGAGGCCCCGTAGGACCTTTCCCTCAACGTGGATCAACAACAACAGAGAATGTTCCATCCTCCGAAGGGAAGGTGGATAACATACTCTATGTTCCACCTGAGGAAGATGGGTCCTGAAATTGGGGAAGCTTGGAACGTTCCTACTCATGACCACATAATGTGAGCTCAGATCTACAGGGATGCAGAGGTCACACAGGCTCTAAGCTGAATATGGGCCCCAGATCAGATCAAATTGATGGAGTTTACAGTCAACAATATTTATACACCTTTCCCCTATTTGGGAGCTATTCTCTTCCCTGGTCCAGCTTTCTGGTTCTTTTTCCAGCCATGACATCATCTCCCCAGATAATAACTTGGATCCACCTGCATATCAAATTTCAGGCTCGGGGGGAAAAAAAAATTGTATAGCCATGGGCCCTTTGGAATATAACGAAAATAAGCCTACTAATTATCTACAAAACAGAGACCGCCCCCCAACTCTTTATCTGAACTATTCCAGCCTCTAGGTTCATGATTAGTCAACAATTTATTTGGCTTTATATGTTAACTCTTCTTTCAGCCACCAGGTTCCATATGCTAACATGATGCCAACCAGACTTTGTCGTTTTGCGCCACTGAGAAGAGAGAGAGGAGGTCCGGAGCGAAGAGGGAACACAAATCTTTATTTGCGCTGGCACCTCAGAGTTGGGTGCTAGAGAAGCAGGTTGGGCCATGTGGAGGTAGCGAAAATGGCTGCCTCACACAGTAACCTTTCCTGTGTCTGAACACTGAAGTAGAGCGCTGGCAAGAGAGTGAGGTGTGGAAGAAGAAGGGCTTTTATAGGAGTAGCTTTCGTGAGAATGGGAAGGGGGAGGAGTAACCATAGCACTCCAGGATAGGATGATAACTCTCGTGAGAATGGGAGGGGGGAGGAGTGACCAAAGCACTCCAAATATTGCGGGGGGAAATAGACAATGCCCTGAGGGCACAACATGGCAAAACAGGCCGAGAATGTCCCAACTCTCGTGGGAACTAGCAGTAGCCTGAGGGGACAACATGGCAGATGTGACTGCATCTGCACAATTTCCCAGCAAGACTTCCCCACCAATGTGTCCTGGAGCCCGGGCTTCCCAGAACCCTGCTACACTAGGGAAAGAGAGAGACAGGCTTTGAGTATGGATTGGCCTGCCAACACCCATGTTCAGCAATTACAGAAGCCAGACCTTCCACCTTCTGCACCCCACAATGACCTTGGGTCCATACTCCCAGAGGGATAAAGAATAGGGAAGTTATCAGTGGAGGGGATAGGATACAGGTTTCTGGTGGTGGGAATTGTGTGGAGTTGTACCTCTCTTATCCCAAGGTTTTTGTCAGTATTTCCTTTTTATAAATAATTTTAAAAAAAGATACATTTATTTAATAGAAAAAAGGGACTAGAGTCCCACTCTCACATATGCACTCTGGCATATGTGGTACCAGAGACTGATCTCAGTCATGCAAGTCCCAATGAGACACCGTCCCAGTTATAGGATTAACACATTTTCTACTGTCATTAGCTACTTTCAAAATAACTTTGATCACTGCATTGTCCCTCACCCTGTAGACTTGGATATAAGGAAGGTTGTCATCCACAATGACTTACATTATAGGGAGGCTGGGCAGTGGCACACTGGGTTAAGCACATAGTACAAAGAGCAAGGATCCCGGTTCAAGCCCCCTGACTCCCCACCTGCAGGAAGACAGCTTCACAAGTGGTGAAACAGGTCTGCAGGTATCTCTCTGTCTCTTTCTCCCTCCCTATCTCCCCCTTTCAACCTCTCTGTCCTAGCCAATAAAATGGAAAAAAAAAAAAAAAAGACCTCCAGGAGAAATGGATTTCTAGTGCTGGCACAGAGCCCCAGCAATAACCCTGCAGAGAAAAAAAAAAAAAAATGTTTCAGATAGTCCTCTTCTTCACATCATCCCTTAGACACTATCTTCTAATAAGAGGTTAAGATATCCCTTAAAACAGCAAGCATGGAGGCTGGGTTGTGGTGCACTCAGAGTGCATAAACTGTCATGCGCAAGAAACTGGGTTCAAGCACCTAGTTTCCACCTAAGGAAAGGAAGCTTCGTGAATAGTGACGCAGTGCTACAAGTATCTCTCTTTCCCTTTCTACCTCCCTTTCCTGTCTCAATTTCACTTTGTCTTATCAAGGAAAAGAAAGGGGGGAGGGTGCTAAGAGCAGTGAACTTGTCATGCAGGCACAAGCCACATCAATAACCCTGGTAACAATTAAAAAAGGAAGGAAGGAGGAAGGGATGGAGGGAGGGGAAAATAGAGGGAGGGAAGAAGGAAAAATAAAGAAAGTAAGTAAGCAAACATAAAGAGAAAACAACTATAGATTTAAACACAAACACCAGCAGAGAAATCTAAAATGAGCTTGTAAGGTCAAGAGAAGGGAAAAAAAAAAAAACCTCCGAAATATCATTTGCCTTTTTCATAACCTTTCACACTGAGCAGAATCACATTTCTGTTCTTCTCATCTGGAAAGTAATAAAAAATAAATAAATAAATAAAAAGATTTATGAAAAATAGGATTGGAATTGAAGGATGCTTTAGCTTCAGGGACCAGAACTACTTGATGAAAGAATGCATACAAAAAAGTTCAGGGGTTCATCATGCTGGTTCCTAGTATAGATATCTTTGCAGAGAGGTTATAAAAACCCCCACCACAGTGGCGAAGAGAGACATAGCAGCAGCAGAGATGAGGCTGAAATCTTTCAATTTACTGCTACATTGCTTCATGAGGCACCACATATAGTAGAGATAACTACTTGATTTCTCTTTTCCTTAAATGGAACAGATCTCAGCCCTCACTCTCAGGCAAATTTGCTGAGGAAAGTGTACATCATGCCACAAAAGGTCAAATAACTTTAGCTCCCTAAGTCAGGGGCTGCAGCAATATTTCTTGGACTTGATGCAGTTTAAATGATGAAAAATATACATAGCATTGGTAATGTTTATTTCTCACCTGATTATTCTGAAATATGAATGAAGTCTCTATTCAGATTCCTACACAAAACTCAGTAAAGAAACTCTCAAACTGTTATAGCTCCTTCATCACAATAAGGAGAGCAAAGAAATCACCAAAAGCCCTCGATTACTGTATGTTTTTGTCACTGGAAAGAATGTCTCTACGGCCGTCACAACACAGCACCATAGATAGCACAAATTCCAGCCTCATGAGAAATGATCTCTTTAACCCCCCAAAGTAGGTTGAATTGCCTAAAAGGTTCAAAGAGGTCTCTACATAGTATGATGCTGATCCCTATCCTCAGAGATAGTCACTAGAAGATCCAATAGTTAACCCAGACCTTCAAAAAAAAAATAGCTCTATAAAATGGTAATAGTATGGCTTGTTTTCATGTGAAGATGATCCTAGTTAGAGTTCTGCCAAGTGAAGTTAAAACTCATACACCTAACTTCCCCAAAACTGCACGGAAATATTGATCCTTTGGATGAATTTCACTTCAACAGATCTCAGTAACAAACACTAAAGATGATTCAAAAGCCTCTGAATCATCAGTTTTCAAATATATAGTCAGGCAGGTGTTATCAAAGCACAAAGTTTAAGTGTGAACCTCAAAGCTAGTGTGGCTGGTCTTCAATAGATGAGATGACAAGGGTTTTCTACAATTCAGAAAAAAATAGAAACAAAGAAAAGTGAATGTGGAAGCACAGAATATGAAAAATGGAGACTACTGCTGATATTTTTTTCACAATATTTTTTCACAGAAATGGAGAACATTACTGCCTAGCCCTTGAGACAAACAGAAAAAAAAATTACTAATTTAGAAATTTGCAAAATTCTAGCCATATTTGAAAAATTTGTCATAGGGAATTTTTTTTTATTTAAACATAGCACTTTTATGTTGGGTGTTTTTGTTTGTTTGCTTTTGTTTTGCTTTTTATGTTACCTTTTGTTGCCCTTGTTTTTTTATTGTTGTTGTAGTTATTATTGTTCTTGTTACTGATGTCGTCATTGTTAGATAGGACAGAGAGAAATGGAGTGAGGAGGAGAAGACAGAGAGGGAGAGAGAAAGACACCTGCAGACCTGCTTCACCGCCAATCCTTGCACTTCACGCCATGTGCGCTTGACCCACTGTACTACTGCCCAACTTCCTATGTTGAGTTTTTAACAAAAGCAGAAAGGAAAAATGGATGCCCTGAACACTCTCTCTCTTTCCCCCTCTCCTTTCAATTTCTGTTTCTAGGGGTCAGGTGCTGGTGCACCTGGTTGAGCACACGTTTTAATGCAGAAGGACAAAGGTTCAAGCTCCTGATCCCAAAAGCTTTTCAAGTGTTAAAGCAGTTCTGTAAGTGTCTCTCTGTCTCTCTCCCTCTTTATCTCCTTTCTTTTATTTCTGACAGTCTTTATCCAATAGATAAAGACAGTTTAACATGTACTGACTCAAAATTGGAACAGCTTCAAAAAGTAAAAGCAAACATTCTTAAATACCACCATTGCCTATATGCTAAAACACACACACAACCTTCTATGTTTAAAAGTTGTCTTTCCTCATTTCTTCAAAATCAAACCAGAAACACAAAACCAAAGTCACTAACTGGTTCCATCAACCTTAACTTAAGCAAAACACATAACAGTCATATTTGAAGAGAAAAAGAAGAAAGTATTACCTATTTAAGCCAGCAAAGTAAGATTAAGACACATTTTTATGGCCTTTACCTTCAAAATATTTTGGGTTTCATTCCACTTATTTGTCCATTCCTTGGTCAACTCTTGAACCTAAAAAAGAAAATATGCAGGTAATTATTCCATTTAAAAAATTATTGCGAGAGTCGGGTGGTTACGCAGCGGGTTAAGCACAGGTGGTGCAAAGCGCAAGGACCGGCATAAGGATCCCGGTTCAAGCCCCCGGCTCCCTACCTGCAGAGAAGTTGCTTCACAAGTGGTGAAGCAGGTCTGCAGGTATCTATCTTTCTCTCTCCCTCTCTGTTAACCCCTCATTTCTCCATTTCTCTCTGTCCTTTCTAACAATGACGACATCAACAATAATAACTACAACAATAAAAAGACAACAGGAAAATAAATAAATAAAATTTTTTTTTAAATTATTGCAATTTATTCTAGAAACTTTCCAAACAAATACAGTTTAAGAAATGATGCATTAGGGAGATAGCATAGTGGTATTTTCATGTTTGTGGTACCAAAGACCCCAGGTTCAAACCTCCCTACCACCAGAAGCCAGAGTTTAGCAGGGCTATGGTTAAAATAAAATTAATATATTATATATTAATTAAAATTTGTGTTCATTATATAGCAATTTCATTATATGAAAGAATCACCATTAAACACAGATTTAACAAGTAAAGGACATCCCGCATTTTATGTTAGGACAAAGGAATGAACATTAAATAAATATATAATTTTTTTTAAATGGTATGTTGCCTAGAGCCCTGGCTTCTGTTGGTGCAGGGGATTGAACCCTGGACTTAGGAGCCTCAGGTGTGAGAGACTCTTTACACAACCAGTATGCTATCTAATCTCCACAAGAGTTTTTCTTATAGTGTACTTATGTGAAAGTTGCTTCCACAGATATTAACCAAAACCACATGTTCAAGGACAACAACGCTCTATTCAAAGGGCTAGCTTTTCCTTATTATAGCTTAGATCCTAAGAAATAGTGATTTACTTTTCTAATTAGATGTGGTGATTATATCACCTTGGATGCTGCAGTTTTATTTTAAGAGATAGTCTGCTTTCGTAGCTAATTAATAAGGTTTATAAATCTCATTCTATCTTAAAAGGGGTAAAAGGTGGTTCCTTAATTGACTCTTTTAGTAAAATCAGAAATCAGCTTCTTTCCAATTTACTATATTTTAAGGAAGAAAATACCCCCCATTGTGAAACACAGAATAAATTCTTTCTCAAAGTTAATGAAAATATTCTGCAAGTTTCATAAAACTTTGAAACGATCATGGTAAGTAATTCATTAGTAAGCGAAAGTGGTACCTGAATGACAGGCAGGGAAAAAATTAGAAAATGAAAAGCATGTTATTCATTAAAAGGGAACATATATATAGTCAAAAGCAACTCACATGGAGCTATGTAGTGGTGCACCTGGTTGAGTGCACATACTACAGTGTGTAAGGACTCAGGTTCAAACCCCCAGTCCCTACCTGCGGGGGTTGAGGGGGAGCTTCTTCAGTGGTGAAACAGTGCTGCAGGTGTATCTCTCTTTCCCTATTTCCCCCTCCCTTTTCAATTTCTCTGTTTCTTTTTTTTTTTTCCCCTAAAGGGTTATTGCTGGGCTCGGTGCCTGCACCATGAATCCACCGCTCCTGGAGGCCATTTTTCCCCCTTTTTGTTGCCCTAGTTGTTGCAGCCTCGTTGCGGTTATTATTGCCATTGTTGACGTTGTTTTGTTGTTGGATAGGACAGAGAGAAATGGAGAGAGGAGGGGAAGACAGAGAGAGGGGGAGAGAAAGATAGACACCTGCAGACCTGCTTCACCGCCCGTGAAGCGACTCCCCTGCAGGTGGGGAGCCGGGGGGGCTCAAACCGGGATCCTTACGACGGTCCCTGCGCTTTGCGCCACGTGCGCTTAACCCACTGCGCCACCGCCCGACCCCCCAATTTCTCTGTTTCTAGGGTCCAGGTGCCAGTGTACCTGATTGAGCACACATGTTACAATGCAAAAGGACAAACGTTCAAGCCCCTGATCCCAAAAGCTTTCCAAGTGTTGAAGCAGTGCTGCAGGTGTCTCTCTGTCTCTCTCCTTCTCTATCTCCCTTCCCTCTCTATTTCTGACTGTCTTTATCCAATAGATAAAGATATATTTTTTAATTTCTGTCTCCATCCATTAAATAAATAAATCTTTATTTAAATAAAATAACCTTAAAAAAAAAAAGCAACGACTTCTAAGAACAGTAGGAAAAGGAAGAGAACTCAATTTTTCTTTTGCTTTTCTCATATGTACTTTAACACTCCTGCCACCAACACATTTCCAACAGCAGATACCACACAAATTAAACTTATTAGCATAGCCCTTCTAATAATAAATTATTTTATTTCACCAAATTAAAATGAATGATGTAGTCTCACTACTATGAGGAATATAATTTGCATGTTCCATTAAGTACAGAGCTTGTTTGGAGGTTTTAGTAGGGGAAAGCAGCTACTAGTATATAGCATCTCTATTTGGGGAAGTTCATCCTCTTGGATGAAGAGCTCAGCTTCAGGAGAGACATGGAGTAGTGAGGAAGGAAGAGGACACCCATCTACCCAGCCAGACCAGCCGAATCAACACTGGCAATCAATAGGGTGACAGATGTTGCAGGCAGATCAACCTCACATCCTCGATTAATACAGAAATGTCAAGGGTATAGTCAGTCACTTTTATGAAAGCCAATATTATTCATAAGAGATGGAGGAACTAAAGTGATGATCTGTCTGAGATGAAAACCTAAGTATATACAACCCACCTATATTCATTCAGTTTTTTTGGTAGAATTTACCTTACTCCCCCATTGATCTCAAACATGGCTGTAGAGTTCTAACCTAAAATAGTATTTCACTGTCTTTACTAGTTATTAATTTCACAATCTAGCATCTTCTTGGGAGGAGGGAGAGAGGAAAAGAGGGGAAGGAAGAAGAGGAGGAAGAGAAGGAGGAGGAGGGAGAAAGAGAAAATCTTTGTTTTTCACTTGTTTCGGGTGGCTTAATAGCACTGTCTAGCTGAAGTCTATCATTTCATTGCTACAGTTCCTTACTGCATCTCTTAAGTGATGCCCACCACACAGACTCAACAGTTACAAAAGTCTATGACTATGGGAAGTTTTGTTTTGGAATAGTTTTCAGAGAAGGAAAGCTCATTTATAATAATCACTTAATAGACTCTAATTGGCAATTTATCAGATGAGCAAAGCATCATCCAACAATGAATGTTTATCCAATACACCACCAGATACGTACTCTCTGATTTAAAAAAAAACAACTGTAAGCCAATCAATCCTTTTCCAAATTAAATACCCTATGATGATGATGATGATGATTAAATGCCTTGGATTTATTTTTTGTTTCAATTTAAAACAAAGGGGGCAGGTGGTGGGCCACCTGGTTAAGTGCGCATATCACAGTGCATAAGGACCTATGTTCAAGCCCCTAGTCCCTACCTGCAGAGGGAAAGCTTCACGAGTGGTGAAACAGAGCTGCAGGTGTCTCTCTGTTTCTCTACCTCTCTATCTCCCCCCTCTCCTCTTAATTTCTCTCTGTCTCTATCCAATAATAAATAAATAAATCTTAAATAATGAAAAATATTTTTAAAAAATAATCTTCACTTATAAAAATTAAGAAAAATACAAACATGCCATACCACCTCCAGCAACATGATCAGGTGATAAGATATATATCCCCAAAGATGAGAAACTGTATTTTTAATTTTTGTATTAGTGATTTCACAATAATTTACAAGATCATATAGGATTACAGGGATGTGTAGTTCCATAAACACCTACTACCACAGCTCTATAGACCCCACATCTCACCCCTCCACCAAGCTAACTACCACCACAGTTTGGTTAAATCTTAGAAACAGTTTGACTACTTTTTTTTTAGGACAAGTTCATGTGTTTTACTTCTTTATAGATTGGACATATGAGCAAAACCACCCAGTAGCTGTCTTTCAGAGAGATGCAAATCACTTAGTAATATACATAAACTGTAGCAATAAGAATCTTTGAATACAAACAATGGAAGGATGAAACTTCTTGACTTTATCCCTGCCCTCCACATCCACATTTTTTTGGAAACTATTTTAAGATGAAAACCTACAAAATGTTTTCAACATAGAAGACATTTCTGTCATAGCATGTATATAGTACATTCAAATTAAAATGATTATTGGTTTCTATTAACTTGCTAAGGTACTCCTGAAAACTATTAAGAAACTATTTAAGACTATATCCAGACATTTCACAGCACTCAAAATTAGAAATTAAAGTACTAAAATATAAAATTTCATGAGAAAAGTAAGGATTGGAAATTACTGCTTTTACTAATATTATTACCAGCAAGTTAATCAGAGTAATTATCCAAGGAAGTGTCAGTAAGTTTCTAACTTCAACCCAATTTATATTTTCAGTACTGTCTATTCTTTAAGAGCTTTCCCAAAAGAATCCTATTTTCCTTTTTCAATCTTTTCACCATTCAGCACAGTGAACAAAATCCACTCAAAAATATTCTTGTTGCCTATTTCTATTTTCACAGTTAAAAAAAATAAAAATAATATAGAACCAGGTCAGCCATGAAACTGGTTTTAGAAAGCACCAGTGCACAATCATTGCCTTCAGCCCTGAGCATCTCAAGAGCTATTTTCTCTTCCAGTCAGTCATTGCATCTCTCTCTCTCTGTCTCTTTCTCTCTCTCTTTCTCTCTCTCCCTCTTCCCCCCCCCCATCCCTCCTGTCACTTCAAGTCTCATCAAATTTAAGAGAAACTAAGCATCTAGCTAGAGTGTTGGTATGCATGAGACCCCTTCTGTTTCATTTGGTTTAAATCCCCCCTGCTTAACACTATTCTATTTACATAACCACTGTTAACAAGTACCACCCTCCAGGGCATTGGTGGTTCAGTGATAGGATTCTCGCCTGCTCCACCCCCTCCTTGTCACACTCTGATTGTCACCAGTCACTTTTCTCTTCACCCTCTCTTTGTCACATCCTGTTTCCACCCTACTTGGCAAGTATATATAAAGACAGCATTGTGAGTTTTACAGTACTTGAGTTTAGCTTAGCTCGTCTTAGATTGTGCTGCATCCTGCATGCATGAATAAAGAGATACTGCCTACAGCTCAACCATGAGTCCCTGGTCGTCTGTTACCCGCCCGTGAAGCCAGCCCGGCGAAAACAACATAACCCGGAGAAAACAACACTAGAGTATTTTAGAGATGCCCCATGTGCTGCATTTCTCATTGGAAACAAAATAGAATCAGGGGCTGGATGGCTGAGCTCACATGTTACAATGTGCAGGGACCAGGGTTCGATTCCCCTGTCCCCATCTGCATGGAAAAAGCTTTGCAAGTGGTGAAGCAGGGCTGCAGGTGTCAATCTGTTTCTCTCCCGCTCTACTTCCCCCTTCCCTCTCGATTTCCCTCTCAATTTGGGGCTACCTCTATCCAATAAATAAAGAAAATAAATTTTCTTTTTAAAAAAGAAACCATGTAGAAGATAGTGGTCATGGTTTAGCAGTGGAGACCACAACTGTTTCATGAATGCTGAACATGAAGTCTATCAACTTATGTCTACTCAAAAGGTCTAAGCAGCCTCACTGCCTCAACAGCTGGATTTGCAAGTGAATCTCAGTAGCATGCCAGATCAAACCCATTTATTAAGTCAGAGAAAAGATGATGAAAAATCGACTCTTGCACTTCTTTAAAATTATCATGGAGTAGAGAGAGTGGGGGGTGTTAAGTTTATTGAGTAAATAAAATAAGTCTCAGGGAACATTTAAAAACATACTTAAAACAACAGTTAAAGCTATCAATTTTTTTTTAAATAAGTGATCACTTACTCTGGCTTCATTCTGCTGAAGTTTTTCTTCCATACTCAAGGCTGTAGGGGAGTCTAAGAGGGCAATCTATAATTTAAAATATAAAAAAGAGCAATAATTAGTAAATATCAGCAATCTAGAGTAAGAAGTTCAGATGATGTAAATTGTTAAAAATTTGTCAAATAAACTATTAAACAGAGGTAAAAATCATTGCCCCACAATCCTAAAAGAGTGTCGGTCATCACAAATTTTTTAATCCATGGGTTGCATATCTTATAATATTCAAGCCCATGGAATCCAGGTAAATAAACATTTGCAATTTAAATCAGTAAACTAAAAGAATAAGATAGGTATGCAACACCTTGACATTTTACAACAAGCAAACACAGTTTCAATCTCTAGAACTAAAGGATCCGTCTACCTTAATATGTAGAGTACAAAAATCTTAAAAAGTAAGAATTCTTGCTCCACCACCTTCTTAGAGTCATCCATGTTGATACATGCAAATGAAACTCACGTTTATTTTCCCAGTTGAATGATAGCCCCAATGTATATAGAATCATATATCTAGTGGATGATATGTCCCAATCTACACAACCACATCTACTCCATGCTGGAAAGACAGAATGACTAACAAAAGAATGACCAACACCAAAACCACATTAGAACGAGGAAGGGCTGAGCATACAGAGAAGCAGAGAGACAGATGAACACAATGGAAGCAGTTATTCACAAAAGGGTTTTGAATGTAATCTTTTCAGACAGGTAGGGATATGATGCTCCCTAACATGTCACCAGAATGAGAAAGATAAAGGGGTCTTTCTCCTTCAATATGCCACAGGCCTTCACTCTTACTCAATTTGCTGTGCAAATTTATAGTTATTGTAGTTACATGAAGTCATGTTTTTGTTGTTTTTTTTTAAATAAAAACCACATGAATATTCTGAATATTGCCTATTTTACTCAATATATAATATCTTGGGAAATTTTAGTACAAATGGTTATTTCATTCTTTTTAGAAGTTGATACTTGGGAGTTGGGCGGTAGTGCGACAGGTTAAGCGCAGGTGGCGCAAAGCACAAGGACCAGCATAAGGATCCCGGTTCAAGCCACCGGCTCTCCACCTGCAGGGGAGTATCTTCACAGGCAGTGAAGCAGGTCTATAGGTGTCTATCTTTCTCTCCCATTCTGTCTTCCCCTCCTCTCTCCATTTTTCTCTGTCCTATCCAACAACAACGACATCAATAACACGATTGTATCAATGCTAACAATGACTAGCCCATAGTAGCTGCCTGTAGTCTGTCTCCATGAGATGAATTCCTAAAGGGAATTGTGAATTACCTATGTGGATTTGTTTGACTGTTTTTTCATTATCCTCAGTAGTTGTAGCATTTTTTTAAACACTATTTTACTTTTCCATTTCTATTCAAACTGATGTAATTCCCATGCAGTGGTGTTCTCAGGCTCAATTAAACACTAAAAGGATTATCATAGGCCATACTTGACATCTGTATACTAAACAGAAAGCAGAGCTGCCAGCAGGAAAGGCCAGACAGTCTATGCAGCAGGCCTCACAGTCCTACAGGAACTGTTGTCTTTGGCTTTCTCAAGGATTTGGTCTGTTTCTATATATGCATACATATGTGTATACACACATAGAGATATGGCTATGTATAGTAGAAGAAACAAATACAATACATAGCAGTAGCATTTACTTTTATTATATTGTATATTTGAAAATTTGTAGAGCAACATCTTGCATTCACAAATACATAAAATCACTCAAAGTAGGAGATTTTTTTAAGTATTTTTTAAATATTTATTTATTTATTCCCTTTTATTGCCCTTGTTGTATTGTAGCTATTATTGTTGTTGTTATTTATATCATTGTTATTGGATAGGACAAAGAGAAATGGAGAAAGGAGGAGAAGACAGAAAGGGGGAAAGACACCTGCAGATCTGTTTCACCACTTGTGAAGGACGCTCCTGCAGGTGGGGAACCGGGGGCTCAAACCTGGACCCTTATAATGATCCTTGCCCTTTGCGCCACCTGCACTTAACCCACTGCACTACCGCCCAACTCCCAACAGATCTTTTTTGGTGTGTGGGTGTGGGTGTGTAGTTGTACTAAAACAAATAACCCAAGAAATGAAACTCAGATTTGACTAATATTATGAATGAACCACAAGCAGCATTTGGAACAAGCCATCAGAAAAAAATGCTATGGATATTTTTAATGGGCACTTAGGAGCACCTGCTTTTTATTAAGCACCAAATATTGTGTTAATTTACAACAAGCTTTTATTTTCTCAAAATACTTTATAGCTTTGTAGTGTGAATTATTTTAAATTAGTTTTTAATCACTATAATCTATTAACTTTGTCAGAGACTTTTACCTTGAGTGATTTTTTAAAATACTTTAACTATCTTATTCATTCTCATCACCAAAAGTATAATAATACCCCATGAAAGGAATAGCATTTGAAAAACTCAAAAAAAGCAGACAAGGGTTAAAACAGAGTTGAGGGCTCAGAATCCATGGTGGAAAGATGTAGCCATTTGATGGGAAATGAATTTGGAAGAGATATGAAACTGATGAAACTGTATCCATAAGTTAGGGGGAAATGCATGCCTTAAAAGTATCCAATACAGTCTACAGTGACTCAGTAAGTGCAGCAAACACGTAGAAAGACCTAAAAAAGACACGATAAAGTAATCAAATAATTTCTAATTAGACCTGGATACCTTCCTCACATACTTCCTATTTCATTTCTCTCAATCACTCTAATTCTAACCCTGTCAGATAAAGTAAGAACTACAAAAGCTGGATAAAGGCAAGAGACAGGTACCCTTTAATGATGGCACTTTTGGTCAATACCAGGCCATTCCATCACCTGGGGCCCCAGTCAGAGAATCCTGGGAGTCCCACATAGATATAATGGGCCTAGACCTCTAACAGATTCCTCTCTCCATCAATGGTCATCCCCACCAGGAATGACATCATATACCCTCTTGTAGGCCTCTATAGGACATTGACCTCAATGTAGAACAACAGTGGCAGAAATTGCACCACTCTCCATAGGAAGGGTCAACATACTCAGCCACTTGAGGAAGACTGGTCCTGAAATGAGTGCATCCTAGAACGTTCATAGTTATGACCATTAAATTTAAGTTTAGACTGAAAGGAATGCAGAGGTTACACAGGCTCCTGTGCTGAATATAAACAGACATGGACCCTGAGTCAGATAGATGAGGTTTATAGTTAATAGTATTTATATACTTTTCCCATATTTGGGATGAACTCTCTGCCCTTATCCATCTTTCTAGTCCTATCCTCAACTTTGACAACATCTCCCTAGACAATACTGCTAGCCCACCTGCATGTTAGCTGTCAGGCTCAGGCAAAAATCAGTAAAGTCATGGGCCCCTTGGAATATACCTAAAATAGACTTCCTAGCTTTTTCCAAAATGGAGACCCCAAATCTCATCTGCTATATTCTTACCTTTAGGTTCTAGATTACTAAACAAATTATTCTGCTTTACAACTTAATGCTTTTCAGCCACCAAGTTGCAGATGCTACCATGATGCCAACTTGACTTCCCTGGACAGAGGACCTCACCAATGTGTCCTGGAAGCCCACCTCCCCAGAGTCCTGCCCTACTAGGGAAAGACAGAAACGGGCTGGAAGTGAAGTATGGAGTAACCTGTCAATGCCCATGTCCAGCAGAGAAACAATTATAGAAGCCAGATGTCTCACCTTCTGCATCTCATAAAATCTTTGGTCCATACTCCCAGAGGGATAAAGAATAGAGAAACTTCCAATGGAGGGGAGGGGATGTGGAATTCTGGCAGTGGGAAGTGTATGGAATTATGTCCCTATTATCCCAAAAGTAAATAAATAAATAAATAAATAAAATGCGTGTGGTGACAATTTTAAGTGCAAAGTATAATCCCTATTCAATTGAACTCCACCATAATATGGGAAAGAACTGTCAAGCTTCTTAAATTTCAAAGATAGGACTTCATAAATAGATAGACAGACAGATTATTGGGATCAGGATAATGGTTTACAGTACAGTTATTGACACATGGGTACATTCTCTCATCTCCCTATGCTAGATGTCTGCAAAACATTCTCACTCCCAACTTAGGTCCTTTTCCACCATCATGCACCAGGAACCCTAAGTCCCCCTGGACCATTTTCTCCTCTCTTTTCCCAGAGTCCTTTTCTGTGGTGTAATACACTAAACCCAGTCCAAGTTTTAGCTTGTGTTTTCTCTTTCTGTCCTTCTTACTTAAGTCACAAAACACAGGAAACTCAGTACAGTTTTCATCCTACCAATATTATCATATGTAGAGTCACATGCGAGCTGTCAAGGCTATCAAGAATCAAACATAGTCCTAGACGGAAAGCTGCTTAAGAAAGAACTTGCCATTCAAGAATTTTGTTAGTTTGGTTTGTTGTGGCACTGGGGCCTTGCCCATATGTAATTTTTCCACTTCCAGGATGAATTTTTTTCCATTTGTTTTATTTTAGATAGATACAGAAACAGAGAGAGAGAGAACGAGACTACAGCACTGCTCCACTGTTCACGGACCATCCCCTAGGAGACCACGCTGCTTCCATGGACTACAGCTCAAAACTGAGATTATGAATGGTAATACCTACACACTTCAAGCTCCAGGCCCTAGGAAAATTTTCCTTTCTTTCTTTTCTTTTTATCTCTCCTTTTCTATTAGTGACATTTTTATTTTTTATATATTTTTTATTTTAACAGGGTTTTACTAAATGATAAGACTTCAAAGGTAGAATTTCAGAACCAAACATGGTCATTGTCACTACACCCTCCACCAAAGATGATATACTTAAGACAGTCATTCATGGGTTAAGAAAAAAAAAGGGGGAGGAGGACATGGAGGTTTTCTATTTTTTATTTTATTTTTTAATAGTTTCTTTCTTTTTAATATTTATTTATTTATTTATTTTGTTACCCTTGTTGTTTTATTGCTGTAGTCATTATTGTTGTTGTTGTTGTTGTTGGATAGGACAGAGAAAAATGGAAAGTGGAGGGGAAGACAGAGGGGGAGAGAAAGATAAGACACCTGCAAACTTGCTTCACCACCTGTGAAGCGACTCCCCTGCAAGTGGGGAGCCAGGGAGGGGCTCGAACCGGGATCCTTACACGGGTCCTTGCACTTCACGCTACATGTGCTTAACCTGCTGCACTACCACCTGACTCCCCAGAGGTTTTATTTCTAAGTCAAGCATGACTTGAACATCTAGAAAAGCTATCCTTGATGTCTTTCAAGGGTAGCCTTTTTTTTCACGACAGTGGCTACATTAAAAAAAAATGCTATAAAGATTACAAGAAAGTTAACTGTCAAAAGCACAAAAGGACAAGTCTCCTTCACTAGAATTCTAAAAGATGCTGAAGCAAAGTCACTTTGCAACTAAGCAAGGTTCAAAAGCATCACTTTTACCAAGCTAAATGTATGTCACACATGTCACTGTATTGCCATAGCACCCTCTATAATGGGCAATGCAAAATAAAGGTTCATAAAAATATTTAAAATTACTTCAACCCACTAACATACATTTTCAAGTCATAAAGTGTATGGGTAGAATTTTAAGAATTACTCCAAGCACCTCAATTTCCTTCCATTATTGGATATTATGCTGCTAATCCTATTGCACATTAAATTTCCATCCATAACTGCTCACCATTAGATAATTAATCATTTTAAGTTTAGTGGGTAAAATTCTGCATGGAGAACATAATGAATGCAAAAGGCATTGGGAGGGTGATGCAAGGGAGGAATTGGTTAATTCAGTCAAGGCTTTACTTAGTATTTATTTACTCAAATCAATACAATGAGTGAGAAAAAAACTGTCTCATTAAGATGTAGAAATTGATGCTATTACTCGAAGAAAATTATCTATAAATCTTAGGGGAAACCCAACCTGATTCCCTTGAGCAAGCAGTGTTTTCAGCCTGGCTATTTCAGCTCGCAGCTCACGGATGAGTTTGACGTTGGCATCCTCATTAATGGTAGGCTTGTTGATAATGTTTTTGGCTCTATTTGCATAGCGAAGAGTACTTAAAGTTTCTCCATAATTGACATCAGCAGGTGAAATGGCTGTGAAGAATGAATTCAAGAAATAATTTATCCAGTATTCTGTGTTTCATTTAACATAAAGCTGGTCTGTAATTTAAAAGCCAGATTAACCCCAGGTCATTGGATAGACTAAATATGCACTGCTACGGTAATGAATTTTAAAAACTATCTAAGATTTATAGGAAAGGGTGCTTACTATACCAAATAAAAAGTAATTTTGCTTTTCTCAAGTCTAGAAACAGTCTCAAAGTAATTCTAAAATGAGATATCAGGTATTCTAAAGTAGTTAGGGAGTTTTCTCTGTTAAGATATAGACCAAATGGGCTGACAAGACAGCTCACCTATCAGTAGATAGTCTGCCTGTCTTGTCAAATGCATGACAAAGGTTCAAGTCTGAACCCCACTGTACTAGGAAAAGCTTCGGTGCTGTAATCTTTCCTTCTCTCTCTGTCTCTCTGTCTAATCAGCATAAAGAAGGGAAGAGGAGGAGGAGGAGGAAAAAGAAGAAATTTAAGATTATTGTGTTTCTCAATATTAAGTAAAGATTAAAATATGTTTAGAAGTTCTAGCAGCTATTAAGAACAATGAACCCATCTTCTCTGACCTGTCTTGGATGAAACTAGAAGGAATTATGTTACGTGAGATAAGTCAGAAAGACAGAGACAAGTATGGGATGATCCCACTCAGAAGTTGAGAAAGAAGAACAGAAAGGGAAACTCAAAGCAGGATCTGACTGAATTTGGAGTAGGGCACCAAAGTAAAAATCTCTGGGTTGAGGGTGAACGTGGATGTTCGGCTTCACTGGGGAGAGGGGGAGGAAGATGGGATGGGACACAGTCTTTTAGTGGTAGGAATGGTGTTTATATACACTCCTATTAACTTGTAATCATATAAATGATTTCTAAAAAGTCTATAAAAACTCAATATCTAATTTTTTCAGGAGCATCAGTATATTAGAGAATTCTTTTCCTCTTAAAGTTTTGGTTAACCATATTCTCACTCCAACCATAATCAAAAGGGATTAAGTGCCTATATAAAACATCTTTGCTATCTATATGTCACATTGAAACCCAGTAAAGCGTGTGTGTGTGTGTGTGTGTGTGTGTGTGTGTGTGTGTGTGTGTGTGTGTGTAGATAGAGGGTGCGGAGGGAGAGAATATTCAGGATTAATTTTCTTATAGAACCTAAATTGTGGAAGGGCTCATGACATATGAGTAGGAAAAGATGGAGAATGGAATAGGAGACAGAGAGAGGGAGGGAATACTGGTCGGAGGCAGTTTTTGAGTTCTCCTCATCAATTATCTTTCCTTTGTATGTTCTTTCTATTCACCAATTAACTGATAAAAATATACAAATGGCATTACTATTATCACTATTTGGCATGGCTACTGGTTTTGTTTGTTTGTTTTCTTGTCATTGCTGAAGCACTCTGGCCAAAGTTTTTCAGGCACAAAGAGACAAGGAAGGCTGAGACACCACAGCACCGAAGTTTCCGCCATAGTGATGGTGGCTGTGCTCAAACCTGGGTCATGTGTGTGGCAAAGCAAGTACCTTCCCAAGTGAACTATCAGGCTGGCCTATTTACTGCTTTTTCCTCTCAATTTTTTTTTCCTTTAATTCCACATTTACTGCTTTAAGATATAAAAACAAAGTTGATTTATATTTTACGTTTTTCTCCTATCTATGAGTTAGAGGAACTATTTTTTTTAACCTATAAGCAAGTAAGTGTTGAAAATCATTCCAGTACCCCAGATACCATAGTTGAAAGCAAAGAAAGATTTTTTTAGCTAGGAAGAGAGAAAAAAGAAGTCAATACTATTACATTGGCTAAATCACAGTAAGTAGCTTTCTGTGAGATAGAAAAATACTGTTTTTAAGATTAAAAAGGTGCTACATTCTAATAAGATGCCTAAAATGTAAAGTACTTGGTTGATTTACATGAAACATTACATGCTTGGGAAAAAAAATTAAAACTCTTACTGGCAATCATGATAGTTTTTGAATTTCCTCCAAGGCTATCTTTTAACAACCAGGTCAAAACAGAATCTCTGTAAGGCACAAAAACTTGTTTCTTCTTTACGAGAGGATTTGCTGCATCCTGAGATAAATCGGCTGGGAGAAGGGGGGGAAAAAAAGGGAAAAAGAAAAAGACTATTAAAACTGTTTTATTTTTTTCTTCTCTAATTTGGCTTCAAAAAACCTTGAGACTTTACTCGTAACACAAACAGCACGTGATTGCTTCATGCTAACTTACAAAGAATAAGAGGCAATGCAGCAGAGAAGTACCAACCTACCTAAGGCAGAAATGACATTCCCCAGAGTCACGAGGGATTTGTTAATATTTCCCCCTTCCTTTAGTCTAACCCCAGTGGCACCAGTGGCATCTGCACGTTCACTTCCAGCAAGATCAACTAAGTGGATCTTACTCACAGTTTCACATGGCATTTCAGAATCGAATTTTGCCTGTGGTAAAAACATGAAAGCAAAATTAAAGAGGTAGTAAGAGCTTTGACATTGGTTGTGATCTTTTGTTTTCTCATTGACCTTCTTACTGATTAGGAAACTTCCAAAATCAATACAACAGAATTCTACCATGTGTGACTCTCAAACTTCTTGAAGAACTATTCCATTACACAAATTAGACAATTATTTTTCAAAAGAGCTTAATCTAACCATAGCAAAATAAGAAACTATGCCTTGAGTGACACTCCGCAAAGTACAAGTAAACAAAGAATTAGCTTTGCTTGCATCTAGAATATTCAGCATCTCAAGTACTAGGGCTCTCCAAAATATGAAATGTAAATAACTGAAGATCAACTGATCATTGTTAGATATTAAAGCATTGGCTTCACATTTTTTTTAAATGAACATCTATCTGAAAGTACTATATTACTCAATTCTGCTTTCTCCCAAAAGTTTTCTTTCCCAAAGACTTGCAACTTACATTTTATAGTCTGAACTAAAATGCCAAAAACAATTACAATTAGTTTGATAGAAATTCAGATCTCTTTGAAACAGCCATATCCTAAACCACGTTAACAGAAAGCAAGATAAAAGCCAATGAACTACAGTTTATCAAAAGAAACGGTCTAGCAAAAGTTTATGGTGTGGAGAATTCAATACGTTCTGTTCTAATTAACCTTAGAGAAGTTTTTCTCTCCTTTTACTTCCTGATTCTTCTCATTAATTCAGTACTGTTTTATGTTACTTTTGTATTTAACAATTAACACAGGTAAAGACTTGCCCAAACTACTCAAGTATGCTTGAGTCCTAAGAGTGCCACACATTTTTTTGTGTTCAGATGTTCTACTGGCCTAAGTGTGGAAATACTGACCCTCAATAATTTCTACACATCTTCAAAATGGTCTCCCCACATCTCGATCAGAATTCCTACTGAAGGATGTATAATGTTCACTGTCCTTTAATATTAATCTAATACTCATAATCAACATTATGGGGTGACTTCCATGGAGTAATACTGTACTAATGTACTGCAATGAGTCCCTCACCTTGGCCTCTAGCTGGTTTGACTAGCAGTTCATTTTCTCCCACAGAGCTTACAACAATGGAAACTTTTCCTTAATTAAATTCAAAGCAAGGTTGCTTTTTTTTTTTTCTTTCTTTTTATTTATTTATTTTTTTTAATGTCTAGAACAAGAGTGGAGCTTGCTCAATATTTCTTAAGGGTACACATCAGGATATTTCAAATTATTGTGACTGTAACCACAGAGAAACTAAGCACAAAGCACATGTCCAAAACTCTAACAACAAAATGACAGTCACCTTTTCTCTGTTAGTCCTGGTTCAATAATGATGGGTTCTCAGTTGGTTCTAATCAGCAAGTAAACACCACAGAGATGCAGTCAGCCTGCCCACAGCTGCCCTTACCTGAGTGAACTTAATGGTGAAAATGGCATGAGATCTACTACTGACATCATTCATCCCAGTTGCTGCTGTGGTACGATTAATATTCCCTGCATCCATTAGTTCTTCTACGTCACCATAATTCTGTACTAAATGTTTGGATAAATCTGAAATAAAAAGAAAAGAAGACAAGAAATTTCCCTAATACAGAGTAAACAGAATGATTAATTTAACTCTATGAAATAATTTATAGCTCTGTAAATCCATTAACTTGCTTAAAGATCTTAAGTATCTGAAGAGTGGCAGTTTACAAGCAGATTCAGGAACTGGGATACCTGTGATCAATCTCAGTTCTGCTGCTTAGTACTGGACTTGTGTGATTATGGTTAAAGCCCCAAGCCCCAGGGTGTTTCAGTTTTCTTTCTGTGAATGCACGTCTACCACATATGGGGAGTCAGAATAAATGTCAGCTGTTATCAACTTCAATAGCATAGGCCAAATCATATGAAAAGGAAATGTAGCCACTACCTTCATGCAAAAGCTAAATAAAAGCACTCTTGTAAGCCTTTTTCAAAAATATTTTTCTTAATGAGTTAAAGTTACTAAGTTTAACTTTAATAAAGTAATAAGTTAATAAAACAATACACATTTTAAGGATGTAGCTTCACCATTCAAGTCTTGTTACAAAAAAAAAAAAAAAATTAAATGCATCGTTCAGAGACCATTCATTTGGCTCCAAAGCCAAAAGGTCTAGTGTCTAAATGGTGCTTGGCTACCTCCATCCACCGCACACTGAGATCCTCTTCTGTCAGTTAACCAATGATATTAATTTCACCACACACTCCCAGAAATATCTCAGACATATACAGAAAACTACAAATTTTCAAAAAGCCACCGTTTTTCCTTTTTCCACAAAAATCGTAACATGCCATAAATATCTTGCATTGCACTTTTTTTCTCTGTAATGATATGCTGAAGAATATTTTGTTTCAGGAAGGTGATCTCTAACTCAATGTTATAGCTATAGAGCATTCAAGTAAATGCAGGTACCACAACCAGTTTAACTAATCTCTTATTGAAACTGCATTGGTTGACTATATTTTCAAGTTTTAAGCAAATTTTTAAAGGCCTTCTTTATTCAAAACTTCTGGAAAATATAAGCTCATGTTTTCTTACAATCATTTTATTATGTCAGTTTTTAGCTGTAAAGACATTGATCAGTTTCTCACTTATCCTGACTCACTTATCTCACTGAGCTGTGGCACCAATTTTTTTAAATTTTTTTCTAAACTAAACCTCCCATAAGTATCTAGATTGAGTTCTGGGGGTTTAATCCTGCTTGATTAGTCTCTCTCTTCATAGATCAGTTTTATAATATGTCTTAACATCTGACAAGACAAAGGGAAAACATGGGGTAAAATTAAACTAAAAACTATGAACAATAATAGCTATTCCATATTCCACAAAACAGACAGTTCTACACACCTTATGTTAGGCATAGAAGGCAATATTCCAATTAAAAACTAAATTAAGTGTAGATGATGTCCTGATGGTGTATTGTGTATCTCCAGATTAAAAAAAAAAAAATCATAACCAAAAGAGGAACAACTTTGAGCCTGTGACCAATTTAACCTTGCCTCCAACATGACACACATAAAGGACAACAGATGCATGAAATATATATCTCTGTAAATGATTCCTGCAGGTCAGTCTTTACTTAGTTGCCTCATGCATAGTGAGAATAGCTTCACTATTAGGACAGTCATGAATCCAATCTTTCAAAAGTAATAGTGAAGGCCAGCCCTTTATCCATCTTTACTGTGGCATTCCTCACAATTGACTGTGACAACAACTAGTAAATCTCAATACAACTGCTGGAAACCATAGCACAGGGAATTGTAAATGGTCTTTTCAACAGGTAAGAGACCTTAGGATTTTCTTATCGATAGACATTACCATACTTAGGGTGAGAAAAATGCTACAGATAAAATGCAACTGCACTTAAAGAGACAAAATAAGATTGTTTATCTCTGAGAAGATAAGAAAGAAAATTTCCAAGGAGTCAGTCTTAAAGCCAGAGGAAACCTACTGGCAAGTTCTACCAAGTCAGTGGCAGGCCAGTGAAATGTAAATTTACTAAGCAAACATCACTGAGATAATAAAATGCCAAAAATTAGTGTTTCGAAATCTCACCATTGTGTACAATTTTTCTACTGAACATAATTTCATGCAAATTGTCAAGAGGAACAGAATTGTAAGTTACCTTCCACATAAGGGCCTTCTTTTGGATGCTCACGAACTCTTAAATTGAAGGTTTTAGATGACTTTCGTCTTAGTAGATCTCTCACACGCTCATTATAAATTTCTAAGTAGCTGAAAAAAAATTTTCAAGTTAGATTTAGAAATATTATTTCAGACACTAGTAACTAATAATAATAGTGAAAATTACAATCATCATTGCAAGCCAGGCAATGGAAGCTGAGGTGATTTTAATGACTCCTTCAAGCTCAAACCACCCCCAGTAAAGGTCAAGCATCCCTGAGAACCTTGACTTGTCCTTAAAAAGAAATGACAGTATCTCCACATGGCTTTAATATCAAGGAGAATAAAATATCTCAGCCATTGAGAAGTATGTAAAGATTAGATCATTCAGATGTATTTAAATATTTGATTTAGAGAGATCCAACATAAGTAACACAATCCTTTCCAACTAACAGAATAAGTGAACTGGATGTGTATTTAAAAATCTATAGCTTGAGTCTGGAGAGGTAGCCCAGCTTGTAGCCTGAGGCCCTGTATTCAATTCAAAGTACCACTGAAAATGGCAAAGCAGTGCAAAAGTCAAGTCTCCCTCAATTAAAGGGATTTGTCTAAAAATTTTAAATGTCAAAAGCTCCCTCCATTTGGGATATACATCCTATGATGGAATTTTGACCAAGCTGTTTTTCATATCAGTCTCCCAAAATCTAATACAAGTTATACTCAAGAAAGTACTAAAGATATACATGGAGTGTTTCATTTTTTTTATTGTCTTATTTTGATCTGTTTGTACAGTAGGCAAGGGAGCTTACACATATGTGATTTTACCAGTCCTAAGTCAACTCTTTGTTTGTTTGGTTTTTTTGGTTGTTTTTTTTTCCCTTTCTTTCTTTCTTTCTTTCTTTTCCTCGGGTAGCGAGAAAAAGCTACCAGGAGGCATCCATTCGGTGTCAGGGCTCAAACCTGGGTCACATGCATGTCAGGGTACATGACCAACCCAGTAAACTATCTCTGGACCAAATCTATGTGTTTTAAGCTTTACTTCCAATTACTATAGTACAAAGCAGCCTCTCCCCCTAGAAATCTAAATGCTTTCTCCATTCCTTAGGTTGAAAGTAAGCTCTAGTCAACCTCACACTCAGATACCCAAGTCACGAGCCTTACCTGACTTCAGTTCGAAAGGATGCTTCATCCCATCTGGTAGTTTCATTTATTTGACTGAAGAGCCCTTCACAGATCCGAGGTATTAAGCCAGAATCACCCTATAGTGAGAAGTAGGAATGTCACAGCTGTCACTTGAAATAAAAGCAACCAATAATTTGAATTTGCAATTTGCTGGAGTGGACTTGGACTCAAGAGGTATGCTTACCAACTCCAGGCTATCACTCCAGGAAACCAGATGCCCCATTTACCCCCTTCAACACTGCTTCCTACTCTCTAAAATGAGAGAACTGAATGCTCTCATTTCTGCATGCCAGGACTGTGGTAGTACATGGCTCCCTGTATACAGTTAATCAACTAAATCATGGCTTTCAAACATAAGATCATCTATTTTATAACTTTCAAACAAGACAGTTTGTAGTTCTAGAATGAAACTAAAAATGTCAACTGGTCAAATGCTCAAAGAAGCTGAAATGTAGACTAGGAAGAAAAGAAACCCCAATAGGACTTTAGTATAACCACAAAGTAGCCACCAATTATTTTAAAACACAGGCAGTAGGGCAATATTAAAACACATAAAATGTTCCTCCTTTAAGGCACTAATTCCTACACTAACCTAGACAAGACAATGTTAATGCAGCATATGCAGTGTAAGTACAAACAGTATACATGTTTCAATCAGTGTGAACAAATTGACGAACCACAAAATAATGCCAAAGATGAGGCAAAATGCCCTAATTTGGAAACCAAAACTTTAGAACTTCAGTGTTTTATTCTGACGTTCTTTCCCACTCATAAACTTAAAAGATATATCATCTCTGCTTTAAGATAAATTTCCCCTTATAGTATTAAACCATCAGCTCTTATCAAGAAAAAAATGGGCCTTTTACCATATTTGTGCTGTTGTCATTTAAGTAAACTTTAGAAATGCTTAACTTCCACAAGTTAGCTGCTATAGAATCAACATGCAAATTTCATTTCTAGAGAAGGTTTTGTTTCCCCCACCCCCCAAATACAGTAGGAAAGTAGTAAGAGAGAAGAAAGAACAAAAGAAATGTGAGAGGGACCAGGCAGCAGTGCACCTTGTAGAGCGCACACATTACAATGTGACAATGTGACAAGGGCCAGATTCAAGCTGCTCCTCCCTACGTGCAGGGGGAAAGCTTCATGGGCCATGAAGCACTGTTGCAGATGTCTCTCCTTCTATCTCTCTCCCTCCTGCCCTTTGAATTTCTCTCTGCCCTATGAAGTAAAAGAAAGAAAGAAAAAGAAAAGAAATAGCTGCTAGGAGTAGTAGATTCCTTCTTCAGACATTGGGCCCCAGTGATATCCATGGCATTAAAAACAAAAAAAAAAAAAAGGAAAAACAAAAAGGAAAGAAAAGGAAAGGAAAAGGAAATATCAATTTGTTCTTCTGTTTAGCCTTCCTTCCTTTTCAGTGCTGAGAAAACACAGCACAGCATATATCGACTTCCAATGAGAAGAAAATGCCTAGACTTAAGAAGCCAGGATGCATGTGCTGAAATACTTTTATCCAGAAAACTTCTCCTTCTTTGGCATACTACTACTTTCACAAGCTACCAAGTATTTAGTGTTTAAGATACCACTATGCATTCCAGCAGGAAGCTCCATCAGTATCTCCACATCTACAACATGTCACAGGTCTAACAAGCTGTGAACAAGGTTGTAAGAATTAAAAAAAAAACAAGCACTATCTTGATCTAAAGAGAAAACACAGAGTGAGATAAAATTCCTGCAGTGATGTCTTGTCCTCATTCCTCCACATTATGGGGCAAGTAGAGCTTTCATATCTGTTACTTTATATAGCTTGGCCATGCTTAAAACTACATAGAGTCTATTGGGTTGTTGGAAAAATTATGGCATATTTTTCTATGTTTTCCTATGAAAAAAGGGTCAGGACTGTTCTGACAACCCAATATATAAATTATTAATATATGGTTCTCTTTGTATGTATTTGCTGGATTTATATAGTACCTTTTGACCAAAGAATTGAATTTTTTTGTCTCAAACTTTTTATAATTAAATATGTTTTATATTTATCTTGGGGAAAATGTTTTAAATAATATTAAAATGAAGAGTTTCATAATTTTATTCAAACTGTTACGTTGGCAGAAAAGAAGACAAAATTACTTGTGGGCCCAACATGCTTTTCTGATAAGATCATAAAATCTTTATAAAACAGAAAATGAAAAAATAAATAGAAAGTGAACCGAGACTTGCATCCATTATTCATGCTTACAAATGTAAAATCCTTCCTAATTTAAAATCTCTCAAAGGAAATTTAGTCCAACTTATTAATGAGTTTTATCTTATTGCTAAAGAATAATTAGAACATGAAAGGCAAGTAAGTACAGATCAACTAGATGAAACAGATAATTCTATCAATCCAAAGAGAGATAATGAGAAACTTTCTTCCCACACAGTGTAAACAACGTACAGAATTTCCCATCATAGTGTATGACTTTCCTGATCCAGTTTGCCCATATGCAAAGACACAAGCATTATAACCTTCAAATGCAGACTTCACAACATCGGTGCCAAGAGATTTGAAAACCTGGAAGGCAAAAAGAACACAAAAGATATGATTACCATAAATTTTTATGAAAGCCTCTCCAAAGCTGATAATATTCTTGAATGCTATTTTCATTTTATAAGAATTATACCAAATAAATAAATTTCTGCAGAATTGTTAAGAGAGTATGTATGTACCCCAACTTTTAATCAAAATGCAGCTTCTTAAGTAAGGAAAAGGCAACCCAATCTTTTTGCTACTTAAAGCAACAAAGGTTCTAAAATATAAAAATGTAAACAAGGCAAAATGACAAATGTGTCTCAAAGCAAAGCTGATTTTAAAGCAATAAGATTTACTATTCCAGAATTTAATAAATTTATGAAGTTATTCTTTCTATCAGAGTTTCCAGAAATTCAATATACAAAACTCAAAGGTCAGAGCAGTCATAAGTCATTGCCCATATCAATGTCATCCTGTTAAGGGTCCAGCTATTGATCACAATAAGTCTGTGGAGTTTCCATGATCCTGTGTGATAAGTGGGAGTGGAATAGAAAAGGCTGATGTGGCTGGGTTCCCCCCAACCATGTCAGAGTTCGGTGATTTTTTCCTGTTTCGAGATCTTTCCAAGACTGAGAGAGCAGGGAATTGTGCTATGTGGGACCTGAAGCTGAACCTACAATGATCAGAGTCCATGTTAGCTGCACCACATAAGTACAGTAAAAAATAGTCTGGGGAATGGAATGTGGTAACAAGTAAAAAGTTCACCGGCCCAGTTGACATAAATGAGGCAAATCAAAATACTTAGTCAATATATAAGTTACACCCCAGGGACCAAAGTTTCCCAGATTTCCACAAGCCTTCATGAACCAACACACTATGGGCACATCAGACACACACCTGCTTCAAAAATGAGGCACATAAGTTCAGAAGGCAGTGTGGAGAACACTCGGAAGGCTAGAAATGGACCTACCTTATGACCCTGCAATTCCTCTCTGGGGATATATCCTAAGGGACCCAACACACCCATCCAAAAAGATTTGTGTACATACATGTTCTTAGCAGCACAATCTGTAATAGTCAAAGCCTGGAAGCAACCCAGGTGTCCAACAACAGATGAGCGGCTGAGCAAGTTGTGGTACAGATACACAATGGAATACTACTCAGCTATTAAAAAGTGGTGATTTCACTTTCAGCCCATCTTGGATGGAGCTTGAAGGAATCATGTGAAGTGAGATAAGTCAGAAACAGAAGGATGAATATGAGATGATCTCACTCATAGGCAAAAGTTGAAAAACAAGATCAGAAGGGAAAACACTAAGCAGAACTTGGACTGGAGTTGGTGTATTGCACCAAAGTAAAAGACTCTGGGGTGGGTCAGGGGAGGGTTCAGGTGAGGCAGATGATGGCAGAGGAGGACCCAGTGAGGGTTGTATTGTTAGTGGAAAACTGGGAAATGTTATGCATGTACAAACTATTGCATTTACTGTTGACTGTACAACATTAATGCCCCAATAAAGAAATTTAAATTATATATATATATACATATATATATATACATATATATATATATTAAAATCACAAGATAATTCAAAAAAGAAGAAGAAGAAGAAGTTGAGAAGATATCAAAGAGAGGTAGGTAGATCATGTTCTCAGAGTCATGGAAACGGTAATGCAACTTGCTTCGTGGGATCATCATAACCCAAGGTAGGAACTTCATTAAACTCTCAGCACTCAATCTCTAAGTGATGCCAGGTTAGCCAAACTTGAAACCTTATCTTTTCCCACTAAAGGGGAATCTGGGCCCTCTGATGAAAACATCCTCCACCTAGACAGGTTAGATAAACAGTAGCCATAGAAACCACCCCTGTTAATAACAAAGCCTATCATTATCTGAGAGAAAAATACAGATAACTGAACTTCAACTTGCTCCAGAACTATCTTCTAGCCATTTTTTGGGGGTATAGTGTTCTCTATCTTATCAATAAAAGATTTACAAGCCGATATTTCGATCAAGTCACTCCCAAAATGTCAATTATCATTTGCTCTAGATTATTTTTTAGTCACACGAAGAGCTGATTTTTCTGACTTTATTCTTAAAATATGATGACGTATCCAACTCTCACCTATAATACTAACCAGCACGACCTATATCTGTCAAGTGTGTATGTATTGGTTCTCATTTTTAAAAAAAGCAACAGGGTGAGTAGTACCACCAGAGGGAGAGGTTAGGGCAATAAATACACAGTAAATGACACAACTGAGGTTTACAGAATGACTTTTCTTACCCCAAAACTTATGCTTCCAAAGGCTTGTTGTTACAGGTCTTCTTCACACACTCAAGATATCAAGCATAAGGACCCAACACTACCTGGAAGGGCTTCCCCCACAAACTTCCATGAAGAAGTAAGAATTGCACACTCCAGGCTCAGATAAGATTTGTCTTCACTATTACAAGTAGAACGAGGATGAACTCTAAATATTTCTGCAAGTCCTTTTGCTTAAACAAATACAAAAGTAAAAATCTTTTTTTTTTCCATTTCACTGTATAAGACAAGCCTTCCATAAACTTCTCAACAAATACTGGAAGAATCTTCTCTCCTGGATTTTTTTTAAGGTAAAATAAAGCCATAGAAAATATCATATTTAAAGAGTCGGGTGGTAGCGCAGCAGGTTAAGCGCAGGTGGCACAAAGCACAAGGACCAGCGTAAGGATCCTGGTTCGAGCCCCTGGCTCTCCATCTGCAGGGGAGTCACTTCACAAGCGGTGAAGCAGGTCTGCAGGTGTCTATCCTTCTCTCCTCCTCTCTCTCCATTTCTCTCTGTCCTATCCAACAATGATGACAACAATAATAACTACAACAATAAAACAAGGGCAACAAAAGAGAATAAATAAATGAATGAATATAAAAAAAGAAAATATATTTAAATCAAACTCAATTTTGCAAAGTGAAATTCTCCCCTTGAGTTAGAATTGATACCCATCATTTTACTATTATTTCATTTTCCAGAAATCTGAGCCAGAAATTCTCTAACAAGATGGAGGGAGGTAGAAGGAGGCTGGTGGAGTATTTATGGGCTTATTGGAGAAATGACAGTAAAAAGATTGAAAAATGCAATATAGAGGTGCTGAGGCCCTGAACTGTATCTCAGTCTCACTGGAAGTGACCCACTGAACACCAGCACACAACCTAGAGAAGCAGCCGAATACTGTCCACAGATCCAGGGTTCTGCCCAAAGAAATCAGACTTATTTCCACTGCAGCTCCCACAAGGACCAAAGTTACGATTTGCCATCATTGGCCAAGCTAAAGTGGAGAGAGAAGGTGACATTTTATGAGGCAGACAGCCTGCTCTCTCCCACTAATATTAAAACCACCCTGAGATCAATCCTCACCCAACCTGGATACTCAAAATTACATTGATACTTGTGTGGGCATTGACATTTAAAGTAATTGCCAGAGTAAGGCAAGGTATCCTGGGGCCTCTTTAGAGGGGAATTGCCCACAAGAGGGCACTGTTAAAACAAGGGACTCCTGTAATAGCTTACCTTACTGGGATAGTTTACTTTTCAAGTTTCTCTAGAGTTGAATTAAGAAACAGGTTATGTGAGATCAAAGCGTCCCTTTCGAGTTTTCAAGAATTATTAAGAAAATTAGACTTTACTTAATGCTTTTTAATTTCCAGGAATGTGGACTTATCACTCACTTTTTTTTCTAATTATAAAATCAATTTGAAAGAAAGATTAATGGTGATCTTTGATAGTACGGTTTAACATTAAGAGAAACTTGGGGGGGTACTGATTGAGTGTCTCAAACTTTTTAAAGCACAGATTGAATCTTTTTAATACATAGGCTGAGTCTTTGATATGTTGACTCTCTTATAAGCTTAGACCAGAGAACAGAAGCAGCAAGTGGCACAGCTATATATAAATAATGTCAAAGGACATAAATTATGGTGATGTCGTGTATGATACAGCAAATCCTAACAAATGGATATTTCAAAGTTAACCCAATTGCCAAATAATGTGATTATAGCAATAACTATCTATTATTGCCTTCTTAACCCTAAGACAGCAGGAACCTCCTGCTTCCTCTATAGAGCCTATATTTCCCCAGTCCTAGAACCTCTAAGGTGGGGCTCACTTTCCTGTATGCTTCTCTCAATTCATACCAAATGATACTGCATCCACCGATTCCAACCTAATCAATGCAGTGAGTGCCAACTCAGCATGCTTCACTTCAGACTGTATCCAGAAATTTCAGACATGAAATGTCAACCC
Source organism: Erinaceus europaeus (assembly GCF_950295315.1). Lineage (NCBI taxonomy): Eukaryota > Metazoa > Chordata > Mammalia > Eulipotyphla > Erinaceidae > Erinaceus > Erinaceus europaeus. Next base: position 58,878,631 of record NC_080162.1, read on the forward strand.
TTCAGCCTCATTACTAGAGTGAGACCTTTCTTTTCATAGTATTCTCTAATTTCATTCCAGGAGTTTCACTTCCTAGCAAAGTCCCAAAACCTAGATATAGACCAGGTCCTGTGAGATAAGAGCACATGTTCACATGTATCCATAAATTAGAGCAAAATATATACCTGAAAGCAGAAGTACACAGTAGTCTGCAGTGAGTCAGTATAAAGTTCTTAATGAAATAGTGTATACTTAGACTTAGATACCCTCCTCACCTACTTCATATTACAGTTCTCTCACTCACTTCAAAGCTAACCTTAGCAAAGTAAAGACTGCAAAAGCTGAATAAGGACAAGAGACTGGCATACTTTAATGATGACTCTTTAGTCACTATCAGGCAAACCCATCAGCTGGGGACCTAATGGGGAGTCCTGAGATTCCCAAACAGACATGATGGGTCTAGACCTCCAGTAAATCCCTCTCTCCATTGTTACTGGTCACTTCTATCAGGAACAACACAATAGACCCCTTTGTGGGCCCCCATAGGACTTTGCCCTCAACTTGGATCAACAATGGTAGAGAATGTTGTCTATGCTCTATGCTACACCTGAGGAAGATGGGTTGATATTGAGACAGCAAGGAATGTTCCTACTCATGACCACAGAATCTAAGTCAGATCTACAGGGATACAGAGGTCACATAGGCTCCTAAGCTGAATATGGGCCCCAGACCAAATCAAATCGATGAGGTTTACAGTCAACAATATTTATACCCCTTTCCCATAATAATACTCTTTTCCCTGATCCAGCTTTCTGGTCCTTTTGCCAGCCATGACATCATCTCCCCAGACAATAACATGGATCTATCTACCTGCATATCAGATTTCAGGCTCAGAGGAAAAAAGAAAAAGAAAAAAAAAAAAAAAGCATAGCCACAGGCCCTTTGGAATATAACTAAAATATGCCTACTAGCTATCTACAAAATGGAGGGCCCCCAACTCTTCATCTGCACTATTCCAGCCTTTAGGTCCATGATTGGTCAACAATTTGTTTGGCTATGTATGTTAACTCTCTTTTCAGCCACCAGGTTCCAGATGCTAGCATGATGTCAGCCAGACTTCCCTGGACAGACAACCCCACCAATGTGTCCTGGAGCTCTGCTACCCCAGAGCCCTAACCCACTAGGGAAAGATAGGCAGGCTGGGAGTATGGATCGACCTGTCAATGGCCATGTTCAGCGGAGAAGCAATTACAGAAGCCAGACCTTCCACCTTCTGCACCCCACAATGACCTTGGGTCCATACTCCCAGAGGGTTAAAGAACAGGAAAGCTATCAGGAGAGGGGATGGGATACGGAGTTCTGATGGTGGGAATTGTGTGGAGTTGTAGCCCTCTTATCCTATGGTTCAGTCAATGTTTCCTTTTTATAAATTAAAAAAAAATTTTTAAAAACAAACTTGGCTACTTGGCTTGAACTGTAGTAAAAAACATGATGTATTTTCTCAAGATGCATTTACACTCCAGATTAAAAAGAGACACAAAGATAACCATTATGTCCAATTTATAATTTATAACAGTTAGCTCAATTCCTCTGCCAGTAATGGCAGCATGAGAAATCTTTCATCAATATTTAAATCCGAAGCCCTTTTCAGTAACAACAGGTACTAAAATTAAAGATGAAGATAATGACCTTCTCTTTAATAGAATGTTTAAAAATAGGTACTTTTTCTTTATCTGTGTTGGGTTTATGAACTTGTGTCATTACTAGAAAGTAGTGTTTATTTTTTATTTTCTAGTATCTCAAGACTTATGTATCTTAAGACTTTATTATATTTATAATTTAACAGAACAAGTTCAGGTCATTCATACAGAGTCAAAGAACTTAAAGGATAACACTTGATGCATGAAAAGCATCTTTATTAGTTGAAAGCTTTTCACAATCTAAAACTGTCCTTAAACTTTGAGAATTTGGTGTTAGTTTCCAAAGGAGCTAAATTCCTCACTGCTTGCCTGATCTTGACACTCACAGAAAACCCTGGAAAATGGCATCTGTTCCCATAGATTAACTACCATCTGTAAATGATTTTTTTGATCAGTAAGTGCTCCCAAAGCACCTCAGTATGCCAGGCCCTGCTGTCAGACAAGATTCCACCACTCTGTCCCTGGCTTTCCCTCAGCTCAGCCTTTGTCCCCAAATGATCTCAAATCCAGGACAAATGGAGGAGAAAGCCAATTACTCATTAGGTGAGTTAGAAGTTGAGACTTTCATGGGTTGAAGATATTCCAAAGAAACAATTAAACTATTAGCAGAGAACTAGCTTTTCCCTTAACAAATTCTCTTGCACCAGTCACTTCATTTCCCATTCCTATATTAAAATAAAAGTCCAGATTTCATTATCTACAACATTTTATTCCTCCTCAGCCTACTGTCTACCAGTACTGACCAATTCATTTATCTCAATAACAAAAATGCCATCTTTTTTTCTTCCTTCCTTCATGTATTTATTCAACAGGGCTTCCTTGTTCACCTATCACTTTGAAACACACTTTTTTTCTTTCATACCATATTAATTTCCACTGGCATTTCCATAACCCCAGGATTTCAACTCAGCTACTATTAAGTTGGTAATGTCTATGGACATGAGCAAGTTATTAGTTTGTCAGAAAATTCACAATGAATTTTTTTATGTTTTTCTATGCAAAAAAATGGGTCCTGACTTTTCCAACAACTTAATATTGAGGCTTTCCATGTCTCTTCAACAAAGAAAAATGAAGCCAAAACTGATCTCAGTCAGTTGTGTGAATGAAATAAGACTGCATACATGAGCACCAAGCAGAGCTTTTGATACTGAGCAAAACTCAAGCAACATTAGTTCAGCTTTACCCTCCTACCCCCTCTTTCATACCAGGTACCTTATTTTGTGCTATACAGACAACAGTCTTCTAGGAGAACCTTGAGGTCAGTTCTGATCTGTCCCTGTGTCACTTCAACATTTTAGAGCATGGAAGATTTAGTACAAGTTTCCTGGGCAAATTTCAGCTCAACCAAAATTCTAGAAACACAGAGTTCTTTCTGACCAATAATGGTCTGCTTAAGAAAGAAAAACTGTGATATGGGTTTAAAGACTACTTTATCTGCTAACACTCTGCACTGCAGAAGTACTCAAGGCTGTCATAAAATAAGTATACAAATGCCCCCCCCCTCACTGCTTAATTTGCTAAGCTCATTACAACCTTGATCATGTCCAAACTAAATTCAGGAAACAGAAATTATGATTATTACACTTACAAGTGAAATAAAAAATGGTCTTTTAGAAAGTGAAGTCTTCGCAGGCTTAAGATAATGGTGCAAGGTAACAACCAAAATTCTTAAGTTAATCTTACGTTAACTATATTCAGAAAAAAATACATAAAGACATTTTAAAGCACTTTAGTGTAGGCATATTGTTCTCAATATGAAAATAAGCCAAAATAAAAAAATTTGAAAACAGCATACCATTTCTTGTGAAACATAATCTGGACTTTTTGTATCAGCAGAATAAAAAGAAAAATCATAAGTAAAGGTCTTGGTCCGTTCTCTTCCTGAGTCCCCAGTCCCTCCTTCTGGTATCTAGAGAAAGATGACGATAATGATAGTAATGATTATGATGATATAAGAGATTTTAAAAAAAGAAAATCTTCACATGTCAATACAGTCTCACACAGCTCCTTCAATACATATTGAATAAATTCAACAAAAAATTTCTACAGAAAAAATTAAGGTTCTTGCTAAAATGTTTTAAGTTAGGGCATATTTTCTGAATTGGAAACTGAATTTAATTACACAGAGAGATTTGTCCAAAGTCAGGAGTCTCTTCTTTCTTCATATATATATATATGATTAAACTTCTACCACAGTACTGTATACAAAGATACATGAAGCAAAGAGAATGGACAAGTGATGTCTAGTTGACAAAACAGAAGGCATGGGAGGTCAGAAGAGGAGAAAATGGGTGTGGGTCAGACAGGAAACTAGAAAGCATAAAGATTGTCCGAAGTGGAGAAAGAAAAACGTTCCTTGGAGAATGTCTCAGCAAAGGGAGACTAAAAGAAGGGCAATCAAATTATGCAGAACATGACCCAGTTGGAAGATAAGAACATTCCCCAGCTTTTATCACTAGAGTTCAAATTACACACTACTTTGAAATTGTATTTCAAAATGTCTCATCCCTTGAAGCACAAGTGAACAGAAGCCCAGCCAGAGAGTGATTTGCACTTGGCCAGGGAGCAGCAACAGGTCTCAGAAACCCAAGCCTGTCAGTTAGTGAAAAATATCAATTCAGGATTGTAAACAAATCCACTGACCACAGAAGCAAGTTGCAAAAGGAAAACTTTGCCTCTTATAATGTTTTGAATTTGTTTTTTGTTTAGAAAAAAAATCATATTTTCAATATTTCCAACTTATGGATAATATACTTGCTAATGGATAATTACCTCTTGCTAACTTTATAAAATATATGATAGTTTTCACTAAAAAATAAAAAACAAATATAGGGTCAAAGATAAATTAATAATCAAAGAACACATTTGTCAGACTATAGAACTACAACAGGATACAAGAGGAAAGCCTGAATAAGGTCTAAATCGATGAATTTATACGTCCTACAACTATAGCCTGAGTCTGGCTTCCACATTAAATGAAATTCAAGAAAAGAGAAAAAACAGAACCAACACTTTTGCTCTGTGACTGAGCCAACTCAAGTGAAAGTTGACTGTGTACAACTGAACTGCAGGAGGAAGAGTGTGGAAATGACACATGTGTTTTATTTACCCACAATCACCTGACAATAAAAGAAACATGGAGTTTCATGAGACTGGAGCAAGGGCAAGATGATACCTGCCTTTAAGTTTGTGATTGTTGTTTTGCTTTTCTCCATTTGAATGATGAATTTGGCTTCCAAGTCCTTTTCCCTGCAACACAAAAAGAAAAAAAAAATGGTATTAGAAGAGAAAGCATTATTTCTCTGTAATTGTCTTACTCATGAGAAAAAACAAAACAGACAAACAAAAAAAAAAACAGTTCCACCCCACCCCCACCACAAAAAGAAAGGTACTTTAACCCTTCACCCATGATGAGAACTAGGAGGAAGAAGACAATAGAGGTGGCAACAAGGTACTGATGTTAGAAGCAGTCTGACTTATGTCCCTACCTCCCACCTTCTTTCCACATATAGTCCAAAATTGCACTCCTAGAAAACAGCAGAGCAGGAAATAGAGAACTCAAAGAGTATAATTTTCTAGAAGATCTACACAGTGGAGTGCCATGTCACTGAAAAAAGAATGAGGGACATTTTCCTCTGTTGCTGAGAAGCTATGGAGAATGCTACACTATGACAGTTAAAGATAAAAAGGATAACACGCATTATTCAAAAGACTACAAATGGCAAAGAAGAAAATGGAACAGTGAAGACAGAGATAGAAGATAGATTCTGACAAGAATGCCTGGAGTTTTAGAAACTCATATCCTCTTTAGAAGGATGAAAATAATTTACACAAATAAAGCAAAACTATTAAAAAAAAAAAAACTAAACTAAAGCTGCTACCCTACTAGGTAAAGACAGAAAGAAGTTGGATGTATGGATCAGCCTGCCAATCAATCCCCAGGTCCACTGAAGAAGCAACTACAGAAGCCATGCCTACTATATTCTGCACCCCATAAAGAATTTTGGTCCATATTCCCAGAGGGGTAAATGTTAGGGGAAGATGACCAGAGGGCTCTGAACTCCTATTTCATCAGGACCCTAGTAGAGAAAAGGAGGGGAAGAAGAATAGCCAGAAGTAACGAAGAAAGGTGTAACTTAGAAAGGAAGAGAAGGCAGGATCATAGAAAAAAAAAAAAAAAAGAGCTAATATAGATAGATGGTTACAGAAATAATAGTCACCCCATATCTGTGATCTTGCAAGAACTAATGCAGATTCCAATGGAGGGAATAGGAACACAGAACTCTGGTGGTGACAAAGGTGAAATTATACCCCTGTTATCTTATAGTTTTATAAATCAATATTAAATTACTAATAAAAAAATTAACCTAGGGCTGGAAAACAGCAACCTAAATAGAATCCTTGCTTTGCCATTTGTGTGACCAAGGTTCAAGCCCCATTGAATATTGAAAGTTTGAATGTTGTGATACTTTCCCCTGATCCTCGACTCTGTCTGAAATAGTCAGTCCAAAGTAGTGAAGCACTAACAAAAACATAAAAATAAAATCTAAATCACAAAGTAAGTTGAGGCAAATGACTTTTTTTTTAATATTTCTTCACTGAGGGATTAATGTTTTACAGTCAACAGTAAATACAATAGTTTGTACATGCATAACATTCCTCAGTTTTCCACACAACAATACAACCCCCACTAGGTCCTCTGCATCATGTTCCAGGACCTGAATTCTCTCCCCCACCTACCCCAGAGTTTTTTACTTTGGTGCAATATACCAACTCCAAAGCAAATGACTTTACACCACAAGTAAGAAATAATTTTAATTATAACTAAATATGGAGGAATTTAACTGTCTCATGTAGTAGTTGAAGTCCAAAGAGAGAAGAACTATAAAGAAATCTTCCAGGATTTTCAGTAACCACAGTTTTGATATAAATGTAAAATTTGGATATATCTCTTTCTATAATGTGGGGTAATACACATGTGATTATGTTAGTGCCATTGAAAAACCAAAGATCATTGGTTGAAAATAAATAGAAGTATAAGACTAAAGAGTTTAAAAACTACTCTAGTCTTAAAATGAATGGGAAATAGCATAAAGAAAAAATAATACTCAACTGATTATTTGAAAAGGGCTAGAATCTTATGCCCACCTTCTAGTCTCTGGATATCATTTTCTACTATGGAGAGAGATCTAGTCTAAATCTGTAAACTATTTCCTCAATAAGGAAGCAGGAATAGTATGATGTCAGGGTTAATAGTTTCTCATAGGGAACTTCACAAATAGCAACAGATGATCCTACCTTGAACTTGTGTGTCATCCCTTCCACCTGGGCTGCACCTAGTGACTCTAATAACAGGTGCACGAAATACTCCAAATGACTGCTGAGACTGGGTCACAAAAAGTATCTCTGACTCTAACTTGCTGTTCAGCACCCCGTATGTGTCTCTCTCACTCAGAGCACTGACAATGGGGAGAGTTAGCTGTATGTTATGTGTGGAATCCTAAGCAATAAGAAATGTGGTGAGTCTCTACATTTCAGAGTAGTCAGTACATAATAAGGGATGGTGGATACGAGGGTTAAGTCAAAAAGACTCAGGAGCCAGTTGAAGTTCCCTCTCGTCAAAATTGAGCAGCACAAAGAATAACAACTTCCACAGTCTGAAACTAGAAAAGATGCATACGTTTATAAACTCATAACTTAAAAAACTGAAATCCCCCCTTTGGCAAACCAGAGGAACCACTTCTTCTTCTTCTAGCGTTTGCCAGGAACCACTTCATTATTCAGAACCAAAAAAAAAAAAAAAAAAAAAGAGAGAGAGAGAACAAACCAAGCATTTGTCCTACATTTCCTTAACAATCTACACTCTAGGGTAACCAAATAAGACGTCCAGGGGAAATATTGTTTCTAAGGTATTTCAGTTTAAAAAAATTGACAAAACTAGAATATCATTATTTCATGGCCCCTGATGAATTAATAGGTCCTGGGGGTGGTGATCATTAGTGACTGGTAACTCTTGCCACTAGCAGACAACCAGACAGGCTGTGTGTTCCAAATAAAGCGCCAATGTTACTACTTGAGGGGTCTCACCTCTCTTCTCTCAAAAGGCCTGACTGATCTAGTATTTACTGACAGTGAACCGCCCAGGGTATTCAGGAAGCAGTGAAATCAATAAAACTGTGCCAGAGACACAATCAGAAAATTCCAGCCTCAGGAAAGGGTGGCAGATAAATGACTCAATTTATTCAACAACATCATCAAACTAGACAGAATACGAAGATTAAAGGGCAGTCTATAGGTTAGGCAAAAACTTTCGAAACCTATAAACCAAGTAGAACTCAATTCAGACAGAAAAAGCATTTCTATAAATGATAGGATATGCAGGGAGGACATTATTATGACTTTAGGTGTGATGATGCTATGACTTTTTAACCTTAATCTTTGAAAAGATACTTACAAATGAAATTATATGAGGTATAGAATTTACTGGAGGCTCAGTGGTGGCACACCTGGCTGAGTGCACACATCACCATGCTCAAGGACAAGAGTTCAAGCCCCTGCTCTCCACCTGCAGATCTATTTCATGAGTGGTGAAGCAGGTCTGGAGGTGACTATCTTCCTCTCCCCCTCTCTATCTCCCTTCCCCTCTCAATTTCTCTCTGTCCTGTCAAATAAAAAGAAAAAGAAAAAAAGAAGGATTAGTGGTGGGTTAGTAGTATAGGCATAAGGCCTCAGTGATAAACTTAGAGGAAAAAAGAAAGAAAAATAGAACTTACTGTAAATAATCTAGGGATGTGGCAGGGGAGAATGAGAATGAACAGACAGAATAAATCCCAGTTAGAAGAACAAAACTCTTAGCTAGTCTCCAAACCAGTAGGAAGATGTGTAAGGCTGGATGAACAGTACAGTGGCTTTAAAGACAAGCAAATGAAATTCCTCCTGGTCCAGGATGCTTCCGCTCCAATTCACCATGCCTCAGGCAACATCACAGTGGCCGCAAAATGAGAACTGCCTCAGGACACCCCCATGCTTATGTGACTGTAAAGCAAATTCTTCTCAAAGTAGCCCTGCCCCATATTACTCAACTAACAGAAATATGCCCTGCACAGTAAGAGAACTGAAGGAATGAATGATACTACAGAATGTCACTTCTTTATTCCTTCCATTCCTGTCTGGGTCATTTCTCAGTTGATCAATCACTAACTAATCCGTACAGACCTTTAATTTTTTTTTTAACATTTATTTTATTTATTTATTCCCTTTTGTTGCCCTTGTTTTTTTATTGTTGTAGGTTATTATTGTTGTTGTCATTGTTGGATAGGACAGAGAGAAATGGAGAGAGGAGGGGAAGACAGAGAGGAGGAGAGAAAGATAGACACCTGCAGACCTGCTTCACCGCCTGTGAAGCGACTCCCCTGCAGGTGGGGAGCCGGGTTTCGAACCGGGATCCTTATGCCGGTCCTTGTGCTTTGCGCCACCTGCGCTTAACCCGCTGCGCTACAGCCCGACTCCCCAGACCTTTAATTTTAAAGTCACTATTAGCAATAAATGGCTTGGGAACATAAACTATACAGGACTCTAAGAAGACAAGAAGTAGCCAAGACAGGTGCTCACACTACTCAACATTTTTTTAATGGCTCGTTTATTTATTTACTGGATAGAAATAGAGAAAAATTGAGAAGGAAGCAGGAGATAGAGAGGAAGAGATATAGACACTTGCAGCACTGCTTTACTGCTTGGGAGGCTTACTCGCTACAGGCGAGGACTAGGGGCTTAAACCTGGGTCCTTGCACATTGTAATGTGTGCACTCAACTAGGTTCACTGCCTGGTGCCTACTAATCAATTTCTACCTATAAGGATGATGTACCTCAGCCAGTGCCCACTGTTCTTCCTACAGTCAGAGATTAATTCCATGGCTCAGACCCTCATACTCTGCAGTAGCTAAATTTAAATGGCTCTTTACAGGACCATTTCTTCTAGCCTCTAGGTAACCACGGCAGTACTCTCTTAGTCTTAACTAACCCCCCTCTACAAAAATGCTAAGCACTAACTGAAAGATCTTCAAGCAGGGCCAGGCAGTGGCACACCAGGTTAAGTGCACAAAGTACAAGGTGCAAGGACTGGTGTAAGTATCCCAGTTAGAGCCCCAACTGCCCGCTTGCAGGGGGTGACGTTGGGGGAGTGTCACTTCACAGGTGGTAAGCAAGTCTACTGGTGTCTACCTGTCTCGCTCTATATATCTTCCCCTCCCCTCTCTATTGCTCTCTGCCCTATCAAATGAAAAGTTAAAAAAAAAAAAAACAAGCAACATGAGCAATTGTTTATTAGTCACTCGAAATCAAAACTGAAGATGTCCAATGAGAAGCCATCTAAATACATCAAACTTCTACTGAAAGAGCTACAGCAATATATTAACAGTAACACAATCATAGTAGGGGACTTCAACACCCCACTATCTCAACTTGACAGATCATCCAGGAAGAAAATCAGTAAAGACATAAGGGAGCTAAATGAAGAGATAGATAAACTAGAACTATTGGACATTTTCAGAGTCATTCATCCCAAGAAGCTGGAATACACATTTTACTCAAATCCACATGGGTCATTCTCAAGGATAGACCATATGTTAGGCCACAAAGACAGCATCAGCCAATTCAAGAGCACTGAAATCATCCCAAGCATCTTCTCAGACCACAGTGGAATTAAACTAACACTTAACAATCAACAAAAGATTAGTAACAGTCCCAAAATGTGGAAGCTCAACAATACACTTCTTAACAACTTCTGGGTCAAAGAGGAAATCAAGGAAGAAATCAAAATGTTTTGAGAGTTCAATGAAAATGAAGACACAAGCTATCAAAATATTTGGGACACAGCTAAAGCAGTCCTAAGAGGGAAGTTCATAGCTATACAAGCACACATTAGGAAACAAGAAAAGGCACAAATAAACAGCCTGATTGCACATCTTAAAGACCTAGAAGAAGAACAACAAAGGAATCCTAAAGCAACCAGAAGGACAGAAATCACTAAAGTTAGGGAAGAAATAAATAACATTGAGAAAAGGAAAATCATACAAAAGATCAATGAAAGTAAATGTTGGTTCTTCAAAAGAGTAAACAAAATCGACAAGCCTTTAGCCAGACTCACAAAACAAAAAAGGGAGAAGACCCAAATAAATCGGATAGTAAATGAAAGAGGAGATATCACAACAGACACTGCAGAAATTCAACATATCATGTGAGGCTTCTATGAACAACTATATGCCACCAAGCTAGAGAACCTGGAAGAAATGAATGATTTCCTAGATACCTACCAACTTCCAAAACTAAGTAAAGAGGAAGTGGATAACATGAACAGGCCCATCACAGCTAATGAAATTGAAACAGTTATCAAAAATCTCCCCAAAAATAAAAGTCCTGGACCAGATGGTTTTACAAATTAATTCTACAAAACTTTCAAAGAAGAACTAATACCTCTACTTTTAAAAGTCTTCCAGAAGATTGAAGACACTGGAATACTGCCTGCCAGCTTCTATGAAGCAAACATCACATTGATACCAAAAACAGACAGGGACACAACCAAAAAAGAAAACTACAGACCAATATCTCTGATGAACATAGATGCGAAAATATTGAACAAAATTCTAGCCAACCGGATACAGCAGTATATCAAAAAGATTGTTCATCATGACCAAGTGGGGTTTATCCCAGACATGCAAGGTTGGTTTAATATACGTAAATCAATCAATGTGATCCACCACATCAACAAAAGCAAGACCAAAAACCACATGGTCATATCAATAGATGCAGAGAAAGCCTTTGACAAAATACAACATCCCTTTATGATCAAAACACTACAAAAAATGGGAATAGATGGAAAATTCCTCAAGATAGTGGAGTCTATATATAGCAAACCTACAGCCAACATCATACTCAATGGTGAAAAACTGGAAGCATTTCCACTCAGATCAGGTACTAGACAGGGCTGCCCACTATCACCATTACTATTCAACATAGTGTTGGAAGTTCTTGCCATAGCAATCAGGCAGGAGCAAGGAATTAAAGGGATACAGATTGGAAGAGAAGAAGTCAAACTCTCCTTATTTGCAGATGACATGATAGTATACATGGAAAAACCTAAGGAATCCAGCAAGAAGCTTTTGGAAGTCATCAGGCAATACAGTAATGTGTCAGGCTATAAAATTAACATTCAAAAGTCAGTGGCATTCCTCTATGCAAACACTAAGTTAGAAGAAATTGAAATCCAGAAATCAGTTCCTTTTTCTATAGCAACAAAAACAATAAAATATCTAGGAGTAAACCTAACCAAAGAAGTGAAAGACTTGTATACTGAAAATTATGATTCACTACTCAAAGAAATTGAAAAAGACACAAAGAAGTGGAAAGATATTACATGTTCATGGGTTGGAAGAATTAACATCATCAAAATGAATATATTACCCAGAGCCATCTACAAATTTAATGCTATCCCCATCAAGATCCCAAGCACATTTTTTAGGAGAATAGAAAAAATGCTACAAATGTTTATCTGGAACCAGAAAAGACCTAGAATTGCCAAAACAATCTTGAGAAAAAAGAACAGAACCGGAGGCATCACACTCCCAGATCTCAAACTGTATTAAAGGGCCATTGTCATCAAAACTGCTTGGTACTGGAACATGAACAGACATACTGACCAGTGGAATAGAATTGAGAGCCCAGAAATGAGGCCCCACACGTATGGACATCTAATCTTTGACAAAGGGGCCCAGACTATTACATGGGGAAAGCAGGGTCTCTTCAACAAATGGTGTTGGAAACAATGGGTTGAAACATGCAGAAGAATGAAACTGAATCACTGTATTTCACCAAATACAAAAGTAAATTCCAAGTGGATCAAGGACTTGGATGTTAGACCAGAAACTATCAGATACTTAGAGGAAAATATTGGCAGAACTTTTTTCCGCATAAATTTTAAAGACATTTTCAATGAAACAAATCCAATTACAAGGAAGACTAAGGCAAGTATAAACCTATGGGACTACATCAAATTAAAAAGCTTCTTCACAGCAAAAGAAACCACTACCCAAACCAAGAGACCCCTCACAGAATGGGAGAAGATCTTTACATGCCATACATCAGATAAGAGTTTAATAACCAACATATATAAAGAGCTTGCCAGACTCAACAACAAGACAACAAATAACCCCATCCAAAAATGGGGGGAGGACTTGGACAGAATATTCACCACAGAAGAGATCCAAAAGGCTGAGAAACACATGAAAAAATGCTCCAAGTCTCTGATTGTCAGAGAAATGCAAATCAAGACAACAATGAGATATCACTTCACTCCTGTGAGAATGTCACACATCAGAAAAGGTAACAGCAGCAAATTCTGGAGATGGTGTGGGGTCAAAGGAACCCTCCTGCACTGCTGGTGGGAATGTCAATTGGTCCAACCTCTGTGGAGAACAGTCTGGAGAACTCTCAGAAGGCTAGAAATGGATCTACCCTATGACCCTGCAATTCCCCTCCTGGGGATATATCCTAAGGAACCCAACACATCGATCCAAAAAGATCTGTGTACACATATGTTCTTGGCAGCACAATTTGTAATAGCCAAAACCTGGAAGCAACCCAGGTGTCCAACAACAGATGAGTGGCTGAGCAAGTTGTGGTATATATACACAATGGAATACTACTCAGCTGTAAAAAATGGTGACTTCACCGTTTTCAGACGATCTTGGATGGACCTTGAAAA